>NW_025814878.1:23335000-24535000 GCF_022079265.1 Lynx rufus
TAAAATGAATACTTTTGTTCTTTGCTAATCAGTGTTGTTCAAAGTTGGAATGGACAGGGTAAAATTTTGGTGAAAGTCAAATTTAAGGATTATTTTTATTTATCTAAGCTACTGTTTTTTGTCCTATTTCAATAATTAACTGAAAGTGAATTGGACAGAGTTTAGTGATTGAAATAAGATCTAAACACTGTACCTAAAACTTTACATTTTAAAAATGTTCACGTCATGATTTGGACTATTTCTCACTTTGAGGTTAAGTGCATCACTTATATTCTCTGTACTAGTTTACTAACCTATAAAATGAAGAAAATAATATCCACTTCATTTCTTACTGGAATATTATATATTAAGAGTTTGTGAAAGGCATTGATGATACATCATCCTACAAGAACAAATTATTTTTCATTACAGTGTTGTAATTTTATTACAAATGCATTGTGGGTAACTGTAGATTAGTTCACATTTATAGTTCTCCCAGGCACTGTAAGAGCTTTGTGCTGTGATAGAAATTCTTCATAGTTTACTTACCTAACTTACCCTTTCCAGTTTAGGAATTGCAGTGTGATTCTTACTTTTTCATCACATTTGCGTGAATACAAAGCACCCAATTCTATGTTAAGCCGATGAACCAAGAAAAATTCTGAAATGCTCAGATGCACGATTCCTGACTTACTAACAGTTAATAAAATAAAAACCTTTTTTTATCATCAAATATTCCAATATACATGTATTATACCTGTCTATAAACCCATAAAAAAGCCTATAAGCCTCTGCAATATGCAACAAGAGACAGTCAGCAAGGCAACAGAAGAACAGCAAGTCCATAGAACATCTACATACTTAATATATCTAAAACGAGAAGTCTTCTTACCTAGCATGCAAACACATTTGACATTCTGATCAGGGTTTTCAAACAAGATTTCACCACACCTCTGAAAGAGAAAGAAAGCCATAATTATTTTCAGATTTTATATCAGTGTTCCCAAGGTAATGTGTCTATGCAACCTGACATCAGCATAGCATTATTCTACTTCTCATGTTTTCCTTGGTTATCTGAGTCTAGGGACTTGTGTCATGAGTAGGGATTTTCCTGGTAGTAAAATACTTGAGATATTAAGTTGGGATGGATTGTTCCTTCATGCCTTATGCCTTTGCCTAGAGCTCATTTTGTGTGTTCCTCTGAGGAGTCATGGCCTGAGATGCATTCGGTGTCTAATGTTTTCTGTTTCAGTGGAAGATATGCAGTCTATTAGATCTAATAATTGGAGGTTAATCACTCTCAAAACTGGTCCTTCCTCAGATGGGAGTTATTCTAAACTACCCACTCTGCAATCAAACACACACATTGTTAAACACAAAACTAGGTGGCCTATACTTAACTCTCTGAACTTGAAAGAAACAAGTAAGGAAATGATGAAAAGGTGGCATTCATAATGCTCTTCCTGAACTCACAGACTCATGGAAATGGCAACTTTCTTACCTATATCTTATTTTGAACTTGCTTATTAAAATTTTTGTGCAAGGTAAACTCTGGAGACAACAATTAGCTCTTTAGGAATGGACTACACTTACGTGTATGACTGACAAATGGTTAGTACCTGAATATGTAAATAAATCCTCCAAAATCAATAAGAAAATTGCAAACAGTCCAACAGAAAAACAGATAAAGGAACTAGCAATGCATGGAAGAGGGGATCTAAATGGTCAGTAAACACACAGGATAAATTCAACCACACTAATAATCAAGAATGAGCAAATTAAAGATAAACTGAAGTCTATTTTGAATTCATCTGCATGGCAAAACATAAGAGTCTGGCAATAAAAACTGTTATTAAAAATGTAGAGAAAGGGGCACTTGTAAAATGATAAAATCACCTTGAAGAAAAATTTGCAAAATCTAGTCAAGTCAAAATGTACATATCCTATGACCTAGCAAGTTATCTTCTAAACTGACAACTGGAGAAATTTACACAAATAGCTTTAATGTTCAGCTACAAAACAGATAAATCTATTATTCACCACTGGAATACTACACAGTAGTTCAGATGAATGAATTAGAGTTATGTATACTTTAAAAACATATATTATGTATGTAACATGTACATGTAAATATATAATAATCAATTATATAACAATAATGTTCAAATCATGTGAAATATATAGTGTTCAAATCATACAAATACATATAATTTTCAAATCATGTAAAATATATAAAACTGTCTCCATTTTATATGAAGTTGAAGATAACCTAAAAATAGTACACATTATTTGTAGATATATTAATTTACAGAAAAAGCATAAAAACAGGCGATGAATAATGAACATCAAACTCAGGGTTGGGGGAAGATATGCAGAGGATATACATTCTTCATTCATAATTGTGAAAGGCAGGTTGAGAGGGAAAAGGACAACTAAATTACATACATTCAAACCAATCCATTTTCTGGGATGACCTACATCATGCACAGAGAGATGGACATTTGGCTCAGGGCCATGAAAAGGAAGCAAGCTGTTCCAGTGAATCAAGAGAATGGACTGCAGAGAGGACAGGTTGGTTGTTCGTGAAGGTGGTAAGAGGCCAAGGAATACTGGATGGAAAGTCTGTATCGTGAGCTTTTTTTCCTGGTTACTCTGCTGACCTACATAACATGTGATATTTATCATGCTATTTAATCTCTTCATGCTTCATTTCTTTGTAAGTAACATGGGGATGCTAATATATGCCACAAAGTCATATGCGAGAGCAAATGTGAGGATTAACAACCCGTGGCATCTGACCCAACTGTCTTTCCTGTTTTGCTTGTGTTTTGGCAAAGGTTGAACCCATTCAAATTGCTAGGATCCATTTCCGCATTACCTGCTTTTTTTAAAGTGGTGTTTTTATGACCTGAAAGAATTAATAGTTGTTTTTAAATGAAAGATCAGAGGTTTCGAAAATATTTTCAACTTCTTGGCAAAACAAAGTGTTAAGAAGCTCTATTAATCCATATTCTGAGTCCTACAAGGAACGAATTCTGGAGTGCTCCCTTACCCTTTGTCAATGGCAAAGCCCACACATGTGCTGGGATACAACTTTCCTTCTTTCATTGCAGGGGATGGAAGCAGATGGTAGGTGGAGGTTGCATGATTTCCCATGGCTACCCTAACCCAAGGCTAACCTTACATATATGGCCCTTTCAGAGGCAGATGGGTGTGGGTGTGGGTGTGGGTAAGGGTGGTGCCATGGGTCTTGTTCTTTTTCCTAGACATAAATAAATCCAGAAGTTTCTGCAACTCCTGGAGCATGCATTCCTTAACAGTCATGGCCTGCCTGGGTTCACTGACCACACAAGCTAATGACCAAGCATCAAGGGCAGGTGCGGTGGCCCTTGTGATGATGATGAAGCAGTCCTCTTCCTTCTGTCTTCATCTCCCTGGCCATCTGGGAAATGGCTGAGGCACCTCTGACTAGTTCTTTAACTGCTCTGCTTTGTAAAATTACCTGATGATGGTAACAGATTTTAAAGCATGCCCAGAAGGGAATCTGTTGTTCTCAGAACTTGAAAGAAACCAGATTCTTTCCAGTGCTTTTCCTCATTGATGCCAGTGTTTAAAGGGCCTTGGCTGCCAGGCTCATGCTTGCTGTGAAACCTAGGGCAATGACCCAGTTTAAGAGATTAATTGGGCTAAGCCACGGGGTCCGAGTCTCAGAAAACTGCAGGATCTTCCATGGGGGAAGGTCTCATGCCCTCTTGGGTTCTCAGGTGCTGCAGCTGTCTTTCCTCATGGCTCTACCTGGTCACGCATGCTGGGACCTCTCATCCCAGCTCACTGCTGCTGGATGATCCTGACTTTGACCTGGTTCTGATCACCAGGCTTCTGCCTCCTTCTCAAGATCCCATCTCTCCATAGGATCTCCAGTTTTGTTTTGTTTTTGTGCCTCATATACTAATTTCAACTCTCCTTGTTTGTGTCCTTCTCTCCCAGTTAATACTGACCCAAATAATAGGGCATAATTATTGAAATCCCTCGCCAAGGGGCTGGACCCTCCTGGCATACGATCTTCTACAGCACATAGGATACGCTGCACGTGAACTCATGTATGTAATGCCTGTTAACCTCATAGATATGAAGAATCAAACCACTTTCATTGTTAGTGCTCCTAACACGCCTCACTATGTAATCCTGGTGTCTTATACGTACAAGACACTTAAAGAAGATTTGTGGACTAGCTAACATTGATTTAGCCCATACTATGAGCTAAGCATTGTTCTAAGTGCTGTACATCTACCATCTCATACTTTCATTATACTCTTTTAAAAGAGTAGAAAATCGAGGCACAGAGAGTGCCACTCACTGTAGAGGACTCCTCTCCAGTGACAGAATGAAAGCTGACAGCTTACCCAATGCTTGACTAGCATACGCAGATTCTTAAATATTGGCTATTGTTTATCTACTCACTGCCCGGGTCAAATAGACTATGTCTGCTTACATCCCCTCCTCTCGCTCATTAGCCACTGACTATTTGCCTGAGTTGCAACCTATTAGAGCATAGGTTTTGTATTAGACTAATTTAAGTTCAAATCCTATTTCTGCATTCACTTACCAACTATACTATCATGGACAATTTATTTAGTTTTGTCAAACTTCCTTTCTCATTTGTAAAAAAAAGTCAAGCTTATCTATATCATAGTATCATCATAAGTTTAGTTTTAATTCATTGTGAACAAGAATGTACCAATTTAAATTTCTGTGGATGAGACCATAATACAAAAATACAAATTAATAAATCTAACTTATTCCATAAAGTATATTTGAATTCTCATATTATTATTTGGGATTAAAAATAAAGAAATAATTCTAATTTAAAAAGTCAGAATACTTCATAATTTGGTTGCTAATTCCTACATATTAAAATTTTTCTATGTTAAATCTAAAATTTACCTTTTAGTCAGGAAGAAATAGATGATGTTATATATTAATATATAAATATAATATATAAATATATAAAATGCCACATCTATCTTAGTAGTTTTAATTAAAAATATTTAATTTCCATTAGTTAGATCACATGTTTCAGCAAAATGTGAAATAAAATATATTTCTTTTAAGTGAACTATATTTTTTCATTACTTCCACCTTAAAATTAGTTATGAAAAACTGCTATGAGGTGTAATTTTTAAAAATCACACTGAAGTATTCAGCACACCTCTTTTTCTTAAGGGAAAATTATATCTGAAATTAAAATATTTAAATATGAATCATAGTAACTATTGTACTCAAAAGAAATTTTAAAAAAATTAAATAAAAAAACATTAACTTTAGTGAAAAATTCATATATTGTTCAACTGGAAGCACTTCTAACATTCTTAAATCAGTTAATATTTTTCCTGCTTCAAATAAAATTGTGTGCTCTTTTTATTTTTCTGAATATTTCCAATCACTTGAATATCTTAGTCTCTCAGTGGGCCTCCAGCAATTAATCTTTTTAGGGCAGGTGTCTTAATATCTTTGGATGGGAGGAAACATTAGTAAACAAAACACAAAACAGAAATCCTCATTGGTTGGTGGTTTGGCCCACTGCCAGCTGAGTCAATAACTGTTTTCTGTAAGTAGGTAATGTTAAATGCTATCAGCAAATAATTAATAGGCTGTGATTCTTTGATTAGTTTCTTCCCATAGTTATAGGTTTTTTTTTTTTTTTAAAGCAGAAAGGCATTTATACATGAAACTAGGTGCTTATAAACGCATTGGAGGAGCAGGCTATAGGCTGGGCACCTAGAAATGAGTCTCAAAAATGCAGAATTGGCTTATGAGGGGAGCTGATGGTGGGCCACATTGGAAATGTGGAGACGCAAGAGGCAACACTGGAATTGTTAACTTCAAGACCACACCACCATGGCAATGATCCAAAGATTAGAAAGCTATTGGCATGATTGCCTTTTGATACCCACGGAGCCAGTGACGGAATGCTGGAAGCTACTGTAGAAATGCAGAAAGACCCAACATGCCCAAGTCTGTGCTTGATAGACCTTTAAAACAAACACAACAAAAAGAGCCCGTGGTATATAACTAGATCTATTTTGGAAAAAAAAAAAGTGATCAAAACTGAGTTTCCTGAGCTGAAGTGCTAACCGTGGTTGCTTTTTGATGGAAAACGAAGCACATCTCATTTGTGCCAGGAGCGACGGAATCAACCTGCAGCAGGCAAGGCCCCAGCACAGGCTGCCTTCACCCCCCCCCCCACCCCCACCTCCACTCTCACGCCATTTCCAAGTTCTTGGATTCTGCAAGTTTCCCATTCAGGAATTAATTTCTCTAGTGAGGTTTTTAGTAAACAAGGCAAATGCCCGTATGTTGATGCCTCTGTTTTATTTGTTCGCCCCTGAACCTCCAAGTGTCTTGCATGATGACACTCCCGATGTTAATTAAATGAAAGAATGAATATTTCTTTACTGAAATTCCGGGGCACATGCTTGAAATTTGAGATTATCTGGGGTAGCGTGAAAAGAGAATGTTTTCTGGACGTTTATGTATACACACCAGTAAGTGCTGCCATTAGCTGCAGCCACATGACGTGGAACTGCGCGCAGTGATGAAGGGGAAACTTGACATCGAGAAGACATCTCATAATATCTGGGTCACTTTCCATCTCACATTTTCCCCCAACAATAAACAGAATGTTACTAATAAAAACCAGACCCCAGAAGATAGGCCTGGAGAGAAAATGGTTTAGGTCTTTAGATCATAAAAAAGATAGCTTTGTTAAGAAATTGAACTCCCCAAAGTCTAACAAGGGTCTAGAAGCTTGAAACTCCATTGTCTATCAAATGAGTTAATGAGTGAATGAATGAATGAAGAAACACTCAAAATTATTTATTGAGTGCCTAGTCTGTGCAGGTACCGTACTGTAAGTGTGAATACAAAATCATATGAGTCTTAGGAACTTCAAATGTCCTCCAGAAGTTTATTGCTTAGTCTGAAGTCAGAACATAGGAGACTATGGGCAACCTCAGTGGTGGGCCCCCAGTGCTGTCTGGGGCTATCACAGAATGCTTCCAGAAAGAGATAGCCACAGGTCTGATAGGAAGGAGTTGGCTGACAAAGGACAGGGCAGAGGTAGGTGCCAGTGCGAAGCCCTGAATCCCTGTTGGGACCCTTCAAGTAGCTGCTCAGGAGGAGACCAAATTGTGGTACATCAGGATAGAGGGCTTAATCAAAGTGGTAGTCACAGGTGAGATGAAAGATAAGTATGGGCCAACAGTGATTAAAAGAATTCTGGGCCCAGTTAGAGAGGCCTGACTGAATTTTGAAGAGCCAGGATGCCTAATAAATTCTTTTCGCATTGTAATAGATAATTACAATTTGGTGGTCCCAGATATCTCTAACCAATAGTATTGGCTACAATCTTTTGTTCATTTCCAGCTCCAAGAGGGCATACCAAGCCTGTGGTGTTCCTTATTCTTTTTTCTTAAATTATTACACAGAATGGCTATAGCCAAAAGAGCAGTCCCTAACCACTCAGTTGAAATCTCATGTGAGGCTGACTTCTGCTACTGCTAAAGCCATTAGCACCTACTGTTGAGCACATCACAATTTCTCCAGCCCTCAGAGGGTGCATTTCCAGGGTCTCCTACTTTACAGTGGCTAGAGTCCCATCTCCCGTGTGGGTGGCATAGCCAGGCCTTAATCTCTAAACACTGTGGCAGCCCTTGGTTCTTTGGTGCCAGAGGACGGCAGATTTGGAACTGGAGCTGATTTCAGCTCAAGCTCATGTTTTCCTTTCTAAGTTTTTCCAGTGAAAGAGCAGATTTCCATCCCGTTTCAGGCTGTTAAAACGTCAGACTAATAAGTTTTCAACAATCTGTCAGTGCAGATCTCCAGCAACAACCTGGCACTGTCTTCGAATTGGGGCCTCATCGTCCAACCCAACCTCAGCCAGTCAAAATAGGAGACACACTAGCAAAAGGAAAAAAAGATAATCACCTCGAGCTGAGTAGAAACTCTTAACAAATCCATTGTTGCCAACAGTCAACAGCAAATCTGTGGGCTATATTACCTGAGGTGACCCTTCAGGCAGGGCCATCCCTCATAAACCTCTAATTAGCTATGGTTAGAAGTGACTTGAAAGATATTAATGCTATTTCTATTGGAAAATGAGCCTACCAAGCTTTTAACAGCTTTGTTTTCTTCTCCAGTCAAAGAACAAAATGTTAGCTCAATGGCGTATGCTTTCTATTAGAGAAGTGCCAGCAGCAGTAACGTCCAGAGAGTCTCTCAACATTTTATTACATACCCCTATTTTTAAATGTTTAAAAACTACTCATTATGAACAAAAACTTGGAAAACCTGGTTTTAGCCCAAGAGTAATTTTGTTGTTGTTGTTATTAAGCAAACATCCAGAATGCAGAACTGTGTTTTCTGCACAGAAGGCATTTGAGCCATGGACAGTAGAGGGCACTAGAAAGGCTATATAGCTAATGTGTAGTGGGACACCCGTATGGAGATCCTGGGGTCAGCTGATGCACAGGTTCAGAATTGCTGTGTATTATGTTGTGCTTTTCAGTATATGCAGGCTTTCTCCATGCACTTTTATTCTTGACTTCCATTGCACATATTGGAATGCACACTGAATATCACATTTTTCATTGTGTAAAACAATGGCTATAGCTTTTGATCAAGCACAATTGTAGCAGAATCCGTACCTGTGGAACCCAATGGCATGCAGAATGTAACTGGGGTATCTCTTTAATGCACCCAGTTATAGCAACAGAGTGGGCATCATAGTCCAAGGTACTCTGGGAATCATTTTGACATGTGCTCTGAGAATTGTCCTGTATCAGACACAAAAACGTATACCACAGATCTTGATAAAGATAGCAAAAATTATGTCAGAATTTTCCCATACAATTTCCTATTTTATTTATCTCCTCAGAGCCCTAAGCATTGATTGTCTTTCAGAAAGACACTTCTGTGAAAGCATAAATACTTAACTTTTATAAAGTGAGTGTCTATAGTGGAAAGAAGTTAGACTATCTGGATTCAAATCCCAATTTATCCCTCTCTAGCTGTGTGATCTTGGACATAGTATTACTTACCTTTTTGAACTTCCTTGTAGAGGAGAGGTAGTAACAATGCTCACTCCTTTACTGAAATAATTAATGTAATTTGTGTGAAAGCATCTTGTGTACTCTGAAACCCATAATGGGGCCTGCTGTGAATGCTGTTTTGTAGAAGGAAGGAGGTGGAAAGTGGAGAGGGCCATTTGGTGAGACTATGTACCGATACAAAACACAGTTCTACTGTGTGAGTCAGGGGATTTTGTGAGGAGAGAGATTTTGCTCCTGCCAATTCCTGAGCACCAGTCCCTCAGAGGGTAACCTGCAAAGCCAGAGTAGTCTAGAGACCAGAGGTTGGCAGGGCAGGATTGGGGTGGTAGGCCCAGGCTGGGGAGAGCAATGGCCTTTGAGAAAGTATTAAATGAGAGAGGAAGCAGAGGTGAGGTGTGAGGTGAGGAAGCACCTCGTGTGAGACGTAGATCTGAAGAAATGCAGGAAAAGGAAGAGGGACTATTTGAGGATCTGTAGCTTGGGCGGGGCAGTTCCAGTACCAAGAAGACACATCTCTAATCTGGGAGGGATCTGGGATACCACTGTGGCCAACAAAGTCACTTTATAGATGTAGCAAACAAACAAGTACAGTGAAGCTTAGGTGACTTTCCATTTCAAGGTCTTTGATGATCAGACTATGAGCTCTTGAGTTCAAAACAAGACCCCAATACCAGATGCATCACCCTCGGCAAGTTATTCAACAATTCTTTGCCTCCATTTCCTCACATGTCAAATGAAGATATCACTACTGCCTATACCATGGGCCTAGAATAGTGGCCGGAAGAAGTAAGTACCCAATAAATTATTACTTTCAAGGATATACAATTATTTGGAAGCAGAGAAGCCACGAAAACCATAGCTTTTTCAACTGCCCTCCAGTATTATTCCATGGTATCTCCTTAATTTGGACTTTGAGCCATTGACCTGGGTAGCCTCAAGGTGCCTGAAGCACACATAAAGGGACACAAACCTGTAGCACCTGTGAGATGGGAGTGGTCAACAAGTATTTGTTTAATGAATGAATGGGAAATCAGAGGGCAAAGAGCAGATTGAAAACTGGACTAATCCTTACTAGACAATTAACTCTAGTTGCTACAAGGGAAGGATTTCAAGATCTAAAGTCTCACTTTTGTTGAATATTTCCTTTAAAATATTCATTCATTCAGCAAAACTTCACTGAACTCTTTCCAATGCAGCAAAAGTAATTATCTGTATTTAGCTGCTTATGGCTGCATTTACTTATTAAATTCAGTGGAACCTATCTCAATTTTGATTATATTATTCTCAAATAATACTTGTGTGTTTAAAGTCCTAATTAAAGACAACCAAGCAGACTTTTTGTATAGTGGACATGTTGACTTTAGAAAGTTTCTATAGACCATTTGGTGCCCAGAGACTGACTATCAAGATGCGCCCTTCTCCTTGGCATTGAGGAGGCGGGAGGAATCCAAATGGGTTTGGGAAAGAGGTTTCTCATACACTGGCCACATCCTGATGGGTGTGGAAGAGTTTGTGAATAATGTATTCTGATTGGATAGGGGAGAGAGGAACTAATATCGAACAAGTCCTCAGTGGGAGTTGAAGGCACAAGATAAGCTAGAAGGGTGTTTGTTCTGAGTAGTAAACGACAGGTGCAAAAGCCTAAAGGTGACTGAGGAAATGAAGGAAGTTAGGAATGGCTAGAAGGGGTTGGGGTTCAGATGATCAGGTGAACTGGCAAATGAGGGACACTAGGCTGGGGAATTTGTCAGGGGCCAGAGCACGCATGGCCCTGTGGGACTCCATTTAGTGATTGGACACGTGCTTGGGTAGGCCATGAATCTGAACAAAGTCACTGCAGGTCACAGGCCATCTGTTCAAGGCAACAGAGAAATCCCAAAGTGTTTAGAAAGCTTTTGTAATGGGAATACGGTACAGCAGTCACGTTTGCCGACTGATGTTGCTCTTCACCACCCTTGGCAGTATCTTTAAGTGGGAAAAGTATTCTGCCATGTGAGTCATCACCTTATACTTGAGTGTTTAATAATATTATCTTTGGTATCCCTACTACTCAGAGTTTTGACAATCAATGAAGGTAAGGAGTACAACCAGAACTGCACTTTTTCTGACTCTCCAGTATTACTGCACACAGGATATTCACAAGCAGATAGATTTCTTCAGATTTGCTGTCATCCGTATGGCCTTTACAAAGGGTAGATCATGGAAATAAGAAGGTGGCTTGCCGAATTTCCAAGTCTAGCACGAACAGATTACAAACAGCAAGGTCTTTTAAACCATGCACAGGGTGAAGACTGAGAACAGAGTGAAAGGGTGATTAGCAGACAAGTCCATGGATCCCAGAAGATGATGGAAGTAGGGTCCTTCAACCAACTCCTTCCCTAACACTGGAGATGGAATCTCCTCCTAGAAACTACTGGAAAAGCATGCTGTACTTCAAGAAAATCATTCCTTTATCCACCATCACCTTTAGAGTGAAAATCGAACCAGAGCAGGACTCCGCTATTCTTGTACTTCAGGCTGACGTAACATGCAGCCTGTCCCTCTGCTGCTCCTAGAAGACTGACACTGTGAGCACTTGGAACAACCACCTTTTGTCTGATGTGTGTATTGCCAACAATTGCCTACTCACAATTGCTAAACTCCAGCCATCTGGGTGAACTGTCCAAGCTTTAGACATTGGTTTTCTTCATTTACCCTGCAATTTCCAGGCTACTTTATATGACCCCATAGACAGCAAAAGCTTCATAGATAATATCAGCAATACCTCAAAATCATTGTACAGACATCACGATTTGGAGATTCATGCAACCTCATCCAGCTGGTAACTGAATGAATATTTATACAGGACAAAGGAATACTTATAATGTGCTCCTTGCAGCTCAGTGCAGTAATGCTCCTGTACATAAACCAACAATTAAATGTAATCCTATACACTTATAGTTTTAAAAGAAATTCAAACCAGTCCTTGGAATTAAGTAACCCCAGTGCTAGAGAAAATGACTTCCAGAACATCAAGCCTAACATGCAAACACAGGGCCTCTGAGCCACAAAGGAACAAACACTTTTCCACAGGGATAAGGGCTCGTTGTATAACTACTTGTGAGGTCAAAGATCCAGATGTTCCCACAGATGATCAAAAAACGATTACTGGTCAAATTGCAATGACCATCTCCGTATGGACAGCTCTGAGACATGGATTTGGCCTTGGAAAGGAGATCTCTGTAAGTTCTACTGGCAATCCATGGCAACCCCAAGTTAGAGCTGGAAAATCCAATATCTTGGAGAAATAATTGACAGGTCTTATAAGCTACAAATGAAAATGAAAATCCATGAAAATCGTGCATATTTAGCTAATTGTTGTATTCTGCTTTGTTATAGCTTACTAAACCTTACAATATACTTTGATAAGAGCAGTATTAAAAAGTCACATCCTCTTGGATCTCTTTCCGTGAAGGTAGAGACTTTTGTCTAGTTCACTGTTCTTCCCCAGAACCTAGATCATTTGTCACATCGTAGGGTGTCAATGAATATTGCTTAAAACAAAGAACAAACAAATGATTTGGGGCAAAATATACCCAATACATTCATTACTATGTGGCAGTCAAGTCAAGCATCTGTGAGATGGTGAAAATTCAAATTAGAAGAATAAAGTGAGCAAAATTGTACATAAAATTTAAATAAACTCAAATTGCAAGTTTTGATGCCATTACACCATTAAGAAATTGGCATCTGGGATGTGCAGTGAACCTACTATAAATGCTTTAAGTGGAGTCCCACCCAGAGGCAAAGATTTCTCTAAGTCTTATATTTTTGAGCCGTAGTTTTCCCTGAAAAGCAAAAACCATAAACACTAGTTTTTCAACCAGCAACTCTTTAAAACAAACAAAATTTGTTCTTAAATCTTCTTGGTCAGAGTCCATATCAGGAAATAGAAGTAATATCTATATTCCATCTCATTAGTGTCTGTTTGGAGGGTTAAACCAGTGAAGTGTTTCAAGTGTCTGATGAGAAAAATTGTATAAAGGTCACTTGGGGATTACTTACGGTAGTAGGTACTGTGTTGTTGATGTTTTACAATACTCATTCTAATCACTTTATTGCCTCAAGACCCTCTTCAGCCTTCTTACAATGATCCTTGATTTGAGATTTCATTCTTATTACTGTCAATAAACTCAAGGAATCCTGAAGATCATGCTTCATTAGCTTCTCAGTAAATCTGCCTGTTATCTGACATTACAATATGACATATATTCATCTATTAATAATGCTCATTAAGTAACTAATGCTCAGAGAATGAAGAGGTTTTTGCCTATATTGAATCTTTTTAACCTAATGACATAAAACTCTTTTCTCTGTGTATTTTTAGCAAAGAAAGAAATTGAACACAAGTGCAATAATGCTTATAGACTCATTGTATTAATTTACTAGCCTTAAATTTCGAAAACCTAGGCTAGACAGGGGCTGTGCCTTAGCTTTGAATCCTAGGATCAAGCAGAATGTTTGGCATAAAGCAAATGCCTAATAAATGCTTTTGTGCATGGCTGAATGAGGAAAATATAACATACCAAGGAATCTGGTCATCATTAAACAAATTCTACTCAACTCAAACATGTCAATACAAGCCTTTCTGGATATCATTGTTAGGTATGAAAAGTGTGCCATATCCACACACATACACAAACACATGCTTAACTTTGCTTAGTGTGCTGTAGTTTGGTGGTTAAGAGTCCAGGCTTTTGTCTGGAATCTCATAGCAGCAACTTTGAATCCCACCTCCACCATTTCCTAGCACTTTGACCTTGGGAATTGGCTTATTCTTTCTCTCAAAGCCTGTATTCTCACCTGAAGAACTGAGACCACACAGAGGTGTTAAGAGATTAAATGTGATTAGCACATGTGAGATTCTTAGTGGACAGTATATGCCTCTGTAAATATTACACCCTTATACTCTGGCCTTCATCAGAGTCAGGCAAAGAGAATAAAAAGTCTTATTTCTCATTCTGGACATTGTACTACCTTACCCTCAAATCAAAGTGAATCTTTGCTGCTCCCTTTGTCCCAAACGTTCCTTGTATTTTGGAGGAAGTGCAAAGAAGGGGCGATAGAGAGCTTGATCTTTGGAGTCCAGCGGCTTGTGGATGGCATTTACCAGCCATGTGGCCTCAGGAAACCCTCTAAAGTTGCTTCATCCTCTCTAAAACATGATACAACCTCCCCACCTCATAGGGTTGTCCTGAGGATTAGGCGTTATCTATAAAGTTCCTGACTCAATGATGTTTCTATATATATATGTGCATCCATGTAGGTATATATCTACTTCTCCATTCAGTGTCTACCTTCTTTTCTCCATATGTTCAAATTGTTCATATTATTTAAGGCCCAGATAACAGGGTGATCCTTTATGAAGCTTTTCTGATATTTTTGAGTCTAAGTTAACTTTTTCTTTCCTGGATTTCCTATAATTCTTGTAGCCACTTTCCATTTTCTAGGTCACATTTTCATTACTTTGTCTATAGACCATGAGCTCTTTAAGGCCTGAATCTAGGTCTGCTTTATATATTTCACATATGTCCCCATCAGCCTCTGGAACAGTGTGTGTGTGTGTGTGTGTGTGTGTGTGTGTGTGTGTGTTAATGAAAAATATTTACCAAGCATCTGTTTTTAAAATCTTGTTACTATCCTGCCTTATTGCACAAAGATTTGGAGATACATGTAGATTTCTTTTGGTGTGCATATGTGCATGTTTACATGCAAATAACCACCCATACACACATCCACACACACGTATATTGCAAAGGGTATTAAACCTAGCTTAAAGCCTGGAATTAAAACCTCTGAATGTCCAAAAAAACAACACTTAGTTCACAGTGCTAACCTCATTGTGGAATAGAGTTCTTCATGTTGAAACCTCTTATTTACTTTGAAGTTATTAAGAGAGGAGACATTCTCTTGTAACACTTCCTGTAATATATTTTGTTGCTATGATTCCAGGAAAAATTTTTGATCAGTGTTACTCATTTATTACAAATGAAAATATTAAACTTTTGGAATCAAGGAAGTAATGTTCACTTGCTTTCTTGGCCTGCCACCATTCATACCTTTCATATTCACCGTTGCCAACATTCTTTTAGAGCCAGCTCTTTGTTAGTGAAACATTTCTTCATCTAAACCCGAAAAGTAATTTTTTTTTTTTTGCTTTCAAAATGAACACTCTTGATGTTGGATAGCATTCTCAATTTCGTCTCTACAAACAGGTCATCAGTGTTTCACATGCTATTGCTGATATCAGATCATTGAAGATTATTCTTTTAAAGAGAGTACTTAGTTGAAATTGATGAATAAAGAGGTAAAATTATGACATTTGTCTCAAAATAAAGTTCTAAAACCAAGATCTGATTTTGAGTATCTTTATGTTAACTACTCACTGGGTATACATATTACTTATGTAAAATAATTACTAGTCTTTATTTTCACATTTTAGACCCGTAAGTGGCTTTTACTCTCTAAAAAGGAAAAGCAATATCTTTCTTGACCTTTAACGTGCAAAACTTGTAATGTACGGCAAATTTTAAGGAAGATAAAATACCAGCCAACCTATTAACAACCGATGTTTCAAGCATGTGGTTAGGTGAGTTGGCAAGAATGCTTCCGCATACGGAAACTATTTTGATGATCAGAATGAGAGAGCCAAAGAGCTCTGGCAAGTGAGACTTTTAAAAAATGAAATACAACACAAACTTTCAATTACACATGTCACTCCAAATGGCCTCAGAAATCGTACGGTGAATGATAAAGTAAATGTAAATTAAAGTCTCGGTCATGCATGAACCACTAGCATGTATGGGAGGGGAGTATCCTGCAAGTAATTTTTATGACATTTTTGAATTCTCCCTTATTTTCTCACTCCATTGCAAAGGCAAGAATCCTCAGTGTCTTCTCTGATTTCTCCCTTTGTCTTGCTACCTCCCACTCTTACTTGCCTCTACCTCAAAACGATTTAATGACTTTTCAAGTCCTTTGGCTTCAGCTCAAATCCATCTACCTTTCCCTATGCCATGACCAGCATGCAGTTCTCCACAGCTATTTAATAAAGCCTCCCTTCTTACTATTCTCATTGTCACATAGCAGCCAGAACAGTCTACATTCTGAGTCCACCATTTCCCTGGTCAGAGGCCTTCCATGGCTACCCTTCACCTCAAAATAACCAAGAATTCTTCGTCTGGCACAGAGGGCCCTACATCTCCTGGCTCTTGCTCCCCAGTGGTACATTGCTTCAGGCTTACTGAGCTACCCTCCCAAAGATTCACTATTCTGTGCACCTGTAGGCCCCTGCACTTTCACCAAGGAGCTCCTCCTTACTGTTTTTCAGCTTACAGCTTTGACTGTAATGAGCTTTGCTCCTCCTGGTGGACTTCTTCCACCTCCAGAGTTCTGGTGAGTACCTCTTCTAGATGCCATGGAAGCACCGGGATAGATCTCTATGACAGCACTAATCACGCTGAGATAATTCCCTAGACTAAAAGTCAAGTAAGGCCTCTAATTTATCTTCAATTACTTTCCCGGAGCCTTACACAGTGTCTCATACTTAATTGGCATTTAATAAATGTTAGTTGAAGAAGGAAGGAAGGAAAAACCAGGGGTTAAAGGACATGTGATCCTGATAGAGCAAAAGGGAGCATGCACAAAAGTCTACATAGTCATCCAAGAGTAAGTAAAAACAGTTCTGGTTATCCAAAGTATGAGAACACCTGGATTCAAAACAAGAACCAACTAAACAATAAAAACCCTTGACACTCTTTTGATACCAGAGTTTTGGTCTTGCTGGAGAACAAAGACTTTTGGAGTGAAGTAAGACAGATGCATTTCATACTTATTGTTTGTTATCAGCATGAAAGAGAATCATTAGAAGAGAGCAGAATCCAATGTAAGGAGATTGGTTTTATTCTTGGACCTCTGCTTATTGTGTAGAGAGACATCATCTGCATGGTCTGTTGGCATTTTGAAGTTTAGATATCTTAAAGAAAAGAACCTCACAATCAAATTTCAAGACTAAATGCCTCCTTTCTCTGTATCAACATACTAATATATTTTAGGAACCATATTATATATGACTAAACATATGACTGAAAAATTGTACAAGGCATTAAAAATGTTCAGAAGAGGGGCGCCTGGGTGGTGCAGTCGGTTAAGCGTCCGACTTCAGCCAGGTCACGATCTCGCGGTCCGTGAGTTCGAGCCCCGCGTCGGGCTCTGGGCTGATGGCTCAGAGCCTGGAGCCTGTTTCCGATTCTGTGTCTCCCTCTCTCTCTGCCCCTCCCCCGTTCATGCTCTGTCTCTCTCTGTCCCAAAATAAATAAACGTTGAAAAAAAAATTAAAAAGAAAATGTTCAGAAGAAAGATCTAATCATTTACAAGTTTTTAACACTTATAATTATTATGCTAATTTTATGGTTATAGTTTTTGAATTAAACTCTATTTTCTTGCTTACTACCAACCCAAAAGAGATAAGGAAATTTTATGTGTTTTGGGAAGATAAATTTAATTAAGGAAAAGATACACTTTCTGTTTGAGGCGAGTTCATTTAAAATGGCTGAAATTTAAAACCCAAACTCAATTTTAAGCAGTGACAATGGCCAATGCACGTAAATAAATTCTGCCTGCCCACCAGATCCAGCTTAAAGACCACTTTCCCTGTCATTCACTCCCATCCCTCATGTCACACTGCTTGGTATGTTTTGTATATTATGTAATATCCCTCCTCTCCAAATCTTTATGCCAATTTGCATTTTTCTATGGTCAGCATTGCCTGCCTTATAAACAGTATTTTGATATAAGGATTCATTACTCCTGTTAAGATTTTAAACTCTTTTTAAAAAATGATTTATTTTTGAGAGGGTAGGGGGGAGAGGCAGAGAGAGAGAGGGAGACGGAGAATCCCAAACAGGCTCTGCAGTGTCAGCACAGAGCCCAACATGGGGCTAGAACTCATGAACCACAAGATCATAACCCGAGTTGAAATCAAGAGTCTGATGCTTAACTGACTGAGCCACCTAGGTGCCCCTAGATTTTAAGCTCGTTAAAGAATGGAAATATTTCTCCTCTTTGGACTGCCAACATGGCCTAGATAACACAACGGGTTAAATTAAATCTCTGACAAATAGAAATAACAAACATGTATTTGTTTTGCTATTGTGTTTTTCATTTCATTACCAATAACACTTATAGAATTCTAGGGTGTCTAGAAGCATGACAAATTGGCAAACAGTAACATTTATCTTGTGAGAATCACTTTCCACGCAGTCTTATTTTTCCCCTCACTTCCCAGTATGATTCCTAGATCCTACTGATATAATATTCTCTCTATATATGTGCACGCGTGACTTATTCATATCCACTTCTGCACATTTATCCAAGATTAACTCTTACTTCATTGAACCTCAGTAACGTAGGACCATCGCACATTTCACTGGCTCACCTACCTTCCTCAAAGAAGGCTCTCATAATTAATCTCTCTTAATTTGGATCAGTTTTCCAAATTGCCTATTTCAATATATATTTTATTTTATATACTTTTTGTATATAGAGATAATATTTTGCACTTTAAACATGTGATATGTGAAGATGCATTGATTCTCGAATTTTCGTTGGCATAAAAGTTATCTGATGTGTTTATTAAAACGGGTAGAACTGGGGTGCCTAGATGGCTCAGCTGGTTAAGTGTCTGACTTCAGCTCAGGTCATGATTGCATGGTTTGGTTTGTGAGTTCAAGCCTCACACTGAGCTCTCTGCTGTCAACACAGACTCCCCCTCTCTCTGCCCCCACTTCCCCGCCACGAGTGTGCACGCATGCGCGCACGCTCTCTCTCAAAAATAAATAAATATTTTAAAAAATGGGTAGTCCTGGGCTCTTCCATGAGAGAGAAAAAATAGCAGGACTTAGGAATCTCAACCTCTAAGAGCAACCACTGGTGGTGCTGTTGCTAGTGTCCTTTAGTGTTACCTTGGAAAACAGGAGAGTTGGGCTAGATGTTTCTCATCTCCTTCTGGTCTTATTTTTTTTTTCTTTTGTGATTTTCTTTCAAACGTAGTCTAGTAATGAGCAAAGAGTACACTTTCAAACTGTCCCAAGTGCCAGGAATAGAAGAAGGCAGGGTCCTAGTTCCGGCTCCATGACCTTAGGCAGGTCCCTCATCACTGACTATGCTTTCATCTCAAAATTATTTGAATTTATTTCTACAGCTCTTGTTTGCTTCCTTTTGTAGACTTGGCCACAAGCAAAGTAAGTCAAGTATACAGAAGGGCCGTCAGGCTAGAAGGATACTATTTTCTAAGGACTAGGCTCCTTATTGACTACATCTCCTGACTTTTTTCCAAAGAATAACTCTATTCTAGAAAAATAATTGGAATTAGGAAAGCAAATTTGAATGCTACTTTGCAATGGCCAGATTTAGAATCTGCAAAGTTCATATATCTTTAACAAAAAGAGATTTTCCTAGTAATTTTAAGGCATCACTCATCTTGTCAGGTTTTACACTTCAGAAAAATAGTCAAAATATACTATCAACTAAATTTCTTCCTCCCAAGCTAAGGATAAACACACATAACTAACCTTAAGGACCACAGGAATTACTGTACTTTTATAAATATACTGAAAAGACTTGTTTAAAAATATAATATGACTCATAATAGCACTCTGTACTATAGATTGTAGCCTAGAGAAATAGTCTAGAACTAAAACCTCATTCTACCTCAGCAAGATAGGAGCTTTTAAAAAATATACTCTAAAATTGATGGACACACGCAAACCACTAAAATCAAGAAAAGTCCAAGTAAGTCCAGTCCTTCCATCTGGATGTAATATAATCCAGTGGAATGATAATAAAATATTGGTTTTGGTTTATATTTTGTATGTGTTTTATGTGATATTTCACTGCTCTATGGGGACTCTTCTGTTAGTCTATTAAGAAATACCCAGTGTTGACATTCAATTAACTATTTAAAAAAAAACATCTTTCTAATAGCTGCTTCTTGCAAATAGAAATTTGCTTCTTTTGGCAATTTGGCTTTCAGTCATTGTCAGAAGTTAAATGGCATGTAGCAACACGATTTGGAAATCCCAGAAGGATAAAAATATTATTTTGATATTCATATTTAAATAACTATAACCCAAGTGCATGATTAAACAACTTCTTAGTTTCTATACGTATCTGGTAGAATAGTATTATTGATAAAGAATCTTTCTTCTGAACACATGTGCGTGCATACACACACACACACACACACACACACATGCACATACACACAACACATACAAGGGAAAAGAGACAGTGCTTTCTTTATGACAGACACTTCCCTGTACCTTTCATGCATTATCTCACAATGACTTTATCTTTATGCGTGCACTAGGATGTATGACTTGTGCACTCAGTTCCAAAATTTACAAGTCAACTTAAAAATCTAGATAATTTACTCTGAACAGCAACAAGTGGAATGCCAGTTGCTTTTTTGTAAGAATTGTTGGCCATCATTTCTCAAACCCAGCAGTCTACCTCAGGATCGAGCTTAATGACTTCAAAGGTAGAATCTCAAGAGCTAGTTAAGATGAATAAGACTTTGACCTCAATGATGGCTGGCAACATTGGCCCTCAATTGGGTTCTCAATAGGTAGAGTCTCATTATATCAGAGTGGAAGCTTGTTAACATTTCAGATCCCACATATATCCCTATAGACCTACTGAATCAGTCCCTGCAATGTTATGCACACAACTATTCATCTAAATCAAAGAGAGAGGAAACAAAGCTAAAGTGAGATTGATACATATATTTGACTAATGAACCTAACCACATGTGATGATTCTTCTAAAGCAGTAACTTTCAAACTGGTTTTGGGGAACCATGTGGTTTTCAGATGTATTTATTTTTAGGGGCAGTACCAATTACTTGACAAATATTTCAATTAAAATATTTTTAAGTAGTTAAAATGTAACAAAAATATGCACAATTAAATGGTTTTTTAACGACGTCCATAAAACATAGATCACTATGAAGTTCCTCGTAAGGTCAGGGATAGAGCGTGTCCTGACATCTCTGGCCTTATATTTGAACTTCTCATGTGTATATCCTTGACTGGAACCACAATGGTTCTGCAGGCCCGTGTGTGTCTGCTCGTGAGAAATTAACCCAGCAGGCACATTATTATAGCTTCTGTGTACCCCACTCAATCAAAGGCAGGTAAGTTCAGGCGCATTTGCATAACACGTGCTCTTGGCATGGCAGAATAAGTGACTGAATGCTAATGATATATCAGAGACCAGTGCTGTGCATTAGAACTATAATTCAAGCTACATATGTAATTTTAAGATTTCTAGCAGCCACTTTTTATAAAAGGTAAAACAGGAAAAATCAAAACTGAAACAAAAAAGGAGAAGGAAGCAATGAAGTTAATTTATTAGTATATTTCACTTAACCCAAGATATCTAAAATATTATTTCAGCATTAAATTAATGCCAAAATATTTTTACATTTTTTTTTTGCACTAAATCCTCCAAATTCCATGTATATTTTGTGCTTACAGCAAACCTCAACCAGAAGCCATGTGTAGATAGCACAGTTACAGATAAAACTCGTACGTGAACTAGTAGGTGTTTTTTTTTGTCTTAGTTTGTATTTCTCCTAATCTTAATGTAAGTTTTCTGTATTCTGGAATCAATTTTTACATTTATAATTAACAAAAATGTAACAAGAACTTTTTTTAAAAAAAAATTTTTTTTTTCAACGTTTATTTATTTTTGGGACAGAGAGAGACAGAGCATGAACGGGGGAGGCGCAGAGAGAGAGGGAGACACAGAATCGGAAACAGGCTCCAGGCTCTGAGCCATCAGCCCAGAGCCTGACGCGGGGCTCGAACTCACGGACCGCGAGATCGTGACCTGGCTGAAGTCGGACGCTTAACCGACTGCGCCACCCAGGCGCCCCAAGAACTTTTAAATTAGAAACAAGTCGCCTTTTAAAACCAGCAATTTGGAAAGAAAATGACAGTGGATTGTACAAGAGCATAAAAATAAAACAATAACTTGATATACTGACATAAACGGATTTTGTCACCACTGTTCACCACATTGTGAGCAAAATGAAAGCAATGTGGGGAAGAATCTCCCAGAGAGCCACTTGAAAATTGCATTGAGTGTTATTAGTGACAGTATTCACTTTTTACAAAGATAAAAGTCACCCAAGTCCTCACAGTATTTTAGGCTGTGAAATTTTTGCACAGTGATCCTATCCTTTCTGCCAACTTACAATGGTATTTTAAAACAAAACATTGTGAGCATAAAAGTAAGATTCTCAGGTTAATTTAGCATGAATTTTACAGGAAAAAACTGGAGTGATGACAAAAAGCATTATATAGTATGCGGGGAAGAAACACCTTTTTCTCCAGAGAAGACTCATTAAACTGTGTGCTAACAAGTATAATAGATGAGTAGGCTGCTATTGTAAAGGCAATTAGACAATTAGCAACATAGTGTTATAAGCCAGAAAATAGTCTAAGAACATGAATACAACAGAAGTATTAAATTTATTTAAAGACTAAGATTATGTATAAGATTTACAAATTCAACATTTCAAGACTATCATTATGGCTCATTTTCCTTTTCTTTCTTTCTTCAGTAGGTTTTTGCAGGAAAAATATGGTATTTTATTAAACACTTGTCACACAGAAGAAATGGTTAGGTTGAGTGGGTAGATTCATTTTTAACATTCCAACAAATGAAATGACAAACGAAATTAATAAGAATTTTTTTAAAAAGCTATGGAAGGCGGTTTATAAAGAGTGTTAGGGAAAAAACCGTGTCTTGTGCCTTGCATAAAAACTACTTCTGAAAAGTTATTTATGTGTCATAGGAGAATACAAGCTGCTAAAAAGATCTGACAAGGCAATGCTTTAAGATCACTCTAATTGTAAATATCATTAAGACATTGTCTTTAAATCATAGCGGTTTTTTTGGGGGGGGGCATGTCAATATGTGCAGTGTTCTAGACCTTTTCATACCAAAATTCCTTGAGAGTTTATGGCATGGTGCTGATAGGAATTCACTTTTTAAAAATTTCCTTTAGTGAGGTATCTCTCAAAAATTGGTTTCACTGGTTTGCATACCTTGCTGACTTGTTTTGTCATAAACATAACAAGCTCAATTTAGCAGTGCAGGATCATGTTACAGTAAGACTTAAAACCACAGAGAAAGTGTCAGCAATGAAACACATTTGACTGGAAATATACCTGAATATCAAGCTGAGGCAGAGAGTGAGATATCTTCTTCCTGGATAATCTGTTTTTGTTTTTTTGGTTTTTTTTTAATGACATATTGAATGTCTCATAATGTTATAACACTTACTATGGACTAAATGTCCCCCACAACTTGTGTCACCCTAAATTCATATGTTAAAAACTGACCTCCAAATATGATGGTATTAGGGGTGGGACTTTGGGGAGGTGATTAGGTCATGAGGGTGGAGTCTTGGTGAACGGGATTAGTGCCCTGATGAAAGAGACCCGGGAGATCTCCCTTCTCTCCCTCCCCCATGCAAAGACACAGTGAGAAGATAGCCATCTAGAAACTAGCAAGTGGGCTCTTACCAGACACTAAATCAGTTGAGGTGTCTGTTTTGGACTTCCCAGCGTCCAGAAATGTGAGAAATAAATTTGTGTTGTCTAAGCCACCTAGTATGTGGTGTTTTTGTTATAGCAGCTTACACAGACTGAAATGACATTCACCAGGGTTCACTGAAGATCTGACCCAGCTGAGGAATCTGTCATTGACAGTCCCCATGTTGAATTCTTGGAAATTAAGGAAGAGAATATTTGTTAGATATTTTTAACAACTTACTTTTAAAATAGAAGAATTTCTACTTTTCTTTCAGCTTCCATTTCAATGTAATTGAAACTATTCTAAGACTCCCATACAAACTATTAAAACTGTTACCATTTGCAACTACTTATTCTGTTGGAACAGGATTTTCCCCATATTACAGAAAAAAACAAACTACAGAAATATATTGTATTCTTTGACATAAAACTACAAATATCATCCACCGCCCATTCACATTTTTGTGTTATTAAAACAGCTCCATTCTTTTCACTGACTTTACAAGTAAAAGATAAACTGTGAAACTAAAACAAAACAAAACAAAACAAAACAAAACAAAACAAAATGCTATATATTACTACAATGTTTTGATCTCTTTCATTTATTGGAAATGTTGCATAAGATTCTGGTACCCAGAAAGTTTGAAAACCTCTGTACTAAAGCAAACGTAATGTGATGGAAGAAGTTCTGGTCTGGAAACCAGACCTGTTTCAGACCATCACCAAGTAGATGACTTGGTCAAGTCATCTGGCCCCGCAGGCTCCCTATAAATACGCTAACCTATAAATGAGCATCTGTGGACCACTGGTTGTGTTTCGAATGTTGTCTCACATCATATTCTCTCCTATTCTCTCTTTGCTCTAACTGCCTTAGCTTTATCAATTCTCCCCATCATGCCATGCACCTTCCTACCAGAAAGTTTTTGCACATGCTGTTCCCTCATCCTGGAATATTCTAGCCTTTTCGTTTACCAACTAATCATTTCACACTTACTCTTGCTTAAATTGTCAGCTCAATCATGGTCCCTTGAAGCAAGGGACTTCTTGCTTGTCTCTCAGACGAAGTCAGTCCCTCTAGAATGGACCTCTACTTTATGGGTTATTCTCACTGCTATAATTTCGCATTTATTTTGATAATTCTTTGATTAATGTCTTTCTCTCCTTTTAGATTGTAAGCTGTATGAGGATACAGACCTTATTTTTTCCAGCAAAGATGATCTTAGGCAAGTTTTTAAGCAAGTGCCTTAATTTTTTTCCTTCTTTAAGATAAGGATACAAATAGTACCTACTTATTAGGGCTTATGTGAGTTTTAAAGCATAAAACACCTAGAACATTACTTGTAACATAGTAAAAGTTTCATGAATTTTGTCTGTTGAATGAATATATGTATTTTAAAAAGTATTTTAGTGTATATAAAATTTTGCACTTATCAATATCTCAAGAGATTTCCCTCCTGTCATTAAGTTATTTTGAAGAATAGTGATTCAAAATCTGTAATCAAAAAGTCACTACAAGGTGGGGCACCTGGGTGGCTCAGTCGGTTGAGCGTCCGACTTCAGCTCACGTCATGATCTCACAGATTGTGAGTTCGAGCCCCGCGTCGGGCTCTGTGCTGATGGCTCAGAGCCTGGAGCCTGCTTCGGATTCTGTGTCTCCGTCTCTCTCTGCCCCTCCCCCATTTGTGCTCTGTCTCTCTCTGTCTCTCAAAAATAAATGTGTAAAAAAAATAAAATAAAAAAATAAATAAAGTCACTAAGGGTGTTTATTTCTTTATAACAAAACAATTAAGTTTCTTACAATTTTGAAAATAGTAAATAGCACTGTGATGAATGTATTTTCACATAAGTGTTTTATAATTAGTTTTGAACACTTTTCTAGAATTGGCATTATTTGATCAAAGAACAATAACTTTAACATATTTTGTAATACTTAACGTTAAACAGATTTCCAGAAAAGTCGTCTTAGTATCAATCAGAATTGATTGAGATTGCTTGTAGATCTTCATTGTGTTGTTATTATATTAAAAATATCATCAATATGATAGGCAAAAATTTATTTATTATTGCTATTTTAATTAGATTTCTTTGATCACTAATAAAGTTTAATATATGTTCATGTTCAGCACTTCTTTGAATTTCTTTCACTGTGTATTTCTATCTCATTTCCTATTTTTCTACTATATAGTTAGTAATATTAGTTGATTCATATGAAATATACAATTATTAGAGGTATTAATTTGTTTTTATATTTTGTAAGTATTTTATGAAGTTTATCACTTGTGTTTTAATTTACAAAATTTCTACATATAACTTCTACATTATGTTATCAAATTTAACATTTGTTCTTTCCTCCATGACTTGTATCTAGAAACTCCTTCCCTATCCTAAGACCATTACATATATAGAACATTTCCTTCTATTTTTTACAGTTCTTAATACAATTAACCATTAATCTACCTTTTTGGTGTTCTACTTGAGGCTAGTATCATTTACATTTTTTTCTAAATAGTTTTCCCTATACCATTCATTGAGTGATCCACCACTTTTCAATTATTGTGAAGCCTTGTTTATCACTTATTAACTTATTTCATATATAATAAAGTCACCTAGCCTCAATTTTGTATACTTTTAAGTATTATACCAAATATGGCATCATACAAATTTCACATTTCACAGATTAATTTTGTTATTTGATTAAGTTTTTTAAAAAGTGATATTCTGTGCAGCTCCTTCAGGACAAGGTCATGTGTCTTCTTGATATCTGTTTTGTCTTGTGCAAAGTTTGACCCACAGTAGGCATTCAACACACAGTTGGGAATTGCATGAACTTTTTCATGACACATGTTCTATTTTATGCCATAAAAGAAGGAAAACAAAGCAGACTACATAGACTGTGTTGGCTACTTTATTTTCTTTCTTTTTTAATAAACACTAATAAAAGAGGATTGATAGCTCTTGAAAGTTCTAATAAAGCAAGGAGGTTTTCCAGAAGGTGGTTGGGTCCCTTTATTAAAAGCATCAGTGACATAGTCACTGGCAGAGACCCAAACAACCTGAAGTGGTTGGCTCTGGGAAACCACAAAGATAGAACACAGCCAAATTCTGAGATGCAAAAGTGTGTAAAGTCACACTGCGTCTTAATTTGATGACCAACAGGGAATATCTTTCTGCCTCGTCAAATCTTATAAAGCAAGGTGATGGGTAATGGTGTTCTTGTGAGCTTGCAGGTAACAATAGAAATATATAATAATGCTCTCTCTTAGACATGATATAAGACTCGGTTTATTAAGATACTTTATAATTAATTTTTTTAACTTTCATTTTCTCTCCATGTTATTGGTTTCATGTTCAGTGTTTTATAATCGATATCCATCTGCAATTCCTAAAGCAGAAAAAGAAATCCCCTGGCAAGACTATTGTAGTGAATATTCACGGTAATAAAGTTCATATCTCAAAAGATGAAAAACTGCCATATAATTCATCTCCAATACGGTAAGTGATTGATGAGAGTCAGCTCTAGATTATCTTCATGGTGGAGTGGTAGAGGGCCTTTAAAATCACAGATAAACTCCGACTGATTTTTGCTTTGGAATGGTTCCTGTACTCTCATATGAATAAGAGAGTGACTTATCCCCTTGGGAATTCACAGTACATCAACCCAAATTAGGAAGCCAGGCAGCTGTGACCTGGTTTTATTAGGGCCAAGAAAGCTATAGAGTTTCGCTATTGAAACTTGCAACTCCAAATGATTCCCTGGTTCGCATGCCATTCGGGACACGGGAGCACCTTACTGACTCATAAAACACCACTTGGGGCCTGTGTTTTCTCTTACATTATCCAGAGTTGGAAATGAGAAAATAAAGACTTCTGATGTGAGAGATCTTGAGAGTGGCCGCCAGCAGGAGAGAAAATAGAAATAAGAATTAGAATGAACAATGTCAGGCAGTAAAAACTTGGATTCAAGATTTACCTTATAAAACTATAGTGAAAATAACCCTCAGGGATTGAGTTCTAATGCTGATGCTCATTTTATGGATGTTGAATTATAAGAGAGAGAAAGCTGTGAACCAGCTCTGCTCAGTCTGACTCAGTAAATTTTATTTTTCATTATTTTGTCTGCTTTTAGGAAGAGTAGGAGAGGGGATGAATACTGAAAAGAGAGGTTGGGATGAGACTATATGGGGAATTTGAAGCTTTCTTTGTTTTTCTTTTTGGTTGTAGGAAGGGATACGGAGAACAGGTTAAAAATAGGCTGTGGTTATTGTTATTTGGGGTTCGATAATATTCCTCTAAATTCTAAAACAACCCACAAATAAATGTGGCTTTGAGAACCTAGCTTAACATTCTCTAAAGGCATTCGAATAAATTGTGAGCTATGTTTTCTTTATTTATTTTTATTGGCACATTATCCTTCTTTCTTAAAGAAAATAAGCATCCTTTTCTATAAACAGCAATTACTTAAGTAATTTTTCTGGAAAAAATGAAACTAAAACAATCAGAGTGCCCAGGTGACGGGATGCATTCTACTATGAAAATTTTAATATAAGGGACCATTTCCTAATGGAAACAGCTTAATAAGCAGGAAATTTTCATGTGCTCACTTCTGTGAAAATTCTAGTATTATTTTTATTCTGAGTTTGGTGACAAGCAATATGTTCTCTTGGCTTTCGTTCAGGGGTAAAGCTTGCAAAACCGCCTGTTGGGCTCTTTCTCTGTTATTGTTACTGCTGAGGACCTTTCACCACTGCTATGTCATCCTATCAGCCTCTTGAATACAGCCATTCATCTAAGGAAAGCATTAATTCCAAGATAACCTTTGCCATCTGGATTCTACCACAAAGTGTTAGGATGGAGATTAAAATAGGGCACAAGTGGTGGTTAGTTGGAAATAGCTTATTTTCCAAGAAACTCCTTTTATTTACTTATGTTGTACTTAAAGAGGAATAGAACTACACTGAAATATTCTCCTTAGCACTCACTGATTTCAAGAGGTGGTCCTCCTTGGCATTTGATCACTCCCAGACTCTTTCTGTCTTACCCTCTGCTGTCCTTTAAACAAAGCTTGAAAATGAACAAGGAAGTTTGCTTGCTCCTCCCAAGAGAAAAAGAATTTACCAGTGGGAACTACCCGTACCACATTGTTTATCAGAACATAAAGTTCGGTAGAAATCCCACAGTGACGTCTTCCCCCAGCACTTGCTGATGAATCCGGAGACATTTCCAAGATATTTTCAACTAGATTGGACACTCTTTGCAGGAAATGGTCAACCAGCTCTCACTTCAAAGAACTTTCCTTTCTTAGGTTGTGTTTAGCTCTTAAAAGAAGTGGAAAGTAACCTAAATCACACACTCAGTCTAAATCAGTGCTTAAAAGGATCCCTAAAGAACGTCATGTGCTGTGGTTATTTTTCTATGGGTTGATAAGTTAACTATAATTACTGATATTTAGGTGAATCTCCTTATAAAAGATCATTCGGGTGGTGGAACCTTGCTATGGGAATGGAAAAAAGTTTGAGGAGCCTCTTACATAGAGAACACACAAAAATAGTCCTAGAGACAGACTAGTCTTTCAGGAGGCCAAGCTACAAATGATTTGAAAAATAAATTGTCCACATTGATAGGAGGGATCTTATATACCTGAGAATTCAGAATTAGAATCAAAGAAATAACTTCTCAAAAGATTAACAGTTGAAAACTTTAGATGCATTTATTTTGAAGGAAAAAGAAGCATGGAAGGGGATTGACATGTTACATGTCAGGCAAAGTGCTATGCCTTTAACCTGTTCCTCATGTGCGATAGTGAACAGCTCTGTATTGTTAACTGTAATGGATATGGTAGGGGACTAAACAGAATTAGCCACATTTCCTTTTAGCAAAATATATCACAGTCTTGAACTCTGGCAAAAAAAAAAAAAACTTGGTACCTATGAAATTATCACTTAATTGAAGCAGATAACCAAGTTAAACTTAGCAACATTATCAACATTAAAAAAAGTCTGAATGTTTTAATGTTACCTAGGAAAATTGAGACCAAAATATAGCTTTTTAGAGTTTAAAAAAAAAAAAAAACCCTGTATCTTGAGTTTGATTTCCTTATTATAAAATGGGGATAACAATATTTACTTTAAGGGCCTGTTGTAAACACACAATGAGCTAATTTTATTTATTTTTTTAATGTTTATTTTTGAGAGAGACAGACAGAATGCAAACAAGGGAGGGGCAGAGAGAGAGGGAGACACAGAATCTAAAGCAGCTCCAGGCTCTGAGCTGTCAGTACAAAGCCCAATGCAGGGCTCAAACTCACAGACCATGAGATCATGACATGAGCTGAAGTCCGAGGTTTAACCAACTGAGCCTGAGGTGCCCCAACACTCAATGAGTTAATTAAAAGAATATTTTTTAGGGGCACCTGGGTAGATCAGTCGGTTAAGTGTCTGACTTCGACTCAGGTCATGATCTCACAGTTCTTGAGTTCAAGCTCCATGTCGGGGTCTGTGCTCACAGTTCAGAGCCTGAAGCCTGCTTCAGATTCTGTGTCTCCCTCTCTCTCTGCCCTTCCCCACTCATGTTCTGTCTCTCCCTCTCAAAATGAACAAAAGCTAAAAAAATTTTTTTTTAATTTTAACTTTTATTCATTTTTGAGAGACAGAGCGTGAGTGGGGGAGAGGCAGAGAGAGACAGAAGCACACAGAACCTGAAACAGGCTCTAGGCTCTGAGTTATCAGCACAGAGCCTGACGCAGGGCTTGAACTTACGAACCACGAGATCAAGACCCGAGCTGAAGTCAGATGCTTAACCGACTGAGCCACCCAGATGCCCCTCAACGAGCTGATTTCAAAGAGCTTTGTAAACAGTAATGATGATGATGATGATGGTGGTGGTTAAGTCTTCCTGAGTGCTTACAATGTGCCAGGCACTGATCTGACCTGCATAACCCCTTTTAATTTTCTCAACTCTCTTATGAAGCAAGTACTATCTTAATAACCATTTAACATGTACAGTGGTCCTGGAAAGGTTAAGTAGTTTGCACAAGGTCACTTAGTTACTAAATGGCAGAGACTGAATTTAAACTTGGGTCTTCTGTTTCTGGAGTCACTGCCACTGTAGAGTACATGTGGAACTATCAGGAAAAACAAAATACAGTGTGTTTTGCTTAAAGACTGCCTATGTAATAAGCACAGCACAAGTACTCGAATGGGGCTTATACAATCACAGCAGGATGTACTACTGTCATATTGAGAAAAAATAATCTATAAGCATTTGTAGGGAATGATAGAACAATTCACAGAAGGATATGATTGCTTAAGTGTATAAATTACATAATTTGTAATAACATTTTATTAGGTGGCTGTACCTTTTTTTCTTTTCTTAAAATATGTTTTTATTTATTTTGAGAAAGAGAGCGTGAGTGGGGAGAGGGAGCAGAGAGGGAGGCGGGCAGAGGATATGAAGCAGGATCTGTGCTGACAGCACAAAGCCTGATGTGGGGCTTGAACTCATGAACCATGCAATCATGGCCTGAGCTGAAGTTGGACACTTAATCAACTGAGCCACCCAGGTGCCCCTTAGATTTTTTTTTTTCTTACCAAGATTTGCAAAGTCATAATAAGCCAGAGAGTTAAAGATGTAACATCTGGAAGACTGGATCCTTAGGTGAGCCTCCTAAAAGGCTTCTTGTTAGGTCAAACTGAACAACGCATTCATTATCTGTTGCCTTTAATTTTCAACTGAAACTGAAGTCAGAGATTTTCAAAAAAGGAGGTGTTTGGTAGCACACGTGGAAAGATATGCTCAGATTGTTATCCTATTATATTATAGCCAGAGGAGTTCTTTTATTTTGAGAAGACATTGTGATTCTTTTCACAACCTGAACACACATTTACCCTGGAGAGTGACTCCCACATGCAGTTGACCTGAAAAAGTGATATGATATCTTGATGCTTTCACATTTCCCCCTATGAGGAATAATAATGTGGGGAGTGTTTTAAATAAGTACACAAGACAGTTAGCTTTAAAAAGTTCCCATAAGACCATAGAAGAAATAAACACAACACAAAACAGTCCTCCTGTTAACACGTACCAGCCAATATAACCGAAATAATTGGATTGGGAATATTTCATCCACTATAAAACATCAGATGCTATATTTCAAACATGATAGAAATCTGTACTTACTCTCTGCCAAACCAGAGATGGAATGCCTTAAATGCCACAGATATTGTATTTCTATTTAAATAAACACCTTTGTGTTGTATGTATAAATCATACAGAGGACCTGCCTATGATAAAAAGGTGAACTTGTTTTAAGTAAAACTGAAATTCCAAATGTTTTTCAGAGTTCTCCTATAAAATACATCCTAACATAGAAGTACATCTTACCAGAATATAATGCTTTCACAAGACATATGTTATCCTTTGCAGATACTTTTACTTTGCTTTATAGCTGCACATGTATTAGTAGCAGTAAAGAAACAAAACCGAAATTCTGGTTTCAGAGATGACACCAAATCTAAAACATGAAGAAAACATCTGAAGCCCAAGGCTTAACGTGCTTTTTTGCCATATTCGTAAAAAATGATATGGGTGGCTTCCATTCCCAGCCACAGTGAAATGACTGCCGATAATAAACTCATCTGGCTATAAACAATTGAAAAATGGCAAAATATCGGAAGCAACTGCCTTCAGTTATTAAAAGACACTTAGCATAGAACCATGGTCACTCAGAGAGAGGAATCACATGAAGACACCTCCCTGGATATCCCAAATCTCTCCCTAGGCACAGAGAGGGGAAGCTAAAGACTAGTGCCCACTAGTCTTGCTGAGCCAAGGAAGCAGATACCTGAGTTTGGGGCTGATGGAGTGACTAGAATTTTGGAGCAGTCTCCTCCAATTTTGGAGGAGAGAAGGGGAAAATGCATACAGAAGAAACTATAGAAATCTGTCTAATAGGTTTTTTTTTTTAAGACTTTGGGTAAATACTAACCTGTTCATACCCAAGGCAAGACCCTGTGAGGTACAGCAGAGTGGGGCTACTATGTACTGGGCGGATGGAAGATGCCAGGGGTGCGTAGAGCTGGGGGTGGCAGGAATCCTGGCCAGCCAGAGTGGAGATGCCTCACTGACACTTTGGGCGTGCAACTGATCTGAAATCACCACCTTTTAGGAGGAAGGCCAGTGTGGTGCAGAGTAAGAACTACATAAAACCTGCCCTAAGAAACCGTGAAAGAGTCAACTGATTTATAAATAAATTAACTTCCTGCCACAGCAAAATTCGACAATTGTTCAAGGAAGACAATAAAATCAACCCAGACTCTCAACAAGTTAAAATTCACAACATCCAGCACACCTCCAAAAATTTACTAGATGTATAAAGGAATAGAAAAGTTTAACCTGCAACCAGAAGAAAATAGAGGCAGATCTGAAATGGCAAAGATGTTGGAATTAGTAGACAAGCTAAAGCCCTGACACTCCCTCTTTTGTGTACCTAAATCTTACTCAACCTTGAAGGCCTTGGCCTTAAAGAGGTGGTTTGCACAATAAGCCTTCCACCTTGGGTATAATAGTTCTGTCCACTTACACAAACAATAAGATTTTCAATGGCAGGGGCCGTAATTATCTTTAGCAAAAGAAAGACGATCTATTTCCAGTTGCCGTCTGAGTAGAAGCCATCAAAAGGTTGGCACTTAGCCTCAGCATAACTGTTTACTATGTAACAAAAATAAAAATAAAATAAAATAGCTATTATCAACATGTTCTGAATTCAAAGGAAAAATGTTAATATAATGAATAAACAGATGACAAATCTCAGTGGAAAACTAGAAACTGTGAAAGACAAACAAATGAAAATTTCAGAACTGAAGAATACAATATTCTAAATGAAAAGTTCATTGAGGAAGCTTAATAACAGATTTGACACACAGGCAGAAATAATAAATGACATTGAAAACTGCAAAACACAAACTAAGTAATTTGAGGCACAAAAGAAGAAAGGTTAAAAAAATCCTGTAAATTTTGTAAAAAATTACAAGTTAATTTTTAAAACATACATGAAAATGCAAATAATCTAGAATAACCAAACAATCTTGAAAAAGAACAATGTTGGAGACAATTTGATTTTAAGATTTGCTCTAAAGCAGCAGTAATCATGATAATATAGCATTATAATGCCATACACTTAAAAAAAAACATTTTATGTATCAAACCTAAATGTAAAAGTGAAAACTACAAAGGTGCTGGAAGAAGGCATAGACTGTCTTTGCAACTTTGTGGTAGGCAGAGATTTCTTAAAATAAAGAACAAACTATAAAAACACCTTCTTTGAAAAAGTAAAACTGTCTTTAATCACAAATGACATGATCTTAGATATAGAAAATCTAAAAGATTTAACCAAGAAAAAAAAACCTGTGAGAGACAAAAATGAATTCAACAAAGTTGCAGGGCACAAGATCAACATGCAAAATCAGCTGTGTTTCAATACACCAGCAATGAACAACCCAAAAGAAAATTAAGAAAACAATTCCATTATAAAAACACTTTTTAATAGAAATTTTTAAATATTTATTATTTTTGAGAGAGACAGACACAGCATGAGGGGGAGAGGGGCAGGGACACACACACACACACACACACACACACACACACACAGAATCGGAAGCAGGCTCCAGGTTCTGAGTTGTAAGCACAGAGCTTGATGCAGGGCTTGAACTCATGAGCCATGAGATCATGACCTAAGCTGAAGTTGGACACTCAACCAACTGAGCCACCCAGGTGCCCCATAAAAACACTTTTTTTTTAAAGTGTTAAATTTTTTTTTAACATTTATTTATTTTTGAGACAGAGAGAGACAGAGCATGAACAGGGGAGGGCCAGAAAGAGAGGGAGACACAGAATCTGAAACAGGCTCCAGGCTCTGAGCTGTCAGCCCAGAGCCCGATGCGGGGCTTGAACTCACGGACCGCGAGATCATGACCTGAGCTGAAGTCGGACGCTTAACCGACTGAGCCACCCAGGCGCCTCTATAAAATCACTTTTGAAGGGAGTGACATTACCGAGATGGTGACACAGGTCATTCCTGACTTCATTTTCACTCACAAGAACAACTAACAACTATTCAAGAACAAGATATCCCTGAGAGAATCCTAGAACCTGGGGATAAAGTTTAAATATCCCCTGCACCACAGAGACTAAGACAGACTGCAATACAGGGGTAAGAGGAGCTACACACTGACCACAGTGCCATCTTCCCTGAGCCCCTGGCTCCTCCAGTAGGAAAAAAAAGAGCCTGGGGGACAGCAAACCTCCCACTTATCCCAGTAATGTGGGTCACTTTATGAGAGCCACTACTCTGATCTCACCCTGCAGTGATTGCAGGGGAATCTGCAAGGTTCAACCACTGGGAATCTGATTGTGATGGAGAAATGGGGAGGGGCTTACAACAATTACCACACGGATGTTGGCACAGTGAGTTCACACCGGCAGTGGCAAAAAAATAATCCAAAATAATGGGTTTTGCTCATCTGCAGAACTGAGTCTATAGTGTACTCTAAACAAGGAGCTCAGTGGTGTGCAGATCTGCCTGAACTGGATAGTCAAATGAAAAGTTTTCCAGTCCTAGAGTCTGGTGTGCCCACATGGAGGCAAGGAGCTGAGTCACAGTCCCACCTACTGTGGAGAATGTCTCTTAGTGACATCTGACTGGAGGAGCTGGTAGGAACACCTGGAAGCTGTGTGGCCCAACAGTGTTTGAGTAGAGAGGCAGCAGGCAAAACTGATCACCTCCAAAGCAAAGCCAGTACCATTGGTGGAAGATTCCTGTGCAGAGGAAATTAATTTATAGCCAAGGGTGGGTGTAGCTCCCAGCCCCTCCCAAATGGAGAGGTTGTTTAGGAATTTGAGACTCTCCCTTTCCTGCCTACGCAATGGAGCTGAGACACAGCTCCACCTACCCACTGTGGCTCTTGGCCCCATTTGACCAGAAGAGCTGGTGAGAATACCTAGAAGCTGTGTGGTCTGGTGGCACTTAATTTGAAAGGATAGACAGAGCTGATAGTTTTCAAAGCCAAGCCAGTGGACCTGGAAAACCAGAGAACTTGGGAGGTGAGGGGTGGGTCAGCTTGAGTTAAGGCAACAATGAGCTTTAGCAGCCTTAGAGCTGTTTCTCCCACTGCACCCAGACAAGGAAACTAATTCATAGCTCTGCATATTACTGAATACAGTCTCCAGACTGCCTGACCAGGGGACCTAACCAGACCATATGGAAAACTGCATAGGCCATCTAACAGTCTTGTTTACAGTGACACTTGAATAGAGAGTGCAGCCTGTGGGTTTCTTCATCTGCAGAGCAAAACCAGTGGCCTCACCTGACAAGGGAATTCACTGTACTCTCTTGCTTGATTTGGGTTCCCCAACAACAAGCTACACAGGCCCTTGGACTGGTGTGCTGCCAAGCCAAGGCAGGGAAGCTAATTAATAACCCCATCTCAAATTGAATATAGTACTCAGTCCCAACTATCTAGTAAGCCTGACCAGAGAATCCAGGAAACTGTGGAGCCCATCTTACAGACTCACATGGGTAGAGAAACAAACTAGCAATCCAACCAACTATTCAGAGCCAGTGACACAATGCCCCCATCCCCAATCTCAGAACTCAAAGAGCTGCTTCACTGCAAATTAGACCATAATAGTCAGCCCCACCTGCCCAAAAACATTACCAGCAGATGAACCCAGAAACCCAAGCTGAGATGACTGGCAAATATCTGTCTCTGCCAAAGCAGACCTGTAAAGTCTGAAGAGGAACCTTATTACTCAAATGTGCAAATATCAACATAAGGAGTCAACAGTCATAAAATACTAGGTAAATATGGCACCACCAACAGAAACTAATAAAGCTAATAACTGATCTTAAAAAATGTAGATTTATGAACCCTCAGATGAAGAATTCAGAATATTCCTCCTAAAGAAGTTAAATGAACCACAAGAACACAAAGACAGCTAAATGAAATTATAAAAACAATGCTGAGAACAAAAGAAGATTGACAAAGCAATAAAAACTATCAACAAGAATGAAAACAACAAACAGAAATCCTAGAGAATCTCAGCTAAGCTGAAGAATTCAACAGAGAATTTCAAAAGCAAACTTGAGAAGAAAGAATCAGTGACCTGGAGGACAGGACATTAGAAACTATCCAATCATAGAAGCAAAGAGGAAAAAGAATAAAAAAGAGTGAAGAAAGCCTACAAGACTTATAAGATGCAATGAAAAGACACAATATTCACATGTGAGAATTCTAGAAAGAGAAGAAAAAGGGGAAGAAAGTACATTTAAAACAATAATGTCTGTTATACTATACACCTGAAACTAATATAACACTGTATGTTAACTATACTTGAATAAAAATAAATAAACAATGGCTGAGAACTTCCCAAACCTGGGGAGAGATATGGACATCCAGATCCATGAGGCCCGAAAGTTTCCAAAAATGTTGAACTTGAATAGGACTACACTGAGGTGCATTATAATTAAACTGTCAAAAGTCGGAGACAAAACAGTATTTTTAAAAAATATTTATTTATTTATTTTGAGAGAGAGAGAGAGAGAGAGAGAGAGAGAGAGAGAGAGAGAATTCCAAGAAGACTCCACGCTCAGCAGAGCCCAACTCAGGGCTCAATCTCACAACCATGAGATCATGACCAGAGCTGAAATCAAGAGTCAGACGCTGAATCAACTGAGCCACCCCAGAAAGAAAGAGCTTTAAAAGCAGCAAAAGTTACATACAAGGGACCCCTGTAAGATTATCGGTGGATTTCTCAACAGAAACATTTCAGGCCAGGGGAGAATGGATGACATATTTAAACTATTGAAAGGAAAAAACTGTCAACCAAAAATACTATACCTGGTACAGCTGTTTATCAGAAATGAAGATATAACACTTATAAATATGTATGTGCCCAAGATTAGAGCACCTAAATATATAAACCAAAACAAACAGAGCTAAAAAGAGAATTAAAGAGTAATACAATAATAGTTGGGGACTTTAAAACATCACTCTCAACAATGGATAGATCACCCAGACAGAAACCAAATGGATCTAATGGACATACACAGAATACTCTTTCCAACCACAGCAGAATATACATTCTTCTCAAGCACGCATAGAACATTTTCTTTGATAAACCATATGTTAGGCCACAAAAATAAATGCCTACATTAAGAAGCAAGACAAGACAATCCCCCCCACAAAAAAACAACTTAACTCTATACCTTAAGGAACTAGAAAAAGAGGAAAAAACTGAGTCCAAAGCTGGCAGAAGAAAGGAAATTAAAAAATTAGAGAAGAAATAAATGAAATTAAAAAATATAAAAAATTAACAAACTAAGAGTTGGTTCTTGGAAAGAATAAACAAAATCACCAAACACTTAGCTAGACTAACCAGGAAAAAAGAGAAAGGGTCCAAATCAACAAAATTATAAATGAAAAAGGAGACATTACAACTGATATTACAGGAATTTAAAGGATCACAAAAGGCTATGATGAACAACTATAAGCCAACAAATTAAACAACCTAGAAGAAATGAAAAAAAAATTAGAAACATACAATTTCCCACACTGAATCAGGAGAAACAGAAATTCTGAATAGATCAATTACTAGTAAGGAGATTTAGTCAGTGATCAAAAATATTCCAAGTAAGAAAAACCCAGGACTAGATGGTTTCACTGGTGAATTTTACCAAGCATTTAAAAAAGAATGAACACCAATCCTTCTTAAACTTTTTTAAAAAAATTAAAGATGAGGGACTACTTCTAAACTCATTCACAAGGCCAACATTATCCCAATACCAAAACCAAAAAATGATACTACTAAGAAAGAAAACTACAGGCCAGTATCCCTGATAGATATAGATGTAAAAATTCTCAGTAAAATACTAGCAAGCAGAATTCAGCAACACATTAAAGGATCATTCACCATGATCAAGTGGAATCTATCCCTGTGATACAAAAATGGTTCAACATACACAAATCAGTCAATGTCATATATTACGTTAATAGAATGAAAGAAAAGAATCATATGATGAGGTACCTGGATGGCTCAGTTGGTTAAGTATCTGCCTTCAGCACAGGTCAAGCACATGATCTCAGCACATGATCTTCAGCACGTGATCTCACAGCTTGTGGGTTCAAGCCCTGCATTGGGATCCATACTGACAGTGTGGAGCCCACTTGGGATTCTCTCTCTCTCCCTTTCTCTCTGTCCCTCCCTGTCTCATGCTTTCTCTCTCTCTCTCTCTCAAAATAAATAAACTTAAAAAAGAGAAAATAATCATATGATCATCTCAAAAGATGAGAAAAAGAATTTGATAAAACTTAATATCCTTTCATGATAAAACTCTTAGTGAATTAGGCATAGAAGGCACACATCTCAACAAAATAAAGGCCTTATATGGCAATCCTACAGCTAACATCATACTCAATAGTGAAAGGTTGAAAGTTTTTTCTGTAAGATCAAGAACAAGACAAGGATTCCCACTCTCACCATTCCTATTCAACAAAATACTAGAACTCCTAGTTAGAGAAATCAGGCAAGAAAAGAAAGAAGTAAAATTGTCTTAATTTGAAAATGGCATAATTTTATATTTAGAAAATTCTAAACACTCAAAATAACTTTTAGAGAAGGTTAGTGAATTTAGTAAAGTTGCAGGATTCAAAATTAACATACGAAAATCAATGTCATTTCTATACATTAACAATAAATTTTCTGAAAAATAAATAAATTTGTTTCATTTACTGTAGAATCAAAAGCAACAAAATACTTAGGAGTAAATTTAACCAAGGAGGTGAAAAATATTTACTCTGAAAGTTACAAGACATTGATGAATGAAATTGAAGAAGACAAAAATAAATGGGTATCCTGATGTTCATAGATTGAGATTATTAATATTGTTAGAATGTCAATAATACTGGAAGCCACCTATAGAGTCAATGCATTCTTTATTAAGATTCTCATGAGGTTTTTTTTTTTTACAGAAGTAGAAAAAACACTCATAAAATTGGTATGAAATTCCAAAAGATTCTAAAAGACAAAGAAATCTTGAGAAAAAGAACAAAGCAGGAGGTACCATCCTTCCTCGTTTCAAGCTATACTATAAAGCTATAGTGATAAAAAAAAGTATGGTATGGCATAAAAACAGAAGAGTAGACCAATAAAACTGAATCAAGGGCTTAGAAATAAACCCAAGTATACGTAGTCAAATAATACTAGACAAGGGAGCCAAGAACACTCAGTGGAGAAAAGACAGTCTCTTCAGTAAATGGTGCTGGGATAATTAGATACTCACATGTGAAAGAATAAAACTGGACCCGTATCTTACAAAATTACAAAATGCTCATAGACTTGAATGTAAGACCTGAAGCCATAGAACTCCTAGAGAAGAACAAAGGATGAAAGCTCCTTGACATGGCTTTGGAAATAAGTTTTTGGATATGCCCCCTAAAGTATAAGCAACAAAATGAAAGACAAACAAGCGGGACTACATCAAAGTGTAAACGTTCTGTACAGCAAAAGAAACTATCCACAATGAAAAGGCAACCTATGGAATGGAAAAAAAAATATTTTCAAACCATAAAGAATTTATATAATTCAATAGCAAAGACACCAAGTAACCCAAAAGCCAATAGGTTCATGAAAAGATGCTCCACATCACTCATCAGCAGGGAAATGCAAATTAAAGCCGCAATGAGATATCACCTGACACCTGCTAGAATAGCCATCATCAAAAAGACAGGAGATAAGAAATGCTGGTATGGATGTGGAGAAAGGGAACTCCTATGAACTGTTGGTGGGAATGCAAATTGGTGAAGCCACTGTGGAAAATAGTGTGGAGTTTCCTCAAAAACTTAAAAATAGAACTATTACATGATTCAGTAATTCTATTGCTGGGAATATATCCAAAAGAAACTAAAACACTAACTTGAAAAGATATCTACACTTCCATGATTATAGAAGCATTGCTGACAATAGCCAAGACATGAAAATAACCTAACTGTCCATTGATGGATGATGGGATAAAGAAGTCATGATGTCTCTCTCTCTCTGTCTCTGCCTGCCTCTATCTATCTATATATAGAGATAGATAGATGTCTCTCTCTCTGTCTCTGTCTCTGCAATGGAATATTATTCAGCCATGAAAAGTGAGGCAATCCTATCATCTGTGACAACATGAATTTACTTGAAGGTATTATGCTAAATGAAATAAGTCAGATAGTGAAAGACAAATACTATATGATCTCACCTATGTGTAGAATCTAAAAACAAATTCATGGAAAAAGAGATCAGACGTGGTTACCAGTGGTGGAGGGTAGGGAGAAGGGAAAGTGGAGGAAAGTGGTCAAAGGTATAAATTTCCAGTTATAAGATAAATAAGTACTAGGTACATAATGTACAACATGATGACTACAGCTAACACTGCTGCATGATGTATAGGAAAATTGTTAAGAGAATAAATCCCATGAGTTCTCAATACAAGGAGAATTTCTTCGCATTTTTCTTTTTTTCTTTATATTGTATCTATAGGAGATGATGGATGTTAGCTGAACCTATTGTGATAATTATTTCACGTTATATGTAAATCAAATCATCACGCTATATACCTTGAACTTATACAGTGATATATGTCTGTCACTTGTCATTAAAACTGGAAAAAACATTTTTGATAAACCAGACTTCATCAAATTAAAATGTCTCCTCATCTAACATTTGTATTTTATATAATATGTTCATTAAAGTATATTAAATATTATATTACATACGTTATGAAGATATTAATGTGTAATATTATGTATAGTTATATTTTATTAGACTTCTCCCAAGCCACACACAAAGGGAAACATATATGTGGCGAAGTAATTGTACACAAAATATATTAAAAAACTACAATTCAATCAACTGACAATAGGTCAGCGATAAACAGATAATCCAAAAAAAAAAAAAGGCAAAAGTCTTGAGCAGACACTTCACAAAGGAAGACATACAAATGGGCAATAAGCACATGATCAGTATCAGGGAGATGCAATATCACCACAGTGAGATATAACCACATATCCATTAGAAAGACTAAACTTAAAAAAAAAAGCGAAAAAAATTTGACCAGGGTGTAAATCAACTGAAACTTATACTTTGCAGGTGGAAACGCAAACTTGGGAAGCCCCTTTGGGCAGCAGCTTGGCAGCTTCTTATAAAGGTAACACATACCTACTCTATGACCCAGCAATTCCACTCCTAGCTATTCACTCAAAAGAAATAAAAAGAGTCTTCATAAAACTATTTGAGCAAATATTTATATGAGCTTTATTCACAGTAGACAACAACTGGGAACAACTGAAATGTCTACCAACAAAAGAGCAAACAAACCAATTGTGGTTTATCCGTACAGTGGAACACTCACTACTCAGTAATCAAAGGAACTCCATGACAGACAGACTGCAACTTGGTTGCCCTTCAGAACACATCAGGCTGAGTGAAAGACGCCAGCCACAAAAAAAGTACATTCTGTAGAATTCCCTATATATGAAGTTCTCTAACAGGCAAAAGCAATCTACGGTGAAAAAAAAATCACAACAGTGGTTGTTTGTGGTGGGATAAAAGTGATTGGACAGGACATAGGGGGATTTCTGGGGTTTGGCAATGGTCCTTACCTTGATCTGGTATGGGTTACATAAGGGGTGTGCATCTGTCAAAACTTAGCAGCTGTAACATGTAAGATCATTGTACTGAATACACACTATACAAAAAAAAAAAAAAGATCTAGAAATGCAAATTAAAACCACAAGATACATCAAGAATGGCTAAAATTAAAAAGACTCATGATACTAAGTATTGGCAAGGATGTATAGCACCTGAAATTCTCCTCTATTGCTGATGGGAATGCAAAGTGTTATAATGATTTTGAAAAACAGTCTGGCAGTTTCTTATACAGCTAAACATATGCCCATCCTATGACCACCTACCCCTACATATGAATACAAAAGATATGAAAACATGCATCCACACTAAGACCTGTACACTGTTTATAGCACCTTTATTTGTAACAGGTGGACAAAACCCCAAAGATCCATGAACTGGGGAATGGATAATTAAATTTTGGTATATCCATACTTTGGAATCATAATCAGCAACAAAAAGGAGCAAATGCTGATGTATGCAACAAGATGGCTGAATCTTCAAAGCATTATACAAAGTGAAGGAAGCCAGTTTAAAAGTCTACCTGCTACATGATTCCATGTCTCAGAAAGACAGATCTATAGGGACAAAAGGCAGATGACCGGTGTCAGGGGCTCAGAATGGTGAGTGCAGTTGACAACAAAGGAGCACAGAGAATTGTTTTGAGTGATGGAAATGTTCGACTTTCTGATTGTGTTCTGTGTGCAGTTTATTTTTCAAGACAATGATTTCAAAAGGGTAAGTTTTAGAATATGTAAATTATACCTCAATAAAAAAAAGTAACAAGTAAAAGTTAATAAATAATTCAATAAAATAAGTAAAAAGGTAAATAATTCAAATATCCAACATCAGTTTTTCCTTTTGAAGTGGCACCTATATACTAACACTGCTTAGGATGTGCAACTCTGGAAAGCTAAAGTATGAGGAGAAGGAAGTGACAGGCTTAAAGCCATAGGCAATAAGAAAATCAAATAAATCCTCTGGGCCAGAAAGATCACTGGATAACACTATATTCCACTCAATTCTACATTTCTGGAAAAATTCTTCATGTTGATCAGTGTGTCTATGATGGGTGTATAACTGAGAAAAGAAGTGACACAGTCACTGTCATCTGGGAATTTAATCTTAACACACATTGTAAGAATAGGCTCATGAGATAAACTTGCATGTGTGTTTTCATGCCTTAAATGGTGCCAAGGAGTTCTGTTCTATGTAAATAATGCATATTCTTTCAAGAAATATTTTTAAAGAGCAGACTATATCATAGATAGCAACAAAAAGTAGAGTTTTACTAAAGCAAATATAATTGCTCATAATTTTAAGGACAAGTTGTCTGGCAACTCTTGCTGGTGCATGGGAAATGAGAAAGAAATTTTTTTTTTAAATTTCTTTATCTTCTAAGAACACTTCTTTTTTTTTTCAACGTTTATTTATTTTTGGGACAGAGAGAGACAGAGCATGAACGGGGGAGGGGCAGAGAGAGAGGGAGACACAGAATCGGAAACAGGCTCCAGGCTCCGAGCCATCAGCCCAGAGCCTGACGCGGGGCTCGAACTCACGGACCGCGAGATCGTGACCTGGCTGAAGTCGGACGCTTAACCGACTGCGCCACCCAGGCGCCCCTAAGAACACTTCTTGAATCAAGACACGGTAGAAAGTAGGGAGAGGCATCGGTAAGATTTTGGTAAGAGAGACTATTTCAAATACAGACTAGCAAGATACAAGCTGGGAGGAATGTTTTATGCAGTTAAAAGTAGCTGCAGTAGAAGCTTCGTGGTGAAGATAAAGCCTACAGATTTCAGTTAAGCTACATCTTCATACAGGTCTTGAACCCCCTGCATGCTAAGCAGCAGCGTGAGCCTTGGGTTGGAATGGTCTGGGCTTGAATCCAGACACACACCAGCTGTGTGACTTTGGTTAAGTTAGCAATGATTTGGGAGACTTAATTTTTTTTTTTTTTAAATCCAGACTACATGAGGAAAAAAGTCAACTTAACTCAAGGGGTTGTTTTGAATATTTAAAAGATAGGGGTGCCTGGGTGTCTCAGCTGGTTAGGTGTCTGACTAGGTTCAGGTTATGATCTCACGGTGCGTGAGATTGAGCCCCATGTCTCTCTCTGTGCTGACAGTTTGGAACCTGCTTGGGATTCTCTCTCCCTCTTTCTCTGGCCTTCCCTCCCCTTCTCTTAAAATATATAAATATATTTGTTAAAAGTTTGAAGATTTAAAAGATAGTTATGTGAGGTCCTTATTATATAGTCTATGGCACATAGAAAATAGTCAATAAATGTCATTGTTACTAATGCAAAGGGTAGTGTTTAAAGTCAGAAGATACGAGTTTAAGTGTTCAGTGACCAGGTTTGCCTCAGACATTGCTGCTTCTAGCACTGAAAATCCTGTGAGCTGAGAAATCCCAGTCCTGGGAAAATGAGACTGTTGAACCCGCAAGTTCTGGTCCTACTGTTGACTAATTGATTTTGGGCAAGTTTCTTAAATTTGGGCCTCAATTTCTTACCTGTAAAATGTAATGATAAAAACAGATTTCTATGATGACAAACTAAAACAATGTTTGAGAAGAAATCTTTGTAATCTAAAAGCTAAAGGCATTGATTATTATCAATAGCACATTTGTTGCTATTGTAGAGACCCACAATTATTTTTTCCTTCCAGCTTTCCTCATTTTTTAAAAATTTTAGAGAGAAAGTGGGCAAGTGTGGGAGACGGGCAGAAGGGGAGAGAGAGAGAGAGAGGAAGAGGGAGAGAGAGAATCTTGAGCAGGCTCCATGCTCAGCGAGGGACCCCATGCGGGGCTCAATCCCATGACCCTGGGATCAACCAACTGAGCCATCCAGACACGTCAGCTTTTGCTCATTTTCTTTTTCTTTTTCAAATGCCCTTCTACTTTCCCTTCTATTCTCTGTCAATGATCTCTCCTATGCAGTCTCTTCTTTCAGTTACATTCTTCCTCTGACTCTACAACTTACATGCTAACAGAACATTTAGAACACTGGATAGGAGATTCTTTCTAGGAATGTCTCTATCACAACAGCTCTTCATTTGTGCAATCAAAGCTTTAGATGCACGGAACTTTGTGTGAGCTTGTGTGGAGGAAAGTGGGGACTATGTTGAGAATGCATAAGCATTTTTGCATCATTTACTTTTGAATGTCTCTTCGGGCTAGGAAATTCTATAGCTCCTTAGCCCTCTGTCTTCAAAAACATTCCCATGTCTGCTTTCAGCCCACAAATCCAAAGTGTCATCCAATATAAATATATGAAAGCTACAAATGCAGGCTATATATAAAATGTTAAGGGGCATCTGGTGGCTCAGTCCGTTAAGTGTCCAATTTCAGCTCAGGTCATGATCTCAGGGTTTGTGGGTTCAAGCCCCTCATTGGGCTCTGTGCTGACAGCTCAGAGCCTGGATCCTGCTTTAGATTCTGTGTCTCCCTCTCTCTCTCTCCCCCTCCCTCACTCATACTTTGTCTCCCTCTCAAAAATAAATATTAAAAAAATTTAATTTCTAATATTCAAGTATTGCTAGTAGTCAAAAAATTATCATTTCAATATATAATGAGTAAAAAATTATTCACAAAATATTTTATTTTTTAAAATACCAGCTCTTGATATGCATGACCAAAGGTGGACAAAGACATCCAATCAGCCACTGGAGAAAATTTACCACCCATCCAAAATCAGGGCATGTGTTCGGTTTGCTTATATTTTTCCCTGAACAGCTGTGCGTATAAAGATTTAATGGACCACCTAGAATTTTCCTGCCACGGTTAATTACTCATAGGGACAGATTATGACTTAATTAGAGTTCTCCAGCCTTCTTGCAAATAAAGACTATTTTTAATGAGATGTTCACTTTAATTACTGAATCCTTTTTTCATAATCAAATGTTTTCACTTTTTCCTTTTATTCTAACATTTCAAATATTCTATCTCTCGTGAAAGATTTATGTATGCGGAATAGAGCTTTGTGCTACCAATTACATAATCACTATCAGTAGTATTATATATAATATTGTACAATATATTACATTGTTATCTTATATTACATGTTACATAATTATACGATATATAATATGATTATATGTAATGTATTACATTGTTACAATATATTACATGTTACATAATCATATGATAGGAATTATACACATTACACAATTATATGATAGTTATATAATGACCTGTTAGCAAATAATCTATTTTTTGACTCTTTCTTAGTCAGGCTTCTGACACTAGAATGTAGGCTAATTATGCAGACCAATGCTCTGATTTGTTCTTAGAGTATGGGGTCACTCAGAAATTTTCTTCATATAATGAAATAATATCCTTGACTGTGTGGAAGCCATATAACCAAAGCAAGTTTAAAAACCCACCTAGTGAGTATTCTGATATATCCTTAGATAGTACCTATGATTCTAAAGTAGTGTCTGCAATCTTGGTTTGTAGAAGAGTGGGGTGTGTAGATGCCAAGATTGCCCTGAAGTCATCTCAGCACAAGGTGTTGGTAGATAAGAAGTGGGAGCAGTGGATGTTGTGGTGCATCCTCCTTGAAGTTTATGCTTCATACTCTCCCTGGTGAACTCATCTGTAGTCACAGTTTGACTGTATATTGGTAACGCTTCCAGGCCAAACTTCTAATGGTCTAGAAATACGAGTTTGATATTTAGGAAATGATATCTAAGTTCCCACAGACACCACAAATGCAATACGCCTCTCAGGGACTCGAGCTGCAAGCAACAGGAAGGTGCTCTGGTTTATGTAAACAGTCCAGGATGCTACCACAAGAATAACTGGTAGCTTGTGCAGTATCCTGGAGTGATGGAGTGCTAGGTTTGAGCGATTCAGCCTAGAACCACTCCCAAAATCACACTTGCATGTTCGCTGAGAATCCCAGTGCTGCAGATGCTGACCTTCAAATGTCACGCCTTGCAGTCTTGTCTCCACCAGGGCTGTGCCACCCCCCCATCATCAGGCCCCTGTTGTCCAGACACCTTATCTTCCACAACAACTCCAGAGAGCAGCTTTTAAAGTTCTATGTGAATAAGATAAAAACATAAACATATAAAATAATACATATTGTTGTGAAATACACACAGAGTGTATAAATATGTATGTGCAATTGAAAAACATGGGAAGAGAGTGCCCGTGTACCCACTGTCAGCATGAGAGAGACAATATCACAGGACCACACCTTTGAGATCCTGTTGCTTCTTTCCCTACTCACAACCCCCTCCATCTATCCAGAGGAAATGACCAGTCTGAAATTTATCATTCTTGTCCTTTTCCTCCTCACTAGACCCACCTGTCCAGGTACGCCCAAAGCAATATGTTATTTCATACTGTTTGGTTTGGAACTTTATGCAAATGGAACTAGATGGTGTGGTACTCTAAGGCCGCAATATATTTATCCGTTCTGCTGTTGATAGACGTTTGGGTTGCTTCAAGGTTTTTATGTTTTGTATTGTTTTTACTATTAGTAACAACAGTTTTACATTTTTACACACACGTGTATAAAAGTTTCTTCAGATAAATATCTAGAATAAACCAAATGATGACTTAATATTTTCTAAGGACGTTGGACACATTTACATCGTTTATGAGCGGTTGACTGGCCTTCTTGTTTCTCCATGATACCTGATACTGATTTTTAGATTTTTGCCAATTTGGTAAGTGTAAAATAATATTTCCCAAGAACTTAATTTTGCATTTTCCAGATTTCCAGTGAGATTGAGCATCTTTCCAAATGTTTATGGGCCATTTTCTGTTTCCTTGGCTGTGGCATGTCTCTTCAATCTTTTACCCATTTTTCCCTTATAGGGAGAATTAATATTATTTGTCGCTTTGAGTCTTCTCACCCAAGAATGAGATACATATGTCTTTAAGGTAATAGTTAAAATCTTCCCAAACTGTTTATTCAATAAGTTTTTTTATCATTTTTTGTAGAAAAGCCTTGCACATCCTTCATAGGATTAGCTACTAGGTGTTTTATATCCTTCTATCAAATTGTAAATGTAAACGAAATTAAAACTACCTTGTCTAACTGCTTTTTTCCAGGTGTATAGAAATGCAGTTGATTTTGTGTATTCAATTTTTAACCAGCAAATTGTTAGTACTCTCTTATTAATTATGGTAATTCAGGAGTTTCAGGTCTGAGTGTGGCACAAGAGCCTGTATTGGAAGGAACCCTCCTTCTGATAACAACCATGAAAGCTAGATAAAATGTAGGCAAACAATTGATTGAAGACACTGCACAGTAACCAAAACTCACAGAAACTGGAAGGAGAATGATCTTCAAGAGAAAGGTGAGTTCAAAATTTCCTTGGGGTGCCACAAAAGAGGGGTCAAAGGCACACTTTTACTAGCTTAAGGAATCAGCAGTCAGAGTTTGGGGCTGCAGAAAGAGCTGGGAAGAGAAGGGAGCTCCAAGGAGACGAAAACCACATGGGAAGAACCCTAAAATCTCTACACAAATTCCTCTTACATTGTTGACCAACTCCTAAATCGTACGTGTGCAGGAAGGGTGCTCGAAGAATCCTACAGAAAGCAACAGAAAGCCACAGGCCGGAGGCCAACCTGGAACTGAGCAGAGATGTTTAGCACAGATTTCCAGGTGCAGGGAGACTGAGTTTGGAGTTCACCATGTACACAGCTTCATCAGTTAATTTCCTCTTCTCTTACCAAGCCATTCCAGAGCTTTTCATGAGCTGGGAAGAATAGGTGGGGCGGGCAATTAAAATCCATTTAACTGGTTCACTTGAGCTACCCTATCAGCTATGGGAGCCAAAAACGCATGTGGACTCAAGTGAAATCTCATTAACCACAGTTCCAAACTGACATTCCAGGAAAAGCCCAGAGAATTAAAAAAAAAAAAAAAAAAAAAAGCCTCATTAACACCTAAATCAAAATAAGAAATGTAAGATTTCATGTCATTGAAAATATGTGTCTGATTCATTATATGAAAGCCCTGTGTAAAGTATGTTCATACCATTTATTCTCATATCTGCGTGCAGAGAAGATTATACATAATCCAGGAGTTTAACTCTCTCCTATTTAAGCTGAAGAATAAAATCCAACAAAAATAGCAAAATAGGGACATTTGGAACCTCCTCCTCTTATAAGATTTTACATATCATGTCTGTTCTCAGCAGATGAGCTTGGGTGACCGGGAGCTGTATGTTTTGGTGGGAGTGGGGAGAACAGATGTCCAGAGGTCTGGACTGACCAAGTGATGGTGCAATAACATACATAAGGACAAAAATCAGAGCTTGGGTGTCCTCCAACTTTTGGAAACTACAGCCAGTAGGTCTGTGAGTAGTCCAGTGGAGAAAGCTTTTGGTTATTATTTTGCAGAAAATTTTGTAAAATTGTTTGATAAAGTTAAAGACACCATGAAAAAAATTTCTGGCTTTTCCCCCTTACCATTCTATATACAAAGAAGTTGTCTAGAATGCTATTGGTTACAAGTGTTTTACTGTCCCACCTCAGGCCTTATCCACACACCTGTATTAAAATGTCCTTTGAGTCTCTACCATAGGCCTGTTCTGTATTCTCTAATCCATGTCATTCTGGGCACATTTTCTGAACAGTTGACTTCCAAGAAGTCAGAAAGGGAGGCTTGCACATTCGAAACAACAGCATCCAATTGAAAAAACAGGGTCGAAGAATTCTGAACATATGGGAGTTTTCTTTATAATTTGAACAAAGAAGAAAAGGAAAATTACAGGGCCACCAAAGTACAGAGAAGGAGCCTTGCCTTCTGTCCTTGTTCTGTCACTCTCTCAAACAATCCAGCCAACGGGGCCTGCTAACACCACTCCGAACAGTGACCGGCATGCATTCCAGCTGCTCCCCACACAATCAGGCCTTTCTGTCCACAAAAAGGCCTCGGATTCATGCTGGCTTTTGCATAGTGCATTTAGCATCATGGTGGCCCACTCCCTACGCCCTTGCACCCACACTGGCAAAGAAAGAGGAACATGGTAAGACGGGCCGCTCTGACTGTTATCAAGGCATTCAGGCTCCAGGCTTCCAAGCTGTTTGTCTGGCCATGTTCAATCTCAACTTTGGTGACATTTACACGTCTGCAGCATTTTTATAAACAACAATATTCCAAAAACAACCAAGAAAGGATCATGAATTCTCTGAAAGAGGACAAGGCAGATTAGGAAGGAGGAAGGAGAAGTAATGATTACAGAGAAAGGCAACAGTATTGAATGTTTCAAGTGGTTAGCCACAACTAAATTAAGAGATTATGGAATCTGGTTGGTCTTTCTCTTTTCTTACTCCCTTCTGCTCAATTTATTTATCAATTGTGTTAAAGTATTCAATCTCCAAAAGTCTATAAATATACATAGATAAAAATGCATGCATGTATCACATAACACATTGGAGAGTTCTATCAGTTTAACAAATAGGATGATTTTACCAGAAACAAAAATCCAGATATATTTCCTAAATGGAACATCTTGGAAAAAACTCTCAAATATGTTAGTGGTACTTTGGTCAATTTTTCATTTAGTTCTTATGCCTTAAATTAGCATTTTGTATTTCCTACATTAACATTACAATGTGACCAGGACAGGTTATCTAACTTGCAGATCCTAGTACAAAATGGAAATGCAATGCAACTCAATGGGGTCGTATGCCCATGATCCAGCCCTGAATGTGACTTTCAGGAAGCTAGAAGTACTGTAACCCAATTTTCAAAGGAAAAAGAAATTTTGCATCCACAGAAGGTAAATTAACTCTGTGAGGTTAATGAACAGCGGTAAATCGTATCTTGTGTTCCTCATGCAGGATGGATGGAACAGCCAACCTCTGATCTTGGGCGTACTCCCATCTGTTCAGAGATCCCCATAAACCCCAAGAAGGATAGAGAAGTTAAAAAAATACATGAAAGTTGTGCTGATGCCATGATTAAATGTAACACTATGTTCCCCCACATGTCAAAGTTATTTACATCATAGTCTTGGATGTAATATTCTAATACAGCTAATCTCTTATTATCAGAGGACAATTACATGGTTGGAAAGACAGTTTATTGAGACCTTTTGTGGATGAAAGTTGGTTAGAAATGTTATTTCTTAGAATGCCTATTTAATCGTGGAGAAGGTATGGACTGAGGTGACCTGTTGTCTCTTAAGTGTTTTTGGGTTTTCAAGAACTTGTGGTGGTCTGGAAGGTGCTAAAATTTGCAAGAGCAAGTACTTAATTGATGTGGGCTATGTGTTAGGGAAACAGGTTCACTAGGGGATTCCCACTCTCCATATGTATAATCAAGTAGAGCCACCAACAAGGGGACAGCTGTCACCAGGTTAACAGATGGTACCTCAGGGTCTTAGGAGCACTGGTTTCCATTTCCAGGTGGACATATTTACTTATTCTGACTCACCACAAGATCAGGTGCTTGCTCCACTTTGCAATAATTTGGTCTTTGGCAAAGCAAATATTCTGGCCTTGAAAGCCTTGAAAAAGTCCAGTTTAAACATAAAATTTCTTGCCCATTCCCTGTGGTATTTAAATACAAATAAGACATTTGGTGTGATGTAAACAAACTCTGAAAGGATGACAATTTAAACCCGAACTGTGTCTCATTTCATTGGCAATATTTTGGGGGGAAAGTTTTCTAGTCAAAAAGAGGGGGATAACAAAATGATACTAAATTTATATCACATTTTGATTTTGAAAAACAAGGTACTCCCTTAAGTATTTCTCATATTGTTCTCCTTTTAAAATTTATAGACAGGTTCTTTTAGGAATTATCATATATAGGATACCAATTTTCATTTCTGTACATACACATGAAAAACTGCAATTTCACTAAAAAAAAATTCTATTAATTCCTTTAAAAATACCAGACTTTATACATAAAACATGGAATTCACTTATAGTTGCTTTAAGAAGAAATTTAATGTTTTGATGCTGTTTTCAGGTCAGCTAATTAAAATTACATTCCAATTTGTCCATGGACCGCTTTGGACCTATACTTGAACATAGTTCTTCCAATATTGTTTGGTCCATACAGACCACAGTGGAGTATGGAGAAAGAAAGTTCCAAAATCTTGAAATGTCCTTTGGTATCTTCACCCCTAAAGTAACTCTAAGACCTTCCCAAATACTGGGGGTGCCTGTACATGTGCCCTGTTCTAGCTAAGACAATAAACTGTAAGTATTTTGTTTACTCATGCTCACGGAGGCAGCGTGTGGTAGTGAAGAAAATTCAGGTGGGGGAAACACACAGAATTGGGCTAAAATGCAAGCCTTCACCAGCTGTGTAATCTTTGGGAAATGACAACCTCCCTACAACTCAGTGTCTTCATCAATAAAATGTTACTAAACAGCTTTGTTCACACAGTTTTTACATAGATTATATAGATGTGAGTTGTCTAGTATAGTATCTGGTGCAAAAAATCTGAATTCGCTCCCCCATCTATTCATTCTGTTTCTATGTCGTTATTCCACATTATCTAGTAACTAACTATATTCAGAGCCTAGAATAATTAGGTATCATTAAGTGTTTTTGAGTGGAAAAATAAGCAACTTATTGCCTGGATAGCATAGTGGTTAGATTTTGAAGCCAGATTGCCTGATTTGGGATCCTAATGCCGCTTGCTCAGCTGTGTGTCTTTGGGCTATTTACCTCAGTTCTCTGATCCTCAGTTTCCTAATCCATAAAATCAGAAGAAAAACAAAACCAAGTCTACAAGGTTGCCGGAAGGATTGAACAGACTGTGCCTATCATGTATTAAGAGGTGTATGACTTTTAACTAGTCTTGTTCTTATAGTGATATTTATATTCGGTAGAATACAATTACCAAATCTAATTGACTTTATTGTGTAAAGCTGAGATGACAAAACACAAATTGTATTTTCTTGCCAGGAGAGTCCTTTAAAATACTGCCAACAGTTAAGCCATAAACCCAAGATATGTCACATTAACAGCAGGACTGGAGATCAAATCTAGGATCAAAATAAGAATAATTAGGTATGTTTTTCCAGCTGTCCATCTGATGATCACTCATCAGCCTTCTGTACTGAAATTAGGAGAAGGGCATGGCAAGAGGAATATTACTTAGAGGGTTTGACAATCTCAAGCATCCTGTATTTCACATAACTATGTCCTGTTACAGTTGATGTGTAAGAAGGAGATCTTGCTTTTATTTTCCACATAAGGTCTATTGCTGACTCAGGGCACAAAGAAGAACAAATTGTGTAATTTGAGTTGAGAGAAATCATTTTTGCAGTTGTTCTTTAAAAAAAGAAAAAAACCCTCACATAATGAGCCAAAACTTGCCTAGAGATCTGTGTGCTCTGCTTCCATTGACGTCACTTGGAAGTTGTGTGGGCAGAAATTGGCTGACTTCCTCCAGCATGTCTTTTGAAAACTGAACATACTGAAAAAAATGCACCCTTTTAATCTCAAACTACAGTAGGGGTAGAAGCATCATAAGCAATTTTCCTGTTTACATCTAAACAAACACCTATACAGCTCTGAGAGCCACATTCACAGAATAAACCTTCTTAGTTTCTGGTAAAGGGAACAGTGTCCCCTCTATCTGAAAAAGGAATTGTAGGGCGTTACAGCCAACGTGTCTTTTAGAGATGATCTTGTTTAATTCCTCCGTTGTTTAGATATGGAAATTGAAACTGAGAGAAATTCAGAGCTGTTTCCAATGTCAGACAGGGTCCAAGACAGGATTAGAACTCAGGCATTCTGCTTTCTAGTTTCTGCACAGTTCAGGATAATTAGAAGTGTAATAATCAACGTTTCTCCACACTAATCCCTTATTATGTAAACCCTACGCATTGAAGTAACTGTTTTTGAAAACTAGGGGCTTAGTGTACTGTAGAAGTTACCAATTGTTGAGATGCAATAAACTAAGCATGATCTGTTGGAATTGAATAAGTGGTGGAGACAACTGGAGGCTCATAAAATTCTGTGGGGTACAGCTGCTCCCTGGCGTGCTGCTGTGTATCAATATGGAGCTTGAGCCTTCCACCTGGGCCTTCTCAGCTCCATGTACCCTACTGGCCATAGTTCAGAGAGGCTACCCCTTGGGGACAGGAAGAAAAGAGTACCCCCAACTCTACTTCAGCTCCCCACTCCTTTCAGGCTTATTCTTTCAATACTCATTCATCTATTCATTGAGAAATACTTGTTGGACATTTAATATGAGCCAGCCTATGAACCTCCCGCTATAAAAAACATTTTCAAGTTCAAATTGTAAAGAATCACTTAATATGCATGGATAATTACTATTTATCCCACCCAGTAAAAGATCCCACATAAACTACAGTCAGTTTCAGAAATCATCCACCTCATATAAATAAGAGAAAATATATTTTGCTCCCAAGCACAGTTATTACCCTATTATTTAACTAGACTTGTAAATTTACATCCAAAGGAGCTCTCTATGCATGTAGAGCTTTCCTAGTTCTGCTCTGTGTCATTATGCTTCTTCCTGAAGAGCAGCATTCTTCATTGGCAGTGGGTGATCTCGTTTGTGGCTGTATGGCTTGAATACACTGGCAGTTGTTGCCACTTTAGTTCCTTTGATAAATGTCTGTGATGGTCAGATTCCTAGCGGTCGTGTGAGTCCAAGATCTTATTTTCCCCACTGTAGCCATTGGTGCTGCATGGACTATGGCATCCAAAAATCATTGGGAAAAAGTTGTTTGTAAGGCTTTTAGAGGGGCCAACAGCATTCAGATTCATGCTGGCAAAGAACTAGTTATGGAGAATAAAAGGTTTGCATCAGTGTAACATGTACTGCAGTTGAATACTGCTTAGACACTTAAAGTGGAGCTAAGAGAATCTTTACTATCATCAACACTGAAATAACTGTGAGAAGGTCCAAAGACAGATATCCTAGCGACTGGAAATACTGAGTACGGAAGGCTAATCTATATGTGAGGATTTTGAAAAAAAGAATTATATAATAAGGAAATCACCAGACAGATACATAGGAGATACATGTAATGTAACAACTAAAAGAAAATATTTAAGAATTTGACTCCAGAAATAGCGAACAGGTAGACATACCTTCCATGAAACTGGAGAAAGACATGGGGAGACAGAAAAGATTAAAATAATAATAATAATAATAAGAAGAAGAAGAAGAAGAAGTCAGGATGAAAACCAAAAACAACAAGCTGAATTAAAGATACCTGAGTGAAATAGAGTAGAATTAAAAGGAAACTGTAAGAGCATTCAAAATACCTGAATTCACATTGGAAAGAATAAAGATCAGAATTAATACTGCAGACAGTTGAATCAGAGAAAAAAATCATAGGAAACTCTTTAAGAATGTAAATATGATAGGTATGGAGGACAATATACAAAAAATCCAACCTGAAGTTTACTGATGTTCTTAAGAAATTGAAAGAAGCAATGATCAAGACATAATTAAAGAAATATTTTCTTGTGCTGAAAAAAATCCATATACTCAGATTGAACATGTTCACTATGACCTAAGAAATTAAATTTAAAAGATAAAATAGAGAAGTGTTCCTACTAACAAACTACATGGCAGAAGTTTTCCCTTATTAAAAGATAGCGTAATTTATAAAAATAAAATCTAGGTGACCTGGGGGAAAAGTTAACTACAAAGGAATAATCTTAGACTAACTTCAGATAGCTTGTTGACCACATTAAATTCTCAAATCTAAGAAAACAGCTAGAATTGGAGATTTAAAGGGCTATTAAAGATACAACATTAAATTCTAGAAATCAGGTAAAGAAATAACTAGAGTTTTGAGATTAAAAGGATGTAAACAGAGAATCATAGACCCAAATAGTTGTCATTCATGGACATATGTGAAAACAACAGAAAAATTTTGTCATATGTACAAGGGTTTATAAAATATATTACCCATGAATATTTCTTAAAAATTTGCAAAAGGTCATTTAAAATGAAAGAGACAAGTATCAAAGACAAGAAGTCTAAAAATGAATAGTTATATTCTTATTCTTATTTCATAAGTAATAATTGCTATTCATAATATAGAAAGAGCTCTTATCAATCAATACAAAAAATACAAATATCCTAATGGAAAACTGATATAAATAAGCAAAATGGACAAAGAAATACATTTTTTATTACTCATTTTAGAATACATTTACTCACATGAGTAATCAAAGAAAAATTAATAAAAGCAAAACTATTACATATCAGCTTTTAACTTAATCAGTTGGAAGATTTGGAAGATTATATATATACATACATATGTATGTGTGTGTATATATAAAAATACATACATATATTTCAATGTTTATTTTTGAGAGAGAGAGAGAGAGAGAGAGAGAGAGTAGGGGAGGGGAAGGAGAGGGAGACAGAGGGTCCGAAGCAGGCTTTGTGCTGATAGGAGAGAGCCCAATGCAGGGCTTGAACTCACGAACTGTAAGATCATGACTTGAGCCAAAGTCAGTCACTTAACCGCCACCCAGGTGCCCGGCCATTCCCTTTTGTTTTATAATTTCATATATTTTTCAAAAATTTTCTGCTACTTTATAAGCAGAAAAATTAAGTTTGGTTATTTTTTTTTACCCAAGAGTTCACTTAGGGGACCAAATATGTGCTTATTAATTCATCAGGTAATTATTGAAGTATGTGATAAATTTCTTCTGGAGTTTATATGATATTTACTGGCAAACAGTAAAATCTACAATTTGCAACCAGTGTGAATTGCCTATTCAGTACATATTGCTTTTTTTCTTCTTTGCGAACAGAATGTCAGTTTTGATCTGGGTAGCAATGTGTCCTGCCACAGTAGGATATATGCTTTTAAAACTTTCTTCCAGCTAGAAGTGGCCATTTAACATGCTCTGTTCAATAAAACTCGAGAAGAGTCTGTAAAGGCTTTTGCTTTTCCTGATACAAGCAGCAGACATAGTTTGTTGGCTCCCTCCCTTCCTTATGACTTAAACCTGGATGTGATGTCTGGAACAGCAGCAACAATCTTGCAACCATGACAGATGAGAAGCCTGAGGAAAAGACAGAGGCTTGCAGAGATGGTGACCTTGACATAATCCAGCTATTGAATCAAAGCTGACTGCCTCTTCAGTTCTCCACGAGAAGAAAGAACCTATATGTAAGTCAGATTTTCTATTGTTTTTTGTAGTCAAATGAATACTGATAATCCATGATACTAAATGCTTTCTGATTTTTAGTTGTCGGGAAGCATTGCTAAATTAAGTGCCCAAACTGAAGTAAGCAGTTCAAATGCCAATTTTCTCTTCTTTTTATATTATCTCAGTCCAACATTTATTCCTAATTGCCTGGCTTTATATTGCATAATTTCGTTAGAATCTTAAATCCTTTAGGGGCGCCCGGATGATTCAGTCAGTTAAGCTACTTTAGCTCAGGTCATGATCTCACGGTTTGTGGGTTCGAGCTCTGCATCGGGCTCTAAGCTGACAGCGTGGAATGTGGATCCTGCTTTGGATCTGTGTCTCCTTCTCTCTGTCTGCCTCTCCCCCACTCACGCTCTGTCTCTCTCTATTTCTCAAAAATGAATAAACTTTAAAAAAAATTGAAAAAAAAAGATTAATTACTTCTTTAAAAAAAAGAATCTTAAACCTGTTAGCAAGTCGGTAAAATTCATGTACAAAGTATATTTGTACTTTACTCTGTTGCCGTCTGCCCTCACTGACTTTCTCTTCTGTGTAGTTCACCTTCATGGTGTATTTTACACTGACATAAACAGGGTCAGTCATTCTGTTGTCTTCAGCAGGCAAGGGGCTTTGAAAGAGAACAATAATAAAAATAGGATTCCCCTATTCTTAAAAAACATGAAATCAAGTTGAGAAGATTAAGACACACACTTTTATTCTCTGTCTCTCTATCTGTCTGTCTGTCTGTCTCTCTCTCACATACACACACACACCCCAATGGGAAAGTATTTCTAAAGTTTCAAAAAAGTTTCATTCAAGCACTCTCAGAGTTCTTGCTTGTGCCAAGCACTGCCCTGGGTTTTAGTGATGTGAAGGTGAGAAAGACGTGTTTCTTATCTCATGAGGCTTACTGTGTAGGTGAAACATACCTGAAAATGATCATTGTGACAGCACACTATTTTGCAAGCACTCCGATGGGTGTAGGCTGTGTATCTGAGGGAGGTACCTGGGAGTCCTTCTTGAGGGAACCTACATCTAGACAGATGTGGTGCTAAGCTGGATTGGAAAGCAGTGTTCCAAGAGGAGGAAAGAGCATGAACACACACTGAAGGGGGGGGGGTGAGTTGTAAGTATTTATTGCCATAGCAGTAAGTGGAAGGAAGGGAGGGCCAGAGAAGGAGCTGGAATGCACATAGCAGCAGGATCGTGGAGAGCTTCCCAAAGCTCAGTTTATCTGTCAGTGACCCGATGCACCGAATCAACATATTCAGGTATGAACATGTTCATCTGAAGCAAGGCTCCTGCACAGTTAGCTCCACCTCTGGCTCTAATCCACCCCTCTACTCCTGTCCTTCACCCAATTGTGACTGCATCAACGCAAGGAGAATGAATTGTCCTCTCTCTGCTTTCTCATATATCCATCACTTGGCACATTCTAGGCCTGGCCTCTCCAAAAGTCGTCCTCCATTTTGTTCAACAGTTACACTTCTTATAAGCGGCACCGAGTTTTATAGCTAGTTACAAAGAAATGTATCAGATATGGAGGAAGACGTGTGGGAAAGGGTGCGAGATTCTTAAAATGTTTGTTTTACAGGAAATGAGAAGATAGGTACATTTGGGGCGGATGCAGTAGACCCTGGGATGAGACATGGAAGCTGAAGGAGCAAGTGCTAGGTGAAGGAGAGGTACGAAATGCAAGCCTATTTCTTTTCTGCGAAAATTTCCCTCCTATTCTTTTTTTCCCCTACCTTTTTCTCTTGGCTCCTCCAGGAACACTAATGCTAATGGCTTAGCAAGCCCTATCAGTATGCAGCAGAAGCCTTTATTTACAAGTAGAAAGCTCTGCCTGGTTCTAATGCATTAAGTGTTTTCCTGAGGCCTTATTTCCATTCCCAGGCTACAGTGGGTGTACTTTTTAGCCTCTATTTCCACAGTGTTCTTGCTCCTAACAGCCCTGCAGGAGCCTACAACCACATTTAACTCTGATCTTTCTTAAAACTCTTACAGGCAGACCAGCACTGAACTTAAGGTACATAAGATAAGGTCAAGAATGGACATAACTAGTGTAAGTGAATTACCCATGGGCCCAGCAGTATTAGTACTTATCAGAGAGAGGCCATAGGATACCAGATCTCTTTCTAGTTCTGGGGCAGACTTTTCTCTCCCTGATACGGTTATTATGGCACCTCGCATTTGGCAGCAAGTTCATCTGTTGTGTTAGAAGTAAACTTGAGTTTGTTTCCCAGGACTTGATTAAATAGCATCGACTTTGGACATATAGTCCTCAGCTTTTACTATTCATTGTCCTTATTAATGTATTTCGAGTCATTTGCTACTTTCTTTCTTAATGATATAAAGTTCTTTATTGCAGGTGTGCCTCTGGGTACTGAGAGACAGCCTTCATATTATTGTCAATTCAGAGCCTAACTTTCAAAAAAAGTTTATCTCATTCCTGTATTTTTATTCCATTACACAATTGCTTTCATTGAACAAACAGGATTTGTCTCCTTTACCTGATTTGATGGCTTCTATACATATTTTAATGATAATTCTTTAATATGTTTTTATTGTAGTCCCATCTCAAATAGAAAGGCATTAAATCAAATTATCCAATATTTAAAATTGAACTACAATTCCTTTTCTGCAAACATTTTCTTTAAAAAAAAATAAACCTCTAAAATCAATTTTTAGTTTTTCAAGCTCGATTGAAATTTTATTTACAGAGTAGGAATTATGATTGAACCCACCTGGGTAAATATGTTCTCAGATTTAGAAGGACCCATCTTATACCGATGTGCCCAAATGCTTCATTTTCAATTTAAATGACATGTTCAAGCTGTATTGCATGTTTCACCATAGCTGGGTGGGAAGTTAAATGGCAACCACACAACTCCTTTGGCCAGGTTAATTGTGTGGAGCTCATCGGAATTATGCAATTTGTAAGTGCATTTTTGGATGGTGGGAATATGGAAAGCTTTTGTTGTTGGGGTCTCTCCTCTCTCCTTGTGTCTCCATTTGGAGACATATTTGGTTCCTCTCTTAGAACAGTCTCTCTTGTTTCCTCCCCTCAAATCATCTTTTAAGGAAAATGGGAATCAGTTATAATTCTTGTTATTGTGGTTTTGCAGAGACTTTAAAATGTTTGATTTCCCAACTCTTTGGGATTCTTCATAAACTAGTTTGAAGTCAAGAGTTAAGGTATTTTTCACCTGAATATATATATAGTTCATACCATTTTAAATAACAGTATAAATTAATAGTGTAGATTAAAAGAAAAATAATACTTGAAATAGAATCATATGATAAACTGATAATTACCTTAAAATATTTAACAAATAAACCTCCCCAAACTCCAGTTGGCATAGAGATAATGCATGTAGGTGTAGTCAATATTTTGACCTCTAAACATTTGAAAATACCAAGATAGTTTCAGAATAAAACTTTGTGTGATTGGTTTTGTTATTGATATTTTAGTAGTTTCCATAATTGGCATATTCTTAATGGCTCCTTCAACTAATTTTTGGAAGTAGGTGGGATATAAATTATGCATGAAAATAGAAATAAATGGATCAGGTTTTTAACTAGAATAAATGACTTTGGTGACAGCTTAAAAGATACACTTTAAATCACTTCAAAATTTGAAGTCAAATGTTCTCTTTTTACTTTAGTGACAATGGTATAACTATTCTTGGAATTAAGAAGATATTGTCATTATTAATTTCTGGATAACAGATTATTAATTCAGAGCCTATAATTGTGTATCTGCTATGTGCTTGTCATAACAGGAGACACAGCATGAGTAAGAATGAGTTTCATTCCTACAGGTGTTTACAATTTGGTAAAGTGTCTAAAAGAAGACAAAAACAAGGTAAGTGCATAAGTGAGCTACAAAATCAATACATATGGGTTCAAAGAGAGGCAAGATTATAGATAGAGGGGAAATAGGAAAGACTTTCTAGAACGTAAGTTCAATAGTGAAGATGGAAAAAAAAAGTACATATTCCACTTATACATGTTCAGTTTGGTCTACTGCAAATACACTGTTCCTAAAACATAAACCATCTTTAATAAAGATTTTGAGGGGCGCCTGGGTGGCTCACTCGGTTGAGTGTCTGACTTCGGCTCAGGTCATGATCTCACACAGCTCGTGAGTTCGAGCCCCGCGTCGGGCTCTGGTGCTGACAGCTCAGAGCCTGGAGCCCGCTTCGGATTCTGTGTCTCCCTCTCTCTCTGCCCCTAACCCACTCACATTCTGTCTCTCTCTCTCTCTCAAAAAATAAATAAAGATTAGAAAAAAATAAAAATAAATAAATAAATCAGCTTGTTATAATTCATATGAAGGTGACTAGCTGAACATTTCAAATCATACCTTCTGTATATAAACTTGCCTGATGCCCTTTAATAACAATCCACATTTGACACCAACCAGTTTTATCATTCCTGGTTATTTTCAGTTATCAGGAAATTGAATAACATGAAAGAAGTGGGCTATTACAATATATTCCATTATCTGATATTATGTCAGTATCGACTTCAGTAATTAATCAATGACTAGGACTGCTTTTATTTCCTTTCATGTACTTCACTAGAATATGTAAGTATCTCCTCAAAATAAAATTAGGATTATAAGACCTTAGAAATCGATGGTTCAAATAGCTTTTTTGATACATCAGCTATAAAAAATAAAGTGTTATGCTAGTCCTATGAGGCAAAATCCATTAATAATGTCATTGGGAATGGCACTTGATCTAATAGTATCAACTGTATTTGCTTGTTCTGTTTACTTCAGATTGGTTATTTGATTCCCAATTTTCTGAAAGCAAGTGCAATTGAGCTGTTCTCACCAAATGTAATATAAATTAAAGATGTATTTTTCAGAAGCCCCAAAAGAGAACATGAATGAATATAAGGTAATGAGACTGATTTCTACAATTAACATGCAAAAGCCTCTTAAAATAACTTCTGTTTAACTTTCAAAACTCAATGTGTTCATTCAACAAACATCTGAGAATCCACTAGGACAATAATAATAATGATAGAAAAGAAGAAAATCAATTTAAGTCTGTATACATAGAATTAAATTCCTAGTATTCATTTTTTAAGTCGAAATATAATTTATATGCATTTTTAGGTGTACAACATAGTGATCTGACATTTGTATATACTGCAAAATGATCACTACAATAAGTCTAGTTACCATCTGTCACCATACAAAGATACAATTTTTTTCTTAAAAAATTTTTTTTAATGTTTATTTATTTTTTTGAGAGATAGAACATGAGCAGGGGAGGGGCAGAGAGAAGGAGAGACAAAATCCAAAGCAGGCTTCAGGCTCTGAGCTGTTCAGCCTGATGTGAGGCTCTAACTCACAAACTGTGAGATCATGACCTGAGCAGAAGTCAGATGCTTAACCGACTGAGTGCCCTGATACAGTTTTTTCTTATGACAACTTTCAGGATTGACTTTCTTAGCAACTTTCAAATTTGTAATACAATAGTCTTGACTGTTGTCACCATGATGCATATTATATCCCCATGATTTATTTATTTTATAACTGGTAGTTTGTACCTCTTGATCCCCTTCACCCATTTCATCCACCCTCCATCTCACCTCCCCTCTGGCAACCACCAGTCTATTCTCTGTATCTATGGGTTTTGTTCTGTTTCGTTTGTTCCTGTGTTTTATTTTTTAGATTCTACATATAAGTGAAAAGTATATGTTTCTCTCTGTATGACTTATTTCACTTAGCATAATACCCTCAAGGTCTATCCATGTTGTTGCAGATAGCAAGATTTCTTTCTTTTTTATGGCTAGTTTCTATTATATATATTTATACACATACATATAGCATATTCTTTATTCATTCATCTATCAGTGAACACTTAGGCTACTCCATATCTTGGCTATTGTAAATAATGCTATAATGAAAATAGGGGCGCATATATCTTTTTGAATTACTGTTTTCATTTTCTTTGAATGAATACCCAGAAGTGGAATAGCTGGATCATACGATGGTTCTGTTTTTAATTTTTTTGAGGACCTCCCAAACTGTTTTCCACAGTGGCTGTACCAATTTACATTCCCATCAGCAGTGTATGAGGGTTCCCTTTTCTACACATCCTTATCAACACTTGTTTTTTCTTGTCCTTTTGGTAGCCATTTTGACAGGTGTGAGGTGATAGCTCATTGTGGTTTTGATTTACATTTCTCTGGTTACTAGTGCTGTTGGGCATCGTTTCATGCACCTGTTGGTTACCTGTATGTCTTCTTTGAAAAAATGTCTATTCAAATCCTCTGACATTTTTTAATTGGATTGCTTTTGTTTGTTTATGTGTCATTGAGCTGTATGAGCTCTTTATATAGTTTGGATATTAACCCCTTATTGGATATATCGTTTGCAAACAATTTCTCCCATTCAGTAGGCTGCCTTTGTATTTTGTTGGTGTTTCCCTTCACTGTGCAGAAACCTTTTCATCTGATGTAGTCCCATTTGTTTATTTTTGCTTTTGCTGCCATTGTCTTTGGAGTCAAATCAAAAAAATATCACCAAAAGCAATGCCAAAGAACTTACTGCTTGTTTTCTTCTGGGAGATGTGGTTTTTGGTCTAACTTTCAAATCTAGTATTCATTTTCAAAATTCAATTTCTTGGGTATCAATGATAGATCATGTGCTCTTCTAGCTGGAGGGGTGGGGGTGGGGCAGGAGGAATTACAATAATAAAAACAACTAGCTCACGTTCTTCCCCCCTGGAGCTTACAGTCTAGCTGTGGTAAGCATAGCAAAAGACACAAGGTAAATATGGTAGGCTCCTTTCAAAAGAGTTTGAAATCTAGGGGAGAAGGTGGCAGATATATAATTACAAAGTAGAAAATGCTTTCTTTTCTTAACTAGGGTTATTATAAAAATCCCTCGGCGGGCGGGGGGGGGGGGTTTGGGGATTTTTCAAAATTCACATGCCTGAGTTTCACTCCAGACCCAAATGAATAAAAATGATTGTCAGTGGAACGCTGGCATGAAACACTTTCTCCAGATGATTCTGGTATGGACCTCTGGTTAAGAACTCCTAGTCTGGAAGTCCTTTTAATCTCTTGCCTCAATTCACTCTGACTTCATTGTAATACATTCATGACTTTAACAATGCTCTGAAGGTTGCCTTGCTTTTCTCAGCATTACTAATGAGACATGTGGATGGAATTCTTAACCCATGGTAAGAATAGATAAAATTAACTGGCCATTTTAATGTCTGGCATATACATTCTTCCTTTGTCCCTAATGATCTATGACTTTATGTAGACTCATCTCCATAAGGATTTTTATTTTAACGAGTGTCACTCTTTCAGATTCTTTTCATTTATCATTTCTTATTACTCTTGGGTTCTCATCTTGAAATTATAAGTATTGCTTCTGCTTTGAAATCTAGTTTTCCTAACACAGCACAATATTGCAGTTAAGATCTTGTCAGAAAGATTAGGAATGTCTCTGCTCATTGGCTTGGCCTGGGAGAAAATATATGGCACCTGTAAACACAGCATCACTTTTGGAATGTGACATGGTAAAGTCAAAACACATCGTACTCCGTGAAGATGTGTAACCAAAGCCTGTTTGCAGCAGAAACCCTCTGAATCCTGCAAGCAGGTGAAAAAAGGGCTTGTCACGTCACTTCCCATTGCAAGAAAGGAAACTATGCCTTTCTGCTGTACTACCAACTTAAAAATAATATATGAATAAACACTTGAACTTTTAGTAGTTTCTCGGAGAGGGGGTTGCTCATGAGTCGAGAATCATGAGTAGAGCAGGGGCACCCAAAATATCACAGCACTCAGGTGACCAGAGCCATTTTCAGATTAGCAATTTCTGCATTTTCCTCCATGGACTTTGAAAAGTGTCTGTTTGCTTTCCTGGGCTCAATACAACTTGTCCCACACCAACAAAAAAAAGCGAGGCTGTATTCACTTCCTCTTTCAATCCTTCTCCACATTTTCCTCCTTCTACTTATTTTTGTAGATCTATAATGATCTCAGGGAAGATGATGCTGATCCTTGGAGAGTTATGATGCACACTTAAAAATGCTAGGTGTACTGATGGGCATTCTGGGTTACTAGTGGAGTCAAACTGCATATTTGAGGCTGTGCATATTTTCTTACCCTGCCGAACATGAATCATTTACATTCACCAGAGTGAAACAAATCCATAGCAGTGCTCTCATCTGCTACTTTGGCCTGTCTGAATGCACAGAAGATTCACAGCTCCAAATACCACAGGGAATGCCTAGAACCTGTCCAATGAACTTTCGATGTTAACAAATCAGAGACTAAAGAACAGTTTTGACTTGTCCACCACATTCCAAAATTATGTTTCTTTAGAAATCTCTGATAATAGAACTTTTTCTTTGAAAATGTTGTTTGAACAGAGCAAGTTTGTAAATTATTATGTATCATACATACTACAAAGTAAAAAAAGAATATAACTGATGTCCTTGCCTTATTCACACCCTGAGGTTAGTGTGAAAAACAAGCAAGATATTCCAGCTGGAGCAAGCTGGACAGAGTGGGCTCAGAGCCAGGGTCCTCTCGGGTCAGACTGGCAGTGGTTCAGCAAGAGTCTGAATTGGTTTAGACCTACATTCTGATATAGGCCTGGGTCTTCTGTTGGTAGAGCATATTATCCAAACCTCAGGATTCCTCCAGAATGAACCAGTTTCCTGAAGGGAACCTTAAGACATCCTTGAGAATCTACAAATTGGCATGACCTGTGGAGATCAAACTGCTGAGTGAAGAGATTCCATTTATGTTCTAAGGCAAACTCCAGAAAAGAAGTTCTCCTCCACACTGAATTTAGGTTCAAAAACAAGTAGAATATATTGCTACCATAGTAAAGGAAGATTGCAAACAAATAGTAAAATTTAGAGGAGGAAAGAAGGCTTATAGGGACTATTTCATTGTGGGTTAGTCAAGAAGGAGTACCATTCCATTTTTTAAAGCTTTATTGAGGTATAGTTTATACACCATAAAATGCACCACTGTAAGTCTGAAGTTCTACAACTGTCAGTTTATCCAGTGGTGCAACCATCTCCACAATCCACTTTTAGAACATTTCCATCATCTTCTAAAATATCCTGTTATTCAGTTTGCAGTGAGTTGCCATTCTGACCCCCAGCCTCAGCAGGTACTCATCTGCTCTGTCTGTAAACTGGTCTTTTAAAAGACATGTCATATAAATGGCATCATGCAATATGTGGTCTTCTGTCCTGATTTATTTCACTTGCATAATGTTTTGGAGGTTTATCCAATTGATGAATAGATTCTATTGAGTGGATAGCCCATATTATTTTTACCCATTCACCAGCTAATAAGCATTTGAATTGTTTCTAGTTATTGGCTATTATGAATAACACTTATATGAACATTCACATACAAGTCTTGGTGTGGACATATGTTCTAATTTTTCTTGTGTCAGTACCAAGGAGTGGAATTGCTGGGCCATATGGTAAGCAAACATGATTTTTAAGAACTGTCAAACTGGTTTTCTAAAGTGGCTGTACCATTTTATATTCCCACTGGAAATATATGAGACTTCCAGTTTCTCTATATCTTCACTGACCTTTTGTATTGTCAGATTTTTGGAACACAGCTATTTCTAGTGGACATGTAATGATATCTCACTGTGATTATAGTTTTCAGTTCCCTAATAACTAATGATATGGAGCACCCTTTCATATGCTTATTAGCTATTTGTAAATCTCGTGTTTTGGAGAGAGGATTTACCAACTTCTTCATGTCACATTAGCTGGATGGCCCACCCATCTCCTCCATCTTGAAATGTTCTCTTCTTTTGTCTTCTGGGGAACTATGCACTTAAGCTTCCCATCCTCTCTCTGGCCACTCATTATTAGTCTTTGTTATCCCCTCTTCCTCCACTTGACTTTTAAAAGCTGGCGTTTCTCAGGGTTTAGTTTTTAGATTCTCTTCACTTCTCACTTTATTGTTTTCTTATTCATGTTATTTAAAAAAAATGTGTATTCATTTTTGAGAGAGAGAAAGAGAGAGAGAGAGCACGAGCATGGGAGGGGCAGAGAGAGAGAAAGAGAGACACAGAATCTGAAACAGGCTCCAGGCTCTGACCTGTCAGCACAGAGCCTGACACAGGGCTCAAATTCATGAACCGTGAGATCATGACCTGAGCCGAAGTCAGACGCTTAACCAACTGAGCCACCCAGGAGCCCTTAATTTATGTCATTTTTCTTCAAATGTCAGAGTCATGATGTTAGTTTCCAAATTTATATCTGTAACCCAGACTTCTTTTCAGAGTTATAATCAATATTCTGACTGCCTCCATAAATACTTCACTTGAATAAGTCATAAGTATCCTAAATTCTGCAACATGCCCAGAACGGAACAACAGTCTTCTCCATAAGACCTTCTCATTCTCCTTCCTTCCTAACTTCTGCCCTTTCTCCCTTCCTCCCTCTTTCCCACAATCCCTCCCTCCCTTTCTCTGTGCCTCCTCCTCCTCCTCATTCTTCTCCAGTATTCTCCATCAAAGTAGTGATACAATAAGCTCAGCTGCTCCAGCCATAATCCTAGGAATCATACCTGATATTTTTCTTTGTCACATTCCACATTCAACCATTCATTACTCCCTGCTAGCTCTACCTTCAAAGTATGCATCAAGGGGTGCCTGGGTGGCTCAGTCGGTTGAGCATCTGACTTTTAATTTCCGCTCAGGTCATGATCTCACAGCCCGTGAGACTGAGCCCCGCATCAGATTCTGCACTGGAGCCTGCTTGCGATTCTCTCTCTCCCTCTCTCTCTCTCTCTCTTCCCCTCCCCTGCTTGCACTCTCTCTCTCTCTCTCTCTCTCAAAATAAATAAATAAGCATTTTTAAAAAAACAAAGTATGCATCAAATCCGTCAGTTATTTTCCATCTCCTTTCTCCCCCCCCCCCCCCACCTTAGAGTCATCATTGCTGGGCAGACTGCAAGAATCTCCCTATAAATTTATTCTCCACATGCCAGTGAGAGAAATATCTTTAAAATGAAATTCTGATCATGTTGCCTCCTGTAATATGGACACACACACTTAAAATCAGTTAATTGCTTCCCATTTCTTTTAGACTAAAATCTGGAAAACATAACATAACCTGGAAGAGCATCACTCAAGCCTTGTCTAGAGCCATTCCTTCCTCTCTTCTGAAGTCCAGCCATAACAGCCTTCTCTTTCTCTTCTGAAGTTGAGTATATGCTGTTTCCTCTGTCAGCAAAACCTCTCCCCAATCTGCTTCAGCTGATCAACGTCTATGCAACTTTGCATTCCTCTTTAACTAAATGTCTCTTCATCGAGAAAGACTTTGGATTACCTAGTATTCATTCCCCTGCTTAAGCACTCCAATCATAACATGTACTTCCCTTATCCTAGGTGTAAACAAGTAGTTATTTGCATGGTTATTGATATCATGCTTATTCCTCAGATTCTCAACTCCATGAAAATAAGGACTCTGATTTTTCATCACTGCATCTCCTGAGCCTAGAAGAGCTAGCTCAAAACAGGTGCTAATGAGTATTGTTTGTTTAAATGAAGCAGTAAGTAAATTAATGCCTTGAAGTTCTCTTCGAGAATACCAAGACATATTTTCTCTAACCGAGAATGAGGAATAATTATGAAAATTCATCTGGATTGAATATTTTTAAAAATTCACTTCTAACTCAGAAACCTCATAATTTTAGGGGCTCCTGGTTGGCTCAGTCGGTTAAGCGTCCGACTTCGGCTCAGGTCATGATCTCGCAGTCCGTGAGTTTGAGCCCCGTATCAGGCTCTGTGCTGACAGCTCAGAGCCTGGAGCCTGCTTCATATTCTGTGTCTCCCTCTCTCTCTGCCCCTCCCCCACTCGTGCTCTGTCTCTCTCTCTCTGTCAAAAATAAATAAACATTAACAAAAAATTAAGAAATCTCATAACTTTAGACATTTATAGTACCTATGCTTGTTTTCCTTAAGTGTATGTTCCTTGGGGTAGATCATGTTAATTACATCTGCCTTCTGGGTATTCAGAAACCATAGTTGGAAAAGGATTTACAAACATTGAAAAACAAAGCCACCCATACTTCACTGTTGACAGTAGTTTTACTTCTTTGATCTATGTTTCTAAATAATCCAAGATAGTGACATTTATTTTATACCATAATAACCATAAATGAATAACAAAAATTATTTTAATGATATTTATATCTATATATCCATATCTGTATCTATATCTACATAATCTTATATATATACATTCTCCTAGGTTTGCCAGAGCTCAGAGATGTCAGATAATTTATCATGTTACAAAGATAATTACCCAGAAGTATAGGTATAAGCCCTTGGAAGCAGCACAACATAATGGCTACACACTTAGACTTTGCAATTGGAATGATCTGATTGTGTGGCCTTGGGCAGATGACTTAGTTCTTCTAAGCCCCCATATTTTTATCTTCATAAGAGGCTCATTAAGATCGTAGGTTATTGTAACAATTACATGAGATAACAGATAAAAGTACTCAGTGCACTAGCTGGCATGGAGTAAGAATTTAATTAGGGTAATAGTATTAGAGATGGAGAGAATTAAGAGATGGTATTCCAAAAGAAGAAATGAGGTAGGTAAACCCAAAGAAATATCCAAGGAAATTGTAAGCATAGTGGAGTAAAGAATTGGAGAGTAGCAGGAGATGAATTGTCATAAGGTAGGTTGTGACCAGATACTAGAGGAATCTAAACATAAGGCCAAAAGATTGAATTTGGTGCTAAAAACAATGAGAAGCTATTGAGAAAGAAATATATGAGATTTTTTAGTTTACACCAGGCTTAGACCTGGCTATAAGAAACTGCCATAAGTTATGCTTATTTGGAGCAACTAACTAAGCTTTTCCAAATGTGGATAATTGCGAGGGTATAGATCAGCATAACCAATTAAGCCCTTTTCAAGAAAAGAAAGCCCTTAATTAAAATAGTGTCTATAAATACTGGTTAATAACAAAGTATAAGCCTTTGATTAACAATTTTGATAGCAGAATGTAGTATGGACGTTTAAATAAATACCAACACCTAAGTGTATATTTAGTATCTTTTCTTTGTCAATACTGTGTTACCATCATTACTTAATCTAACGGGTATATTCACTTTCCCAATCTAAGCACAACATTTCAGGTTCTCTTATTTTTTCTAGTGGGATCACAGTTTAGGGAAGAATTCTTTTTTCTTAGGTTTATGCAATTAATATGCAGAGAAATTACAAAATACCCCAAAGCAAGACTTAATATTGTATCTCCAGCTCCTAGCATGAAACTTTACCCAGTACAAATGCTCAGAAAATATTTGTAAATATTTGTTAAGGGAAAGAAGGCAGGAAGGAAGGAAGAAAGAGAAGGAAGGAAATATTGTTACTGTCCCATAGAGGTCCATTTGTCACAGATGTTGCCTCTCCAAAGGGCTGTCTCTTTTTTTCCTCAATATTTAACATTTTTTAAAGAGAACTGCTTATAAATGAAGATAAGCACTGGTTTTGTGACAGGTTAATGTAGGAAAAGTGATGTTTCCAAAAATGAAATATAGAATTGACTGATAACAGAGAGACCAAAGCCTGGAAGACCATTGAAAAGATGTTTACCATTATACAGCTTCACTGAGATGCACCTTTAAGCCAAGGTGGTAGCAGTGAGAAGGGAAAAAAAGCAGATTCTCAGGCCATCATGAAGAAAGACTCATTGAACATCATGAATATTTGGCTGTAAGGGTGGAAGGAAGTGAAAAATTCGGAGATATCAAATATGACTAAAACCAGTCTCTGAAATAGAGAAGAACAGAAATATGATGACAGACTAGAAAATCAAGAGTAGGGTTGGATCTGGAACTTTAGAAGGTCCAGAATGCAATTTCACACAAGTGAAAGAAAGAGCCAGCACAGAAATCCCCCTGGCTTTTACATGAGTTGATATGGGCTTTGCCACTGACTAGCTACAAGATTGTAGGGGACACCCGTAATCTGCTGGGTGTAAACTCTTCATCTGTAGAATGCTACGTGGGTTAACTGGTCCCTATAGTCCTTTTAACTCAGAATTTCTAATTTTGTTACTTTGACTCTTAGGCAGACAGACCAGAGGCAGAGAGTGAAAGAGAATGGATGGGGCATCAGGAATCATGAAAAGAGCAGCAGAAGACAATGAAAAAGATACATGCATGACTTAGGGCCCTACTGTTCAATAAATGTCTTTTGACTAATGAGTAAGATTAGAAATATAAAGTGTTCCCAAGAACAAGGGAAGAGTGGGTTCTAGAAAAAAATGCTGCTGCCAACAGCATTAAATGCCACAGTGAGTAAAAGAGAATAAAACCCAACAAGGGCTTCTGGATTTGGTGTGTAGGATACCAGTGACCTTAAGAAGGTACTGGGGGGGCGCCTGGGTGGCTCAGTCGGTTAGGCGTCCGACTTCAGCTCAGGTCATGATCTTGCAGTCCGTGAGTTTGAGCCCCGCATCGGGCTCTGTGCTGACAGCTCAGAGCCTGGAGCCTGTTTCGGATTCTGTCTCCCTCTCTCTCTGACCCTCCCCCATTCATGCTCTGTTTCTCTCTGTCTCAAAAATAAATAAATGTTAAAAAAAATTAAAAAAAAAAGAAGGTACTGGGACCAGGGACAGATTTTGACATGAATTCTAACAGCTGTGGTTAAAGAAGGATACAAGAAGGGTCCAATTTGACTGTGGAGGGAGAACAAAGCTAAAGTATCACAATTCCAGATCTCAGATATACTACAAAGCTTTAGTAATCAAAACAGTACTGGGCTGGCACAGAAATAGACACATAGATCAATGGAATAGGATAGTGAGCCCAGAAATAAACCCATGCTTATGTAATCAATTAATCAACCACAAAAAAGGCAAGAATATACAATCGGAAAAAGACAGTCTCTTCAACAAATGGTGTTGAGAAAACTGGACAGCTACATGCAAAATAATGAAACTGAACCATTTTCTTACACAATACACAAAAACAAACTCAAAATGGTTAAAGACCTAAATATGGGATCTGAACCCATAAAAATACTAGAAGAGAATACAGGTAATAATTTCTCTGACATCAGTTGTGGCAGCATTTTTCCAAATATGTCTCCTCAGGCAAGGGAAACAAAGGATAAAATAAGCTATTGGGACTACATAAAAATAAAGATAGCCTACTGAATGGGATAAGATAAATATTAAATAAATAAATATTCATTTTTTTCAGAGTTTAGCTCCTCTTCTCCCTTTATATTCTCTTTCCATTTTGCCCACATCAGATAATTTTAATTCCAGTAAAATGAGACATCACTTTCTATATTTGAGGCCCATGCCTTGGGTAGCCTAAGTATTTATATTATAAATTCTCAAAACTTCATATTTTCCAAATATTTCAGCATTCCCACCCTTCCAAGTTGATCAGGTACACCAGTGTGATAAGTAAGGTTGGTCCCTGCCTGCCACAAGCTCCCTCTTGCCCTTCCCTCTCCGTGACCTAGTGACGCTCAAACACACAAAAGGAATCCCCTCATATCTTCTGTTTGTATATTCCACTCTGGCCTCCCTGACAACAAAGGCACTTGCGCCATACTATTACTTGCTATTTACCCAAGGAAAACAAAAAACACTAATTTGAGAAGAAATATGCACCCCTATTTTTATTGAAGCATTATTTACAATAGCTAAGATAAAGAAGCAACATAAGTGTCCATTGGTAGATGAATGGATAAAGAAGACATGATACAGACACACACACACACACACACACACACACACACTGGAACATTATTCAGCCATATTAAAGGATGAGATCTTGCCATTTGTGGCAACAAGGATGGACCTAGTGGGTATCATGCTATGTGAAATAAGTGAGACTGAGAAAGACAAACACCATATGACTTCACTCATATGTGGAATCTAAAAACAAAACAAATGAATAAACAAAAAGCAGAATCAGACCTATAAATACAAAGAAACCGATCACTGCCTGAGGGAAGGTGGTGGGGAGATGGGTAAAATGGATGAAAGGGAGTGTCAGATACAGACTTCTAGTTATGGAATGAAAAAGTCATAATAATAAATAAAAGGTACAGCACAGGGAATATAGTCAATGGTATTGCAGTGACATTGTATGGTGACAGATGGTCGCTATACTTGGGGTGAGCATAGCATAACATGTAGAGATGTTGAATCACTATGTTGTAAACCTGAAACTAATGTAACATTGTGTGTCAACTAAACCCAAAAAATTAAAAATAAAAAAAAAACTGCTCTAAAAAAGAAAGCCTACTAAAGATAGATAATAATCTTCATTCTCACGATAGAAACAATCTGGTTAACAAAATAAAAATTACAAATCAAAAGTGGTAAAGAGCCTGCCTTCTGAAGCTGCATGGTACACGCAGTGGAAAAACTGCTTTAAAATCTGCATAGACACGAGGAAAAGATTGGATACTTTTACCTTCATCACCATTATTTTATTTGAGAAGTGAAAATTGCTATACATGGAAATCTTAAGGAAAAAAGTGTTGTAATCCATCTGTTCAGTCTGCGAAGTACACTTATCACTGAATAGGGTTTAAATTGAGGATATAAGAAAAAGTGGCAGAAGGATTGATAAATGGAAAGGGAGAAATTGAGAATGTTCAAACTGAAAGAAACATAGTGGAAGATAATTTGATATTGAAGGGAAACAAACAAACAAGGGGCCAGGAAGCAGGAGAAAGGAGGGAAAGAAATATAATCTTTTCTCAGCTGAAGACTTTTTACATGAATTGCATAGAATGTTTTGGTCAGCACTATGAAGAACTTAGGGAAGCAGGAGGTAATTTAACAAAAGTTTTTGTTCTCAGGTGGTCACATTGTATGCTAATAAACAAGGACTGGGTGTGATGCAGATATCCGAGAGGGGAATTAGTCACGAACATTACACTTCAGCTTTGAGTGATTCCCCTAGACAAATCAGGCCAGCTGTCTCAATTCTCATCCCAAATCTAATCACTTGCACATTTAAATCTGACTTGAGGAATGGTTCTACAGCATATTATTAAATATACAGGAAAAGGATTTTACTGCTACATAATAAGGAATACACTTATTCTAAACCTGTTCTACAAATTGAAGCAAGAGGGAGGGTGGGAGAGGTTAAGGTAAAGAGGTTGTCTTCAATTTAGTTTTCAACAATGTGTAACAAAAAGAGTTGTATAATTATTTCAATTACACAATGCAATTATTTAAACTGCATTCTTCTAGAGTAGTTTGAGTTTCTCTAATATAGATTAGATTTCCCTGTAATATAGAGAAAGAGGAAGGAAGAGTCAGACATGCTGCTAGTGCCTTGTAAACAGATTCCATTCTGGTGTCGGGGCAAGTCGGCTTTCTTATAGTAAATTTCGGCTTTATTAGCACATTGCTCTTTATTGTCTTAAAGCCTATGGTTTCTCTAGATTTACACATCATTGTAGTAGGTATGTGATGTTAAAAACATTGCAGGACCTGGATATTAATGTGCAGATTCCAGCCCTGAACTTAACTTTTTTTTTTTTTTTTTACAAAATTGTGATTCCAACACAGACTCTGTCAAAGATATGCCTGCCATCTAGCCTGATAAAACAGCACAGACCAATTGCATGTTCCAAAACTTAAATGCAATAAAAGCAAATGATGCATACCCACCCTGTGGGGCCTCTGTACTTCCCAGACTCCGAAATACACTGAGGGAAATGTGCAAACACCAAGCCTGGTCTGAGATTTACCCTGACATGACTCTTGCCTGGAAAAGAAAAAAAAAATATTTTTCCTTTTCGGCATTTCTGAGATTGGAAGTATTAGCAAACTTATAATTTTGTTTATTCACTGGCTGAACTCTAGTATTATCTAGATTGCAAAGAAAGCATCCAGACAACTGCCTTCTTCCTGCTTGCCTCACCCCCTGAATGCAACTTTCCCTCTCTCTCTAGCAGCCCCAAATGGACATTATTTAGCTAAGCTGTTTGAAATCCCCTCTGCTGAAGGATTTCTTCTATGTGGGAATCTTGGCTTTAATTTTCTTTGCCTTTCTCAACTCAAGGGCCCAGTGGATGATCAGCTCCAAATTCTCTTTTGCTGAAATTCCAGGATAGAGGAATAAAGACAAATGTACTTCTTCATACTCAGGATGGTGCTCCCACGCCTCAGTTTCAATCCTGTGATACTTTCGGTTTTCCCACTTCCCATCTGAAACCTCCTCCTAGCCATCAGATTGTCTGCAGTGTTTTCCCTACTTCTACACGTTCAATTTACCATTCCGACTGGTCATACTCTTGCCTGGGATGTTCCTTCTCTAACTGGTTAAAAAGGGACCCTTGATTCCATCCATGTAAACATATGCTACTTGGCTCATGGTGTCTGCTCAGTAAGTGTTTGATAGATGAATAAACTCAAGAGACCCTCAAGTTATCCACCAACATTTCTGCTCCCAAAGAATGGGGACAAGAGTGGAGACTTCCCCAAGTAGATTCTCTGTTTGGTGGACTAGCTGAGGTCCACGTTTTTTCTTCTTTCGACCTTCCCTCTGAACCCTGTTTTGTTGATAGGCATCTCAAGCCAAAGAGGGTCAGGCTGGGCATTTATAGGAGTGATGAGCGTCAGCAACATTAGTATGTGATTTGTGGGTGAATTTTCAGTATGTGTATGAAAACAAAGATAAGTGAATTTTCTAGACCACCTGCCTTCATGGCTTGCTCACTGTTCTGCTCCACTATATTAACAGAAAAATCGAGACTTTGGGGTTGTCCTTATTTATTTAATTTTTTGGTAGATATTTATATTTTTATGTAATTTTATACACACAGAAATTTATTTCTGTTTATATCTCTCTCACTGTCTCAAAGTCCTTTATGTAGGCAAATACCAATATGATCTGCAAGCTTACAACTTATGGAATCTCTATATTGAGTTGGTAGGAATACTCGTTGATTGCTACAGGGTGACTGGGCACTCTTTCTCTAAGCTGTCAGTATGTGCACTTATAGGCACAGGGAATGCCCTCCCCTATTTGCCTTCAAATTATTCTTTGTCTCATTTGTGCATATTTTGGCTCTCCAACTATATTTTCTTAAGGGCAAGGATTATGTCTTAAAACAGTATTCTTTTACATCAACATTGAGCAAAATCTGGTCTTTATAGTTAGGTGTCTAAAAATGCTACTGAGATGAGTCCTGGTTAAACATTTTTTACAAAGTGCATTAATAAAATACCTCTCTTTTTGTAGGTCCTGCAGAATTTGCCTGAGCTAATGAAGAAGTGGCACTGTTTTGAGAGCTTCACAGTATCAGTATGTAAACAGACCTTGAGTTCTAGGCCTGGTTTCCTTGCTGATCAGTTCTAAATATTATTATTTACTATAGGTGTTGATGTTTTGACTGGTTTAAGTTTTTCTTTAAAAAAAAGATACACAAGTTTGGAGAATTGTTATCTGTTCCCTTGTTTGTTTGTAGAGGGGAAAAGGTCTATTTACTTCATTCCTTCTACAGAACAAAATATTTTATATTTAATATGATACTTTTTGAAGCAATAAAAGGCTTCTTATTCATCTTTGTCCCCTTTTCCTTCATGCCATGGTATACCCAGTTCATAGTAACCATTCAATAACTGCTGAAATGCTTTTTATTATTAATAATTACATAAGGCCTTTAAAAGCATATGAAAATGGGAAACCACAAAGTCAAAAATGGATGAAATTGGTCACATAAAATTTTACATGGGTAAGAAAACACAATAAACAAATTCGAAAAAGGAAATATAAATCTCAAATATATTCAAGATACATGACAAAGGGCTAGTGTTCATAAATGTAAAAAAGCTCTCAGGTGTCAAATATAAAAAATGAGCAGGCCAATAAGAATATGGGAAAAAGTGTTACAAGTAAATGCCAATGACCAGGAGGATGTAAAATTATTTCTTCACTAATAATTACATAAAACAAATTAAGTAACCTACCACTTTTCACTCATCAGGTCTTCAAATAATCAAATAATTGATATTATACATTTTTGGTAAAGGTAAGGGAAAAAGATACCCTTATTTGTTGTGGGTAAGAATAAAAATGGTGAAAAAAACCCAACTTAGGTACTATCTTTTAAAATTTACCTGCTAAGCGCTATCACAATAGCCAAATTATGGAAAGATCCCAAATGTCCATCAATTGATGAGTGGATAAAGAAGATGTGGTTTATATATACAATGCAATACTACTTGGCAATAAGAAAGAATGAAATTCTGCCATTTGCAGCAACGTGGATGAACTGGAGGTTTTTATGCTAAGTGAAATAAATCAGTCAGAGAAAGACAGAGATCATATGTTTTCACTCATACGTAGAACAGGAGAAACTTAACAGAAGACCAGGGGGAAGGGAAGGGAAAAAATAGTTTCAAATAGAGTGGGAGGTAAACCATAAGAGACTTTTAAATACAGAGAACATACTGAGTGTTGATGTGGGGGGTTGGCGGGGGAGAGGGGAAAATGTGTGATGGGCATTGAGGAGGGCTTGTTGGGATGAGTACTGGGTGTTGTATGTAAGCGATGAATCATGGGAATCTACTCCCGAAGCCAAGAGCACACTGTATACACTGTATGTTAGCTAACGACAATAAATTATATTTAAAAAAATAAAATAAAATTTAACTGCTAAAAGTTTTTACCCATAAATTCTAGTAATAGGATTTTATTCCAGAAACACACTAGCAATAAATATGTAAGAACATAGATAAAATAATGTTTATTGCATTCTTTGAATAGTGATATCCTGTAAGCAGATATCTATCTAAACGAGTTTGGAAAAATAAATATAAAAGAATGAGTTAGACCTATGTTCATGTCTGGCTACAGAAAAAGTGTCAAAGTTATTTTAAGTATAAAAGCAAGTTATGATAGCATATTTAGTATGATCTTACTTTATAAAATTGAAGTATATGTTAAATATCTTGGAATATTCATTCCAACAACATGAGGACTGATCTAGATAGACCTCTTTCCACCTATAAACACACTTTAGAAATAAAAGTTTAAGATATGTAACAAAAGTTGTAAATACCTTATTAAACATAAAACAAAGAAAAGAAAGTCCTTAAGAACCAGAGCAAACAGGGAACTTAAATCCAGGTGTTCTGGTCATGAGAGACTGTGCAACCAATGGGGTGTTGTAGTAGATGCTGGGAGTTTCCTACCACATCCTTTGGGCCTTTTAGGGTGCTCCTGCTGATTTGCAATGGCCAGGATCCACATCTCTGTAACTGGGAGCTTTCTTTCCCCACAACTCTGGAAAGTTGCTCTGACTGCATGTGGCATGTTGGAAATGCCAGAGAATAATACTTCCTCCCTCCCCAGCCCTAGTAACCCTCAACCAATGATTCCCCAGATATGGTTTACACAACCCTTTGTGGTAGGTTAATTATGAGGCATGTGTTTGCACCGTTTCCCAGAATTCCCCACTTTAATTGTGCATTGACATAGCTGGCTTACATACACACTTTCTAGTGGTTTCCTTCACCTCTCTTCCACTCACTTCCCCTCTGTCTTACTAGGCTGCTGAGTAGGCCCCCCCACCAAAGTCTATATGCTCTTGAATTTTTGTCTTAAGATTGGCTTTTGGGGGAACCAAAAGTAAGAAAGATGTTAATAACTCGTAAGTACAGGACTGAGATTTTAGTGTTCATTCAAAGACCAAAGTGAAGAAAACTGGAACCAAGAAGTTTCATTAACATAATCCTGGGTTGTCCCTCAAGGAAAGGAGAAATACAGGTCTTTGCTCATCATTCCAGGGAAATGGCAAGCCAGTCTTTTTGTGCTATACAGAGAAAAAAAAAAAAACAACTCACATGAGAAATTGAGAACCAAGACCTGAGTCTGGCTTTTAAATGGTATTGGAATGTAAAGTGTAAAAAATAAATGTATGAACTGGTTCTAAAATGGCAAAATTCCTGGGATACTATTTGGAAGAAAACACAAAACATATAAGACATGAAAAAATGTAAATCCTTGCTGAAAGTAAGCTAAACAATTTTAAAGATACAATTAATAAAAGCAAATTCATCAAGTGCCAGTAGACAGGAGAATTCGAACACAGGCTAATAACACAATATGAAGGAATCCACAAAACAGGTAGGCTAAACATCATTGGAAATAAATAAAAGGATCAAAGGTATAAGGAAGCAATAGGAAACTGACAAGGAATGGGCAATTTCTTAAAAGAACAAATCTATCTTCTAGAAATTAGACTAAGAAAAAAGATTAATTGAAGATGAAAACAAATATGGATCGAAGCCTCTCAGACATAGCTCAAGAGATTACAGAACTGGAAGAGAGACCCTAAGGAAAACTTTCACAATGAAGTATAGTGAAATAAAGATACAGTAAACACAAAAGAGTGTTTAAGAAAAATGGATCATGGAAGGAGAATGCCAACCACATACACAGAACAGATGTTCAAGAAAGTGAGAAAAGGTATTAGATGCAGTTTTCAAAGAAAGTGTGGCTGAAATTTTGCCAGATTTGATGAAATGTGTGAAGCATAAAAGAAATATGAGAGAATAAGCAAGATAAATAAAGGTAAATCTAGATATTTCAGTGAGTCTGCAAAACAGGAGAGAGTGGCAATCCTTAGCTATCAAGAGAGGACCTGCTGGGAGAGGCCCACTGCGGGCCCCAAATGCTACACATTCAAGGTCCATACCAGTGTTCACATGGAGGCCACTCTTCTCAGAATGCTCCCAGTCAATGCTGGGTATGGTGTGGGTACTAGAGCCCCTTCTGGCCCAAAGCCAAACGTTTCTAACAGGCAGTTGTGCTTGGGAGATCCCCGTGAGCCTGAATGAGACTCTCAGAGCTGCCCTGCAGGTTGAAACTTGTACACCAGACCCCTTTCCTCATCTCTCCACTCTCAGAGTCAGACCTGCCACTGCAGGCTGAAGACCTCCCACCTATTCCTGATCCCCTCTGTGAAAGATACTCCACAGGCCATTTCCCCCAAGAAATCCTTTGTATTTCTAGCGTTGTGTCAGGCTGTGCTTTGCAGAGTTGAACAGAGAGAAAACCTTAAAAACAGCCAGAAAAGACAGTGTGCCATAAAGCAACAATTAGACTCACAGAAAAAATTTTATCAGCAACAATAGAGACTGAAATGCAAGTAAATACTATCCTCAAAGTGTTGCAAGTAAATGAAAGAAACTTAGAGAATTCTAGATCCTGTCAAATCATCATTCAAGAGTGAGGGCTAAAAAGGATATTTTCCAATCTAAACATGGAAAGGGTTCATTACTTACAGACCCTCAAGGAAAGAATGTGGACCTAAGAAGAAAGAATGAGATGTAGGAAATAATGTTAAGCAATGTTGGGAACCATAGGTAAATTTAAAGAAGTATTTACCATAAAAAATTTGGTTCAGGGTTTAAAAATAAAGTAGAGTTCAAATAGAGAGGATAACAACATGGTTCGGAGACAGGATCTGATTTAAGATGATTTAAGTAAGTTCCTTATATTATTCTGGGGTATAATGGAGATACTGAATACATATACACTTATTTATATCTTAACACTAACATGAATGCTAAAAATTTAAAGCTGATCACTGAAACCATAAAAAGAAAGTGAAATGCCAAATCACCAAACCAATGGAGAGAAAATGAATTTAAAAACTCAAATCCATCCAATAGAAAGCAGAAAAAGAGTAAATAAGAAATAACAGGGAAAAAAGCATGATGAATAGGAAACCAAAGTTAAAACTGACAGTTAGAAGAAAGTTTCTGATACAATTAAAAAAAATGAAATCCAGGTCTGTTATCTAAAAAGACACACCAAGAATATGCACTTGCAGAAATGTTGCAAGTAGGAGGATGGAAAAAAAAGATATGTCAGGAAAATAACAACTAAGAGAGAACTGGAATAGCAGTTTCTATATTAAAAGATTATTGAAAGATTATTAATATTTTAATATTAGATGGAATAGACTACATAGCAGAAATAAAAGTAACAGTTACCAGGAAGATAATCATTCTTAATTTGCATTCACTTACCAGACTGACCTCGAGGTGTAAAAAGCAAAAACTGACAGTATTACAAGGAGAAATTCACAAATCCATAATCACAGCAGGAGATTTTGACATGCTTATTGCACTCATTGACCCAGCAGTCAAAAAGCTAGTAAGAGGATAGATGACTTTGAGAACACAGCTAAGCTTGAGCTAATGACTATATATATAAACCTTGTTTCCAGCAATTACAGAAAATACCTTCTTTTCTTTCTCATGTGGATTTTTTTTACAAAAATTAGTGACTTAAACCATAAAGCAAGTCTCAAAAATATTTAAGATCATTTTACGTAAGCAGCATTTCCTGAACACAATGCCTCAAATTTAGAAATCAGTAACAAAAGAGAGAGTAATCTTTCCACCCCCCCACACTTGGAAATTTAAAATAACCACTTCTAACTAATTATTGAATAGAAAAAAAAATCACAGAATTTACAAAATATTTACAAATGAGCCACGAATATTACATATTTTAAAAATTATGATATTCAGCTAAAAATGTACTGAGAGGGAAATTTACAATGTGAAATGCATAAATTAGAAAGAAAGATTAAAATTCAGCAATAGAGTAAACCAAAAGTCAGTAGAAGAAAAAAAACATTGGATTAAGAGGAAAAATTAATGAGATAGATAAAAGAGGTAATAGAGAGGCTCCATACATCAGGCACATTTCCACCTCGGGGCATTTGCACTTGCTCTGCCCTCTGCCTGGGACAATTTTTCTCCAGGTATCTGCATGATTTACTCCCTCAGTTCCCCAGATCTTTTCTACAAAGTCACCTGCTCAGTGACTCAGTGACTCAGTGCTCAAGCACTCTTTTTAAAATTTCATGCCCTGCTCCCCAACATTCCCTAACCATCTTTCTTGCTTTTTTTTTTCATATAGCAATTATCACTATTATTTTTTTTTAATTTTTTTAATCTTTATTTTTGACAGAGAGTGACAGAGTACAGATCGGGGAAGGAACAGATACCCTCCAGAGACACAGAATTCGAAGCAGTCTCCAGGTTCTGAGTTGTCAGCAAAAAGCCTGATGTGGGGCTCGAACCCATGAACCACTAGTTCATGACCTGAGCCTAAGTTGGAAGCCCAACCAACTAAGCCACCCAGGCACCCTGTCACTATTATCTTTTATACATGCATTTAACTCACTGTGTCCCCTCCCAGTATCTGTTTTGCTCCCTGCTGAATCTGCAGGCACTTGCTTGGAACAGTGTCTAATTTAGCAGTTTTCAATTATTATCTGTTGAATGAATGATTTTACAGCTATTGAGGTAGTGAGTACGCAGATGTCTGTCATAACATTTTCCATAGTTTTCTGTACATTCGAAATATTTGCAATTAAAAATGCAGGCTTTTTAAATTAAAAAAAAATCTCTCTATGAATATAAGCCAAAGTATTAACAATGATTATCAATATTTATGTTTTGTTTTTTCAGTTACTTACAACACATTTCTATTGTATTTATAATCACAACAAAGATAAAAATAATGCCCATCACAATAAATCATATACACCTATTTCATATATTCAGTAAATTCTATTACTGTTTTAAAGCACCTACTCTTTTCCAGAAGTAGCGAAATTCCCGGAACTATATCATTCTATATTAAAGATCTATATAAAAAAATCATTAAATAATCCTTCAAAAACAGTTTAGGAAAAAAAAACCCCTCCATAATAAATATACTTACAAGACAATGCATTCTTTCAGTGGAAAAATTATAAAGAATATTCTTGGACTCATATGTCTAGTTTAAAAACCTGGATGGGGTGCCTGGGTGGCTTAGGGTCCGACTTCGGCTCAGGTCATGATCTCGCGGTCCGTGAGTTCGAGCCCCGTGTCTGGCTCTGTGCTGACAGCTCAGAGCCTGGAGCCTGCTTAGGATTCTGTGTCTCCCTCTCTCTCTGGCCCTCCTCTGCTCATGCTTGGTCTCTTTCTCTCTCAAAAATAAGTAATCATTACAATATTTTTAAAAAAAACCTGGAGACAAAGGGACACTTGATAATGCATATAGGGAAGACATATTTGCTCCCTTTCTTAGATATTTTCATGTATAGTGTCATTTTGTGTCTGTGGATGGTTTAGGAATTCAGAAGTGTTTTCTGATGGGGGAGATTTACAAGCTTGTGGTAAAGAAGAGTGAAGGAAGTTAAGTAATAGTTGCCTCTTATTGATATATCACTAGGTCAGATTTTCTTTCAGTTCTGGCCCTCCATTTTCCATTAAGTATAATAATCAGATACCTTCACTTTAGGGAGTGATTGTGTACATGGATAGTTACCAGAGTGATTTTTTTCATACTTGTAAAATTAATTGATTAATATAAGAGTAATTATAGAATATTGATTGAAATAAATAAGACACATTAGACAATACACCAAGACACAAAAACTGTTCTGTTGCATAGAACCCTTTCTCTTTGTAGAATAAAATATAAACTGAGAAAATCCTCACCAAGTCCAAGATATTGGCAATCTGCTGGTGTTCAAAATGGTTTTTGAAACATAATGTGAGTATAAGAGCTGGACATGAACAAATGAGAAACAGCACATTCACTCAATAGTGACACGCTATTGGGAAGTCATTGATAAAATTATGAAAACGTAAACAGGTATTCTTCCTGGCTTAGTACATGAAGCAGCACTAAATCAGTGAATAACGATTTGTAATGAAATTCTAGATCACCTTTTGGAGGTAAATTATAAGGATGTTACTGATTATATTTACATAAGATAAAATTTGGTAAAGCAACTGAACTCTTCTCTGCAAATGCTCAGGCTTTTAAGAAAGCTGGAATTAGATCATTTTTGACAACTCACTAAAGCATCTGTTAGGAAAAATTGGAGGAGCTCAAGACGTGGCCTAATCACATTGTTATTATGAATAGAAATTATTCTGAATTGTTTGAATCAGTTTTCTTTCAAATTTCAGTTTTGTTATTATTGCTCCACATGATTAAAATCCAGCCATTCATAGTCTCCTAAGAATCATTTTTAAAAACTAAAACTGAAGAGCAATAATGATGGGATGATGGGTGGCTCAGTCAGTCAGTTAAGCGTCCAACTCTTGGTTTCGGCTCAGGCCATGATCTCACGGTTTCATGGGTTCAAGCCACACATCAGGCTCTGTGCAGACAGTGTGGACCCTCCTTGGGATTCTCTCTCTCCCTCTCTCTACCCCTCCCCCACTTACACTTTCTATTTCAAAATAAGTAATTTTTAAAAAAATTATTTAAAAAGAGCAATAATGATGAACAGCAGTTATTAGTTACCTGGATCTTTCCAACATCCATACTGCCACAGTGAATACATATTTTACAGCTATATCTCAACATATTTTATACACACACACACACATATATATATATATATATATATATATATATATATATATATCATCAATCTACTCTTACAAAAACACTGTGAGGGACAATTATAACCAATATAAAATGAACATAAACTGAGCTGCAGAACAGTTATTGACTTCTTTGGGTTCATAACAGAGGTGAACGTCAAAGCTAAGACTAGATTTCAAGTTTCCCATCTTTCCCATGAATTCTTTTCCTCAATTCATATGCCTAAGTTTATACAATCGCTGGCTAGCTTATACGTTAATGACAATGGCCACAGGAGTACCTTTCTCTGACCCCAGCTATCCCTACCCAAAAGGAAGCTCTTATCCTTGCTCTGCTAGTTTCAATAAGAGAATACAATGTGTCCCTGGTATCTTATGAGTATTTGCATAAACCCTGTGCCATGTGTTGTTTTAGGGTCTATGGATTGTTTGCACTTGGATTTCATTTCTTTGTGGGTTACACAGGCTTTGGTGAGCTGACTGGAAATCAAAGTGTCATAAATAATACAGTGTCTAGGGGCGCCTGGGTGGCGCAGTCGGTTAAGCGTCCGACTTCAGCCAGGTCACGATCTCGCGGTCCGTGAGTTCGAGCCCCGCGTCAGGCTCTGGGCTGATGGCTCAGAGCCTGGAGCCTGTTTCCAATTCTGTGTCTCCCTCTCTCTCTGCCCCTCCCCCGTTCATGCTCTGTCTCTCTCTGTCCCAAAAATAAATAAACGTTGAAAAAAAAATTTAAAAAAAAAAAAAAAAAAAAAAAAAAAAAAATAATACAGTGTCTATGGAATGATTCTTTTCCAGCTCTAAACTTTTGTGTCAAAACAAAAATCTTTGTAAATTGTATCTTTATAAATTGGAGATGCCCACACTTTTGTGCGAAGAAAACTGAGCTCGTGTAAAGCAACTGAGCTCTCATTAGGGGCCACAATGAAGTATGACTGTGCTAAAAAAACCATCTACAAGTAAACATGGAACAGCATATTTATACCGCGGTTTCTTTGTGCTGTTCTCAAGTACGTATGGAAAATTCCTGTCGTCAGGGTCCAAGCCGGAAGCCTCAGCCCCTTGCCACCAGAAATGTATAAAGAGGCTTTCATGTCTATAGAGTCTTCTGAAGCATGAGCTCTGGCAAGGCTCCAATAATATAGGCAGCACCCTGTAAAAACCAGATGTGCATGTATTTGAATCATTTCCTGACTCCTCCTCCTCTCCTGACCCCTGGATGCTGGTGGAAGGTTTAGTCCTCCACCCTCTTCCTATTTACTTTGTCTTTCTAGGTGATCTCATCTGGTACCAAGACTTTAAATAGCGTATGCATTGATAAATCTAACTTTGGTTCTGATCTTGTTCCTGAACACTGCATCTCATACTGAATGTGTCCTAAATGGAATTCCTAAAGTCCTTCTGCCTCCTGCTTGTCCAACCTCATCTTTCCTCCATCATCCCTATCTTATCAATGGTACCTACAGAGATGTGAGCCAAACATCCAGCATTCATCAGTTGTTCTCAAATTTATTTTATTTAACTGACACGTACACAATATACAGTTCTATTGAACTCACTTCTAAGTGTATACACACACACACACACACACACACACACACACAATTTGGATATTAATCCTATACCACAGGCACAATTAGCAACCTTCGTCAACTTGTCCGAGGCTATTCGTCCAAGGTTACAAATCTCATGGGAGGCTGAGCCAGAATATGAGCCCAGGGAGTCCGACTCCAGAACCTGGAATCACAAGCTCTGTGTCTTGCTCTCTCCTTCATATTCAATCCACCATCCAGTCCCATCTATTCTACTGTCAGATACTCAACATCTGAACACTGATCACAACACTCCACCGTCTCTGATGCAGTCCAAGCCACCCTCACCTCCCGACTGGCCTGCCGTAGCCAGCAGCTGCCCATGACAACTGCTGTATCCTGGGCTGAACAATCCACGTTCCACCCAGGAACATTAATCAGTTGGTGACTCTTCCCTGTCTGATTGGTTTCAGTGGTTTCCATTCACAGTGAGAGAGTAAGATTCAAACCATGCCCTGTGAAGGTGCACACGGCCTGGGCCTTGCCTACCTAGGCCCACTCATCTCCATCCTTCTCACCATTTCATTTGCTCCAGTAGCACTGGCCCTTTGTGTCCTGACACCAGTGAAACTTGCTCCCTTCTCAGGGCTTTGCTCTCCCTCTTTCCTCTGCCTGGATGGTTCTTCTTCCAGGTCTTTCCATGGCTGCATCTTTCTCATCATTTCAGTTGTAGAAAAAACCCCACTGACCTCCCAACATGCATCCACAGCTCTGTGGACAGCAGCTAACGCACTACCTGACTTTATTTTCTTCATGGCATTTAGCCATCTCTGAATGATAAGTCTTATCAAGTCTTACCTACTTGTTTATGTGCTGCCTGCCAATCTTCCTCACTGGAACGTAAGCTCCATGGGGATGGGACTTTGTCTTTTCTACATTCATATCCCCAGTCCCTACATCACATTGAGTCCCCAAGTACCTGATAGTTGGGTGAATGAATCCTGCGTCTGTTGTTTAAACGCAGTGATCTTAGGGTCGCCTGGGTGGCTCGGTCGGTTAAGTGTCCATCCAATTTTGGCTCAGGTCTTGGTCTCATCGTCTGTGGGTTCGAGCCCCGCATCAGGCTCTGTGCTGACAGTTCAGAACCTGGAGCCTGCTTAGGATTCTGTGTCTCCCTCTCTCTCTGCCCCTCTGCTGCTCATGCTCTCTCTCTCAAAATAATAAACATTAAAAAAAAACTAAAAGCAGTGACGTTAGACAAAATTTTAATTAACGAGAGTTTGTGTTTGCTCCTCAAAAGGGGACAATTACACCTATCTATTGGAGATTTTCTGAGGATATCTGAGAGCTCTAATCAGAAATTAGAATTTTTCTCAATAGTGCTTATGAATTTGATATACTAAAAATTTGGACTGATTAATAGTTTGTCACATGTACAAATATTTAGAAGCTTTCACATCAATGAGAAGAGGTCTCTATGTGTTCCTGTTCTATGACAAGAGCCCAGGACAACGAATCCTCAGCTATATGGAACTTGAAACTCGTTTTAGCCATATGGAAAAAATTCTCCCAGCCTGAAACTCTAATTAAAGAAAAATAAAAAAGCTATGATATCAAACCTTTTTGGAGATAGATGACATAATTTTAGGCCCATTTCACAGTTAGAAAATAATTGAACCCATCTTCCTTAATCAAGAGTGCATGAATAATCTAAATGTGGGTCAAAATTACCAGGTTTGTCAAGTTTTGTAAAATTTAAATTAGCACATTAACTATTTAAGTATTTAATTATGGATTCCTTTTTGTATTTCTTGAAGGAAGAAACACTGAATATTTGTTGTATTAAGTATGGAACAAACAACTCATGTACCTTTTCAAAAGAATTTGAGGCAGTGGCAATTAAAAACTGCATAACTGCTATTTAGTTGCTCAAGAGTTTATAAAAACTCTTTGCTATTACAATGTGCTAAAGCTAAAAATGTCTTTTTAGTTTAAAAACTCATGGAGAAACACATAAAACTTAGTTCTTTTGCTTAAATATTAAGTCAATTTCCTTTATTTTTTATTACTTGTGAGGTATGATATTATCCATTGAAAATAGTAACGTTCCATAAAACTTAACTTTTATTAGTGTTTTTAGTTTAATATGTTTTAATATATACTTAGCAATATATTTGGAAATTACTGAGCATTGATTCTTTTTAGATTCCAATTTTTTCATTTCTATTTTGACAAGAAAATATACAATGTATGGAAACTAGAAATATATGTTTGTTTAAAAATAAAATATCAGGGTCCCTGGGTGGCTTAGTCTGTTGAGCATTCAACTCTTGATTTTGGCTCAGGTCATGATGTCACAGTCCATGGGTTCGAGTCCACAATGGGCTCTGCACTGACAGCATGGAGCCTGCTTGGGATTCTCTCTCTCCCTCTCTCTCTCTGCCCCTCCCCCACTTGTGTGCTTTTTTTCTTAACTTTTTAATATTTCTCTTGTAAAAATACATATTTTCACGCTGTTTGAAAATGCTCACAAATAATCAGCGATTAGACTCTAGGGTAAGCATTTAGTATAGTTTGCATTTATTAGCTTTGGCTTCAAGCTCACCAGTGCTCCAAAGATACCCCAGCCTTGGAAAACCTGCATAGAGTAGTACTAGGACCCCAGCACCCAAGAAAAGCCAATCAACTGCCAGAAGCAATAGATAAACACAGAACACCAAAAATCTGGTTTTACATCACTAAACCAGAACTTATTTACAGTGTAGCTAAACTTATTCCCAGGAATGTTTTGTTTGCAACTATTTTAAATATTAATTTGCTTATTCCACAGGACAAGCTAGTGTGCTGAAAATAAAAATTTTTTAGTGTTTATAGCACATATGGAGTACCATTTTCATTCAGTGACATTAGATTTGCTTGTATGAAACTACACACTGTAAAATGATTTGGAAAACGAAGGAAGTTGCTAATAGCTTGTTGTAGCTAATTTATATCAGCTACTATATAAAACATTAGCTTCCAGGCAAAAAACCATAAATCAAGAATTAAATAACACCTTTCTGTAAATATCTGTAATTGGAAATGTGAGGTGCAAATGAAAATCTATTACAAATAGTTCTTTGACCCAAGATCTCATTAGAATAGTAACAATCTCCAAAATAATCGTGTTTGTTAAAGTGCTACTAAGCAAATAATAATTATATAATAAGGTGACTACACTGTTGAAATTATTATTTCTGAGTTTTTAACTTTTGCATAATGGTTATAACAGCCAATGGCCAGTGCAATATGGAAAGTGAACACATACTGATTTTTATCTACTTAGTTTATGACTTTGATAATACAACTTGTCATTTTTAAATTTATTTCAAATATAAGAGAAAAGACAATAAAATGAAAAAAAATTGAGAATTTACTTCTGGTGCATATAATGCCATATAAATTATCCTTAATACCCTCTTCCCTTTCTCTCTTTTCATAGCCAGTAGACAACAATGAAAGGTAAATAAACAAACAAAAAAAGATAGTTCCACAGTACTTATTTTATGCCATCCACTGTTTTGAACACATCATATATATTCATTTGAGATTAAAACAATCAAGTTTATTACCGACACTGGTAACATGACAGAAACAAATGTAAATCTTATCTGGAGAAAGAATATCACACTAGACCTCAAGTTATCCCCATATATTTTATATACAATGTCCAGTACTCCACCAAAAATAACCAGGCATATGAAAGGTAAGACAATTTGATACAACCAAGAGCACTAGCAGATATTAAGTATAGTCACCCAAAAGATATAAATCAAGAGTTACAAAGACTTTAAAATACTATGTATAATATATACTCAAGGATATGAAAAACAAGATTGAGAATTTTGAAAGAGATGTAGAAACTACAGAAAAATGCTAGAAATTCTAGAACTGAAAAATATCATAACAGAAGTTGTCAACTCATTTAATGGATTCAGTGAGTGATCAGATACAGCTAAAGAAAGAATTAGGAAAATAAAATACTGGTCAAAAGAAAATGTCCACAATGAAGATCAAAGAAACCAAAGGTAAACAATGGAGGTAGAAATGTTCAAAGATTAGGTGTATATGCAATAGGAGTCCCATTAAAAATAGAGAGAAAGAGTGGGGCAAAATAACTATTAAAAGAAAATATTAACGGTAACTTTCCAAAATTGTTGAAAGATATCAAGATGCACATTTAAGAAATCATACAAGTCTTCATAAGAATAAATGCAAAGAGAACCACAACTAAGCAATAATGGGAAAACTACTGGAGATTGAAGGTATAAAGAATTACAAAGAGTCAAAAATTTTTTTGTAAAAAGGAGAAATTGCTTTTAAATACTGTTTTCTGACATCAACAGAAACAGTAAAAATTATAAGACAATATAATAATGTCTTGAAGTGGAGAAAGAAAATTACCAATACAGAATTTTGTTCCTAGGAACCATGCACATTTAAAAAGGGCAAAATAAAGTCATTTCAGACAAAAAAAAAAAAACCCACCTGAACCAAATCACCACTGGACTAAAAGAAATCTTATTATGTAATGTCAGAGACATGGGAAGTAATGAAGAGTATATATGATTGTATAAAAACATAGTTACATTCATTATTGTTGGACTTAAATTATATAAAACTGAATACCTGAAAACAGCATATAATTCAGGAAAGGTGCAAAAGCAGTTAAAACATTCCTTCTAAGGTTCTCAAATTTCCCGTATGGTGATAACAGTACTAATAATTAGCATTATACTTTGATTAGGTCAAAGATGCATCCTGTAACCTCAATAATAACCAGTAAAACATTGTGAAAAAGTGTAAAAATAACAAGCTAATGGGAAAGGAGCAATGCGATGACAAATATACTCAACACAAATGATGGCTAGCAAAGAGAAAGAAAGAAATATAAAACAGGAAATAAAAATATGGAGTGTGCATAGTAAGTCAGCACTTAAACTCAAATATATCACTCTTACATTAGATATAAAAGGCCTAAATACTCCTCTGAAAAGACAAATATAATCAGACTGAATGATAAAACAATATTTCCATCTACTGTAAAGAGATAAATCTAAATCATAAACACAGAAAATTAAAAACCGAATGAATGGAAAATAAGCCTGTACATAAAAAGGATTAATAGAGAAAAAAAAAGGGATGTTTTATTATGAGAAAACTTTCATTTCACCAGGAAGATGTAACAGTTCTAAACTTGTCTAGTTTAAGGATTTCTCACTCTGTTTTTCCATTATCATGGATATGGTACCATTAGATATCCTTAAGGAGCCTTTTTAGTTTTTCTTTCCCCTAATTACCTCCCCTCCTGAAATTTTAATACCATTTACACTGTATATCTGTGTACTAAGTCTTTTTGGAGGGCTATAAACCTTGTGATAAGAACTAATTATCACCCCCACTGTGAAGGTATGATCTAACAGCACACCATTAAAATATTAGTGTATTAGTTTAACTTACATAAAAATGATGATATTCAACCATTTTGATCCATAAAAATGGCTATTTCACATTGTTAACACAATGTATAAAGTAAAAGATGGCAGGATGAAAAGGAAAAATAGACAAATCCACAATTACCTTGGAGTCATTAACTTATCTTTTTCAGTAATTAGAAGCAGAAAAAAGTCAGTAAACGTATAGATCTGAATAACATGATTACCCAATTTTCTAACTGGCACTGTATCTACCAACCACAGAATATACATTCATTGCAAGTGCATGTGAAATATATATAAAAGTTTACCATATAGTGGGTCACACGTACAAGTTGCAACAAATTTCGAAGACCTAAATAATACGCAGTATGATTTACGATCACAGTAGAATTACACTAAGAAACAATCACAAAAAGATAACTAAAAAGTCCCAATATGTTTTAAAAGTAATAAAGGCATTTTAAAATAATTTATAGGTCCCAAAAGAAATTACAATTGAAATTATTTTGAGCTAACTGATAATAGAAACACTAAATATTGGGATGCAGCCCCAACTATTAGAGGAAAAATGTATTGCTTTAAATGTATATGTTCAAAAAGAAGAAAGACTGAAAAGTAATGAGACAAAAAAAAAAAAATTGAAAAAATAGAAAAAAAAACCCCTCAGCAAATAAACCTAAAGAAAGGAGACGGAAGGGAATAATAAAGAACTGAAATTAAAAATAGACATCAAATATACATAAAGATTTAAAAAAGCAGAATTTATTGGGGCGCCTGGGTGGCTCAGTCGGTTAAGCATCTGACTTCAGCTCAGGTCATGATCTCGCAGTTTGTGAGTTCGAGACCTGCATTGGGTTCTGTGGTGACAGCTCAGACCCCGGAGCCTGCTCTGGATTCTGTGCCTCCTCCTCTCTCTGCCCCTCCCATGCTCATGCTCTGTCTCTCTCTGTCTCTCAATAATAAATAAATGTTTAATAAATAAATAAATAAATAAATAAATAAATGAATAATAAAAAAGCAAAATTTATTTACTTGAACTAGCTAATGAAATTGATCTTGACAAAACCATAGGGAGAAGAAAACCAGAAATGGCACAATAAACTAGTAGCAAGAATAAAAAGCAGTACTAATATTAAAGCAGGGTATTACAAACAACTTCATGATAGTCACTGAATGTAGATAATATAGATAAGACCTATATTAAAACTGAAAAGAGCTTACTAAAACTGAAAATAGAAGTAGAAAATCTGGATAGCCCACAAAAATTAGTGGAATTAAAACTATAACTATAAACTTGCCCACAAAATGTTCCAGGACCAGATGGAATTATTTATAATTTTTAACAAATATTTAAGGAAAACATAACATGAATTTACATAAATTCTCCCAAAACACTTTCAAAAGAATAATTTTTCTAATTCTATGAGGTCCATGGAGACTTGATAAGATTGTTGCCAAAACAATGATTTTAGGCTACTCTTTTTCCTCAACATAGTTTCAAAATCCTGAAAATTATTAGCAATCCAGAAACAAGGTAACAACGGATTTTATAAAAGAGTACAGCATACAATAGCCAAATTGCAATTGTTCTAGGGCTTCAAGTTTGATTTGACATTGTAAAATCAATCACCACCACAATAGAAAAATAGAGAAAAGTAACATGATAGATATCAGAAACACATTTGGTAAGTCAAATATTTGTAACAACTAGCAAATTAGGATAGAAAGAAACTTCCAGACATAGAGTATCATACCGAATGTAAAAAAATATTGAAAACTCTCCTTCTTAGACTGGAAACAATACATTTACTCAATGTTATCATCTTCAACAATTTACTGAAACTCCTAACTAGTACAGTAAGACAAAGTTCAGTATTGAAAAAGAAGATATATAACTGTGAATATTTTGGGATAGTAAGATTGCCTACATAGAAAATGAAAGGAATCTACAGAATAAAGTATTAGAATTCATAAATGAGTTTAGCAAGGTTGTTTATAAATTGATACAGAAAAAATTATTTTTCTATGTATTAGTAACAAAAATTTAAAATTGAAATTGAAGAGATAACATTTAGAATAATATCAAAATACTAAGTACTTAGTACTACATCTAGCAAGGAATGTGTAAAATGGCCACAAAACAAGCTAGAAGATATTGTTGAAAGAATTTAATAGAGACCTAAATAAATGGAGGGATAAACTTTGTTATAAATTGGAAGAGTCAGGAAAAATGTCAGTCTTCCCCAACTGATCAATATCCTAACAGTGATTTGGTTTTTAGGGAGGAATTTTAAGTTAATTCTACAATTTATATGGAATTGCAGGGAGCCTAGAATGACCAAAATAATCTTGAAGAAGAAAACAGGAATTTTTACCAATGGGAGAAAGTATCTGTTGTTTTCTTTAGGTTTATTTATTTAATTGGAAAGGGAGAGAGAAAGAGAGAATGCACTCATGTATGCAAGTGTGGGAGGGGCAGAGAGAGGGAGAGAGAGAATGCCAAACAGGTTCAGCGCTAACAGCTAGAGGAGGGGCTCCATTCCAGGAACCATGAGATCGTGACCTGAGCCAAAATCAGGAGGCTGACACCCAGCCAACCAAGCCACCCAAGTGTCCCTGAAAGAAAATATTTGCATAACATATAGCAATCAAAGCTATCAAAATATATGAAGAATCCCCATAAATTAATATATAAATAACTTGTTTAAAATTTTGACAAAGAGGATGTTTACATGGCCAATATACATGTGAAAAAGTGCTCAAATTAAATAACAATCAGGAAAATACAAATTAAAACTATGATATGCTATCATTACACACCTACTAAATGCTAATAAGTAAGGTTAGTGAGGAAGTGATCTATCATGCATGGTTGGTGGGAATGTAAATTATTTTAGCCACTTGGAGCAATTTTGAATTTTCTGTTAAGGTTGAACATTAACATTCTCTGTTGGCCAGCAACTTACTCCTAAGTATACGTTCAGCAGAAATACATGTACCTGTGCCCCAAAGACAGGTCCAAGAATACCCAGGCCCGTATTTTTCTTTATAATACTAAAAATTAGACACAATTCAAATGTTTTTCCACAGAAGAATGGGCATATTCAGATAATTAAACACTATGGAATAATGAAAATAAAATACAGCTACATGCAACAACTGAATGGGTCTCACAGTGTGACGGTGAATGAAAGAATGGAGGAGGGGTGATGTGATTTCTGATGCAGCAATAAGGTAATAATGTTCTATATCTCGGCTTGGGTAATGGTTACACAGAGCTTCACCTCTGAAAAGTGAATCATTATGTACATTCATATGATGTGTATTTTTCTGTCTGTGCACTATTACTTAATACAGAAAGTTAAAAAAAATAAAAAACTGTATTTCTCTTAAATGTTAAAGCACCCAACAGCACTATACACAAAATTGTTACAATTTCATGAAATAACTTTTAAAGTTTGTAAGAAAATAGTACCAACTGATAGACGCACGATGCTTACTCTCTTTCACATGCCGTTCAAAGCATTTACAAGTAAAACTCATTTGATCTTCTCAACTATCTCATGAGGCTACAACTATAAACTCTTTCTTTTATAAGTAAGGCGAATGAGGCCCAAAGATATTAAATAACTTGCTCAGGATCTTATTGCTAATAAGTGAATGGTGCTAGATTCTGCACTGTTCCCCATTACACTATACTGCCTCTCACAGCCAAACTTCTGAAGTTTAAAGTGTCAGATTCATCCTTTGTGAATGCATTTAAAATGAAATAGTGCTGTTTCTTTATGTACTGGAACCTCCTGTAAATAATATATCGAGTAGATTGCTTTAACATTTGAAACAGAGATTTTTATGTTTTGCATAAATATTTTTCCAGTTCATGTTTAGAATGATTACAAATGGGTTTGAAACATAAAGCATTTAAAATATATATTTAAAAATTGTCATTAAAAAGCTGGGGCTGCATACCAACTCTTTTAGCTGTAACTTCTCCTAACCTCTATTTCCTTTTCATTAAAATGGGCATAATTAATCCTTTCCTCATAGGAGTGTTTCAAGAATGGAGACTTGACATTTGTGCTATGAACTGAGCCACTAATTACATAGGAAAGCCATCCATCTGCACAGTAAGTAAATCTGAGAAATTTTAGAAACTACAGGTACCTCACTTTATAGTTCAGAGACTCAAAAAGTCAAAAATGATCAATAACTTGCTGAAAGTATTACTCTCAGTAAGACCAGCATCTGGAATTGAACTCAGGCTTTAGGTTACAAGTTTAATACCCCTGAGAGTTTGAATTTCTTTTTTTTCTTCCTTTCTCTTCTCTTCTACCACATAAAATACACAAACTGAATTTTAAACAATTATAATTATTACCACTTAATTTAATAAATGCATTTATTTCTTTTTAAAAGATTTACAGGCATCTTAAATAGGGAGTGTTCTCCAACTCAGTCTTTTTGAACTGAATAACTGCATAAAAAGCTTTTATATACATTTGTCTTTAAGTTCGAGAAAGTCCTTGCCTTCAATCTCTCTCTCTCGTAAGCATGCATAGGCACTTGGAGACAACATACTAATAAAAAAGAGGACAATATTTCTCAATTACTTTATTTCTAAGCCATTGAATTAAGTGATCAGTATATTTTTAACAATTAAAAGAGATTTATGGAGAAAAGTTTTTTTTTCAATATATGAAGTTTATTGTCAAATTGGTTTCCATACAACACCCAGTGCTCATCCCAAAAGGTGCCCTTATGGAGAAAAGTTTAGAATGTTGGTTCTGGTCATTCAAAAACTGCTATGACACAAATTCTTATCTGTGGTATGTTTATCTCTTTCATTTTATTTTTACTTAAAGATTACTCCTTACTCCAAACATAGTAAGAAAGGTCTAGAAAAATATAAAATAAAAAGTATTGAATAACTAAAAGGACTAATACCTTTCTCCATCGAATTAAAAATAAAATTGAAATTGTCTTCATTTAGTTGAAAAAGCAAGAACACTAGTCTTAAAGACATAGAAATATACTCTGTTTCTATGACATGAAAAACAACTTTTTTCTTAAATTTAATGAGCTTTTCTAAATCAAGGCATTCTTTAGACCCTTGTATTACTGCAGCATCTCCTTTTATGAGGCTGCTTCTACACTTTTGTGAATGACTGAGCTCTTTCATCTGACTGGACACAGCTGGCAAGTGGCATAATGAGAAAGGGAAATGAAAGTCTTTTTTTTTCTCCTGTAAAACCAAAACATGTATAAATCATATTCAAACTGAAGCATTAGTTGCCTGTATTATAAACTACACGTCTTAATACAAATAGTGTTTTCTACTGTTTTTTGAATATATGATATCATATATTTTAATTTAAAGAGTCTATCTATGATGAGCAGTTTCCCTAAACACTATTTGGATGAATATAAATTTTGCATATTCAATTAATTCAAAAAATTAAACCAAAGTGACCAATTCTAAAACAGAAAATTTAGGTAAAATGTTCAAACCAATAAAATATGTACTGTAAAATATGTACATTCCGTTTATGGAGAAAAGTCTCAAATAGTTGGGCACACAACAGGCCATAAATTTTTCTTAGGCATATGTGAAAGCTGGAGGGTAATTTGGCCTTCACTAAGCCCGTTGTTTTGTCCATGATGAAACTGGTCCTCAGAGTGACGATTGGCCCAAAGTTACTCAAACAGCAGTGAAGGTTTATCTATCTCCTCACTTTAGGACTGTTACTTCCTGGTCATACTGTGCTCCCTCACCATATCAAAGGCACTTGGGAAAATTCAATAGGATTGAAGGAAGAAGCTAATGAAGCAATTTAAAAACAAAATAGAACTCTTATTTTACTTTCTATTTGTTCTCAACTTTAAGTATCACAGAATAATACATAAATCTCTGTAATTTCCCCCATGGCAGACATAATAGGTTTATGGGGAGAAAAGTTGGAACAATTCTAAAGTATATACCTGAAAAGTAAGTCTTGCTCCCATTCCATCTCCAAATTCCCCCAGGGACATCCATTGTTAAGATTTTTATTTGAATTTTCAGAAATTTTCTATCAGTGTGTATGAATGTGTATATATAGCTGTGGAAGTGTTAATGTAACTTTTTTCTTCACTTACTACATACAAAAACCATTCCAGATTTGTGTATGTAGATCTAGCACATTCTTCTAAATAACTGTATGGCTTTCTGTTGCATAGGTTTGAAGTAACATATTCAACAACTCACCTATAATTGGGTTCAGAAAGTTTCTGAGTTTTTTTTAATATTACAAACAGTATAAAAATAAATATAATTTGATATCTTCTTAGAGTAAAATTTACTAGGGTCAAAGAATATGTAAATCATTGGCCATTTGATATCTTTAGATACCAGATTTTGACCAAATCAGGTATATGTTAACCTCCTATGTCTATACCTGGAAACGGCCCTCATCCAGACTGGCCCCGGACCTGACCTCCTATCCCAGGAGAAGAAAGGAATATTCTTAGAACTCAAAACTCTTAAATATCCTTCAGTGTATTTAAGTCATGTATTAACTCCTTTTTTGAACAGAATCTTTCTTTTGTGTGTCTGAAACTGTGGGCAAGTAATGCTAATTTTCATCATGCAGAAAGGATATTTTATGTATTTCTTATAGATATGTTCATTATGACAATGTAAAACACAAAAGGTATTAATAAGAAAATAATCTGAGCAGGAGTTTTAATCAAAAATCTTATGTGTATTTACCAACCACTAGAAAGGAAAAACTAAAACAAATCTCCACATTTTACAAAAGGAAACTCCATCAACATCTCATTACCAATCTTAATTTTTTCCACATTCTCTTTACAAATGTAAGAAAGGGAGGAAGGGAGACAGGGAGGAAGGTTAAATGTATGACATAAACTATCTTTGCTGGCATATTGGCTAAGGCTATTATTTTCTTATTTCTATACTACATGCAAATAAATGTATAAAGCAGCCATGAAAGGATTTGGATTTTCAAAATATTGGGATAGTTATACATTAGTATATTAAAAATTATATATTGTTTAACAGTTTCCTGTGTATTTAGTGTCAAGTCAGTTTTAGGTTTACCTGAAACTACAAACCCTGCTCCCTGCTCCACATGCTTGAGCTGTTAACTAAACTGTCATCCAGAGGCGATGCCAGCAGAAATGTTCTGACCCACGCAAGATCTCACCAGTGTCTGGATTCGGGTAACTGAATTGCACCAAATCCTACCACTAAGATGAGGCAGCGACTCCTTCTCATCAGGGCAAGGCCTCAGAGCAGGTACTCAATGGACAACGAGTTCACCAAAAAAAAAGTTCCTTCTGAGAATTCCTCCAATTTAATTATCAACAGGTTGTCAGTTACTCTAAAGAAACTGGAATCAGAGGTAAGGAGATACTAAATGAAATAATACAGAAAATCTAGGATAGTGATGGGCACTTTGGAAAAAGACACTTGTCATCTAACACGTAAATCCGCAGCTACAAACAGTAGCTGTCCCTTTACTGTCTGAAGGAGTGCCAGGGCCATGGAGTAGCACATCAGCCTCACACAAGAGAAATGGAGCAGGGATACGTGACCTTTCCTGGGAAGCAATAGTCTTCCTGAGGAGAAATTCTCCAAAACCCAAGGTCTTGTTTTGCTTTTGTTTGTCTTTGGCAATGAGAGTATTTTGGAGGTGAAATTATGTGAATTTGGATAACTGAGCGAAAGCCACGAATAAAGGGAAGTGGTAGAAAGGATGGAAGAGGTGGAAGAATAAAAAACAAACTAATGCTATTAAGTCAATATTAATCTTGTCAGGGTAAATCACAGATTTGGGAAGGAAGAAGCCATCCTTGAAATAGTCCAATAGCCTCACTTAAAGACAAGCAAACAGAGGACTCTAAAATGTAAGAAATTTGCCCTGAGTCACATGGGTCATCTCTGGAAGTTCTGAGCCACTATGTGAAGTTTCCTAGCACTGAGGGCACTTCCCAGAACACAAGCCCATAGCAGCTTGTGACCATTCCTTCCTTGTGCTAAGTGACTGCTGGCATCTGGGACTTCTGTTAAAGTTCTCAAAGGGCTCCTGCTTTCTATTAACTCCTAGGGATTCCAAGTTCAAGCAATGATAGAGAAGACACTATCATTTCCATTGATTTAATTCACTGATATAATTCACCATCTCAGGCTTGTACAGTAACGTAATTCAACAAATGGGATAAAAAAAAATAAATATTAAGGTTGATTTATTTATTTTGAGAGAGGGAGAGTGCGCCCGTGTGCGCGCACATGTGAGCATATGAGTCGGGGAAGGGCAGAGAGAAAGAGTGCATCAGTGGGGAAGAGGTGGGGGGAGAGAATCCCAAGTAGGCTCCACACTGTCAGCAGAGCCAATGTGGGGCTCAAACTCAAGAATGGAACCAGGAGATCATGACCTGAGCTGAAGTTAAGAGTTGGGTGCTTAACTGATGGAGCCACCTAGGCTCCCCAACACTATATTTTTTAAGAACACCATTACGGGGGCGCCTGGGTGGCTCAGTTGGTTAAGCGGCCGACTTCGGCTCAGGTCATGATCTCGCGGTCCGTGGATTTGAGCCCCGCGTCGGGCTCTGTGCTGATGGCTCGGAGCCTGGAGCCTGTTTCAGATTCTGTGTCTCCCTCTCTCTGCCCCTCCCCCGTTCATGCTCTGTCTCTCTCTGTCTCAAAAATAAATAAACGTTAAAAAAAAATTAAAAAAAAAAAAGAACACCATTACGTATATTATTTCAGAAGAATGACAATGCCTTCAATTGATCATATTAAAGATCACAATAATAGAAATAAATACATAGACAGAAAATTTAGTTTTTTCTTAAATTCCAATTTGGATAAAGTCACCTCTTCTGTTTCATTTTTTTTCATCATCACCTCCCTCGCAAACTCTCCTTTGTTCTCCCACTTATTTCTTTGCACAGACTGTGCTATTTGTTTGTATGTGCAACCAGAATATAAATTTCCCAAAAGTGGGACTCATCACTTATCTATTTTTTACTTACTTCACATGTTGAGAGCACACTTTGATGTCTTTTGAATAAAGGTTTGACATTTTCACATTTATATATGAATGGAATTATATAAAAAAACTCCAAATTGAGATTAAGAATACTATAAACGTTTCATCTAAAAACTACTGTTAGAAATATAATATAATCCGTTTCCTTTACAGATAATGAAGCAATGGCTCAGAGTTACCCAGCTAGTTAGAGCCTGAATGAGGGCGCCCACCCTGGTCACTTGTCTCTGTCTGTTCTTCTTTTTAGGGTTCTCCGTGAAGTCACTTTCTAAGTACAAATTAAATCATCTAGATACTTAAATGATTCTTGGGAAAGTATAAATTCCTTGGTTATATGCTAGAACTATGACACACTTCACTCTCTGTGTTCAAATCTCTAATAATGTAGGAATACAGCAGATATTGTCAGTTGGGGTTTCTACATCCCTTTTTCCCTTCCCTCTCCCAAATTTCCATATCAAGCACTTTAAAAATTGCTAATATACCAAGTATGCATCATCTCAAGCATCAAAGTTAGCATGTTGACAAAGTCACCTAGGATACTTGTAGAAACCAACAGTACTGATCGCAAAACTGCTTCCATGTGAAGGATGGAAGTGTTCCCCAAGGCCTATCATTCGGAGAAATGGGAATGCCACCACGAGGAGGCACTGAGGGAGAGGGTCTCACTGCATGTCCAAATGCAATCCCTTCTTCCTCAGCCAGATGTACCTCCTAGAGGAGTTCTATAGGCTTGTCTATAGGCTACTTTGGGATGCATGTGCTGAATCCATAGGGTGGTGGATTTGGGGGATAAGACATTCTGTACATTGAGGGCCCTCAGTAAGTTACCTACTTTCCCCATTAGCTGACCCCCAAAAGTCAGTGTGAGTTGAACCACTTAGAATACCTGTTAGCTTTTACCTTTAGAAGTTCTGAAGTCAATCCTAATTCTTAATTTTGATAATGATGCCCTTTTCATCTTGCTTGAGATTGGTTTACTGCTTAAAAAATTCCTTCTAATACTATGTTGTGTGAGTTGATGAGTAGCTTCCCCTGTGATCTGAACCTAGCTAGGAACAAATTAGACTTTGGAAGATTAATTATGAGGCAGAGGCATATTCAAGGTGGTACATTACCACTCTGAGGAAATTTGGTGATTTTACTTTTGAATCCGTTTGGAGTAGGAGGTCTTTTGGCTGAAAACAACACAAGCCAACGTTTGGAATGTCCTCATCTGTACCATGGATGTGTTGATTTCTAGATTATATTTTAGGCCAGACTAACATCAAAAATATTTTTTCAAAAACAGTCAAAAATGCCATATCTTAAAATCATTTAAATAATTTATAATATATGAAGGGTAGTAAGTGCTCAGCAAACATTTTCACTAGGTATTTATTGAGAACTGACAATAAGTAGTTTTGTGCTGGACACTGTGGAAAGCACTAAAAGATGTACAATTACTTTCCCTAAGTTGGTGTCTGTTCCTAACACATCTTGGATTTTTCCACCCTTCCCCAAAGTAACTTGATTCAAAAAAGGGTTTCTCCCAGCCACTTTGCTGACACGTAGTCACCACGATTTTCTCTCACGTTGTTCAACTGGGTGAGTAGAGTCTGACATTGGACCGCTTAGTGTCAGGTAAAAATCCCCATGAAGAGGAGGCAGTCTTTGGAGCTGGAACTAGTTAACTTTGGGCTTCTACGGGAGACAAGAAGTGACTTCATTTTGTTGGAGAAAATGTCAATCAAGACGCAACTACTGACACCCATCTTTGTTTCACCAGCCAGGAATAAAAGATAAAGCAGAGGAAATGGAGGAGCTGCAGTTAGGCATTTGCAACACACAAAGTCCTTGTTTTCCCACTAGGCGCTGCAGAAAAGCAATTGTCCATTCACAGCACATCCTCTGCATTTCAGAGCTAATATTTTTGCAGTTCTTAACTTATAGTCTTATGCAGTTAATTTGGTTAACCCTTTGAAATGCACAATGTATTTGATACCTTGCCTAATATTACTGCTAACGTGACCCAGTTTTTTAAAATTTCTGTTTCTCGAGGTTGGGAATAGTAGAAACCTTGAAAAAAAAATCAAGTAAGAAATACTGGAAACAGGGTAATGGTTTCAAATAATCCTGTCTTACTTGCTATTGCGTAACTTTGAGAAGGGTAATAAGGAAATCCATGTGAACCATATGCTACTTGAAATGTTTTTGCAAAAATTGACTCTTTGGGCAGAAATGATCTTTAGCAGGGGTCCCCCTCAGCGCATAATAATAACGTGTCATTGAAAACAACATTAGCTCTGTGTTATTTGCCCTGCTTCTGCAGCATTTAGTGTGTTTACTGTATACGCCTGCCTTCTGGTGCAAAGAGATTTACTCAAACAGGCACTCTGGCTAGAGCACATGAGGAACAGAATCTATGGATGATTAATTAGATCCCAGGCTCAATCACTTAAGTCCCTAGTTAAATATCTCACTCTGCTTTCAACTATTGTAGGAAAAGATAATTAGCAAATTTGCAGTGTGAATAAAGAACTTTTTCGTTTCCTTTATACATAATAAGATCTAAATCACTGGTCATCTAACTCAGTGCCTCCGTTTCCCCTGCCGACTTCCAAGTCCAGAATATTAAAAAAAAAAAAATGCAACAAGGTGATAAAGTGTGTTTTCATCAAGAATTCATCTTTCTGACATACCTTCTATAGGGTTTTCTACTTTCAACTTTATTACCAGCTTATTCCTCTCTCCTACTAATTTCTTCATTTTGAAGTCTGCAACCAAACAACATGACAAACTTAAGAAAAAAAAAAAACCTGATATTTTCCCCCTGTCCTGCAACCCTCACCAAGCTCTGTACCAATATTTTCCTATTCTGTCTTCACTAAAAGGAAAAATGATCCAACTCTAAGATTTACATTGAGGAAGAAATATTGCATTCATTAAAAAAGAAAAAAAAAGAGAGAGAAGCCCTCCTCAGTGGGGGCTCCAAGCACACCGAAAATCCTGGAGTCCCACATTAGGGCTGGTTGGAATGAAACAGTTAATTCAAGGTAAGTGATAATGTTTAGTCAGTTCGCCTAGAAAAAGGAAGGAAATTCAAAAGCTGGTTGCTGTAGTAACGATTACAGACCAAAAAAAAAAAAAGTATATATATGTATATATATATATAAATATATGTACAGGTTCATTTTAAATAAAACTCCTGCCATCTCTCTGTGATTCTGTTCTCTCAAGAAAAATGAGCTTGCCGCTCAAATTGGTCGTACCTACCTCAACCATTAAACAAGACATTTAACCATAGTGGCAGTTCTGTGACCTTTGAATGCCGTGAAATCTCTGAGCGGTGCTGCTTGTTCATGAAGACTTGTGCTGCAGAGTCCAGCAACTTCATCCAGGATTAGGAATATAATTAAGTAAAAAAAAAAAAAAAATTAAAAAAAAAAAGGAAAGAAAAGAAAGAAACACAACAGCACACAGAGAGATCGAGAGAGAAAGAAGGTGGAAAGAGAGATCCTCTCTGGGTGAGCACACCACTTTTCTCCCAGGCGAGCGCTGGGACAGAGCCGAGTTGCTGCAGTGCCCAGACCCACCGACTGGCTGGGGGAGCGGGGCAGGCAGCCGGCCGGCGAGGCTGGGAGGTGCCGTCAGTTGCCACAGGCAAGGAAAAGCAGAGACCAATCGGCTTCAGCTCTGGCAGCTTACTGGAGTGGAGCCTTTTCTGTTTATGTTTCCTCATTTCGAGAGTGACGTCAAAGGGTTTAGTTTTTCCTCCGCATGTGCTATTAATTTTAACGTACGGTACTATGGGAGGAATGCGTGTGTGCCTGTGGTTAGCCCGGGCACCCCACTCTCAGGAGGACCCAAGGAACATTTTCTATATTCAGGAATAAATTTTTAAAATTTAAAATACCTTAGGGTTGAGTGTATCCAAAGACAAAAACAAAACCAAAAAGCAGACCAAAAGCCTTGGGCTAAATAATAGCAGCAAGATTTATGTTTTGGTTTTTTTTCCCCCCAAATGTGAGTGTATGTACATATGCCCGCTTCACAGCTGTTGCTTATTTTCAAACTAATTCATTTTCAAACTCACCTAAAAATGAGTTGTTAGTTAATCTTTATAGTCATGGATGCAGAGTTCTGCAAATGAGCTGGTGAGTGATGTTATGTGCAGTGAAAAATAGAAATCATGTTTACGTTGCTAATCGCTGATTTTCTATCTTTCCTCCAGCTTGTGTGGAGAAGCCTCAGGAGTATTCATGCCAGGGAGACAGGGAGATCCTTCCTGCAAATCCCCACAGGGAGTCATTCAAGAAGCTGGGCACACTGAGGCCATACAGGCATGCCTGGGGTTTCAGCATGTCCTCTCCCAAAGTGTGTGAAGGTACAGTTATTTAAGGATAGTTCCTCTACCAGGGGCCCCAGCTCATCCCTGTTTTTGTCTTGCTACTCTGGAAACTCTCAGTGGTGGCCTTGTGTTGTTTCTGCCTCCCGCATATTCTATCCGTTCTCCCCCCGCCTCATTCTGCTAACAGAACCTCTTTTTTTTTTTTCTTTTAGAAACTTTCCTTTCTCTATCTATGGATTGCATAGCCTTCCCCAACTCCCCACCCCTCACCTCCCATCCCATTACAGGGGCATGTGACCCAGACTGGCCAATTAGATTTTTCCATTGCTCTAAACACAGAAAATATTTGAGAGGTAGGCACATCACTCAAGAAAGGCCAGAGTCCTTTTTCAAATACTAATACTGATACTTTGAGAAAAGAGGTATTTATAGCTCTCTAAGAGTTGTTAGGGTTCATCTTTGATGCTGCAGATATAGCAATGAACAAAACAGATAGTATCTGCCTTCAAGCAGTTTACATTTGGGGGAAAGGGGAACACAGGCAATAAAAATAAGTAACTATATAATATCCATTGGTAATAAGGCTTTGAAATAAAGGAAAATAAGGGCAAAAGTGTGTGTGTGTGTGTGTGTGTGTGTGTGTGTGTGTGTGTGTTTGCTGTTTTAGGTGCAATGATCACAGAAGCAACATGATAAAGCAACTTTGAGCAGAGGCCTGAATGAGATGAAGAAGCAGATCATCTGTGTCTCTGAGTTCCAGGCAAAGGAAGCTGTGCAAAGTCCTCAGTTAGGTGAATGCTTAGCATATTTAAGAACAAGGGAAATAAAGTGGCTGGAGGAGAATGAGTAAAAGAAAGAAGTGGTTTTAGGAAGATATGTCTGGGTCAAAATCAAGAAGTATCTTAGAGGCCGTTTAAAGTATTTAGACTTTATTCCAAAATGGAAAACAAATAAGAGTATTTTGAACAAAGAATGCCTATGGTTAACATAAATTCTAAAGGGATTTCCTCTCTCTTCTGAATGGAAAATAGACTCTAGAGAAGCAAAGATAGAAGCAAGGAGACCAATGATGAGGCCATTGCAATAATGGCTTGAACTTGGGTGAAGGTGGAGAAGGTGAGAGGGTCAAATTCTAGAAGTGTGTGTGTGTGTGTGTGTGTGTGTGTGTGTGTGTGTATGTTTATAGAATTAGCAGGGTTTCAGGATGTGGGGTGTGAAAGAAAGAGAGGAATCAAGAATAATTCCCAGGATCCTGCCTTGAGCAAACTAGAATAGAGTTGCCACATATTGATATGGGGGTAACCAGAAGAAGAATCTGGTTTTGAGCTGAAGTAAAAAATGGTTCTGACCCTTCATTCAACAGCAACAAATATTTATTGATTATGTACTCTCTGTAGGCACTGTTTTAAGTGCTGGAGACAAAGCAGTGAAAACAAATAGACAATAAACACAAAGACCCTTGCCCTCATGAAACTTCGATTTTTCTGAGAGTAGACGACAGACCATAATGAAGTAAAAGATTATATAGGATACATTGAGCAGGAGATATGGAGTAGATGGTTAAATACACAAGCTGGAGTTCAGGCGACGATAGATCTATGTTTGGGCTATAGATATAAATTTGGAAGTGGTTGTATATTCAAGGTATTTAAAACCATGAGATTGGATGAAATTACCGAAAGAAGTACAAATAAAAAAGCTCCAGGAAATCCAACATTAGATAGTCAGGAATATGAGAAAAAAAAAACCAGTGGAGGAGATTGAGAAGGAACCTCTAAGAGATAAGAAAAAAAACAAGAGGGTGAGATCTTGGAAGACAAAGGAAATTTTCAATGATTGGCTTTGTAAAGTGAAAGTAAGATGAAGACTGAAAATTGACACTTGAATTTAGAATGTGTAATCATTTGTGCCCTTGAAAAGATCAGGTCCAATACAATAGAAAGAATGAAAGGTCAGGAGAGAATATAAAAAACAAAAAGTGGGGACAGACCTTATAGGAAATTATTCCAAGGTGTTTTTCCCCCAAGAAGAGGAGATAAATGGGGCAATAATTGGAAGGGAGAGTGGAGTCAAGAAGGTATTTTTAACATGGGAGAAATATTGGAATTTTTGTATGCTGATAGGAAAGATCCAATTGAGGAGAATAATTACTGATGCAGAAGAGAGAAGGGAATAAAGTTGGAGACATTGAGTGTGTGATAGGCAGAATGGCCCTCCAAAGATGACCAATCCCTGGAATCTGTGAATATATTATATTACATGACAAAAGGGACTTTGCAGATACAATTGAGCTGATAGATCTTAAAGGAAGGAGATTGACTTGAATTATCTGGTGTGCTCAATCTAATCATATGAGCCCATAAAAGCAGAGAATTTCTCTGGCTGGAAGCAGAAGAGAGATGCAGAAGAAGTAGTTAGAGAAGTTCTAAGTAGCAGAAGTATTCAACACAGTACTACTGGCTCTCAGATGTAGAACCCATGTGCAAGGACCAGAGAAAGATCTCTCATTGCTAAGGGCTGTCCCCAGCTGACAGCAGCAAGGAAACAGCTACCTCAGTTCCACAGCTGTGAGGAATTGTATTCTGCCAACAACCTGAATGAACAACCTGAAATGGATTCTTCCCTAGAACCCAAAGGAAGAAACATAGCCCTGCTGACAGGTTGTGTTCAGTCTTTTGAGACTCTAAGCTGAGTACCTAGTCAAGCCACCTGCAGATCTATGAACTAATAAAGTTTGTGTTAATCTGTCACAGCAGTGATGGAACATTAGTATAAAGTGATTGGCTTTCGAAAGCAGCATGGATGATTCATCCATAGAACCAGAAGAGAAGGCAGAGTAAATGGTAGAGGTATATTTGTTAGTGGGTTGTAATGGTGGTGCAAGATTGTAAAAGCTCTCTGTGATTTCAAATTTATCAGTGAAAGAGGAAATTAGGAGTATTGACTAAGAGGACAGAAGAATTGGGGAAGGTTTGAGGAGAAAAGGTATGAAATAGTCATCCAGAAGAGTAAAAAGCAGGAGTTCTCATAGAAGTAGAATATGATGACCAAGGGCTTATGTGAGTTTAATTGTCATGAATTAAAGTGATACCAGACAGCATGTTACCTTTACAATATCCATGAGACATCCAAATAGAAATGTCATATGGGCAGTTTGGAAATAATTCTGGGGAGCTAAAGGCAAATGAGATGCTATTGAAAGCCACGGTGGGCATGGAATCACTTGATGAATGAGAATAGACTCAAGGTCTGAACTCTGGGATCATCCAATGTTTAGATATTGGAAAATTATCAGTGATCCATTGAAGGAGACCAAAAAGGAGTGGCCATGAAGCTATACACACTACCAAGACAGTGGTCTCTGAGAAGTCAATTTCCAACAGTCGGTGCTATGGACTGAATTGTTCCCACCCACTCCCCCCACCTCCACCCCACCCCACTACCACACCAATTTGTATGTTGAAGCCCTAATCCCCAATTTGACTGTAATTGGAGATAGGGCCTATAGGGAGGTAATTAAGGTTAAATGAGGTCATAAAGGTAGGACCCTAATCCAATAGATCTGGTGCCCTTATACAAAAGGATGAGACACCAAAGATCTCTGTCTCCACCATGAGAGAATGGAGCCAAAAGGCAGCTGACTGCAAGCCAGGAAGAGAACTCTTACCAGACACTAACTCTGCTAGCACTTTGATCTTGGTCTTCCAGTCTCCAGAACTTTGAAAAAATAAATTTCTATTGTTTAAGTATCCAGACTAGGATATTTTGTTATGCAACCCAAGTGAACTAATACAGTTACATGAGTCATGAATTCTCTTTTTTGCTTGCAGCCATTTCAGTTGGCTTTCTGTTACTTATAACAGGAAGAGTCCTAACAAATTCAATATACAGTGTCAATGTTTCCTAGAAGTGACTGTCAACTCTCCTCTCCCTGATATAAATACTTCACCACTTGCAGCTTGAGAAACTTTAAGGATTTATCTATGTCTATATCTATCTAATCATTTCCACCACACACAAATATTCATCTAAGACTACTGTGTTTAAAATACTAGCTGGTTTTCTCAGGCACCATTATTTAACATATACTTTGGAGTATTCTTTGAAACATGACATTTGAAGTGACCACATTTTCTGCAATTTATTAGTTATAAAAATAATCTAGAAGGAGCCACCTTATTTCAGCTTCTTCATTTTCTTCCCAAATTCCCTTTTTAAATAGCTCATGACTCATAGAAATGACCACTCTTAGTCATTTTCTTTCCTTTACAATTTAACTCTCTATTTTCTCTATTAACAGAATAGAAGATGTGATTCTTCTTGTGCTGCATCTCTACAAAGATAAATTTCTCAGTGACCTTAAATATATTAAATTTGTTCAAGGAATACTTATTGAGCATAAATTATTGGTAGAACCCAGTGGTGTATGTTCAACATACCATTGGGGTTGACAGAGATCAGCAGGATGTGATATCTACCTTTAAAAGTCATATATTTGGCTTCGAGGGTAAGATACAGGTTGTTGTAACAGTAATAAGAGGAAAGATGCAACAAGGGCTCTAAAGATAGAAAAGATAACAATGGGAATTCAGAGAAAGAGGATATTACTTCCCACAAAGGGAAGACTTTGCATAATGTCTGAGATTGCATTTGTCCTGAGCCAGGTAGAAGTGCTCTATTGAGAGACTGACCTGTAGGTCGAGTATAATGGGAGTATGGGATATGGGAAAAGAATGATATATTGTGAAGCATACATGGTAGATCAGTGAAAAATTATAGAAAGTGAAATCTAAAATTTGAATTTTACTCATTGGGGAATAAGGGATTATTAAAGGTTTGCAAGTAGGGAATTAAAATAGCAGTAGTGTATCCCTATTAGCAGAATGGTCCAGTGCTGGGTACAGACAATTAAACATGTGATTTACAATACAGTGGAGTGAATAATGTGGTAGGGAAGTTCAGGGTGATTTGGGAGTATATAGGAGAGAAATCAACACCAGATTTTTAACTCAATAAAGCCTTCTCCCTGAAAACAGTGACATCTGAGATGAGTTGTAAAGGATAAGTAAGAGGTACTCGGGTAAAAGAGAAGGAATACCTGATATGATTAGGAGCTGCTCCAATAAAAAGAGAGGGTACAGAGGATGCAAAAGTATTACATGCTGAAATGATAACACTTACAAACATGGACAGGTGATGATGAGCCTGGTTTATTCCAGGAACCAGAGCAAGTTCAGTGTGGCTGGCGGGGTAAGAAGTGAAGACAGTATGGGTTTTTTAGTCATATTAAGAAATTAGGACTTTGTTCCAAAAGAAATGGGGATATATTGAAGACTTTTAAACAATAAAGGACATGATCAAATTCGTATTTTGAAACATGACTTTGGCAGTTGTATGGACACCAGAAGAGGGAAGTCTGGAGACAGAAGGACCAGGGGAGAAAGTACAGTAGCCTGGATGAGGGTGGTGGTAATGTAGAAGGAGAGATATGAGACGATTTCTCGTTGTTTGGGAACAATGTCATCAATACGATTTGGTGATGGATTGAAGGTGAAAGTTGAAAGACTTACTGTGGGATGACAATACGGAACAAGACAATCAAGGATGATGCTGAAGTTTCAGTCATGGCAAATGGGTGTCACTTATTGAGTTAGGTCTGGCAGGGAAGATGATAAGTTCAGTTTGGAGCCTAACATCAAAGTGAAGATGGATATGTTGTTCTCAAACTGGGCAGAAAAACGTAGGTTAGGAGAACAGTTTTGGGCATCATCATATTGTTGAAATAAGCCATATGCACTGATGGAATCACTCAGAAAGTGTGCCCAGCATGAGAACAGAAAAAGAGCTGAAGAGAAACCAAAAGGAACACAACATTTAAGGGCTAGGCAAAGGAAGAGAAATCTATAAAAATATGGACAAGGAGTGGCAACATAAAAAGAGAAAAGGAGGATGTGGTGTCATAGAATTTAAGGAAAATTGTGTTTCCAGTTGTAAAATATAACTAATAATGTTAAATCTGCTGACCGGAAAACAGGACAACGTCTGTTACAACTACTAAACCACTATAAAGCTAAAACATCACGGTATTGATGGAGGTACAAATAAATAGAAAAATAAATCAATAGAACAGAACAAAGTCTAAAAGTGAATCAGTATGTATACCAAGTTTATTATATGGTAAAGGTGGTGTTTTGAATGAGTCAAGAAGGAACAGACTACTTCATCAGCTATGTCAGGACAAGGCTAGCCATTTGGAAAATGCAACATCCAAGTAAGTGAAACTTAAATTCATTCCCCAATCCATTTACAAATATAAACTGTAGTTAGGTAAAAGACTGAAACATGACAAGCCAACACCATAAAATCGTCAGAAAGCATATGATTGGAAATATGTGATTTCAAAGTAGAGAAGACCTTTAAAAGGTCTTCAAAAAGCAAAGGCCGCAACAAAGAACATTGATAAAGTATCTTACACCAAAGTTAGAGTCTTCTGTATGACCAAAGACATTATAAATTAAGATATTTTCAATCTATACAAAACATAATAAATATACATTATTACACATTAGTAGATTTCTATCAGATTTATAAAACAGAGAAGACGGTCTGGAAAGAAAAACACAAAAGGAACACCAGTGTTCAAGGGCTACGCAAACAAAAAAAAGCCTTTAAAAAATGTGGACAAAAGTGGCAACATAAGAGGGGGAAAAAAAGAATGTGGTGTCACAGAATCCAAGGAAAAATTTTTTAAGAAGGGTAAAATAGGGTTTTAAATTTAGAAATTTTCTTTCAACAATGAAGATGGGTGTAACAACCTCTGTGGAGTCTGGGGCAGGTCATTGCCTTTTCTCTCAGCCCTTCCTAACTGGTACAGATTCCCAAGCTTAGTGGTCTCCTCACCAGAGTCCTGCACGGACCCTACCAATGCACACCATCCTTCCTCATCTATAAACTCAACATTCCTGTCAATTGATGTATATTTTATACCACCTCTCCTTTCTGTTTCACTATAACCTTGTCTGTCAATCTGAGCCCTCCTCCTTGTTGGTGATAGAATAGTAATGCAGTGAAAGCACATCTTAATGCCTTTGAAAATGGATTTGTTGCTTCTTCACAGGAAAGTTTTTGTCAAGCATAAAGGAAATAATGTTTACAAATATTTATCGTGTGCCTACTATGAGCTGAAAACTTACATCATCCGCAACAAAATTCATTACCAATGAATTACTTAAAATTTGACAAGAGAGAAATATTTGTCCTACTACTGGATTCTCTTCCTATGCATTTAAAATAATTTGCATTTCAAATTATTTTCTCTTTTGCTTTGACCACTGCTTTGCTTTCACCAAAACGGTTTCCCAAATCAAGACTATCTTTGGAGACCATGTTTTCCAAAGTGCTAATTTGGCTCAGAATCACAGCAAAAATATCAAATAGAAAACACAATTGGAAAGCAAGAAGCAAAAAAAACCCTAAACTCTACCATTTAATGCTTATCATTAACCATTCCCCATCAGAGCGAACTTGCAAATCACAATTTAGCTTTGCTTACCCCATTTCCTATGTGTGACTAGACTCTCCCTCAGCCTGCAAGCACCAGGAACTTTTGTTTTTTCTGCAGCTCCCTCGCCTTCCTCCTTGCCTTCATCTGGCTACTTGTGAGCACACCTTCTAGAAGGCAGCTCTTTCCGCAGCATTTTCCAGCCTCATTCTTCCACTCATTTCCCACCCATTTTGTGGATCCATTTTCCATTCCTCTACTCTCTCCTGTCCAAGCTGGAACTGTTATCATGTCAGTAACAATCATAGAAAGCCCCTATTCTGAACATGGCAGCTATCTGATAACCTAATCCACATGGAAGTTTTTATAGAAGGGGGGAAAAAAGGTTGTGTCATGAAACCTGTGACAATTTACTTTCACACTGAAGTTTTCTAACCTAGAGACATGCCATGTTATGGGCTGAATTGTGTCTCTCCAAAATTCATATAGTGAAACACTAACCTCCTGGTGTCCTGGAATCTGATCTTATTTGGAGATATGGTCTTTGAAGACATAATTAAGTTAAAGTGAGGTTGTTAGGGTGAGCCCTCATCCAATATGACCTATATCCTTATGAGAGGAGATTAGGACACTAATAGGTACAGAGGGAAGAACATGTGAAGACAAAGGGAGAAAGCATCCATCTACAAGCCAAGGAGAGAGATCTCAGAATTAAACAAATGCTATGACATCTTGATCTCAGACTTCCAACCTCCGGAACTACGAAGAAATACATTTCTGTTGTTTAAGTCACCCAATCTGTGGCATTTTGTTAATGGCAGCCCTAGAAAAAGGTCTTAAGGCAAAGACTTTGGGGAAAGTTGCTTCTTCAGAACATAAGAGGTAAAGGATTTTGTGTGTTGGACTGCTTGTGTGTTTCTTTTTTTTATATCAATTTAGATTTTCCTATAATTCACATTTTGTTTTTCTTATTGATTAAATTTTTTACATTGCTAAAGGTCTTGCTTTTTGCAATACAGAAACTATAATTTGGGGTACCTGGGTGTATCAGTTGGTTGAGCATCCAGTTCTTGGATTCGGCTCAGGTCATGATCCCAGGGCCGTGGGTTCAAGCCCCATGTCAAGCTCTGCACTGAGCATGGAGCCTGCTTGAGATTCTCTCTCCCTCTCCTTCTTTCCCCCTCTTCCACTCGCACTCCCTTTCTCTCTCCAATTAAAAAAAATGTTAAAGAAATTATAATTTAAAAGTCCTAATTTATTAAAAATTTGATGGTTAATTACTTTCTTTGCAATGTTGTAGCAGGGTTCCTTTAAATAGCAATTACCCGTAGTTCATTTGAAATAGAGATTTTGTTTATAAAGATTATTTTTTTTTGCCTTTTAAAAAGGTTTTAATTTCTTGAGTTTTTATAAAATTAACTTCACAGGATTCCTTAATAAACTCTATAAGATCTAAATGTCTGAGGACATTGAAAACCTGAATTCCATTTAACAAAGAAAGGTTCAGGTCACACGTTATTTTTTAGGAATCTAGTAGTGGGTAGGAAAACATTTTACCTACATTTTAGGAATGCGTACACATGCCTTTCTTAAGAATTCAGTCTTATACCCCCCGTAGGTAGTAAGCTGTATGAGGTCACTGGATTTGGTCTAACTAGCTGCGTAATGTACCTCGCACATTACCTGACATTTAGCAGGCCATCAGTTCGTAGCTCTTTAGTGACTGAATTGATGAACATATGAGAGTGAATGGAGGAGCTATATGTGAGTCAAAGAAAGCAATTCAAAAAGACAGAAAGGAGGTCCTTACAACAACAGTCAAAACTATGCTGGGAGCCAGTAGCAGTGAACTATGCTGTGAGTCCAGATTATGTGAATCTAAGGGAAAGGGCTTGGATGTTTTATTGAATGATCAAGGCATGAGGCTCATATTTTGCAGGAGGAAAAAGATTTTAGTGGGCAGGGCAGTAGAGCAGATATTCCACGTTGCATTAAAAAACAGCTATAACAGGGGCACCGGGGTGGCTCAGTCAGTTCTGTGCCTGACTTCGCTCAGGTCATGATCTCACAGTTCGTGGGTTCGAGCCCTGCGTCGGGCTCTGTGAGGACAGCTCGGAGCCTGGAGACAGTTTCGGATTCTGCATCTCCCTTTCTCTGCCCCTCACCCACTCACACTCTGTCTCTCTCTCTCTCTCTCAAAAATAAATAAACATTAAAAAAAATAAAAAAAAACAGCTATAAGAAATTATGTCTCAGAGAGGGTGTCAAGCAGCAGGAAACGCCACCTTTACGTTTAGTTGTTCTCACAAGAGAACCACAAAAATACATGCAGAACTGGTATAGTGTGGATACAAACAGTGAAATGAGGAGATGCTTCTTGAGACCAAACCAGATATTCCCTGAGGAACAGATCCTTATGTTAAAGGATGGGCCGATGTATTCATGTCAGGTCTCTTATCTCAATGTCATTAAACGGCTTTAACCAGTTGGAAGAAGCAAGCCGTAGAACAAGTGTATACGTCTGGCAGCTTCGTGGCTGGGGAGATGACTGACTTTGACAATTATTGGATCCATGTAGGTATGGCGAAGCCTTTGCCACATGTACCACAGAATCCCTCTGTAAAAGACCCCAGAGGTATGTGATGACTTTCCTCTTCAGATATACAATCACAGTGTGACAACTCTGAACCTTTATCTCAGGAGAGGGGCCAGTGGGGATGTCTGGTACAGTATGAATCTGCTATGTTGATTATAACTCATGTGTTAACATAAAATTTAAGAAAAAAAATGTTTTTGTAACAAGAAAACTATTTTGTGAACATGGAGATATATGCACACAGCATTTTAAATGCTTAGTAGGGCACCCTCACTTATTTATTGAGGTAGACGTTTGTCAACAGGAAAACATTCTTGGTTCTCATATTAAAAAAAAAAATAGCTAGGGACATATTTCAGCAAGAGATTGAAAACATGGATGCAGTTTTCTCTAGAGTGGTCAATTTTTTCTCCCTATTATCTCCCTGCCTGCTTGTTGCCATGGTGCAGGACAAATCCACATTTTCTATGCTTCATGATCTCAAATCAATACTGACTTTGCCACCTTCTCCATGTTTGCTAGAAATTAAAGGAACACCCGTATCACACACATGAACTTACCAATAAATAAGCAGCAGGGGCCAGTAACTTTCTAGTTTCTTGAGAGGCTATAAAATTGATCCAAATATATCATTCCCTGAGTGCAATTCAAACAATGTTAAGCTTTTAATTCTTTCATTTTCCTCATCCTCTAGACACCCAGGCTTATTCCCCAAGGCAATGCCAGAACTCTTTTGCCCCGTTCCACTGATAGGTAAGAAAGCAGAGTTTTTTCTAGCGGGCTTCTCTATGATTTACTCTTGAGTTCAGGTAGAGTTGTAGCCCAGCGAATTCCTATCATCCCAAGGGGTGCCTCTCCCCGGACTCTCACAGAAATCTCCATGAACTTCCCATTCCTGGGCATAACCTACATCACCTTCCTTAAATGGGTTCTTGTTTCCAGACTGTTCCTCACTCTCTCTTCCTCTGAACACACTCTTCTTGCGGTGACAGCTCTCACCCCTGATTAAACCGTCATGCTGTCAAACACTGGCTTCTCTTCAGTTATTTTCCTTTCTCCCCAGCTTTGCCTCATTTCTGGTCACCAGCCTGCAGGGCAAGGCTGTTATGATCTTCTTATTCAATTTCTGGGAATTCTTGCCTTCTTGTTTATTGTTCAATTATAAGATAAGTTTCAGAGATATTTCTGCTTATATTTGATAATATTTTGTTTTCTCCCAAAGCAACAGATAAAATGTAAATTTATGACAGGAACATTCTCTCATATTTTCATAGGTAATACCTACACAGAAATAATTGATCCCATATTTATCATAATTTGTTGTATATTTTGTATCTTCATTGTGCAAATCGTGTTCCCTGCACATGATAGGTGCTCAATTAATTATTCAACTCTTTACTCAAATGCTTTCCCTTTGCTACTCCTAAACAAAGCATCAGATTGGATAGCTAGCCTTTTGTAACTGCAGAGAATATGTAACCTAGCATACACTGCACTCGTCTCCATGGATACCAAATTTCTGTGAATGGCACTTAGAGTGAAAAAATCTATAGGGGGAACTGAATATTGCTCATTCTTTCAGCTCGGGCCCTTCTCTTCCCGACTCTTTTTTCTCTTACATTCTTTCTCTTACATTTTTTCTCTTACATTTCCATCCTAGGCTGTTCATGGTAAGAATCCTAGCACACGTTGTGCCATAGAAAATCCTTCTGGGACACCTGGGTGGCTCAGTTGAAATCAGGTCATGATTTCACGATTCGTAGGATTGAGCCACTTGTCAGGCTCCATGCAGACAGCGCAGAGCCTGCTTGGGATTCTCTCTCTCTCTGTCTCTGCCTTTCTCCCATCTCAAAATAAATAAATGGACATTAAAAAAAAAAAAAAGAAAAGAAACCCTTCTAAGGAGGACAGGACATCATTTTTGTATTTTTTTGACTGTTCCATGAGCATCAACCCACAGAAACTGAAGCTAACCACAAGAAATGTGAGGACAAAGCCTAAGTCTATTTTTGACAAACTCTAACCAGGGATCCCAAACTTGAGGAGCTCAGAAACCTGGGGTTCAGTAAGAACAGTAACTGTGGAGGGGTGGGAATCCTAGTACCCAACAAATGAAAGCTTAAGATGAAGAAGATGAGTGCTCCACAGAGGCCATCGGAGCTGCTGGCAATCGTGACCTTAAGCATGGTGCAAAGGCTATTTCTCAGCTCCGTGTTCTTAAAGTGTGGTCAGTTGGGACTTCCTGGTGGGACATTAATGATTTTCCAGGAAGAAAGGGCAACCTGCTGGGTACTGAATGTTCTTCGGAGATGAATGTGGATTGTGCTACGGTCAAGAACAGGGTCCAATACTAACAATAACCTTAATTATCAGACTTTCTCCTTTTCTTTAACTAAAATGCATAGCTGAGTTTGAGATATAAAGAATTTTCTCCATTAAAAAAGACCTATATCCATATTCAAAAATCATGCTACCAACAGTGACAGAAAACTACAGGTGAGAATGGCTAAAAATTCCTTCCTGCAGACAGCTGTCAGAATCAAGCTCCCTCCCACATTGTGGGGATGGTAGAGAGAGTAGAAAGGAGTTCTGGGAAGCCTTCTTCCTTACACTGTCCTCCTCAACATTCTGAAGCCGCTCTAATGAGTACCTCTTCCCCCTTCCTCCCAAGTCAGGCAAACACAGAAGTCCAAATATCTCTTATTCAATAGTATGTCAGTACCAGTGATGCCCGAGAAAGACACAGGCTTTGTTCCGGATCTGAAATTTAAAGCGGGGTAAAAGATATTCTCAAAAGATAGCAAAAATGCATAAAAAGAACTATGGAAGCCATCACTCCGGGCACATCCTGGTTTCAGTAGTGACACACTCAGTAAGTGTAAAGGAACATAATGCTACTCACCACAATGATGGGAACACTTCTTGAAAAGGAAGAGTTTATGAATTAGATGACAGCATTGAAATTATATGTAAACTCAGAAAAGAACAAGTCAAAGAAACATTTGGAAAAGTAGGTGAGACAAACAGCAAAATATTATTCACTTCCATGAAAACTTCAGAGTGCATTCCACAAACCAAAGGTTAACTTAACTTTGCATTGACTCTTACAAACAGAAGGTAATGGCATAATTTTCTCTGGTACACTATATACAGCATAATTTGTTCTGTTGTTGTTATTATTATTATTATTATTATTACTATCATTACTATTTACAAATTCTTTATTTTTATACCAATTGGTTTTTAAGAATGTAACAAGCACAAATTTTTCCCTTATTTCTCCCAACTCTTTGATGGACTTCTCCTTTTGCTCCACAGCTAGAAAGCAGGTGGACTGCAGTGAGGACAACTAATGAGTTTGTGGAAGGAGGGGCTGTGTATTATATTGCTTTGTAAACCCCATTGCTTCATACCCTGGTTGGCAGATTTAGGTACTCAGAGAGTGTTTGCTAAAAGGTTGAATGAATGAGCTGAGGAACTGTTAACTTAAGAGAAAGAACATATTGCTTTAATATTTGTTATAATTCTTATGTTAACACCTGGAGAGGACAGGTCAATTGGACCACATAAAGGTGAAAGGAAGGGAATGACATTTGCTACACAGTTAGAACATGTCCTGGGCTGCTGTCATATGTGATCATAGCCAATCCCCATAATGACTCTGAGAAAGTATCATTATCTGCCTTTTACAGGTAAGCATGTAGAATTCTAGAGAGAATATGAACCTGTCCAAATTCATACGGCTAGGAGCTAGGATTTAAAGTCAAATGCTACTTTCTCCAACCAGCCTAATTTTTTCTCTATTTCCTTTCTAAATACAAAAGCAAAGTAAAAAGATTAAGGCACTAGCAAGTCAGATTATAAGACCATTTAAAACTCTTGGCACTTTAAGTGACCCCTACCAACTTACCAATTATTTATTGAGTACTCACTTTGTACAAGGTACATTTGAAATACAAAGGGGTCCAATTTCTACTGCCTTTTACTGTGGACAGCTTAGTCCTGATGTCAGTGATCTGGACAATATAATATTCCCAGTGTGTAAGAAAGTATAAAGATGATCAAGGTATTCACATATCCTTAAAAGTTGTCAAACAGCTCTCTCCCCAGTATCTCACCGCTGCGTCGGTGCAGGTAGGGGATTGAGCTGGAGCTAGCTCGAATAAAGGCTCTTTTGCTTTTACATCGGACTCGGCTCCCTGGTGGTCTTTGGGGATCACGAATTCTGGGCATAACATTTGGGGGCTTGTCCGGGATCCCCAAGACCCCCGAGGGACCCCTGACCCGGAGAGCCTGACTGGCCACGGTTAGTGTCTGTTCGTTCGGTCTTTTCTGTGTGAGCTCATTTCTGAAATTCTGGTAGTGCCCAACGCGGTCTAAGTGGACGCACTGGAGGACCACGGGCCGGGAGTTTCGGAAGACGTTCCGATCCTCCCTTTTGGAGGGACGTGGAATCCCCTCAAAGGTCTAAGCTAGCTTTCAGTTTTGCTTCCATGGAGTTGGAAGACTTTCTATGGGCCCTCTGTTTGTCTGTTTTTGTGTTTCTCTGTTTTGTTCTCTTTTGCTTTTGCATCGGAAAAAATAAAAAATAAAAAAAAATAAAAGTTGTTAAACAGACATAATCCATCCTAAAACTAGTGGTAATTTTCTCTCATTAATATAGATTAGATTTAGTGCTAACACATTATCTTTATAAGTGCAACAATAATTGTTGAGCTAATTTTGTAGCCAAATAATCTTCTGATGCTTAAAATATCATTAAAATTAATTAGCTTTTTTCAGATGATTTATAAAAAAGTTTACCAGACATCTAAAAGTTTTGTTCAATCTTTAGAGGTACTTGGATGCTAATGCTTGCCAGTTTCCTTCTTATTTACTTGAAATCCAATCAGAGGGGCGCCTGGGTGGCGCAGTCGGTTAAGCGTCCGACTTCAGCCAGGTCACGATCTCGCGGTCCGGGAGTTCGAGCCCCGCGTCAGGCTCTGGGCTGATGGCTCAGAGCCTGGAGCCTGTTTCCGATTCTGTGTCTCCCTCTCTCTCTGCCCCTCCCCCGTTCATGCTCTGTCTCTCTCTGTCCCAAAAATAAATAAACGTTGAAAAAAAAAATTTAAAAAAAAGAAATCCAATCAGAGATCATCATGATTACAGAATTTTGAGAAATAGTGTCCTGTTAGCCAGGTTGTTCCAGTTCTATTCCAGAGTAGCTAATGAAATATGGAAAATCACGGAATCATGATGATTTCTTAGAGCACAAACTCCAAGACTGTTTTGACAATGTATAAAGGGGCTATATTTGTCAGGGATCTCACCCTTCCAAAACTGTCTGTCATTTAAAAGAAAATTTTTTTAACGTTTATTTATTTTTGAGAGACAGAGCATGAGCAGGGGAGGGGCAGAGAGAGAGGGAGACACAGAATCCGAAGCAGGCTACAGGCTCTAAGCTGTTAGCACAGAGCCCAATGTGAGGCTCGAACTCATTAGCAGTGATATCATGACCTGAGCCAAAGAAGACGCTTAACCGACTGAGCTACCCAGGAGCCCCTCAGTCTGTCATTTTGAAAGAGAAAATATTTATCTAAATGAACACCACTTCTGGAAAGAGTTTTACCCTGAATTTTTGCTTTTTTTTTTCTTCTTTTATGTCCTGAGTCTCCCTGAAAGTTCCTCTTTCTCTACTTGGATGGGAACAGATTTAATGCTGGTAGCTAAGCCTGCAATCCAGGCACTAGTTGATGAAGGAACCAGAGGCCTTCCTATCTGTGTACCCCAATGGGTAGAGAGTCACAGACACTCACAGATCTAGAGGAGGAAGCATACACCTAGATACAGGTCAAGGTAGAGAATGGCGGAACAAGCTGGGGTTGGTCCGTTCCTTCACAGTAGGATGAGCAAGTCCTGGAGGTGGAGATGGCTGTTCTCAAGGGCTCACCACAAAACAAATGTACTCCCTACCGCCGTGATCTATCCAGGCCTCTAGCTGGTATGCTGCTCAGCCGTGGACAGCCCCTTCCAGGGCAAATGGTTCCTCCTCAGCTATCATTCACCTGGGTGGTGGCCCAGGCCAGGGAGCAGAGGCAGAAGGAAAACCCATTCCAGACCCTTATTGGGCCACCAGCTCAGAAGACTAGGTGTCAAGCTACTAATTGTCAGCGTCCAGCCAACGCTTCGTGAAAGGGTATGCACAAGGCAGACATTGTTCTAAGTCAGACCTTGCATCAGAAGAAAAATTTCTACAGCACAACCATGGCCAGACTCCCTTTTCTGAGATGCTAGCTATACTGCTGCATCTTATTTCCTTCCTAATCGTGTCAAGAAAAAGTCCCAGTGTGATATTAAATGCATAGTTTCCTTACCGTGAGTGAGGAGATGTCCTCTTACCTACCTCCCTAAACTGAAAGAAACTGTTTCAGGAAGTTTTCTAATGAAAACCTAAGGGAGACAGAAGGAAACTTTAAATTTTCATGATGTATTTGCCTCAGCTTTTGATTTTCACAAGAAGCATGCATTATTTTGCAATAATAATAAAAAGAACGTCTAGAAGGAATGGATTCACTGCACCATTTCACATAAAATCATTATTATAAATGAGTTTAAAGATACTAAATATAATGCGTGTGTTTTATTGAGTGCTGAGGGAAGTGGTACAATTTAATTGAGGATTTCCTGTGCTGTCTGGAGCTGAGAATAAGGGATTGTACTGTGGCCTCTCTGCCCCTATTTTCCCTTTCCCCCCAGAGCCTAATATATCAATCAAATAAAATTAGTGTAATTAGGAAGTTGCCTAAGACAGAGGAGTTCTTCCTCTGAATTTTTCAAATGAAAACCCAAGCGCCATTAAAGCAAACAAATTTGTCTATTCATTAAAAGTAAATGAATCTGATCATTGTACTTTTAAGGAACTCAGATAATTTGAGATGTAGAGCATTTAAAATACAAATGAATTCCCAGAAAGAAACACAGACTTTGATTACAAATGGTCACTTTTTTTTTTATTATGGTAACTAGTGGCTTCCAGGCATGGGTCACTTTTCCTTGCAATGACTCCCGCTCCCCTCCCATAGCTCAGTTCAACTCCTGCTGCATCCTCCTTCCAAGGCAAGAGTTGGTAATGATGGGACCACTCGCAGGGCTCGCTGTTCCTTTAATATCACCTCAGGAGCATATAGACCCCTGTGGGGGCTGTAGGAAGGTCCCCTCTCTCAAGTCTATAGGCAACCAGCTCCCTCCTCTAGCTGGGCAGTGACAATTTCAAGAGGGCAGCAGGAAGTACTGAATGAAGGTTAAGCAGTGAATGAGAGTGGAGAAAATGGATCCAGTCAGGGAGGGCTATACATACTCTAGGCTACAGCCATAGCAACATAAGGGAGATGCCAAATCATAATCAAGTCACCTAAGGATGGGATGAATTTAGGATGTTTATGGCCTGAGGGAAACAAGTACGGAAGATGGGAACTTTGAATGGTATGTTCATCCTGAATTTCCACTGGGTTACTTCAGAATACAAAATATTTGATGTTACCTGTGCAAATTTATTTTAGGAGCCAGAAATCCCTCTGAAGAGGTAGAATGAATCCACCAGATGGGAGCTCAATGCACTCCCCAAACTGTAGGAGCTGTGGTCTCCATGGACCAAATGAAAAGACCAACCTTAGCAGTCACTCAGTGACAAAAACAAAACAAAACAAAACAAAACAAACAAAAAAACACCATTAAACTTAGCGTGTGCTTTTAAAAGATTTAAAAATTATTTTAAAATAATAATGTACTTTTTCCTGTGCTCATATCCTTTCTCTATTCAATGCACTTCAGATACTTTCATATATGCCTGCCTTTTCTTAGAAAAGTTGTCAGATAGTTTCCTTTTCTGAAACAAAGCAACATAAAGCTTCTTTACGAATTCTGAAGCTCTTTTTGCTTTTCGGTCACTGCTCTAAACAGACCACCATTATGAAATATTTAAGTGGGGAAAACTTAGTGGCTGGTAATTGCCTAACTATACACTGAGAGTGCTAATCTGAAAAGAGTTTGTAATTAGTGCTAACCAGTTGCTGAGGGATTTCTGACCCAAGAGGCCAGTTGGTTGAGTTCGGTTAACAAGAAATGGCCTTGATGTCTCTGCAAGAGATATTAGCTAGTAGGAACTGAATACTTGCTCTGTGGCAAGTGCTTTATCTAAACTCCTTCCAAAAAATATAAACAAACAAACAAACAAACAAACTCCTTCCATTGCATGAAGTGAGCATTATTACCAGTCTCATTTTTTGAAGCAAAAGTCAGAGGCACAGAAGCCATGAAACACACAGAGATCGCACACTGGCGGGTACACGTCAGAACAGGACTCAGATCTGGGAATGGCTGGCCACAAAGCATGTGCCTTTTCTAATATGCTGTAAATCAGCCTTCTAAAGGAGGGAAAGGAAAGTTAAAGCACCAAAGGTCAGGTTATGCAGCAGCAGAAATGGGCTTGTTTTAGCAGGTCCCTTTTGGGATAATGATTCTGTACCACTAAAGCTACACTTGATCATGTGAGGACATTCTGGCCCAGCCTGGCTGGGACGACTTAGATCGGTTGAAACCTGCTCTTCATGTAAACTGATCGCTGACATTCTTTTCCTTTTCCTCTAAAGTTTCACCTCACACGCATAAAGATGCAGCTAATCCAGAAATATGAGACCTACATTCTTTCCCACATTTGATTGTGTCCCTTTCCAACTTCAAAATCTTGTAACCTGTGTAAGTCCTATTTCATATGCTAACTGGCTAATATCCAAGTTACCTGATACACTAACATGTATCCTGCTTGTCCTTTCAGATACAAATTAATGGTGGAATTAGAATCGGATAGGCTTCATTATGTTCCTACACTATAGTTACTTGATAAAAATTTAAATCTGGGGCTGTAATGTATAGTGTGGTGACTATAGCTAACAAAACTCTATTTTATATTTATTTGAAAGTTGTTAAGAGAGTAGATCTTAGAAGTTCTCAACATGCAAAAAAAAACATTGTTGCTATCGGTGGTGATGGAAGTTAACTAAGCTTATTGAGGTGGTCATTTCCAAATATATACAATTATCAAGTCATTATGTTGTACACTTAAGACTAATACAATGTGATATGTCAGCTATATCTCAATTAAACAAAATTAAATCTGCCTCTTTGTTAAGCTGGCCATGGCTATCCTCTTTGGTTGAGAGTTCAATAAAGAGTTGCCTAATGAATTAACAAAAGTATGTCAGGCACACTTGGATATAACAGCATATTCCAGCTGAAAAGGTAATCTGAAACAATCGTGTTGATTGATACACACCAGAACTCCGTGAAATCGATTTTCTCCTTGGGAAGAAACAGAAGCCTCAATTGCCTTAAATCATTTTTAGTTTCATATAATAGATAAGGGCAAGAAAGTTTTGCATTTTCTGACAGAGCTGTGAGAGTACAATGTTTAGACTTTTGCTACCAGATTGGCTTTTGCTGAAAATGTGTTCAGTTTCCAGTCTTCACGCGATGTGCTTCTTCATTCCGTTAGGCATGGAACAACTTTTCCGTGAAAACAAAACACTTCCCAAAGAGTGTTCTCAGAAATTCTAGGGAATTTGAAAGGAGCATCCTGAATCCTGATGTTCTGATGGTTTCACAACTCTTGCACTGCTTCCAAGTTCCCCTGTCCCTAATTTGTTCTGGTGAGTTTGTGTTTGTTTCCACTCAGAGGGTTTTCTTAACTGGACTCTATAGCTCATGTCAGCAAAGAGAGAGTCAAAAATATCCTTAGTGTGTGCCAAGAAAGCAGTAACCACACACATACAAAATAGAACCGTTCTACGGGCTTTGAAAGTCCACAGATGTCAAAGCAAGTTACTTGTAGGCTAGCTGAAGAATTTATAAAATCATTCTATTCTAGGTAGGAAAAGTAGTTCAGTTATCTTAAGTCTTGCCTATATTAGCAAAGAGAAAAACAAACAAAACAGGACTTGGTGGGTCTTGCTTCTGGCTGCTCTTGGTCATTTACGTAGAACACATCTTACGAAAACAGCATAGGCAAAAATTTACCCACAAATATGTTCTGAGAAATAAGCTATAGAATATGCACACAATATGACACATAATTACTATGTGGGGAGGTCAGACTCCCACTGAGGAGGTTTCGCATTTGCAGGGTCAGTGACTGGCTTCGTGTCTCTCCTTCTCTGCTGCCTCCCAGCTCCATTTATTCCCCCCAGCGCCCTCCCCCTGACAACTCCTCTACCCTGACAGTGTTTTTATGGCATCCTCTCCCAAGTCAGATTGGTGAAAAAGTAGCCAAATGGTTCATTCATTTACTATTTCAACAACTATGTATTAAACCATTCCTCCTTGTGGATGCTGCCTAGTGCTATATCCACTAAGAATAAAACCCTGCATGAAAGGGCTCCTCTCCAGTACCTCGCAAACCCAAAAGGAAATAAAGCAAGCAGAGCACAATACCATCAGGAAGAGAGGCTGGTAGTCACAAACTAGGAAACTCAGGAAACTAGGAAACTCTCAGTCACAAACTAGGAAAACTGAATTTGGACCGTGACTGTCCTTTCACAAGGTCTGTTGTTTGCTTTTTACTTCTTCTCAGTAATTAGCAGTAAATTTTTTTTTTTTTTTAAGTAGAGAGCGAGCCATTGACTTGCCTTCAGTGTAGCGATTCCAGGGATGTGGACTAGGTTCTACTCTGTGTTCAGAGGTGAAGACAAGTAACAAGGGATGAATTGCACTGCGGGGCTCCAAGATATGGCCTTAAGGTAACACTGAAGGATAAGAACTTCTGGGGACGGTCTGGGCCACAAAATGGTCCTGGTGGCATATTGGTAGGAAGATCTGTTCACGTCCCTGACAGCGGAGCTCTATTTATGAGTATTCAGAGTGACCCTTTATAAGGATTTTTTTTCTTTCCTGAGATAGATGTCTTAGAGAATGTGTACTCAACTTTTAAACCAACTGTTGAAAAATGTAAAAGTTAGAGGAAACCTCTCTATCATATTGAAGTCAAGTAACATATCCTTTTGATGCCCAGTTACTGTGTTTGATATGCAGGACCCAGAACTGAGTAATGCATGGTTTTTGTCTTCATGGAGCTGACATTCAGGACAGAAAAGAGAGCCTCACAACCCAACACAATTATTTGTGGCTGGTGGTTATCCAGCATTTAACTCTCATTTATTCACTTTTCTGCTCTAATTAGTTAAGTTCAAGCTCTAAAAACATACTCCATTATATCATAAGATAGAAAAGAGAAGGGAGGCTCCTGGGTGGCTCATTTGGTTAAACATCCAACTTCGGCTCAGGTCATGATCTCATGGTTTGTGGGTTTGAGCCCTGCGTCCGGCTCTGGGCTGACAGCTCAGACCCTGGAGCCTGCTTCAGATTCTGTGTCTCCTTCCCTCTCTGTCCCTCCCTGGTTTGCACTCTTTCTCTCTCTCTCTCTCTCTTAAAAGTAAATAAACATTAAAGAGAGAGAGAGAGAGAGAGAGAGAGAGAGAGAGAATGTTTTCCTTAAAAGATACATACATTAATAATTTGTTATAGTTCGCACATTTCTTAAATGATTATTTTTCTGAGAAATTCACGATCAATTTCTCAAATTTTCTTGGTGTGGGTGTGGTGGGCAAGAATCATTCATTCTGGAAATTAGTTTGCTAAAATATTGAGAAACTAAGATTAAGAAATTTCACACTGGCTTCTTTGCTCATGGTTGGATCTTTTGAAGAGAGAAATAAGCTTGAATACATTAATTTGCATTGGGAAAGAATAATTTGACCCAGCAGGGAGAAAAGGACCTTGATGCCCTGGAAAAGTAGAAGCAAGGACAAGAGAAAGAAGGAACAGAATAGGTTGACATAATACACATTTTATGAATACAAATTGAGATTCCTGTCATTCATGAGAAAAACTTTTCATAGATTTGGTATTAGAACACTTTTTTAAAATTTGTTTTGCTTTATTTTCATTATGTTCCTATGCTATGCTTTTTAATGCTAAAATGTTAATAGTTGGGGAAATAGGTTAAGGGATACACTGGAACTCTTGATAATTTTTGTAACATTTTTTAAGCCCGAAACTACCCTAAACATATGGACAAATAACTTCAAACATAAACTAGTGAAGCCAATATTTGAATCTAAATATGCTTGACCTTAAAACTATGCACTTGAACAAACTTTTTGTACTTTTTTATTTTTATTTTTTTTATAGTAGGTGATCTGTTTCTACCTGTTCTTCAGTAATCATGTTTTCTATATGGAACCTCAGTTCAAGGAGACCAAGCTTCTAAATCATGGCCTCCAATTATTTCTATGACTGGGTTGCCTATTTTGGGATCTTCTGTTATCACTTACTATTGAAGCAGATTTACTAACCTCTTCAGAATAATTCTCTTGAATCTTGAACATAGTATTAGCTATCTATTACTATGTAACAGATTTTCCATATCTTTAGTGGCTTAACAAATATTTTATTATCTTTGTGGGTCAAGAATTCAGAAATGGCTTGTCTAGATGGTTCTGGCTCAGGGTCTCCCATGAACTTGCAGTCAAGATATTGGCCAGAACTATAGTTATCTGAGGCTTTAGCTGGGACTGAAGGATCCACTTTGAAGATGACTCATTTATGTGGCTGGCAAGGTGGTACCAGGTGTTGGCAGAGGCCTCCGTTCGTCCCCATGTGGGCCTCTCTCAGCACTGCTTGAATGTCTACATGACATGGAGTCTCCATTCTCCCAGAGGAGGTGATGATCCATAAAAGAGAAAGTGAGGTGGAGACCATCCATTTTAAGACCTCGTCTCAGGAGTCACATAACATCACTTCTGTCATATTTTACTTGTTAGAAACAAGTCACCATGTTGGGTCCATATTCAAATGTAGGTTAGGGACGCCTGGGTGACTCAGTCGGTTAGGCGCCCGACTTCAGCTCAGGTCATGATCTCGCGGTCCGTGAGTTTGAGCCCGCGTCAGGGGGCCTGTTTCAGATTCTGGCCTGGAGCCTGGAGCCTGTTTCAGATTCTGTGTCTCCCTCTCTCTCTGACCCTCCCCCATTCATGCTCTGTCTCTCCCTGTCTCAAAAATAAATAAACATTAAAAAAATTTTTTTTAATGTAGGGTAAATTATATCCCATCTTATGAAAGAAGGGTATAGCATAAAATATTTCACAACATATTTTCAAACCACCATATGTGGGTTGTGGCCAATGGTACATATCCCATCTATACTTTATAGATGGATACATGGATACATGGATACATCTGGCTATGGATTGATGTTTCTAATTACTTTTCCTTGAAATAATCTGTCCTGAGGTGCCTGGGTGGCTCAGTCGGTTAAATGTCCGACTTTGGCTCAGGGCATGATCTTGCAGTTCATGGATTTGAACCCCGCATCGGGCTCTGTGCTAACAGCTCAGAGCCTGGAACCTGCTTTGGATTCTGTGTCTCCCTCTCTCTCTGCCCCTCCCCCACTCACACTGTCTGTCTATCTGTCTCTCTCTCTCTCTCAAAAATAATAAAACATAAAAAAAAAAAATAAAGAAAGAATTTGTCCCAAGACAACTTTCCATATTTACACCCAGGAGTTTGCCAAATTCTCTGAGTAGGACTCTTTATTTAGATAACTAATAACCCAAGAACTACTCACTTAGAACAAGTGGGCATTTATTGTTTTAGGCAATCCAAGAAAGTGTTGAACTAACCAAATCTCAGGATAGGCAGTGATCCAGAAAAATAAGTAGAACTAAGAGCTTGTATATTGGCAGGACTACCCTCCATGTCGTTTTTTTGCTCTTCTTGGAAGACCAACCTTAATCTTTTCCACTGGAGGGCCGTTTTCCATTCATGGCAGAAACTATGGCTGCCTATACCTTCAAAAATTACATTACACAACTTCTGTAGGTTTTTCTCATACTCTATATGGATTCAAATTCAACACACCAAAGGAGAGCCTAGGATGTCCACCTTGGGGCCAAAGAAGAGGCAGGATCTTGTACCCTGGTAGCCCCTGCAGTTACCACAAAGTGGCTGGGGAGGAATGAATAGCTCTCAGAGGAAAAGGGTGCTGTGGAGGAATCAAGTGGGAGTAGTGGGGACAGTGATGGAGACATGAACAAAGGAATCCTTTAAGGGATTTCTAGAAAAAGAAAATACCTATATTGGGAAGGATTAATCCTGAAAGTAGAAACAGCATCTTATTTTCACACATATTCTGCACATCCCACTTAAAATCAAAATAGTGATAGAAACAACATTTATGTGGAATCCATATACTCTTTCTTTTGATGACCTACATTTGTATGGATATTCACAGTCCAAATTGGCATGAATGTTAATATATTTTAATTAGAACAACATGGTCAGTGGGTATGTTCTGAGTTTTAGTTTGAACCCCCAAGCAAGCATTTAAGAACTGGTTTAGCCTTTTGTCACTTATAAAATATATTTTCTCCCTTGGGTCTTTTCACAATGGAGGAGACACTTTGACAGTATTTTCATCTATAGCAGGTGGACCACATTTCCTAGAAAGGCAATGAACAAACTGGTAACACCCAACTTCCAGGAAGTGAAAACCATCAAACTTTTACAAAACAATAATTCTATTCGTCATGTGTTTGTGTGTTGGGGGTAGGGGAGAGTACTTAGAGATGCAATACTGAATAGTTGTACACACAAAAATATACCTATTTCTTTTCAAATTTTAAATAGTCAAATGTGACAAGCCAGTGAGGGGAAAAAGGTCTATAAGTTCTAGTTGCATACATGTTTTCAAAAAACCACACACACCACATACTTTATATTTCTTTATAAAATATATTTCTTTATAAAATCATACTTATTTTAGACACTTGACTTTTGAGCAGGCACTTTCTTCAACTCTTGTTATGGCCTGGTTCACAAACATTGCCTCATATAATAATTATTAGTCATTCTTGAAAGGGGTAGTAGCTGTTTTTAGAAATCTCTAGAGCAGCTCTCAGCTGAGCTCCCAGTAGCCCCTCTTTTCATTCTGACCTCCCCACAGGTTCTCGAATGATTCCATGTACACACAAATGCTACTCTGTGTTCATTCCATTTTGTGCTGACACTTCAGCATCCCTTTCTGGTCAAAGCTTCAGGTAAAGCAATACTTCTCCCTTAAACCTGTCTTCTCAGCAGACTTAGTTACTCTGATAGCCCACATGCAGCTGCCTAAGGCCAGGCTCCCTCCTTGGTGTAACTGATGTGTACAAGATAGACAGCTTTATTCAGCGCTTCCCATTCCCAGCTCCTGCCAACCCAACCATATAGCTGCTGATTGCTCTTCCCTCTCTCACTCATTTACATTCTTGCCTTCCCCACTTCAACTGGAATCTTAAATAGCGAAGCCATTCATCAATAAGAAGCCTAGAAATAATGGACTAGAAGAGGAGGAACATTAACACATAGCATAGTATCCTGAATGCTCCCCAGAAAGGTGACTTATTGTCAGTGGACTTTACAGTGTCGATGGTTTAGTCTTTGACATGGGAGGAGCAAGTCCACTTTAAGAGTGGAGTCAACAAACTTGAGGGTTGATGGAGCGGGGCGGGGTAGAGTGGAAAATGGGTGATGGGCATTGAGGAGGGCACTTGTTGGGATGAGCACTGGGTGTTGTATATAAGCGATGAATCATGGGAATCTACCCCCAAAACCAAGAGCACACTGTATACACTGTATGTTAGTCACCTTGACAATAAGCTATATTAAAAAAACAAAAAAACAAAAAACAAACAAAAACAAAAACAAAAAGGAATAGAGTTAATGGGCACCCGGGTGGCTCAGTTGGTTAAGCGTCAGCCTTTGGCTCAGGTCATGATCTCACAGTGAGCCCCGTGTCGAGCTCTGTGTTGACAGCTCAGAGCCTGGAGCCTGCTTCAGATTCTGTGTCTCCCTCTCTCTCTGCCTCTCTCCCACTCACACTCTGTCTCTCTCTCTTTCAAGGATAAATACCCTTTAAAATTTTTTGAAAAAAAGAACAGAGTCAAGAACCATAGGTCTAGCTCTCCAGTGTCTTTTGTCTTGTCCTGAGGAAAACTGTCTCTTAGAACTTTTGAGGTGACATAAGGCCTATTCTCTAACAGACTGCTGAGACTTGTCTTTCTTCACCAGCACAAACAGTCTAAGGCAAATCTGTAAAAACTGTGCAGCAGGGACAGTGCACTGAGAATGGTGGCCCAACAGCCAGAAGACAATACTCCAATCCTCAAGATGTGGGCTCTTCATCTCACTATGGAAAAGCTTCAATTCAGCCTGGGACCAGAGCCCCCTCCCACCCCCCCACCCCCCCCCCACACACACACAAGTGGCAGCACTCTTGACCAAGGTGTCTCCTAGATATGTTTTCAAGCGCAAGACAGACAAAGTCCTGCCCAGGACCGTAGCTTACATTCATGTGAATCTGGGGCCTCAGCCGCAGGCTTCTCCACTGACTGCCTGAAGTTGGGGGTTGCATTCAACTGCTTCACAAAACTGTCCTTGGCGTGGTTAACATGCTGGGTAGGGCAGAGGAATGTTTGCTGGTTACTTCCTGGAATTGTTGGTCAAACTCAAGATGGTATTTGAGGACCCTGAACATTGTGAAGCTGCTGACTGATAGATCCAGAACCTCCTTTCCTGGTCTGGCTTGGGAATAGAAGCCCTATGTACTGGTCAGAGATTTAACATAAACAAAATCATTCATTCACTGATTGATTTTTAAAAACCACACTGAGTAAATATCAGGTACTCTGTACTGTGCTTATAGGTGAGTTCCACAGGGGCTTAATCATTGTACTCAGACTTGTCTCCTGGGTGAATGTAGTTCTTGTCACTCTCTGAATTTTTCTACCAACTCTGGCAGATCAAGGGCTCATTGTCTTTTCTTGGGGTCTTCTGCCAGAAGTCTGCTCAGGGTTGGGGTCTCCTCATTGGCTGCCCACCATGTTACCTACAAAGTGCAATCTTCAAAGACATTTTGAGAAAAAACTGAAAAATAACATGGCAGAACAAGATCCCCTTCAAAAAATACTTTTGGTCAGGCCAGATACCAAAGAGGCTTACTGCCCAGTCATATGAGAAACCTAACGCTTCTGCTATACCTACTCTACCACCCTAAGACACAACCTAAGACACAAATCTATCCTTTTGGAAAATCCAGAAACTTTATGGATTTGGGATTGACAATATGGAAACGTAAGCCTGTGTCTTTCCCAAAGTTTGCCCTGGGTGGTGAAGGTCTTTTCGTGGACCTGTCAAATATAAAACTTATTTTAAATATAAGACTTTTTCACACACATCACTTCAGTAAGGTCATACAAAGTCAGCCTCACCCATTCAGGTTTTAACATCCCATACTAATATGCAAAAACTTCTATTTCTAAAGCCACCAAACACTCATCAGAGAGATAGTTTAAAAGAAAACATGTTCATGGTTATTATCAACAAACCCATTTAAGGAACTGTCCAAGACATTTAGATAAAATGAATCAAAGAAAAAAATATGTTTTCTCGGTCTCAGGAAGGTTAGTGCACTAGACTGAAAACACTCACAAGGACATACAATGTTTGGCCCTCTCTTAAGAGGTTCTCAGGGTTTGGGTTAAGACATTGGAACAAGGTCAGGGGTAGCCTCTTAAAGCTATGAAAACTGAGAATAGCTAAGGGTGTAAGCCTAAGCCAGAGTCCCCAGAGGGCTCCAGAAGATAGGACAAGCATGTAGATAAATCAATTAAATAGGTTTAGGACCTTCACAGCTCACCTGTGATATGCTCTATTACCCAAAATATTATTTGAGTATAACTTAAAATAATATTAATAATGATAATAGCTAAATTTATAAAATACACATGGCATGTGTGTGACACCATTCTGAGTGTTTCCCATGTCTGAATAATATGACAACTAAGAAGGTTTCAGAGTCAGAGTGGGGAGGAGGCATAGGACAGAGCCCAGAGCTCTTGTAAGACCTGGAGCTTTTAGAAACAGATTTGAAAAGAAGAAACTTGGCAAGTATGAACTGATTTTTGTTGTTTGTGTTTGTTTGTTTGTTTTTGTTATTTCAGTTATTCACCTTAATGTCACAACACGATTTGGACTCTCAAGATGCTAAAGAATGATCTACCTAATTGTGTGGTCCTAGCCATGGAATACTGGAGGCCCTCTCTAAAACAGAATTAAATGACTAAGGACAGATCTGGATCTTTCTGTTCGATCAGAAAGTTGACAATGATAAAGTCTAAGGCTAGATACAGATTTGGTGGATGGAATGAAGTAATAATGTTTTGTACTGGCTTACAAATCCTCTTGAAAATGGAGGAATTGGCTGAGTAATATTCCCTTGTATATATTGACCACATCTTCTTTATCTATGCATCAGTCAATGGACATTTGGGCTCTTTCCATAATTTGGCTAATGTTGATAATGCTGCTATAAACATCAGGGTGCATGTGTCCCTTCAAATTAGTAGTTTTGTATTCTTTGGGTAAATACCTAGTAGTGCAATTGATGGATCATAAAATAATTCTATATTTAACTTTTTGAGGAACCTCCACACTGTTTTCCAGAGTCGTGTACCAGTTTGCATTCCTGCCAATAGTGTAAGAAGGTTCCCCTTTCTCCACATTGTCGCTAACACCCATTGTTTCCTGTGTTTTTCATTTAGCCATTCTGATTGGTGTGAGGTGATATCTCATTGTAGTTTTGGTTTGTATTTCCCCGATGATGAGTGATATTGAGCATCTTTTTATAAAAAAGAATGAAATCTTGCCATTTGCAATGATGTGGATAGAGCTAGAGAGTGTTACCCTAAGTGAAATAAGCCAGAGAAAGACAAATACCATAAGATTTCACTCATATGTAGAATTTAAGGCAAAACACATGAACACAGGGGGGAAAAAGAGAGGCAAACCATAAAACAGACTCTTAATTATAGAGGACAAACTGAGGGTTACTGGAGTGGAGGTGGGCAGAGGAATGTGATAGGTGATGGATTTTAAGGAGGCCCTTTTGATGAGCACTGGGTATGGTATGTAAATGATGAATCACTAAATTCTACACATGAAACTAATATTATACTGTATGTTAGCTACTGGAATTTATTTCTTTAATTTTTTTTATTGTAGAGAGAGAGAGCATGAGCACAGAAAGACACAGGGAGAGAAGAGAGAATGTTAAACAAGCTCCACGCTCAGCATGGACCCTAGGATCATGAGTTAAGCTGAAATCAAGAGTCAGACACTCAACCGACTGAGCCACCCAGGCACCTCTAATCAACTAGAATTTGAATACAAATTTGGAGGAAACAATGAAATAAATAAATAAAATAAACAAATAAGAAAATGGAGGAATTGACACAAAGAAGGAAGAAAGTACCAAAAAAAAAAAAAAGACATAATTGGAAAGATAACTGTGTTGCAGGTGATACTAGAAGATCTATTTTCTAACTTCCACATGCATTAGAATCGCCTAGGGAGGAGAGAGGTATTTGTTCAAAACGCAAATGTCTAGGTCCCTCTTTCAGAGAATCCAGTTCAGTTGGCCATGTGGGGAATAAGGACCAAGAATATTTTTTTTTTAAATTTTTTTTCAACGGTTTTTATTTATTTTTTTGGGACAGAGAGAGACAGAGCATGAACGAGGGAGGGGCAGAGAGAGAGGGAGACACAGAATCGGAAACAGGCTCCAGGCTCCGAGCCATCAGCCCAGAGCCCGACGCGGGGCTCGAACTCACGGACCGCGAGATCGTGACCTGGCTGAAGTCGGACGCTTAACCGACTACGCCACCCAGGCGCCCCAGGACCAAGAATATTTTTAACAAGACCACAAGTGGCTCAGATGTAGAGTTTCGATAATGGTCACAGTGAGAAATGCTTTGAAAGTCTGAGGAAAAAAAAAAGAAAAAGATAATAGAGAAAAGAGTCAACACAAAACCTAAAGGAAGGACAGGAGAAATAGGGCATCTAAAGTCCATAGGAGCCCAAATAGGAATTATATTACAAAATTACATAATCATGGGACACCTGGGTAGCTTACTTGGTTGATAATGATCTCACAGTTTGTGAGTTCGAGCCCCGCATTGGGGTCTGTGCTGACAGCTCAGAGCCTGGAGCCTGCTTCGGATTCTGTGTCTCCCTCTCTCTCTGCCCCTTCCTGCTCATTCTCTCTCTCTCTCTCTCTCTCTCTCTCTCTCTCTCCAAAATAAATAAACATTAAAAAAATTAAAAATAAAAAATCCACTAGTGATAAAAACAATAGGCATAATTATTTTGTCACTGTTCACTTTGTTATTAAAGCAAGTGTAGCCTTTCAAGCATTGAATCAAATGCCTGAGGAGATTCACTACACAGAGGAACACATAGAATAAATATAAATGACTGATTAACATGGACAAAAGGAATAATATGCTTAATACATTTTAACTAAGAAAAATATATTATTCCTTTTATTTAAAGAAAGTTTTTAAAATTCACATCCTCCATATCTATTCTGTCGCATGTTTAGTGAAAAAAGCTGTGGATATATTTTCTTAGTAGACTCTCCTTGGATTATTTCACCAAGACTCACTGTATAATGGAATAAAGTTTCTTAAGAAGTGCAACCAACCATACTTGATGGAATAAGACACAAACTGTATGAAAATATTTCAGAGTGGAAAAAAAATAGACATCAGTAAACTGTTGCCTTTTTAAGCATCATTTCCCCCTGTAATTCTAAATTCCTTTTCTGCTTTCTGGCCCATGGGCCAGTGAGCTGCCAGCAAGAGCCATAATCATGGGCAACACGAGCCAGACACAGGGTCAGGGCAAGCACGTGGCCAGCATAGGCTGACGGAGGGACTGGGCTTTGTCTCCCTGGAGGAGTGGCTGCCTCCTACACTGAAGCTTAGTAGAGACCTTGTTTGAAAGCCAATCACTTGTGGAAGGGAAGTGGATGTGAAGACTAAAACTCACAGGGACATGGGAGTAGTAACCATTGCTACCATTCCTGTTAATCTAAATAGTAATACTTGAAAAGGGAAAAAACAAAAACACCACCAACAAAACAAACACGATGGGGAAGTCCAACATGACCTGTATCAGAAGTCAAACTATTCTTTAAAAAAAAATTTTATATAACTAAAGAAATAATGTAAGTGCCTAGATTGAACATACTAGACATACATGGATTGTGATAGAATAGACAGAGTAAATGCGTGGGAGTTAAATACACCAAAACTTGCCCACCACTGATTTATAACCAAGTGGAAATAACCAAGCGGAAGGGTTGGGCATGGTTTTGGGGTACAGAGAATAGTACTCCAGGGTCCACTTACCCTCAGCCTATTTGTAAAACCTACTATTAGTGGTAAGTGACAGGGGCAGGGGGTGGGCTGGAGCAAACTGAAGACTTTTCCCTTAACAGCATATTGGCAACTAAGGTTATATAATTTCCTCTTACTGACCGCACAATAACTGGTCATTATAGCTTTTAGGCACCAGGCATTGTTGTTATCATGTAATATCATACACAATAGAGTTTACCACAAATGCTGCAATGAAACTTTACACAGTAAAAATCCTAGGACACTACTATGATTTGTAGAGTAATAGTTCAACAGGAAGGAAATGCGTGACTTTCTATGGGCATTTACAGTAAGTGGGGGAGCATAATGATGATAAAGGGTACTATTTAAAATGTACCTTTGAGTGGAAATTTTCAAAATAAAGAATAATAAGTAAAAATACCATACATTAACATCCTAAACCACTTTATGCAGAAGTACTTATTTATGCCAATAATTTCTTACAATTCTGGGTACAAGTGTGAATTATGTGGAAGTTTTCTTTCCTATTTGTTTTCTCCCTTAATTCCTTAAATATCCACGTTATACAAACTGAACCCTACTCCCGTTAACACACGCAGATCAAAATTTCCCTTTTGAAAAGGGATCTGAAAAGCTAAACCACACTAAGGTGTGACTGACAATAATCTTTATATCCTACCTCTTGCAAAATATCAACAATTTAAGTTTTAGAAGGCTTAAATCAAAAGATTGAGTCAAAATGTTATGATACTAACATTTCCTGGAGAGTTTCTTTTGACTCTCTAGACACAATCCTTATTGGTTTCTTGCTGCTGCCTCAATATGATCATGACAGCTATAATTTCTCAGTTTTCCTTGCAAAAATGCCAATATACTTGGGAAAGAACACTTACTATGCCTTATTAGGCAATAATACACAAGATGAATTTATATGATCCTTTCTTCTCCAAAAATTAATTAAAAATGTTTTTTTTAGGAAACAAGATGGTGAGATAATCTCCAAGAGGAAGGAGAGAGAATAATCCAAGAGAGATTATTATATGGCTAGCACAATGCCATATCTATATGGTATAATGCTATATATATTATTTCATTTAGTCTGCACTTAAGTGGCATAATATAGGTCGTTTCTCCATTTTATAAATGACAAAATTGAGATTCAGAGAGGTACATCTAATCTGAAGTTCATGAGAGACAGAAATTCAAACCAAAAGATGTGTGAATTCAAAGGCCTTTCTTTTTTAAAGAGCACTGAAATTTGAAGGCTAGAGGCATACAAGCTCCATTGGAGTCCAACAAAGCTGGCCCTGCCACTTGTCCTCAAAACTGGACCAGGAGCAGATCTCCAATTTCCTGACTCCTGGCCAAGTGTTCTCTCTATGAGACCACACACAAGGCTCTTGGGCAATGATCAGGATCAGGACTTGGCTCTTTTGCCCAACAGCCTAAGCCAATCTCCATGAATCAAGCCAGATTTTTTATACTGGTCTGGAGGAACCAGAGATAAGAATGAACCTGTGCAAGTCATTTTCCGGAAACAGGAAGTTCCTTTTTCAAACACTTTTTGAAAAGTACCAATGAGGGGCGCCTGGGTGGCTCAGTCAGTAAGCGTCTGACTTTGGCTTAGGTCATGATCTCACGGCTTGTGGGTTTAAGCCCCACATCAGGCGCTGTGCTGACAGCTCAGAGCCTGAAGCCTGTCTCCCTCCCACTCTGCCCCTCTCCCTCATGCTCTGTCTCTCTCTCTCTCTCAAAAATAAATAAACATTAATTTTTTAAAGTGCCAATTAATCCTACAAAGCAATTGTTCTTTGTGGTGTTGAGACATAGGGGTGTGTGATGTACTTGTGAGAGGCACGGCATGGATGGTGAGTCCTCATCAGTTATAGGATCACAGTCCTGAAAAGGAGCATAGTTGATGAGACCATAAAATTTCACCAAAAGTAGGGGGAGGAAGAATCAGGACTGAAACATTTTAAACAAGCCATTGCATATGCGTTAACACAATAGAAAGTTTAGAACACACCCGCTTTTTATTTATTGATGTTACAAATCTCCAAAAGTGTTCCCATAAGTCAACTTCTTTAACTGATCCAGTGTTACCAAAGCATCTGATCAGGTTTGGTTTTTATGAGGTAGAAAAGCAAGTGAACAAAGAGGTTTTCCAACTGAACAATTGTTATCATTGTTTTTGGAGTTGACCCCCTATTCCAGTTCAGATGATTGTGAGATCCAAGCCGACTGTAATTTTTAACTCCACATTCCCTGGAATCCTACATAACTTTCCAGTATAATAAGTAACCTGTACTTGTTTCATTCTTCTGACTCCAAGGAAGCTAACAGAGCAATATGATCCCTTTTTTATTCTTTCTTCTGGGGTCTTAGATTGCTCTTAATTTGTACAAGCTCACCAAATTTTAAATATACTAGCTCTTATATGTTATATTTGTGTGGATATTCTTTGTCAGTTATCTTTAACATTGGTAATTTAAATGTAATAAATATTGATGTTTTGTCAATTCTTTAATGATTTCTAAGCTAAGAAAGTCCTTCTTACCCAGAGATAAGCTAAATATTTATCAACAGATAAACGTGTAGATTATTTACGGAATCATTTTGTGGTTTTTATTTTTTTTAGCATTTCATTCCTAAATCCTGTTGAAATTTATTTGCACTTGAAATAAAGAGATGATATAAAGTGACTTTTAAACAAATAATTAGATAACTTTTAAACACTATTTACTGAATAATTGACTCAACTTCCACAATGATTTGTGATGCCAACTTTTATCATATATCACTATATATATATGTACATATATACACACACACGCACACACACACACACATATATATATACATATATATATATTCATATATATATATATTAAAAGCTATTTCTGGAATATATATATTTTTACCATTGATTTGTCTGAATCCTCTTGCACACTGACAAAAATATATCCTCATATGAGTTTCGATTTTTCATTTCTTTACAAAAATTTTCTAATGTATTACTTAGTTTTTCATGCAACAATATTTAAAATCAAACAATACATTCAACACAATATTAGCAATATATAGTAACTGATATTTGTTGAGAGTTTGTTTATACTTGGCACTGTTCAAAGTACAGTATACAGTACAGAAGAAGAAAGCTGGATATATCACAATCCCAGATTTCAAGATATACTGCAAAGCTATAGTCATCAAAACAGTATGATGTGGGCACAAAAACAGACACATAGATCAACAGAATAGATTAGAGAGCCCAGAAATAAAACCATGCTTATACGGTCAATTAATCTGTGACAAAGGAGGCAAGGATATATAGTGGAGATAAGACAGTTTTTTCAACAGATGGTGCTGGGAAAACTCGACAGCTACATGCAAAATAATAAAACTGGACCACTTTCTAACACCACACACCAAAAAAAAAACCCAAAGTGGATTAAACACCTAAAAAATAAACTATTGGGACTACATCAAAATAAAGGCAACCTACTGAATGGGGGAAATTTGCAAATAATATATCCAATAAGCGGTTAACGTCCAAAATATATAAAGAACTTATATAAGGCAACATCAGAAAAACCAAACAATCCAATTTAAAAAACGGGCAGAGGACCTGAATAGACATTTTTCCAAAGAAGACATACAGATGCCCAACAGGCACACGAAAAGATGCTTAGCATTACTAATCATCAGGGAAATACAAATCAAAACCACAATGAGATATTACTTTACACCTGTCAGATGGCTAAAATAAGAAAGACAAGAAATAACAAATGTTGGAGAGGATGTAGAGAAAAAGCAACCTTCATGCACTGTTGGTGGGAATGTAAATTGGCACGGCCACTGTAGAAAACAGTATAGAGTTTCTTCAATAACATACAAGTAGAAATACCATAGGATCCAATAATTCCACTACTGGTTATTTACCCCGGGAGAACAAAAACACTAATTTGAAAAGATATATGCACCCCAATGTTTGCTGCAGCATTATTTACCATAGTCAAGATACGGAAGCAACCCAAGTGCAGATCCACAGATAAGTGGATAAAGAAGAAGTGGCATTTATATACAATGGAGTTTTACTCAGCCATAAAGAAGAATGAGATCTTGCCATGTGCAATAACATGGATGGACCTAGAGGGTATAATGCTATGTGAAATAAGTCAGACAGAGAAAAGCAAATACCATATGATTTCACTCTTAATGTAGAATTTAAGAAACAAAACAAAGAAAATGAGGCAAAGTACTTTATACACTGTAATAGTTAATTTTATGTGTCAACGTGGCTGGTTATGGTGCCCAAATATGTGAGCAAGTATTATTCTGGATGTTCCTGTAAGAGTTTTTTGAATCTGATTAATATTCAGATTGGTGGACTTTGAATAACATGGTGTCCTTCATAACATGAGTGGGCTTCGTGCCATCAGCTAAAGGCCTGATCAGAACAAAAGATTCACCTCCCCAATGCAGATGGCATTCTAACTTGAACAGCACCATTGGCTCTTCCCTGAGTTTCCACCCTGTTGGTGCACCCTGAAGATTTTGGATTCTCTATCCTTATCTCTAGCCTCTGTAATCACATGAGCCAATTCCTTAAACTAAATTTCTCTCCCTCTTTCTTTCCTTCTCTCTCCCCACTGATATAAAAAAAATATATATATATAATATAAAATATTTATCTATTATCTATTATAACATAATATTTTATATTAAATATAATTATATGAGATAATAAAATATATGTATATATACACATCTATAGACATATACACACATATACATATACATCCAATTGGTTCTGTTTCTCTGGGAAACTGCGACATACATGTGTATAAGTTCATTTATTCATCACAAGGTATATTTTCATCATCTTTATTTTGCAGATGAGGGCACCGATTCTGGGAAGCTTACGTATCTTGTCTAATGTCATTCAATCAGTAAGTGGCAAAATGAGGATTCAAACTCATTGCCTGCAATCTTAACAATAAAAATATATTTTTCAGGTCAGTGAAACTAACTTTTAAGACTTTCTTTAAAGAAAACAAAATAAGGGGCGCCTGGGTGGCGCAGTCGGTTAAGCGTCCGACTTCAGCCAGGTCACGATCTCGCGGTCCGTGAGTTCGAGCCCCGAGTCAGGCTCTGGGCTGATGGCTCGGAGCCTGGAGCCTGTTTCCGATTCTGTGTCTCCCTCTCTCTCTGCCCCTCCCCTGTTCATGCTCTGTCTCTCTCTGTCCCAAAAATAAATAAACGTGGAAAAAATTAAAAAAAAAAAAAAAGAAAGCAAAATAATATATTGTAGTTCTTTATACCTTTCCCAGGAGACCAAAATATTTGAGAGGTTAAGATTCTCAACGTGGCTATCAAAAAGCAATTATAAGAAGTTATTTGCCTTTCTCACTCTCATTTCCTCATGAGTTAACAATTTAGGTCTTCAGTAGCTACATGGCATATGTTACCATTGCTCTGGTGTTAACAGATGAATTTATTTCTATTAGTTCTGAATTAATTAATAATTAAGTATTTTTTAAAACTTCTCAGGTTTAACTTTTTTGAAAGTTTATTTATTTATTTTGAGAGAGAGAGAGAGAGAGAGAGGGCATGAGCAAGTGTGGGGGACAGGCAGAGAGAGAGGGAGAGAGAGAATTCCAAGCTGGCTCTGTACTGTCAGCTCAGCCTGACTTGGGGCTCAGTCCCACAAACTCCCAGATCATGACCTGAGCCAAAATCAAGAGTTGGATGCTTAACAGATTGGGCCACACAGGCACCCCTCAGGTTTAACTTTTTAATACAGTAAATATTTATTGACATAACTTTAATAAACAAAAGCCCTTTGGGGTCCTAAATAATTTATGAATTTTAAGAGGCCCTGAGACCAAGAAGCTTGAGAACTGCAGGGTGCCTGGGTGGCTTGGTCAGTTAGGCGTCTGATTCTTGATTTGGGGTCAGGTCATGATCTCACAGTTTGTGAGATCAAGTCCTGCATCAGGCTCTGCACTGACATAGAGGTTGCTTAGAATTCTCCCTCTCCCTCTCCCTCTTTTTCTATCCCTCCCTCTCTCTCTTTTTTATTTAAAGTAAATAAATAAACATTAAAAAAAGAAGCTTGAGAACTGTTGTTTTAGATTCAACACAAAATTAAGGCATTTTTGTGAAATGAACACATTTATCAGTTTAGCATATACATTTTTACTATTTTTATAAGTTAAAAAAAATTTTTTTAATTTACTTTTGACAGAGAGACAGAGTGTGAACAGGGGAAGGGCAGAGAGAGAGAGACGGAAACACAGAATCTAAAGCAGGCTCCAGGCTCTGAGCTGTCAGCACAGAGCTGGACGCAGGGCTTGAACTCATGAACTATGAGATCATGACCTGAGTTGAAGTCGGCCACTTAACTGACTGAGCCACCCAGGCGCCCCCATTAAAACTTTTTAATTCTTCCCACACTGTAGTCTGAGTGAGAGAGGGGAAAAAAATTAAACTGAAAGTGAATCTTCACAAATATCTTGAATGCTATTTTCAATTTTTAATGTTTTTACTTGTCCGTGGTCAGACTAACTTTAGGCCCCAGGTCTACAGTCCAGTCAAAATTTCTACCAATTTTATCCAATTCCAATTGGATGATGTTATCTCACCTTCTTATAATGGTGAATAAAAGACTAACAGGACAGTTCCCCAACTTCTCAAGTGTCCAATATTGGATATTTGCTAGAGGGCACCCTGAAAATGCATGTGGTGGAGAAAAGATGTTGGTGCTGGTGCTTGGATGCACCGTGACTCTGCACTGTCTGGTCCAGCTTCTTGCGGGCTGCCTGGGGGCGGTCCACATCCCCTGGGCATTCTCCCAAGGGTGGGGCAACAGCCATAACCATTTAACATCCCTTTGCTGAGCATTTCAGAGGAGCAGCAGCACAGCTGAGGCAGAATGAAGGGAGCCTCAGGACTGTCAGATCAGTAATCTCCTCTGGAGGTGTAGAATTGTTCAGCTCCAGGGCAGAAACGGGAGGTGATCCAGAAGGCTCCGCTTCCCCCTCCATATTTGGCAAATGTGCGTTCCCCCGGTCCACCAGGGAAAACGCAGCATAAAGTCTTCGCCTCAGTGTTATTACATGACTCAATGAGATGGAACAAAGGAATCCCAGGCTTACCCCTCTCTGTCACCACTGTTTGTGGAGAGTCTTATTCTGTCAAAATGAACACCATCATTCCTTATGTTTGTATAGCACTGTGATAGTTTAAAAGCGCTTTCACATTCATTATCTCTCAAGGACATCGTGAAGTAAACCAGGCAAGTATTATTATCCTTATTTCATAGATCAGAAAAGTGAGAATCCAGAGGGTCAAGCAATTTACTCAAGGTCACAGGTAGCAAGAGCCTTGCCAAGGTCTGCAAGCCAGCTCATCTGGTTTCAATCCTAACATCGGGTCCACTAACCACGCAGATGGCTCACATGGCAGGCTTCCTTATTACACCTGACATTACCTAACCGCGGCCATGTTTTTTTGCATGAATATATTTGGAAGAAAGGTAGAGAAACCAAAGAAAAAAGTGGAGATGAAAAGGAAGAGAAAAAAAGTAGGGGGGAACACACATCCTTTTATAAAATTTATGACTGCTCTCATGTCTTTACTCACTACGGGTAGAAAATCTGTGGTCATCACTGTCAACTTGAAGAGGTTAAAACAATTTTGAACATGCACCAAAGACATCATTTGAAGTAGTATGAAAACACCCACTGACACAAGTTTTTCTTTACAGGTGTCGGTGGCCAAAAGGAATGAGGGTGCCGAGGAGACTCTGAGGTGGAGACAGGAGCGTTTCAGCATGCACCAGGATGCGCCCTCAGGGGCCGGAGGCATCAGAAGTGGCAGCTTTGATTCCACAGCTCGTGTTGAATGCAGAATGGCCTTCTGCAGGGCATGCTAGAGTTCCTATAGCCATTAATTACTTTTACAGCTGCTGCTCTAAAAACAGAAGGGATAAAAATTGCACTGTTTGTTCCACTGAAGTGCAAAGAGGACCAGCAAAAAGAAATCCATAGAGTCTGCCTTGCAAATGAATGAAATGAGCTTCTCCTTTAATGTGTTTTGCTTAGTTGAAAATCACTTAGAGAACTGACAAATAAAATATGAAAATTAAAAAAAAAAACTACTGACCTCCGGACATTTCGATTTCTGATTTGTGTGCCCGTTTGTTAACCTCTTCTCTCATTAATTTGGAATAAAATAGTGGCTTACTGTTTAAACAGTCAGACTTCTTTATGGGTACGCAATAATACACTGACATTCTTTCTGTTCACGAATTTATACCTTGAAATAAGTTTATGTTTATATCTGGATTAAAAATAATGAACTAGGGTGCCTGGGTGGCTCAGTCGGCTAAGTATCTGACTTCGGCTCAGGTCATGGTCTCGCGGTTCATGAGTTCGAGCCCCGCGTCAGGCTCTGTGCTGACTGCTCAGAGCCTGGAGCCTGCTTGGGATTCTGTGTCTCCCTCTCTCTCTGCCCCTCCTCCTCCTCCTCCTCTCTCTCTCTCTCTCTCTCAAAAATAAATAAACATTTAAAAATTCTTTTTTAAATAATGAATTATTGGATGGGATTCTAGATTTTTTCAATAGTACCAAATTCTCCTTCTTGGAAATATGTTACATCCATGTTCTAGGCCATTAAAATGTGATAATAGTCTTCAGATCACATCTAAGTCTTAAAGGAAAACCACATAAACATTCCTATTTGATGGTACTTTATAGCATAAATAAGCTGGTGTGTGAAAAAGAACGTTAGACTTTTCCTCACTTCTCCTCCCCAGTTAGAATATTTTTTCAAATGAGTTTAGAATCAATTATTATATACCATTATCAATAGTGGCTGAGTGTGCACTCTGGAGGAGATAGTCAGAAGATACAATATTGGCCTTGCCACTTTGGGCTCTATGACCTTGAACAAGTTTCTATACCCCTCCAACCTTTAGCTTTCTTCTAGTAAAATGGAATAATAAAGGCATAAATGTCATAGAGTTACTATGGGTATTTAATAGAAAATACATATAAGGGGAGCCTGGGTAGCTCAGTTGTTTAAGCCTCCAACTTTGGCTCAGATCGTAATCTCGCAGTTTTTGAGTTTGAGCCCCACAACAGTCTCTGTGCCAACGGCTTGGAGCCTGGAGCCTGTTTCAGATTCTGTCTTGCTCTCTCTCTCCCTCTGCCCTTCCCCTGCTCATGCTTTGTTTCTCTCTCTCAAAAATAAATAAAAACATAAAAAAAAAAAGAAAATACATAGAAGAAACTTGGCCTAGAGGTGGATACATAATAAAAGTTCAGTAAAGGAGAGCTCTCATTCTTATTTTTAATCTCCAGAACCCCATTTTTGGGCTGAGAGGTGGCAGAGAGCATGGGCATACTAATTCTGCCCATTAATAAGCCTTCATATGAATATGTGTTTGGGGAAATGGTAAAATAAGAAAGATGATAATATCAGGATCATTTAGTATAAAGTGTAAACCAGTAAGGGAGATCTAAACAGCAATGTTTAAGGTGAAGATAACACAAAAGAGGATTATTAACTATAACTTCTTAGTTATCTTGGGGAGTTTGTTGTTGTTTTAACTAGTTCTCATTATCTAGTCTCAACACCACAATCATTACTTTTACTTTCAGTCTGTCACAGGCAGGGGCAATCTTTCCTGGCTGGTGTCTATTACTTTTTTTTTCATTCCTAATATTATCTCCTAGGCGGAGTTCCCAAGCTATTACACGTGGATTCATGCAAAATTCTCCTAGGCACTCTCTCTGTCTTTCAATATCTTCCTTCTTCTAGTCAGTTCTGCATTTTCCCTACAGATTATTTTTTCTCAAAAACTTGTTTGACCTCTCTGATTTTCCACTGCTTACACGGCAACATTCTAGTTCCCCAGTTTACTTTCAAGATATAATCCAACTTTAGCCTACCTTTCTAGCTTCATCCCCCCCAACTCCCATTCTTCCTCCCTTCTAACCCACCCCAGTTAGAGGGAAGTGGCTTGGCAGAACAGGAATGTGGACTCCAGCACAGGCTGCCCACAGCTCTGCCCCAGCCCTACCACCAAACCACTTAAACTAAAAGTTCAGGTTCTCTCAGTTATGGAACAAGCATTATGTGTACCCGCTGGTGGTAGAAATGTGTGCCTTGCCTATTGGTAAGGGTCCTGCCTAAATCTGTGGAGTGGGCAACCAACCTAACTTCCATGTTCACATTAGTCACCCAGATGGAGATTGCAAATGTCCCTACTCTAGAGATAGGGGAAGGAGAGCAGCCAAAGGAGGGATTTAGGGCATCAGTAATGAGAATCTTTAAAGAGTCCTTTAGCCAAATTCAGGAGATCTGAGTCAATGGTGGAGGAGTTTGAAAGCCAGAAATGGGGGCTGGGAGTGTAAGCTTGCCAGAGGGCTGGAACCCTGCCTCTTCTTTCTGTACTCTACTCTCCCGAGCCCCACACTTTTCTAGGGGGAAGGAGTGCTCCAAAGGGCACATCATCGATGGGGTTTGGACTAGGCTGCCTGAAGGGGGCAGTGACTTGCTAAATTGCAGTGAGAATCAGAGTCAAGTGGGTGCTGATGCCACAAGTCTGGGGAACCATCAGGTTGGATCCGGGCCTCAGCCACTGAGGCAATGGTTCCCTGGCAAGTTTCTCAAATCCTGTGGGAGAACAGCTCCTCACAACTCCTTTAATGCTCAAGACCTCAATAGTTCCTAGCTTTCCTTGGTCCCATTGCAGTTTCCTCATGGATGGGCTTTGGGTGTGAGGTTTAGACTGTAATCCACCCAGAATCTTCTATGATTCTTAGATGATATTTACTATATTTTTCATACCACTAAAAGTTCTTTGGAATAGTGATAACATTTTTTGAGCCCCTACTGTATTCTAGAACCTAATCATATTGCCTCTAATCTTTATACTCACTCTCATCTCCACTTTATAAATGAAGAAACTGTGTCTTATTTAGGTTAAGTAGGTAGAGCCACAACCCTAGAGGAGTCTATCTGCTTCTTGAACCCAAGGTCTTATAGGTTTCTTCATGAAAATCTGCAGATCCATTACCTTTCTCATTTGTCCCCAGAGCTTTCTCTCATCCCCAGCACAGTTCTGAACACAGGTTCTGGCTATGAGCTGAGACATACTTCACAAAATTCCTGTTGCTCTTTCTCCACCTTCCTTGAACACAGGATGGAATCAGGGGATGTAAAATGTAAACATTACAGTTCCCATGTCATTCCTCATAAAAATTTAAAGGAAAATGTGGAAAGCAAAGCAAAGCTACTAACAACTAACTTGTTAGCTACAACAAAATAAAGTAGTCAGTCCCAGAATACAGCAAAAGTTGCATTTAGAAGACAAATGCAAGATATTTACAAAGCACCTCATAAAAAATTTAGGCTGTACCATTTTATGGCCTTCAAGCTATGCAGTCAATACGTTAACAAATCTTTAGAGGGAATCTATTATGTGACAAACATGGTGTATGTGGCTGCTATGTCTGCCTTGTTCATCTTTTCTACTGAGTTTCTTATAAACTTTGGAACATTCCTATATTCGGGTTAACTACTGTAAAATTTTAAATAAACCATGTTAAATGAAATGCAAGCAGTACTAGTGAGTATTTTAAAAAAATTTCAATGTTTATTCATTTTTGAGAGACTGAGAGAGAGAGAGAGAGAGAGAGAGAATGTGCAAAGAGAGAGGGAGACACAGAGTCTGAAGCAGGCTCCAGGCTCTGAGCTGTCAGCACAGAGCTTAATGTGGGTCTTGAACCCATGAACCGCGAGATCGTGACCTGAACCAAAGTCAAAGGCTTAACCCACTGAGCCACCCAGGCACCCCCTACTGAGTACTTTTTTAAGACTCTATTGGATTTATTCATTTTAATGACTTTTTTATCAGGAAAAATGAGACACTTTTTCATATATATAACATTCTTATAACTCACAATCTGATTAATAATTACAGCTTAGAACTTTATTTTTTTTACTTCAAAAACTGATATTTGGGTGCTGGATCAAATCACTAATGACTTTGCTGCAGCTCTCATTTTTCCAGATCTACCTCACTGAATCTCTGTTTAAAAAGAAACAAACAGAAGCCAAACACTATCTCTGTCACTGAAGTTTTATCAGACTAGCAATGCAGGTCATGGAAACGCCTCATAATGGGTATCAGTAAAAAAAAAAAACAAAAAAAAAACCAAAAAACAAAAAACAAAAAAAACCTCTTAATGTATTTGACCTACTAGGGGCAGCCAGGTGGCTCAGTCGGTTGAGCATCCGACTTCCGCTCAGGTCATGATCTCACAGTTAGTGAGTTCAAGCCCCGCGTCGGGCTCTGTGCTGACAGCTCAGAGCCTGGAGCCTGCTTCCGATTCTGTGTCTCCCTCTCTCTCTGCCCCTCCCCTGCTCATGCTCTGTCTCTCTCTCTGTCTCAAAAATAAAATAAAACATTAAAAAAATTAAAAAAAATAAACATTAAAAAAATTTTTTAAGTGTATTTGACCTGCTAGAAAATATTTAATTAGCAAGCAACTTGTCTCATTCTTTCAACTCAACTTTAACCACTTTATCCACTATAATCTTTACGGACCTCTGATACCTAGGTTACCTGCCTAGTTAATTTGTTCCTGTGTCAACATGCACTGTAAAATCCCACTGACTGCTACCTTGACTGATGTTCTACTTGTCAGGAGGTGCTCTCCTTGGCTTCCCTTTTATCTTTTCTCGTTCCCTCACTTTCCCAGGAGAGTTATATGACTCTGTGTGAAGTGCTCAGTTACATAACAGAGCCACACATAGAATGTGCACACACACAAATGGGGGAGGGCTCCACGACAGCTAAGGTCTTTCTCTGCAAACCCTAAGGACACTGGTTTCTTGGGTGAAAAACATCAGAACTCCAGCACTAAACACCAGGGAGCAATCTAGCTGTACTCAGTTGCTTTTTTTTTTTTTTGTATCCATTCTAAGAACTTACCATTTTCATAAGAATGAGGTGTTTATTCCACCACAGAAATTTTAACTTTGGAAAGCATCTCTTTGTAGTTCTAATTTCTTTGAGGACAGGATTTTTCAGGCCTGTTTATGTCTTCCATGTTTGGACATCTGAGTTCTCACTTTTCACGTGAGTGTTTCTTCAGTACTTCCTCAGTATTCTATCCTATGGCAGCTAAGCCAGAGTTCTGTAGCTAAAGTAAAAGAAGTAATTAGGAACCTAAACCTATTTGTGCCAAAACCTGTGTTTCCTCATTTAACAAGATTTCTTTTGCTATATCTATAAAATAGCTTCAAATTATTGCTTCATCTTGGAAATGCTATTTTTTTTATACAATGCATTTTTTTTTTTGCTTTTCCTGCAGAACAGTGAGTGAAGTGTATCTATTAAAATATGGTTTATGGCTATCACATACTATATCTCCTTTAATTAACATTCCCTGATATATTGGATATTGCACTAAAAGGTACTAAAATATCTTTTTATAAGTACTGCTAACAAGATATGCTTCTGTCAATATGTTACCTTGGTATGCAGTTTGTATCATTTTTACATAACATCTTGAACGAGAAATTCTCTGTCTGACCCAATGGTCTGGGTTGCTGATGAGAACCCAAGCTTTGAGAATTAAAGGTTGTTTCAATCTTATTAAGTGAAACAATGCATTACTGATTTTGGAGTTAACCTAAACTGACATTTTCATGACTATTATGGACTATGTTTGCGTCCCCCCAAAATTTACATACTGAAGCCCTAACTCCTAGCATGGCTGTATTTGGAGATGAAGCCTCTAAGGAAGTTATTAGGGGGTAAACCAGGTCATAAGAGTGGGGCCCTGATTCAATAGGATTAGTGTACTTAAAAGAAGAGACATCAGAGAACCCACTCTCTCTCCATATACATGTGCCAAAGAAAGGTCATGTGGGTACCTAGTAAGAAAGCCAAACAGGGGGTCAGTTCTCATGAGACACCAACCTGCTGGCACTTTGATCTGAGATTTCCATTGTCCAAGACTATGAAAACACAAAGTTTTGTTATTTAAGCCACCCAGTCTATGATATTGTTATTGCAGTCCAACTAGACTAATACAATGACTAACATTTTCTTGAAAAAGTTTAGCTAGTTTTTCTTCAATTGGAAAATGCACAAAATAAAAATAATGCAATGTTAAGTTTTCCAAAATAAATTTCTATATGGGGGTATTTCAAAACTGTGATCACTTTTGGCTTTAGGTCTTTTCCCTGAAATACCACTATGAAATGAACAGGACTGTTGAAATCTATTAAAAACAACTTCAAACTACTAATCTAGGCATATCTCAGCAATGACATTCAAGATTTGTCATTGTTTTGAATTTTTGGATAAGGTGTAGCAAGACAGTTCATTATTGTACATAGATATAGAAATTGCTAAGAAATTTAAAGAAAAACATTCATAGATTGCAGGCAGTTTATAAAATAAAATCTTGCTTCTGATATTTATTTATTAAATTATTTATAGTTAAGCTATATTAACTATATAGCTTTACAGGTAAACAATATAGTTCTATGATTAGGTCAATAAAGGTGAGCAAATTAACATTTGTGCTTGCAGTATGACTATAGCTAAAAGACATCAAACAAAACTTGGAAGAATAATGTTTTGTTTGATAAGGAAACATTTAAATTATTTCTTATAAAATTCAGAACTATATCAATCTCTAGCATCTTAAGCAATAAAGAACTAATTATTTTCACTGTTTTCCCTCTAAGGAATGATTAATGCAATTCTCAAAAGGTCACAAAATGCCATCATTAAAGACCTAGTTAGTATTTAATGATTACATATTTTGTCTGTAGCTTTTTTTGATTCAGAAAACAGAATTAACTTTGTACTTAATTATTGGAAAAATAAACCTAAAAAATTATAGTTAAAATTTTATTCTGTTTTATTTTTTAAACCTCTATTTTATTTTTTTTATTTGAAAAAATTTTTTTAATTGGGGCACCTGGGTGGCTCAGTCGGTTTGAGCCCCACTTCAGGTTCTGTGCTAACAGTTCAGAGCCTGGAGCCTGCTTCAGATTCTGTGTCTCCCTCTCTCTCTGCCTCTCCCCCACTTGTGCGCACACGTGCCTCTCTCTCTCTGAAATAAACTTTAAATTTTAATTAATTTTTTTTGAGAGAGACAGAGTGTGTGTGTGACAGTGGGAGACAGAGGCAGAGGGAGAGAGAGAGAGACAAAGAGAGAAAAAATCTCAAGCAGACTCGGAGGCCAGTGTGTAGTCTGATGCGGGACTCGATCCCACAACCTTGGGGTCATCACCTGAGCTGAAATCAAGAGTCAGATGCTCAACTGACTGAGCCACCCAGGTACCCCAAAAGCAAATTGTGTAATTCAAACAATACAAACCATTTCCATTTTGGGCAAAAGTATCAGATCAGTATAATACTTGTTTAACACCAGCAGATGGACTGGGGCTGATATAACTAAAAAATGACTATACTGTTGTTGCAAAGTAACTATACATGAAAATAGTATACCTGTAAAATTTAAACTAATTCCTGACACTAGAAGAGACCTCGATTAACCACATTTCCACAACTGACCAGGTTTTTCTTCAGGACATTGGTCATATTTGTAATTAAGTAATCATATGTATAATTCCTTATGTGACAAGAAACTCTAAGCTCCATTGGGGTGGAACTACATCTGTCTTGTTCACAGCTGTGTTGCCAGTATTTACAATAGTAAGTGCTCAATAACTATTTGACAGATTAATGAACAAATGGAAGGGGAAGGTATGAGCATCTATAGCTTAGTGGATGTATAAATGAATGCAAAACTACCAGATAAAGTTGTAATGTGAGTAGCAGACAGAACAAAATTGAAAAAACACCACACTTCAGGGTCATTTAGATGTCAGAAAGTGAAAAAACAAACAAACAAAAAAACAAAAAAACCTTGAGGACCTTCGGTAAGTGATTTATCCTATTTCCTAATGCAAAAATCCCACTGAGTATATATTCATATATTCATATATATATACGTATATATATGCAATTTTCAAAAGGTCACAAAATGCCCTTTCAAGACTTAATTAGCATTTAATAATTATATATATTGTCTGTAGACTTTTTTGATTCAGAAAACAGAATTAACTTCATACTTAATCATCTATTTTTTTAAATAGCAAATACCCAGTTCATGATAAATTTGATCAAGAGGCATTCTGTAAGAATATTTCCCAAGTCATTATATGGAATAGCTACAGGGTATACAAATACAATAAAATAATTTAAATGGATGAATCAGTAATTTTTAAAAATTCACAACTGTACCTACCGCCAAAAATCATGGCTTTCTAAAAGGGCCTATAAGAGGACATAAAGCCATGATTTAAATATATTCTTACTAGATTATTAATGAACTTGATTCTTTGCTAAAAGATGTGTGCTATTAAGAGAATTTTCTGAATGAAAGAAATGTATTCCAAAGACTTATTTTTTTTTCTTTTTTAATGTTTTTAAATTTATTTTTGAGAGAGAAAGAGACAGAGCATGATCAGGGGAGGGGCAGAAAGAAACAGAAACACAGAATCTGAAGCAGGCTGCAGGCTCTGAGCTGTCAGCACAGAGCCCGACCTGGGGCTCAAACTCATGAACCGTGAGTTCATGACCTGAGCTGAGGTTGGCCGCTAGTAACTGACTGAGCTACCCAGGTGCCCCAAGTTATTTCTTAATGTGAATAACAGAGTTACGTGTTTAAAAAAAAATCAATGCAACTATCCAAAGTCATCTTGTAATAATAGAGACTGAGGGGACATTATGTTCTTCATAAAGTGCCCCTACGTGTGTGAGTTTTCTCATCTTCTTTCTTTTTGGTTTTTTCTTTGCATTTTTTTCTGTCTTTGTTGTTGTTGTTGTTGTTTGTTTTCATTCTTTTAAAAATCTGGAGGCTTTTTCTGGTTTTATTTGTTTTATTTCTCTCACTATAATTAATTGAAGCAATGAGGTTTTTGTTGTCCTAGGAGTTGATTTCATTCATGAATTAAGAATGGTAAAGTCATTCACCAGGCATTACAGACACCTGCAGGCAGTGTGAGTGGTTGTGAGCTTTGACAGCACTAACAGCCCCTCACAGATCAAGTGGACACTGATTGTAGCCCAGGGAAGCAGAACATGAGGATAGGCTCTGAGTCTGATTCTGGCTGTCAAATATACAACCACGCCAAGAGGAATCTTACTTACTATATACATAAACCTGCCCAACAGATGAGAATTCATGCTAGATAACCCTCTGCCCCAGGTTTGCTTAGCTGTTTGCAAGTGATGAACTTTTTTGCTATATTAAGAATTCAGCCTGGTAGGAGATTGTTTAACCTGACATGCAGGTGAACTTGAACCGTAATTACACCTAGTAGCCTATGCATCATTTTGACTTTTCTGATTTTAGTAACTTCTTTTAACCGTAGAGTACATAGTCAATCACAAGAGCCCAGTGATAACTGTAAGAGGTCCTGAAACAAACACTCCAGGGCATGAAAATGAGAACTGTCTAGTAGGGCCTGGACAGGACAATTTGATTTAGAAAGGCAGGAAACAGCTGCTGAAGTTAGTTCACAACTTACCAAAAAAAAAAAAAAAGTGTGCATGGAGGCATAATAAAAAATAATTCAGTTTAATTTAACCAAATACTTGAGTATCTTTTATGTGATGGCCCCCGGAAAAAGTGCAATTACATACAGCAAAATGATAGATTAAATGAAGTGCTTATTCAGTATGATGACTTTTAACAATTATATATACTCATGAAACTCAAATTCCTATTGAAATATAGAACACGACTATAATCCCAGAATGTTCCATTGTGCCCCCTCCCAATCAACCTCAGCCCTTCACCCACAGGTACCACTATTCTGGAATCCTCATATATTAGACTAGCAGAATCATACAGTATGTCCCCTTTTATGTCTGGCTTCTTTCATTCAGCAGAATTTTTTGAAGTTTTTCATATTGCTGCACATATAAGCTGTGAGCTCTTTTTAGTGGTGAGTTATAATCAATATAGTGTATAAATGGATATCTGGATTGTTTCTAATTTTTAGTTATCTATGAATGAATCTGCTTGGAACATTGTTGTACAAGTCTTTTTGTGTCTGCACAACAAACCAACCAACCAACAAACAAAAAACAACAAAAAACATCTCTGGGACAATTGCCAAGTGTAAAATTTCTGGGTCACAGGCAGGTATATGACTACATTATGAAAAATCTCTAGGCTCATTTGCAAAGTGGTTATACACCATTTACCAGCCCTACCACCAATGTACAAAAATGTCAGTTGCTCCATAACTCCTCCAACATTTGATGTTGTCAGTCTTTTTCATTTTAGCCATTTTAGTGGATTCCTCGTGATGTCTTGTGATGTGGTTTTAATTTACTTCACTGATAATTAATGAGACTGAGAACTTTTTCATGTGCTTACAATTCTACCTGCATGTATCTTTCTTTATGAAGTACCTATTCAAGGAATTATCTATTTTGGGGGGGTTGTCTTATTACCATTGAGTTGTAGAAGTGTTTATATGTTTTGTATAAAAGCACTTGTATTGCAAATGTTTTCCCTCAATCTGTGGAATCTTTCATATTTATTTCCTTAACATCAGCATTGATAACCAGAATTGTTTTCAATGTTTATTTATTTTTAAGAAAGAGAGAGACAGAGAGAGAGAGAGAGAGAGAGAGAGAGAGAGAGAGAGAGAATGTGTGGGGGAGGGGCAGAGAGTGAGGGAGACACAGAAGCAGAAGCAGGCTCCAGGCTCTGAGCTGTCAGCACAGAGCCCAATGCGGGGCTCAAACTCATGAGCTGTGAGATCATGACCTGAGCCGAAGTTGGACGTTTAACCGACTGAGGCACCCAGGTGCCCCGATAACCAGAATTTTTAAATTTTGATACAGTTCTTCTAACCAGAGCTGCTCTCAGATCCTGTGAATCCGAGTCCAGAGCACCTACCGCTTCCTGGAGAAGGTTTCCAGCTTGGCTTACAATTCACTCACATCAACAAAATTAAAGGGGGTAAGACAAACACATGTTCTTATTTATTCTAGTGGGTTCTAATTTTTCCACAGATTTCAGTTTTTCCCCACAGATTCCCTCAAGGTTCATCTTTGCTCTTTTCCACTTCATCTCTGTATTTCCTTGCTGATTTCAGGCTTCATGCTGGCACAGAGTCAACAGCCTTATATAGACTGCTAACAAGTTCCCAAAATTGCAGAAGGTCTAATCCTCAAAATAAGTCCCTTGTTGCCCATCACATGTAGTAGTTCTCTTACCTAACTGAACCCTGATATGCTCTTGGATGGTCTCCTTTATGTTATCCTGCTTGAAATTTGCTGAGCTTCCTAGATCTGCTTGAAGTTATACCATAAGTTACTGAAACTCCATCATTGATTTTCAGTTCATTTTGTTTTTCCTTCTATGCTTTAGTTGGATAATTTCCATTGCCACCTTCAAGTTTACCGATAGTTTCTTCTGCAGTATCTAGTCTGCTGATGGGCCCAGTCAGTGAGTTTTAATATTTGATATTGTATTTTTTATCTCTAGTATTTCCTTTTTATAGTTTACATTTCCCTATTGAGATTTATCATTTCCTTTCTTTACCTTCTTCTTTTTCCTTTAAATCCTTGAGTATTTTTATAATAGCTTTCATAAAGGCATGGTCTACTAATTTCATTATCTGTTATTTCTGGGTCTGTTTTTATTAAATAATTATTATTTTGATTATGTGCCACATTTTCCTACATTTGATGTTTGGTATTTTTTTAATATACACTGGGCATTACAAATATTGTTTTTAATGGTTTTATTTATATTTGAGAGAGAGAGAGAGAGACAGAGCATGGGGGGGAAGGGGGGCGGGCAGAGTGAGGGAAGGAGACACAGAATCTGAAGTTGGCTCTAGGCTCCGAGCTGTCAGCACAGAGCCTGACACGGGGCTAGAACTCACACACTGTGAGATCATGACCTGAGCCAAAGTCAGACACTTAACTGACTGAGCTACCCAGGGACCCCACACTGGACATTATAGATGCTTCATTGTTGACTATCTGGATGTTACTGACTCCCTTAATAGAGTGTTGTTTTGTTCCCATAGGTAGTCAAATTGCTTGCAGTAGAGTTTGATTCTTTCAAGCCCTACTGTTAGGGTAGATCAAAGGTCACCTTTTCTCTAGGACTAGTCTTGCCCTACTCCCAAAGCATAGCTCTGGTCTCTGTTGAATCTGTATTGTTCATAAGGCCCTTTCATATTGGCAGGACAGAACACCAATGTCTTCCTTCTTTGTCTAGCTGTGGGAGTTCAATTCTCAGCTCTTCAGTAGGTTTTCTTTCATAGTTTTATACTTTGTCTCACCTCAGAATTCTACCTGCATATACACTGCTTACTATTCAGCCAAAGATTCAAGGGGATCCCTAGGCAGATTTCTGGAACTCCTTCCCTGCACAGTTCACTTCCCTCCAGAACCTTGCCATACAAATTCCAGCTATCTTACTGGCTCTGAATTCTCACCTGTTTCCTCAGCTCAGAGAGACTTCTGTACTCTGTTTGGGATCCCTGTCCCTGAACCACAGTCTAGAAAGTGACACCAGGCAGAAATCTGGTACAGTTGCACGGCTCATTTTTGCTCTTCTTCAGGGACCACAGTTTTCTGCTGCCTTTTTTGCAATGTTTAAAGGCAGTGACTTCTCCTATTTTTTTTTCTAGTTTTCTAATTGCTAATGGTGAAAGGCCTACTGTGATACCAGTTCCTCCCTCATGGTTGGAAGGACAATTTATTTGTTCTACTCCTGTTTAATCCTGACAACAAACAAATCTATTTGCATGTATTATACTTTTAGAGGCTTAACATTAAACCAAATGGAATAAACTCCACAGCAAGCAGAACCACTTAAAATTGTTCTTTTACCCCCTTCCCCACCGCAGACTGCTCAGGTTTTGATAATCTTAAGAGCAGAGTTATCTGAATGCTCAGACATTTATATGTAAATTTTTATTTTGTTCCTTTTGTTCAGCTCAGTGGTTGTCAAAATTTACTGTGCATAAGAATGACTCTACAAATCAATGATCCCCTACTTAATGGGATAGTTAAAGGTTGTTCTAGGATGATTTTGACTATAACGTATTCAAGTTCAATTTTAGCTCCAATGCAAAATGTGAATCTATTGTATGTCTTGCATGGATATTGGGGTTATTTGATTGCATTTTGATTTGTTTATCTTGTGAAAACCTTCAAGGACAACTCAGTTCTGTGGAAGGGAGATGGACTGAAGTCATTTTGTGTTGAGAGTACCCAGCAGGGAATGAAATCCACAAAGAGAAAACTAAACCTGAAATACTAGGCCTTAGATAGAAAGGAAAATGTAATCTGTGCCTCCAGTTTTCTTTCAATTTAGGTTGCAAAAATACACACACACACACACACACACACACACACACACACTCCAGAAAAGTGGTGTTAAAGATGGTCTCAATTTAGGTTGAAATAAATAGCTTCAGATTTAAGAAAATTCACAAAAGAAATACAAAGAATTCCCCTTCACTCAGCTCCTTTGGGGATCATTCAGATTCCCCAAATTAATGTTTTATCACATTTGTTTTCTGTGTATGTATGTGTATGTGTGTGTAATTTTTCTGATTTGTTTGAGAATTACAGAAATAATGACAATTTGCCCCTAAATACTTTCATGCTGTTTCCTAAAAAAAGCACACTCTTTTATATAAGCCCCATAGGTGTGGATCCAGGATCCAATCCAGAATCACAATTTACATTTAGTTGTGCTGTGTCTTTGATCTCCTTCAGTGTGGTACAGTTCCTTACTCTTTTTTGACTCTTGTAATCTTGATATTTCAGAAGAGTATATGTCACTTTCTTTGTAGGATATTTCCCAATTTGTCTTTGTCTGATGTTTCCTCATAAATTCAACTTATACATTTTTGGCAGAAACAACACAAAAGTGACCTCAGTGCATCATGTCAGGAGGTTGCGAAATGTGTTCTTCTATGGATTTTTTTAAAAAGAAGATATATCCTTATCATGATTTCCATGGTCTTACATGATCTGTCCTCTTCTTACCTGTTAGATTTTGCTCACTATACTATCCCTCTCATTATGTGATCCAATTCTGGACATATTCATTATTTAAAGAAAAATATTGCTAGAAAAAGTCCAATTTCTACTATACTTACCATTTCTAGTGAGACCTGACATATGTTGAAGTTATGCTTTGATTTGGTTCACAGCATATTCAATGATGGTGGCTCACCTTGTACGAGGAATAGAGGAGAAATATTTGGACACAGAGTACATGATACCTCCTTGTGTCTTGTAGTATATTATGAGGTCATTTTCTGTGAATGTGGTCAGTTAAAATTGTTTTGGGATTTTTTTCTCCTTCGGTGGTGTGGGAATGAGCTAAAGTCATAAGAAGAAAAATGCTATACGTGCTTATTTTTTGATTATAGATGACATATAATGTCATATTAGTTTTAGGCGTAAAACTTAGTGATTTGACAAGTTTATACATTATGTTATATTCACAAGTGTAGCTACCATCTGTCTTACTACATTGCTATCCCAATGTCATTGACAGTATTCCATTCACTCTGCCTTTTATTTCCATGACTTAACTTATTCCATAGCTGAAAACCTATACTTCCCTCTCCCCTTCACTCAGTTTGCCCAATGCCCCTTCCTCCTCCCTCTGGCAACCATCAGTTGGTCCCCTGTATTTGTAGGTCTGATTCTGCTGTTTATTCTTTTTTTTTTTTAGATTTCACTTATGAGTGGAACCATATGGTATTTGTCTTTCTTAGTCTGACTTACTTCACTTAGCATAATACCTGTTGTCTCAAATGGTATGATACCTTTCTTTATATATCTGCATGATGCTCCATTCTCTATATACCACATTTTCCTTTTCCATTCATGTATTGATAGACTCTTAGTTTGCTTCTGTGTCTTGGCTATTGTAAATAATGCTGAAATAAACATGGGGGTGCATGTATCTTTTCAAATTATTGTTTTTGTATTCTTTGGGTAAATATCAGTAGTGGAATTATTGGATCATACCATATTCCTATTTTTAATTTTTAAAAATTTTTTAAATGTTTATTTTTGGGACAGAGAGAGAGACAGAGACAGAGAGAGACAGAGACAGAGTGGGGGAGGGGCAGAGACAAAGACGGGGAGAGAGAATCTGAGGCAGGCTCCAGACTCTGAGCTGTTAGCACAGAGCCCGAGGTGGGGCTTGAACACACGGACTGCGAGATCATGACCTGAGTCAAAATTGGACACTGAACAGACTGAGCCATCCAGATGCCCCACTATTTTTAATTTTTTCAGGATCCTCAATACTGTTTTCCACAAAACAATGGGGAAAAAATTTCCACAAAATTTTACAGTGGCTATAAAATTCACATTCCCACCAACAGTACACAAGGGTTCTGTTCTCTCCACATCCTCACCAACACTTGTTATTTCTTGTCATTTTGATTTTACCCATTCTAACTGGTATAAGAAAATATTTCACTGTGGTTTTGATTTGCATTTCTCTGAATGATTAGCAATGTTGAGGATCTTCTCCTGTGTCTGTTTGGCATTTGTATGTCTTCTTTGGCAAAATGTCGATTTGGGTCCTCTGCCCATTTTTTAATCAGATTAAACTATTTTTGGTAACATGAGTAAATGGTGGAATATGCTAAAAAATATATATGTCATGCTCTCTCCCTAAGGTCCTTTATGTCTATGGTCTACCTAAGATATTCCTCTCTCCTCCAGCTTCCTCCACGTTACCTGGGTGAACGCATCATCTATCAGCTCTTCCTACATTGGGATAGTTACCTGGCCCTAACCTATCAGAACATTTGACATTTTTAAGTACTTGTTTTATGTGCTTCTTCCCCGACAAACTCTAAACTACTTAAAAAGTGTCATATTGGTATATTCTTAGCACATAAAATCCTAGTACAGTATTTGGCATATAGAACACTTTAAAATATAATTTTGAGTAAACTTGTGTTAGGGTATAATTCCTTGGGAAGTTGGGGAAGAAGAGGTTCAAGTGTAAAAATTAAGGATGTAGTCATCGAATTAAAAGAAAGCTGAGTTTATACCTAGTTCTACCACTTCTAAGCTCAGTAACCTTGGGCAACTTCATTAATCTTGTTGGGCCTCTTTTTTCTTATCTAAAAAAAAAGAAAATAATAACTCTCATTTGGGATTAAATGAGCCCAGTGCACAGTACAAATGCAGATAATTTGAGTAGAGCTCCATAAGTGGTGGCTGGTATTAAAACTTGTTATAAATCCACTGTCCACACTTGAACTATGGTGTGAAAAGTAGAGTAAAAACCTGAGCCCACAGTGAAGGAAGTAGCACCTAACTGCCAGAAACCTTAAGGAGAAAGTAACCTCAGGGAGACAGAACAGTGCCATGAGCAGCCTTTCTATTCCTGCTTAGATACTCTGTTGCTGGAACCAACTTTGACATCATGGGCTTTGTTTATTGAAGGTAAAAGTAGATATATGATAAATGCCAACTCTAGGCACAGTGATGATTAAGCAAAAGACAAAAGGGGTGGTATGACAGAGGCCACTCAGTCCACTTTGTGACATCATACTTGACTGGCTACATCCTGAGTGATAGTCTGGTTGGAATCTTTAGTCTTTATATCAGAACACGTATGTAATGTGAGATGCATGCCTTTAAGACTTTGGACATAAAATGGGACATCTAGTGTGCCACATTTTTTTTATCTCTAACATAGTGATAAGAATAGTTCCTGGTTTATAGGATTGTGAGGACTAAATGAGCTAGTCTACATGAAACACCTTGCCTAGACAGAGTAAGTGCTCAAAACTGTTAGCTGTTATTATGCAGTCTGTGAGTTGTACTTGAGTTTGTATGTGTGCAGCTATAGGCTCTCTGGTCTTTAATGCTGCCACATCACCCAGAGACATCCCTTGCTTTTCAATTTCATGTTAATGTCCTGCTCTAATGGTTTAGCTACAATGAGTAGATTACATTCTTTCAAATATGCACAGTTGGGGATTTAACATCCTTCAGCAGAGAAGCACTGCATTTTTAAATGCTCTGTTTTGGAATACAGTAGAGGCATCTGATTGGAAATATGCCAAATTTTTTGTCATAGGCCTGTAATCAGCATCTGGCATGCTTGGCCAAATATTTGTGGTAATGTTAATGCGAAGTCTTTTAATGTTTAATAAATAAAAAAGGATATAAATAAATTTAACTTATGGAAGTGAATTTTTCTGAATAATAAAAAAATTATTTCAAGATTATTTTCTGAAATACACATTAATCTAGTCTATTCGTTGTACACTTAGGTTTACAGAATGTAGCTTTGTTTTTTCATTCTTTTTTTGTTGGAAAGAAAACATTTGGGTATGCTTATTTCTATGCTTTTGGGAAAATATTTGTCTTCAAATCTGCCAAGACTACATCCAGTAATTGTAATCTCAGCTAGTTTTATTTGCTTATTAGTTCTGAGAAAAAGGTAGTGCTATTTTTAATGGGTTTAGTAGAACCTTTTGTATACACAATCTTCTGTTTTTACTGTTTTAAAAAGAATTATATACTTTTCACAGTTCCAAGAACTCAACTGCTGTGAAATACTGTGTTCTGAAAGAGAAAAAAAAACCCAAAGCATGTAGAAATTTTCATACATTTGCCAATTTATACTAATTTGAAGGGAAATTGTTACATATGGTTCTGAAACATTAAAATTGAATTAAATCACTAGACACTGAAAAAAATCCTTGTCTTGCTACTATATTCTTAGTTAAGGCTGAGTAAGGAAAGAGAAGAAAAATTTTTTAAAGTGAATTTCTCTTGTCTTGTGCTTGGAGAAGTCTGTAGTTCCCATGCTCAACAAATGTTAACAGCACCTGGGATAGTTTTAGAATTATCCAAATTATTCCATCCAAAATATGAGGACATATTAATGAGAATATTTAGTGGAGTTTCATAGTCTGAGTTATATGCAATCAAGTTTTATTGCCTTAAAATGCAAATACAAAAATACAGGTTATACAGAATTTTCCACTAACAAATAATCAAGCATTAGCTAGTAGGATGATAGGTGCTCTTCAAAATATGTTATTTTGACAAAATAAATAAATAGTTAAAACCCTAATATTTTAATGCTAATATTTTACTATGATTCTATTTGCTATAATTCAGCACAGATAAGCACAACTAACCAAAATCCAACTTTCTGGCTGTAAATCTGATATTTAAATAACAAAGTACTGATTTTAAAAATTTGTTATTTTAAATAACCCTCCTGCAAATAAAAATTTATGTGTGTGTCTTGAGTAAAATTAACACAGGCTAGATCAAATTCCAGCTTTACTGAATAGAATTATTATGTTCATATTTTCTAGTCAGAAATAGAGACATATATTATGATATATGTCCTAATGAGCCAGGCAAAATATTTACAGTTGAGGGGTGTGCCAACCATAAATTTAATTTCTCTGTGATGACAACGCCTTGTGGGGAAATCCCTATATATTAGTAAAATGGATAATACTTGAATGCATAGTCTTCAGAACATATAGACTTTTTCTGAACGTTGACACAATTAGTTTGTGGAGATCATTATTTCAACCTGTGGAATTGGTTTGACAATATGATTAAGCTCTGCTTTTTGCTAAATTCAATTGGGTGTCAAAAATTAAGCTTGTTATTTCTTGACTTATAATTGAAATGGGTCAATTTTTTGCATCTCCTTCCCCATGAAATTAAATAAAGAATGCATGTTGCAGTGCCTAGACTTGATATTTTACATTTTCCAAAAGTTTTAGAATATGATTCTTACCACACTTGATTCTTACCACAGCCTTTGGAGTGAGCCAGATCGGAAATTGTTAGCTGGGTTTTATAGATGAGTAAACATTCTGTATGTATATGTTATTTTCCTCCCTAGCATACGTGTGTGTGTGTGTGTGTGTGTACAATAAACATTTAAATGGAAATTTGTCCTATTGTAGGAATAACTGGAATTATATGACAAGCAATCCTGAATACTCCAAATTCCACCAACATTAAAAAAATAATACTTTCACCACATAATATTTAGGTTAAACACTTATTCTATAAACACTTTATTATTGAGAGGTCAAAAGTACTTTTGCTACATGTAGTGGGAATAAAAACATATAAAAATCCTAACATTTATGTAAATAAGAAAACCTCGGAATCTTTAGGAAGAATTCATGCACGAAAACACGATTGTTTTTGTAATCCATTCACTCAGTCAACAAACATGTTCTGAGCACCAACTCTGTGCCAGGCAGTATTCTAGGCACCAAGAACATAGCAGTGAACAAAATAGAAAAAACTCCTGGTAGTCATGTATTTTAAATGGTTTCCTGATCAAAGTTGACAAAAGTGATTTTTCTGGGCAGTGTGTCTATATAAGAGATCGATGTAAAAAACCTTAGATTCATGATTCCTCTTGTCCCTAACTAGAAGCTTCCCTAGAAGCCCTAGGAAAGAAATATCCAGGAAGAAAGAAATAAACCAGATTTCACCCCATCTATATAAACACGCAGATTAATTCCTACACATGGAGCAGAAGTGGCAGTATTTCAAGAATCTCACACCAAAGCATAAATTTGAACACTAACAACTAATAAATGGTATCAAAGAAATGTTTGTTCTTTCTGTAGCTAGAAAATGGAGCCTGCAAATATCATCCCTTGTCCAGAAATACCATGATGTAAGTAGTCTAATCTAAGTCCCATTTCCAGATGCAGGATCAAGTTAAATTTCATCCCAGTAAAGAGGTAATGACATACACAGTCTGCAACCATCTCAGCTGGACATAGAAATGGAACAGTGGAAGATCAACGTCTTTCTAACTGACTCTATCATTTGGCTAAATATTTGGAGATATTTTAAAGGTACTTTCCCAGAAGACTTCCTATGCAGATAAAAAAAAATTGATTTAAGACATTGAATGAAAGGAACTGAATATATGTCTGGTTTCCTTAGAAATTGTTTCTAATCATAAAGGACAAAAATGAAAGGAGGGTCTACTTCTCTGTGTTGTTTATTATTTGGCCTGCTCTGGGGGCTTTAATCTCTGATATGTGTGCTCATAAATGTTCATTCCTTCCTCTTCTCCTTCCTCATCTTAAACTATTATCATCTATAGTAAGAACTGAAAAGTCAGATGGTAGTAAGGAAGTGATGAGTCCACTTTAAGCCAAGGCCACCCAAGCTCCTGAGATATGAGATATGAGATATGAGATAAAAGCCCAGCCTCATTATCAACATGTTCAGAAGGAGCCACAGAAACCTTTCTTTGCAACCCATGGCAATATTGAAAAATTCATTAACCTGGGAAAGTTCCTTATATTGAACCTAAATTTCCAATTCTGTTTATGAAAGCAGGAAACAGCAGGTTCTCATGCTCCACATAAAAAATAAATCACTTTTTTAGCCTCAAGCTGAATAATCTTGCTTTCTTTAAACTTTCTCATTATGGAATATTTCAGAAATGTCAGAAGCCAAAAGGGTACTATAATACACACCCCAAGACCTAGACTTGGTGTAAAATTAAATATTACCAATATAATCAAATATTTCTGTGTTCATCTGTCTCTGAATACTATTCTCTCTTCTCCTTCCCCCAGTATGAACACTTCTGATTTCATCTTTATTGTTATATGCATGTTTTTATTCTTATTCTTATGTACTCAGGAAAAAAGATGTAATTTCAAATGTTTTCCAATCATAAAAATAGTATCAGACCAAGTGTATCTCCCTGCCACTTTTTCCCCCTTCAATATAATGTTTTGGAGATATTTGTTATTAAGCCAAAGTGTTCTCCCAAATGGTGGAACCCTTTTATACAACTACAACCTCTTTATGTATTTTTTTAAAAAGTTCCCATTACCTAATACTGTTTATATTAAATAGGAAAAGAGAGGGAGTCAGAATGGCAAATAATGAATTTTCTTCCCCTTTTACCTTCTCATACTTGATTTAACTTACTGCAGGAGAGGAATGTCAGAGAGAGGACTGGGAAGTGATACCATTCCTATTGAATAGTAAATTGTCCATTTGGTGCTTATATTCCTTATTATTTGGTCTCAATATGGAAATGAAATAAAATCAATGATAATGACCAAGAATCTTATAACTGAAAGTGACATTGAGATGTCATCTGGCTCATTATTTTATATTTAGATCATATATCTCAGGATAATAGAATAATGATATTTGAGTCCATTGTGCCTGACTAGTTGAGTTGCTACATATTAGTGATATGAAGACAAAGGCCAAAGAGGTTAAAGGGTAACATTTTAGTGTCCATTTGGGACATATACTTGAGCCACTGCAGAAAGATAAATGACAAATGCATATTCCTGATTAAACAGTCAACACTATCTATAATTTCTGATTTATAGCTTACTTAATTCCTTTGTTTAAGGTATCTTAAAGTTATTTTGATACCAGATGGAAACTTGGATCTGAATTAGTCTACATTCAAAATATGGTGAAATACATTTTCTCAATTTCTAACATATTGTTTATTATATGTTCTTTGAATAATTCATTAGATATCTTTATGTTTTCATGTTTCTCACATGCAAGATCATCACTACCACCCCATATCTTTAAACAGTATTTTTGACCTTACAGTTCCTGAGATAAGTTAGAATTTTCACAAGAAAGTATTAATCTATCTTTGGAAACTTTTATTTTTAGAATAGGAATAGAATAAAATCAAAGTAACTTTGGGTAGACTTGCACATTTGGAAACATTTATCTATTAAAAAAAATCTTAAACTTAGAGGCTGACATATTTCTAATTTTTGGCTTCTTTGGCTCTGCAGTCTCTATGAAAAATGGTCCTGCCCATCACTAGCCATGAGAAGCATTATATTCTAATGTTTATATTGTATTTGGGTTGCTTCTGAGCTACTCATCAAAACCTTGACTTTGTGGTTTTAATATAATTTTCATAGAAACATTAAGAACAGATGTATGAGACATTCAAAAGGAAATATGTAAATATGGCAATTAAATCAGCATAAATAGAAGAGTACTCTGCATTTTTCCTGATTACCACAAAGAAATATAAGATTATTATTTACTCAATGGTATAGAAATATGTTCTGAAATATAAACAAAAGTAACACGCCTATATTTCTTATAATCTTCAATAATTCAATGGCATTAATGGAAATTACTACAACTTAACAATATGCTAATGTTTTCTTAAAATGTAATCAGTATCGGGGCGCCTGGGTGGCGCAGTCGGTTAAGCGTCCGACTTCAGCCAGGTCACGATCTCGCGGTCCGTGAGTTCGAGCCCCGCGTCAGGCTCTGGGCTGATGGCTCAGAGCCTGGAGCCTGTTTCCGATTCTGTGTCTCCCTCTCTCTCTGCCCCTCCCCCGTTCATGCTCTGTCTCTCTCTGTCCCAAAAATAAAATTAAAAAAAAAAAAAATGGAAGATGGCGGCGTAGGAGGACGCTGGGCTCACCGCGCGTCCTGCTGATCACTTAGATTCCACCTACACCTGCCTAAATAACCCAGAAAACCGCCAGAGGATTAGCAGAACAGAGTCACCGGACCCAAGTGCAGACGAGAGGCCCACGGAAGAGGGTAGGAAGGGCAGCGAGGCGGTGCGCGCTCCACGGACTGGCGGGAGGGAGCCGGGGCGGAGGGGTGGCTCGCCGGCGAAGCAGAGCCCCCGAGTCCGGCTTGCAAAAGCGGAGGGGCCTGACGGACTGTGTTCCGACAGCAAGCGCGACTTAGCGTCTGGGAGGTCATAAGTTAACAGCTCTGCTCGGAAAGCGGGAAGGCTGGAGGACAAAGGGAGGGTGAGCTGCGGAGCCCCCGGACGACAGAGCTCAGTTTGGCGGGGAACAAAGGCGCTAGCCAGCGCCATCTCCCCCGCCCATCCCCCAGCCAAAATCCCAAAGGGAACCGGCTCCGGCCAGGGAAATTGCTCGTTCCGCGCGAACACCCAACTCTGTGCTTCTGCGGAGCCAAACCTCCGGCAGCGATCTGACTCCCTCCGGCTGCACAGGGCCCCTCCTGAAGTGGATCACCTAAGGAGAAGCGAGCTAAGCCTGCCCCCCCTGCCGCCGTGCACCTTGCCTTCCCACCCCAGCTAATACGCCAGATCCCCAGCATCACAAGCCTGGCAGTGTGCAAGTAGCCCAGACGGGCCACGCCACCCCACAGTGAATCCCGCCCCTAGGAGAGGGGAAGAGAAGGCACACACCAGTCTGACTGTGGCCCCAGCGGTGGGCTGGGGGCAGACATCAGGTCGGACTGCGGCCCCGCCCACCAACTCCAGTTATACACCACAGCACAGGGGAAGTGCCCTGCAGGCCCTCACCACACCAGGGACTATCCAAAATGACCAAGCGGAAGAATTCCCCTCAGAAGAATCTCCAGGAAATAACAACAGCTAATGAGCTGATCAAAAAGGATTTAAATAATATAACAGAAAGTGAATTTAGAATAATAGTCATAAAATTAATCGCTGGGCTGGAAAACAGCATACAGGACAGCAGAGAATCTCTTGCTACAGACATCAGGGGACTAAGGAACAGTCACGAGGAGCTGAAAAACGCTTTAAAGGAAACGGAAAACAAAATGCAAACCACCACGGCTCGGATGGAAGAGGCAGAGGAGAGAATAGGTGAACTAGAAGATAAAGTTATGGAAAAAGAGGAAGCTGAGAAAAAGAGAGATAAAAAAATCCAGGAGTATGAGGGGAAAATTAGAGAACTAAGTGATACACTAAAAAGAAATAATATACGCATAATTGGTATCCCAGAGGAGGAAGAGAGAGGGAAAGGTGCTGAAGGGGTACTTGAAGAAATAATAGCTGAGAACTTCCCTGAACTGGGGAAGGAAAAAGGCATTGAAATCCAAGAGGCACAGAGAACTCCCTTCAGACGTAACTTGAATCGATCTTCTGCACGACATATCATAGTGAAACTGGCAAAATACAAGGATAAAGAGAAAATTCTGAAAGCAGCAAGGGGTAAACGTGCCCTCACATATAAAGGGAGACCTATAAGACTCGTGACTGATCTCTCTTTTGAAACTTGGCAGGCCAGAAAGAATTGGCACGAGATTTTCAGGGTGCTAGACAGCAAAAATATGCAGCCGAGAATCCTTTATCCAGCAAGTCTGTCATTTAGAATAGAAGGAGAGATAAAGGTCTTCCCAAACAAACAAAAACTGAAGGAATTTGTCACCACTAAACCAGCCCTACAAGAGATCCTAAGGGGGACCCTGTGAGACAAAGTACCAGAGACATCACTACAAGCATAAAACATACAGACATCACAATGACTCTAAACCCGTATCTTTCTATAATAACACTGAATGTAAATGGATTAAATGCGCCAACCAAAAGACATAGGGTATCAGAATGGATAAAAAAACAAGACCCATCTATTTGCTGTCTACAAGAGACTCATTTTAGACCTGAGGACACCTTTAGATTCAGAGTGAGGGGATGGAGAACTATTTATCATGCTACTGGAAGCCAGAAGAAAGCTGGAGTAGCCATACTTATATCAGACAAACTAGACTTTAAATTAAAGGCTGTAACAAGAGATGAAGAAGGACATTATATAATAGTTACAGGGTCTATCCATCAGGAAGAGCTAACAATTATAAATGTCTATGCGCCGAATACCAGAGCCCCCAAATATATAAAACAATTACTCATAAACAGAAGCAACCTTATTGATAAGAATGTGGTAATTGCTGGGGACTTTAACACCCCACTTACAGAAATGGATAGATCATCTAGACACACGGTCAATAAAGAAACAAGGGCCCTGAATGAGACACTGGATCAGATGGACTTGACAGATATATTTAGAACTCTGCATCCCAAAGCAACAGAATATACTTTCTTCTCGAGTGCACATGGAACATTCTCCAAGATAGATCATATACTGGGTCACAAAACAGCCCTTCATAAGTTTACAAGAATTGAAATTATACCATGCATACTTTCAGACCACAATGCTATGAAGCTTGAAATCAACCACAGGAAAAAGTCTGGAAAACCTCCAAAAGCGTGGAGGTTAAAGAACACCCTACTAACGAATGAGTGGGTCAACCAGGCAATTAGAGAAGAAATCAAAAAATATATGGAAACAAACGAAAATGAAAATACAACAATCCAAACGCTTTGGGACGCAGCGAAGGCAGTCCTGAGAGGAAAATACATTGCAATCCAGGCCTATCTCAAGAAACAAGAAAAATCCCAAATACAAAATCTAACAGCACACCTAAAGGAAATAGAAGCAGAACAGCAAAGGCAGCCTAAACCCAGCAGAAGAAGAGAAATAATAAAGATCAGAGCAGAAATAAACAATATAGAATCTAAAAAAACTGTAGAGCAGATCAACGAAACCAAGAGTTGGTTTTTTGAAAAAATAAACAAAATTGACAAACCTCTAGCCAGGCTTCTCAAAAAGAAAAGGGAGATGACCCAAATAGATAAAATCATGAATGAAAATGGAATTATTACAACCAATCCCTCAGAGATACAAACAATTATCAGGGAATACTATGAAAAATTATATGCCAACAAATTGGACAACCTGGAAGAAATGGACAAATTCCTGAACACCCACACTCTTCCAAAACTCAATCAGGAGGAAATAGAAAGCTTGAACAGACCCATAACCAGCGAAGAAATTGAATCGGTTATCAAAAATCTCCCAACAAATAAGAGTCCAGGACCAGATGGCTTCCCAGGGGAGTTCTACCAGACGTTTAAAGCAGAGATAATACCTATCCTTCTCAAGCTATTCCAAGAAATAGAAAGGGAAGGAAAACTTCCAGACTCATTCTATGAAGCCAGTATTACTTTGATTCCTAAACCAGACAGAGACCCAGTAAAAAAAGAGAACTACAGGCCAATATCCCTGATGAATATGGATGCCAAAATTCTCAATAAGATACTAGCAAATCGAATTCAACAGCATATAAAAAGAATTATTCACCATGATCAAGTGGGATTCATTCCTGGGATGCAGGGCTGGTTCAACATTCGCAAATCAATCAACGTGATACATCACATTAACAAAAAAAAAGAGAAGAACCATATGATCCTGTCAATCGATGCAGAAAAGGCCTTTGACAAAATCCAGCACCCTTTCTTAATAAAAACCCTTGAGAAAGTCGGGATAGAAGGAACATACTTAAAGATCATAAAAGCCATTTATGAAAAGCCCACAGCTAACATCATCCTCAACGGGGAAAAACTGAGAGCTTTTTCCCTGAGATCAGGAACACGACAGGGATGCCCACTCTCACCGTTGTTGTTTAACATAGTGCTGGAAGTGCTAGCATCAGCAATCAGACAACAAAAGGAAATCAAAGGCATCAAAATTGGCAAAGATGAAGTCAAGCTTTCACTTTTTGCAGATGACATGATATTATACATGGAAAATCCGATAGACTCCACCAAAAGTCTGCTAGAACTGATACATGAATTCAGCAAAGTTGCAGGATACAAAATCAATGTACAGAAATCAGTTGCATTCTTATACACTAACAATGAAGCAACAGAAAGACAAATAAAGAAACTGATCCCATTCACAATTGCACCAAGAAGCATAAAATACCTAGGCATAAATCTAACCAAAGATGTAAAGGATCTGTATGCTGAAAACCATAGAAAGCTTATGAAGGTAATTGAAGAAGATTTAAAGAAATGGAAAGACATTCCCTGCTCATGGATTGGAAAAATAAATATTGTCAAAATGTCAATACTACCCAAAGCTATCTACACATTCAATGCAATCCCAATCAAAATTGCACCAGCATTCTTCTCGAAACTAGAACAAGCAATCCTAAAATTCATATGGAACCACAAAAGGCCCCGAATAGCCAAAGGAATTTTGAAGAAGAAGACCAAAGCAGGAGGCATCACAATCCCAGACTTCAGCCTCTACTACAAAGCTGTCATCATCAAGACAGCATGGTATTGGCACAAAAACAGACACACAGACCAATGGAATAGAATAGAAACCCCAGAACTAGACCCACAAACATATGGCCAACTCATCTTTGACAAAGCAGGAAAGAACATCCAATGGAAAAAAGACAGCCTCTTTAACAAATGGTGCTGGGAGAACTGGACAGCAACATGCAGAAGGTTGAAACTAGACCACTTTCTCACACCATTTACAAAAATAAACTCAAAATGGATAAAGGACCTAAATGTGAGACAGGAAACCATCAGAACCTTAGAGGAGAAAGCAGGAAAAGACCTCTCTGACCTCAGCCGTAGCAATCTCTTCCTCGACACATCCCCAAAGGCAAGGGAATTAAAAGCAAAAGTGAATTACTGGGACCTTATGAAGATAAAAAGCTTCTGCACAGCAAAGGAAACAACCAACAAAACTAAAAGGCAACCAACGGAATGGGAAAAGATATTTGCAAATGACATATCGGACAAAGGTCTAGTATCTAAAATCTATAAAGAGCTCACCAAACTCCACACCCGAAAAACAAATAACCCAGTGAAGAAATGGGCAGAAAACATGAATAGACACTTCTCTAAAGAAGACATCCAGATGGCCAACAGGCACATGAAAAGATGTTCAGCGTCGCTCCTTATCAGGGAAATACAAATCAAAACCACACTCAGGTATCACCTCACGCCAGTCAGAGTGGCCAAAATGAACAAATCAGGAGACTATAGATGCTGGAGAGGATGTGGAGAAACGGGAACCCTCTTGCACTGTTGGTGGGAATGCAAATTGGTGCAGCCGCTCTGGAAAGCAGTGTGGAGGTTCCTCAGAAAATTAAAAATAGACCTACCCTATGACCCAGCAATAGCACTGCTAGGAATCTACCCAAGGGATACAGGAGTACTGATGCATAGGGGCACTTGTACCCCAATGTTCATAGCAGCACTCTCAACAATAGCCAAATTATGGAAAGAGCCTAAATGTCCATCAACTGATGAATGGATAAAGAAATTGTGGTTTATATACACAATGGAATACTACGTGGCAATGAGAAAAAATGAAATATGGCCTTTTGTAGCAACGTGGATGGAACTGGAGAGTGTGATGCTAAGTGAAATAAGCCATACAGAGAAAGACAGATACCATATGGTTTCACTCTTATGTGGATCCTGAGAAACTTAACAGGAACCCATGGGGGAGGGGAAGGAAAAAAAAAAAAAAGAGGTTAGAGTGGGAGAGAGCCAAAGCATAAGAGACTGTTAAAAACTGAGAACAAACTGAGGGTTGATGGGGGGTGGGAGGGAGGGGCGGGTGGGTGATGGGTATTGAGGAGGGCACCTTTTGGGATGAGCACTGGGTGTTGTATGGAAACCAATTTGTCAATAAACTTCATATAAAAAAATATATATAAATAAAGAGTAAAAATAAATAAATAAAAAAGAAAAAAAAATAAAAAATAAAAAAAAATGTAATCAGTATCAACTTATTTTTAATTGATTCCAATGTCATGGATCATTTCAAATATTCAAATTATCTATCTACATATATTTTGAAGGGCTAAATAAAATTTGTTTAGATAATGTAATTGATTAAGTAAATTTGCATCATGTGCATGTTGGAAAATATTTTTGGACGCTCAATAAGATAGCATTACTTTTGATTACGTTTCTTCTACTCTGCATCATAATTTCCTGTAGTGAAAGCATTGTAAAAGTGGCAGAGTCCTTCAAGATTAAAATCAACTACCTATTTTAGGGATCAGACAGTTGCACAGTTACTTGAGAAAGGAAAAGATGGATTTCAGTGAACTGACCTCTGGTTCTTTGGTACCTCTTACTTAGTATCTGTGAAGGGAACAAAATAAATTTCTAATGATTAAGTTTCACGTTTTGATCACAAATCTAATAGCTTATTTGGTGCTGATGAGAGAAGTTTGAATGATCAGTTAAACATTTTTATTGTTGTCAAGCATGAATTGAGTCCTTTCTTTACTTTCCATGTTTCCTGTTGGTACAGATGACAGGAAGGAAGTGGAATGATGAGACTCAGTGGCCTATAATCAAAACCACAGGGCAGAAATAAGAAATAGTTTCAGACAAACAGGTCCTTTGGTATTTTTCTGTTGTCAACAACAACAAACTATGTTTACTTTTAGAGAGTCACATGCAAACCAAATGGTGTGCGTGTGTGTGTGTCTGTGTGTGTGCACGCGCGTGTGTGTTTAATTTACTTTCATACTAAATGTGGGAAGCCTCTTGATACCTGACTCATGACATCTGTCCTATTTCAAATTCAGCTGCCAAACAATGATGATACTTACTGTATACCATAAAGCTGATCAACTTGATCAGCTTCTGAACTTAGCTCAAGAAGCAAAATTGGAGCACTTTTTATTGCCTTCTCTCTGTGCATTGCAAGTAGTCTAAAAAGCTCGAGCAATTGTAACTACAAATTCTTCACGTCTCACAATGTAACTCTCACTATTCAAGACATTTTGGGAAATTTGTGACTTTATTTGTAACAGACATGAAACTCGGAGAGATATTCATTAACTTGTATTTTGGCGAAGGACTGCTAGGAGAAGAGAAAGTTAAAGGTACTGACTACCTCGGATAAATGTGGACTTCTTCCAGACTGGCAGTTTGAGATTCAAATAACAAATAGGCAATATTAACTAATATAGGGGTGGCTGGATGGCTTAGTTGGTTAAGCGTCCAACTTCAGCTCAGGCCATGATTTTACAGTTCATGAGATTGAATCCCTCATAAGGCTCTCTGCTGTCAGCCCAGAGGCCACTTCAGATCCTCTGCCCCCCTCTCTTCCTGCCCTCCCCTGCTCTCTCTCCCTCAAAAATATTAATTTACATACACTTTAATTATAAAACTTATTCTGCTGCACTATTCTTTTTTCTTTTTTTAAATAAACTTTATTTTTCATTTTTTATATCAACAAAATGTACCCATCTTATGTGTATAGCATGATGAATTTTGACAAATGTAGGCATTCATGTAATACTACTCAAATCTGGTTATGGAATACATACATCACACCACCAGGTTCCCTCCTGCCCTTTTGCAGTCAATTCCTGACCTCCCCTTTCTCAGCCCCAGGACAAAACTGATATGCTTCCTGTCACTCTAGTTTTGCTTGCTGTAGAGTTATATTTAAGTGGAATCATGGAAAACAGAACTTTGAGTCTGGCCTCTTCAGTTCGCTGTAATGTGTTCAGATTCATCTGTGTTTTTGCATGTATCAATAGCTTGCTGTTTTTATTGCTGAGTATTATTTCATTGTATGAATATACCAGAAAATATTTACCCATTTCCCTAATGATGGACATTTGAGTTGTTTCCAGTTTGGCTATTGTGAATAAACTGCTATCAATATTTTCAAATGAGTCATTTAGTGCACATGTTTTGGGTAAATACTTTGAGGTGGTCATATTAGGTTTTATTTAGCTTTGTAAAGACTGCCATAGACTTCTCCAAAGTGGTTGTAAAAATTTATACTTAGATCAGCAATGAATGAGTCACAGTTGTACCACACCACTTAAACATTTGTTTTGGCATTTTTCCCCTAAATTTCAGCCATTCTAGTGGATGTGTGCTGGTATGTCATTGTGGCATTAATTTACGTTCTCCTGATGCCTAAGAATGAAGAGCACCTTTTAGTGCATTTATTGGCCAATGTCCCTATTTTCCTTTGTTCCTTCTTTCTTCTATTTTCAATTAATTATTTTCAGTATTTCATTTTATCTTCCATTAGATTATTAACTCCACATCACTGTTTTGTTTTTTAGATGATTACTCAAGAGATTACAACATTCAACCTTTTAAGTTTTCGCAATCTACTATCTAATATTGTACCACTCCATGTGCAATATCTTTCTGTTTCTTTCCTCTTGTCCTTTGTGGTATTATTTTCATATATCTTCACCTATAATACCACCTTATTTTTTAATGTAACCAATCTTATTTTTAAAAAGCCATGTAAAGAAAAAAAGTATTATTTATTCACATATTTACATCTTTGAGGTTCTTCATTCCTTTCTGTAGGTCCAAGTTCCCACCTGGTATCATTTCCTTCAGCCTGAAGAAGATTGACACCTCATCTCAGCTTTTGATTGTGTTGAAATGCTTTTATGTTGTTTTCATAAGGACATTTTCACTAGATATAGAATTCTAGGCTGACAATTTTCTTTTTTCCTTCATTACATCATTAAAGATGTTATTCCACAGCCTCTGGTTTATGTTAAATTCCATGATCATTCTTACTTTTGTTCCCCTGTATGCAATGTATCTTTTTTCTCTTCCTGGTTTTAAGATATTCTCTATATTACTGGTTTTCAAAAAATGATGAAATGTGCCTTGTATGTAGCACACCCAGATTATTTTTCATTTCAGGTATTTTTTAACTGTAGAAATTTCATATGATTCTTTTTATAAACATCTTTCATTTCTTTAATAGTTAAATAAAATTTCTCCATACTTATTAATTTTTTCACTTGACCAAAATGTCCACCACTTGAAAGAAGGATCTTAAAGAACATGTTTATGGTTAGCATTGTGTTTTTGTTTATGTTTGTTTAACAAATTGGAATGCCTACCTACTGGAGTCAGAAAACCTGTCTGTGGTTTCTGGCTACAACCCTTACTATTTATTTGATCACAGACAATTTAACTTAAGTTTTGGTATGCAAACTGAGTCTATAAAATCCCATTCTGCTGTGCTGATTCACTAGAATAATGTACATGAAAATGTTTTGTGTGAAAACTAAATAAGTATAGCTATTCATTTTCCATTAAAACTTTTTAGGGGTGCCTGGGTGGTTCAGTCGGTTAAGCATCTGACTCTTGATCTCACGATTCATGAGACTGAGCCCCTTGTCAGGCTCTGTGCTATGAGCACAGAGGGATTCTGTTTCTCTCTCCCTCTCTCTCTACCCCTCTCCCACTCATGCTCGCTCTCCCTCTTTTTCTCTCTCTCAAAATAAATAAATATTTTAGAAATATTTTAAATAAAATATTTACAATAAATACCTTTCTTTAGAGCTTTTTTTCTGTTTAGAATTTTCAGAGTGTGATTGCTAGCTATCTAACCATTAAGGAATTGCCCGAATATTAATATTCACTTTCATGTATTTCCATGGGAAAAAACACATAATAGGGACTAAATAACATTTCCAAATATAAAATTACTTCCACTGGCACACTGTAAATCCATATGAGCTTGTCATGAGTTTTCATGTGTCTTGAAAAATTTTAAGAATTGTTCTTAGTCCAAGAATACCAAACTTTTCTTGGGGAATGCTGTAAGAGGAAGATTTCTTGCCAGTTCAGAAGGTTCTTGAATGCACATTTCTTCAATGAGAAGAGATTCTATATTCTTTTTTTTCAATGTTTATTTACTTTTGAGAGACAGAGACAGAGGACGAGCATGGGAGGGGCAGAGAGAGAGAGGGAGACACAGAATCTGAAGCAGGCAGGCTCCAGGCTCCGAGCTGTCAGCACAGAGCCCATGCTGGGTTCGAACTCACAAACCATGAGATCCTGACCTGAGCCAAAGTCCGATGCTTAACTGACTGAGCCACCCAGGCACCCCAAAGAGATCCTATATTCTATTTCAGTATTATAGAATAACAAGTGAGACTTGACAGTTCTACGAATAGACATTAATGATTTTTACATTTGATTCATTGTTCTCAGATAAAAGAAAATCCCAATTCAACTTGCTTACACAGTACCTTTTCATTCTTTGTGGAATAAGGTCTTTACACACCCAGCCACACACGCACACACACATGCACACACGCGTGCATGCAGGGAGTAGACGAGTGATACTTGAGAAAATGTTTTAAATGTTTAAATAGATCTTCAAGTTATTTGAAACAAACTAATGTATGTGCCTTCAAGTAATTTAAAAACATACATTTACTTACACATAACTTATTTGCTAATTACAAACCCCTTTACCAGTTCCGGTGCATGTAATTCCTACAGGAATCTCTTATTTAATGGGTTTGCCTGACCTGATTCTCAGCTGCTGCACTAGACTGAAAATATTAATTCTTCCTCTTCCAGACAACTTCTATTTTGTCAAGTTATGTAGATTTCAACTGTTACCTTCTTGTATCAATCTTTCCTCCATTTTCTCCACTTTCAACAAAGAAATTATCCTCATTCCAACAGCCTGAAGAGGCAACTCAATCTTGTTTTTTGTTAATGTTTATTTATTCATTTTGAGAGAGACAGAACATGAGAGCATGAGTGGGGCAGAGGCAAAGAGAGGGAAAGAGAGAGAGAGAATCCCACACAGACTCTGCACAGACAGCACAGAGCCCGATGAGGGCCTTGATCCCAGGAAACATGAGATCATGACCTGAGCCCAAATCAAGAGTCAGAAACTCAACCGACTGAGTCACCCAGACACCCTGCAACTCAATCTTAATACTTTAATATGTGATCTTAGAGAAGAACTGCACTAAATCCAGAATTATGTAATTGATCTTTAGAATGAGTACTGTTAACTCACAATTACTGGTTATATAGTTTTAGGCTAAAATACCACATTTCCTTATAAATTGTACACATAATCATCTCCTCACTGTACTCCCCAAGGAAGAGAAGAAGAATACAATAGAAATATCCAAAACTTCCTAAATCAGGCAGGACAAGTGTTTATATCAATAAAGAAAATGATTAAGAGTATGTTTATATGTAAAAGAAAGAAGCATTTCTCTTTGGATAAGTAAAATATTTTTAAATCAGGTAAATTTTACTTTGTATCCTACTGACTTGTAACTGGAAACAAAATTATACCTTCTCCCTCTGATCTTTTATATGAGTTCTCAAATGAAAATGTTACCCTAACCCTTAAATTATTTTTTAAAGTATGTTTTCATTTTCATTCTAATTATTTCCATGTATCTTATTTTATATTGGTAAAAGAATCCCTAATTATACCAAGAAAAAAAAATCAGTTGCAATATTTAAAAGAAATTTGAAGTAAATTTGTATTATAACATTCTTGTTAGGCACATAAGTCATTTTTTTGGTTTGATTTATTAAGGCCTACTATAAAGTGCAATTTAACACAAAATAAATATACTTCTTTTGATAACCACCACTGCTATTTACATGTGATTTTAGTCATAGTCATTATATAAGTTTTCTGACTTCAGATTCTAAGCAGCTCAAATAATATTTAACATTTGTGTAAGCATTTATAATTTTCCAAGTATTTTAATATTCATTATATGTTTTGACCTATATTTAAGATGAGTGGTGGGAAAAACATGTGTTACTGGAACCATTTAGCAAAAAAGAAAGACATAGCTCTATAAAGGTTAATATTTTTCTAAAGTTTCACAGCTGGTAGATAGCGGAGCCATGACTGGGACTCAATTTCCCATTCAAAGATGCACCATTTGGTTAAGAAAGAAAGAAAGAAAGAAAGAAAGAAAGAAAGAAAGAAAAGAAAGAAAGGAAGAAAGAAAGAAAAAGAAAGAAAGCATAAGTAAATGAGATTATAAAACCACAAATCCCAAACCAGATTCTCTAAAATCCTTACCCAGAAGTAAGGCTTCATCATTATGTACAGAGTTTTACACATAGAATATAGAACTATTTTATTGAATGAACAAAAAAGCCAAAAATCAGCATCTTCTTAGGATGTTAATGGAAATGTAGTGGTGCATTTTTCCTCCCAGTTCCTTTTCTCTCTCAAGCTTGTTCTCTATCTGTCTTACTCTAGAAACAGAAAAATGGTGCTGTGGGAAGAGCACAGGGTTTTGACTCAGAAGCTTTAGAACAAGTCTTACTATTAGCTAGCTATTTGAAATTTTTTAAATATACATATATTCAATTTTTGAGTATAAGTCTCCTTAGCTGTAAGAGGGTTAAGATAATATATTCACTTATTTAACAAATATTGATTAAGCACCAGTTATGTGCCAGACACTGTTCTTGGTGTTTGAAATAAAATGGTGAAAAAAACTGACACATATCTGAGATATCTGTCAAATATCTCCTTATATTCTGGCAGGGTGGGGGCAAAAGGCAGATGATAATCCATGAGTGTCTGATAAATAAGTAAATTACTTTAAGTGTTAAAGGGTAATAGATGCATGATATAAGAAAAAGAAAAATAATAGAATAGAGGAACTTTCATTTCCAGCATGAATGGAATACCTAGTATCAGATTATCACCACTGCAATAAACATCTATAAAATTATACAAGATATACGAGTCAACTGTTTTCAGATAGTGAACAACAGGCTAGAGAGGACTGTGACCCTTGAAGAAGTACAGTTAACAAGGCTAGTCCCATTATTTCCCTGGATCTCTGCTTAATGGACACTTTTTTAATTGCTGCACAGGAGTTCCAACAGAACCCATCAGTCCCATTGAACCAAGGAAGTCAAGGTAAGAGGGTGGGGCAGTTTAAGCAGTGGAATCTATGAAGCTTGGCATTGGAAAAGAAGGAACTATCTTAGAATTCTATATGGAGGTCCTCTGTAGGTCCCTGAGGGAGATCTGGGCTGTACCTACATCAGGCAGCACCTTCTGAGGCTTACAATTAAACCAAACCCTACATGAGTCCAAAATGACTGAATTCCTCATTAAAATAGCAATCAACATTCTTCACAGAAAAAGAGAAAAATCTAGAATCTCTAAGGTGTATTACTTCTACTATCTAGTGTTTAATACACAATTTCTTAGACATGCAAAGAAACGGTGATCCATAATCAAGGGGGGGGGGAAGCAGACAATAGAAATGAACTCCAAGACTAACAAGATAATGGACTTAACAGATAAAAAGGTTAAAACTGGTTTTATAGGGGTACCTGAATGGTTCAGTCGGTTAAGCATCCACTCTTGATTTCTGCTCAGGTCATCATCTCATGGTTCCTGATATGGAGTCCTGCATCCAGCTCTGTGCTGACAGCATGGAGCCTGCTTGGGATTCTCCCTCTCATTCTCTGCCCTACTCCCGCTCATGCACTCTCTCGCTCTCTCTCACTCTCTCCCAAAATACATAAATAAACTTAAAAAAAAACCCGCTTTTATAAATATGCTAAAAAATTAAAGAAAAATATGCTAAATAAGTAAAGAAAAACTATGACCTAATGAGTGAACAGATAGTGAATTTCAACAGAGAAATAACTGCCCCCCCCCGAAAAAGAATCAACTGGATAATCTAGAAATGAAAAGATACAATAACTGAAATTAAAATTATATTAGATGGACTTACCATCCAATAAAGCAGCCAGAGGAAAAAAGACACATTACATATAAGGGAAAGAGATAGTATTATTTCATCTTTTCATCAGAAAAAATGGAGCCCATAAAACAAGGAAATGACAGCTTCAAAGTTCTGAAAGAAAAAGCTGCCAAGAAAGAATTCAATATCCAGGAAAATTTTCTTCAAAACAAAGATGAAATAAAGATATTTTCAGAAAAGTGAAAGCTGAGCAAATTTTCCACCAGCCAACTACTCAGCCAGAAATTCTGAAAGATAATCATAAGGCCAAAAGAAAATATTCCCTAATATAATTTAGATCAAAAAAAGAGAGAATGCAAAATCCCCCAAGTGGTAAATAATTGAGTAAATATAAAAGATTAGGTTTGTTGCTTTCACAAAGCAGGTGAGTGGTTAAATAAATTATGGTATATTCACACAATGAGATATTACCCAACAATAAAAAGGGACGACTTCCATATATGAAAACATGGATGAATTTCATAAGACATTTAATTGAGTGAAAGAAGCCAAGCACAAAAAAAAGCACATATTGTGTGATTCCATTTACATGAACTCTTAGAATAGGTAAAACTATTCTATAGTAAGGAGATTTTTGTTTCTGGAGGTAGTGGACTGACCATAAAAGGGGATGAAGAAACTTTCTGGGTAAATGGAAATAGTCTGTATCTTGATTTGGGTGATGGGTACACACAGGTATATATTTGTCAAAAGTAACCCACCTGTTCATACAAAATGAATGAATATTATTAGATACAAATTATACCTCAATAACATTTACTTATCAAAAACAGAATAGGGTAAGGAGAAATATTTAATTTATAAGCACTTATAGAGTGCCCACAGGCTTCAGTTACTATCCAGATGGAGAGTAGAGTCAAATGACATTCAGCTCTTACCCTATCGTCTTAGTGGAGGCTGCCAGGGAGCAAATGAGTGATTTCAGAAGATTACAATGAATATTGAGAAAGGTACATACAAAGGCAAATCCTTATCAGTCTGGGATATCAGAGAAGCTTCCTTGAAGGAAATGAAGTTTTTAGATGTTGAATGCAGTTACTGGCAGTGAGGATGAAAACGTGAATATCAGCTGGTTAACCTTTGAAGATGTGAGTAATCAAGTGCAGTAATGTGGGGTATAATTTGAACAAAACAGGACAAAGTCCTTTTCCTCAAAGGGTCTTGCTAGAGACAGAGAAATGTGAAATCGTAGTTCAATGTGATTTATGAAATATAAACACTCCTTGAAAATATGTATATTCAGTTCTTATGAAAGCTGGGTTATTATTTATATCAATAATAGTCTCAGTTGTTTACATACTCTTGGCTGAACTTGAGGTAGGTGTTTATCCAACTATAGAACAAATGTAAGATCCAAACTACACAGCAAAATATCTGGGTGGTTAGTATCACAGGGAGCTGTTATAGCTTTGCCTAAAAATACCAATTTATGTTTACAATATATGTCTAAATTCAGATTTTGATACATGCAGATTTGACAATAAGATAATTAAAAGCTCTAATCTCCCTGCAGTTAAAATGGCTAACGATAGTCTTTAAGAGAGAAATGCTCAAGATACATAGTTTAAGTTGTGACTGTTCTTTTTCAGAGCCAGAACGTTTCTAGAGCAGCTATCATCTTAGATATGTTAAATGGCTGCATTTTGTGTTTGCACATTCCTAATAGAACTTGCCCAAGATAAAGGCTCACCTTTAGCAAATATAAATTCAAGAAACATAATTCCACTAGTTAGGTTGCATAAAACCATAGAATATTGTTATGACCTTTGCTGTGGAAAGAGGTCATGAGTTCCATGTCAGAACATGTGACAACGTAACACTGTGCTTCCTGGACAACTACTCCTCCCCAGAAAAATGTGACTAATGATTCTAGCCTCAACAAGCATTTGTGAACCAAATGCAATGACATTTTAAAATTGCTAGGACAAAGACATGCACATAGCATCATTCCATTTACATTTCCTCCTTCCTTTATAGGAAAATAATTCCAGAGTTGTATTTATCTGTTTTCCTTTAAATAGCATTTTAGGGGCACCTGTGTGGCTCAGTTGGTCAAGTGTCTGACTTTAGCTCAGGTCATGATCTCATGGTTCGTGAGTTCGAGCCCCACATCAGGCTCTGAGATGCTGACAGCTCGGAGCCTGGAGCCTGCCTCAGATTCTGTGTCTCCCTCTCTCTCGGCCCCTCCCCCCCTCCACGTTCTCCCCCTCTCTCTCTCTCTCTCTCTCTCTCTCTCTCAAAAAATAAATAAATAAATAAACATTAAAAAATTAAAATAAATAACATTTAAAAAAGTTGACTTGCATGAGAGTCACCTATAAATTTAATGGAGAAAGGGGGCGCCTGGGTGGTTCAGTTGGTTAAGTATCTGACTCTCAATTTAGGCTCAGGTCATGATCTCACAGTCATGGTCTTACAGCTGACATTGAGTCCCAGCTCTGTGCTGACAGCGTGGAGCCTGCTTGGGATTCTCTTTCTCCTTCTCTCTCTTCCCGTTCCCTGCTCATGCTATCTCTCTCTCTCTCTCAAAATAAATAAACATTTAAAAAATACACTTAATGGAAAAAGAAATTGTATAACCATCTATTTAGTAAGCATTCTTAACGTTTTTCATTACAACCCCTCCTCCCAAATTACAGTTTGATTCTGTCCTAAAATTTTAAGTTTAAAAATAAAGAATGAGGGGCGCCTGGGTGGCTCAGTCAGTTAAGTATCCGACTTCAGCTGAGGTCATGATCTCATGGTCTGTGAGTTCGAGCCCCATGTCAGGCTCTGTGCTGACAGCTCAGAGCCTGGAGCCTGCATCGGATTCTGTGTCTCCCTCTCTCTCTGCCCTTCCCCCACTCAAGCTCTGTCTCTCTCTGTCTCTCAAAAAATGAATAAACATTAAAAAATTTTTAATAAAAAAATAAATAAAAATAAAAATAAAGAATGAAAATTTTATTTTTAATAAATAAAAATTATTAATTTAGGACTTTTGGTGAGATCAAGAGACTAAAATCTTCAAAGTGTTTCTCAGAGACTTAACATTTTCTCAAACTCTACAGTGCAAAAAAAAGTAGGGGAGATCTATTTCTATCTATTTCTACAATAATAGACAAATATAGCACAGTACTTTTATAATTTTAACTTTGGAAACAGAAATTAAAATTTATTATCTTAAATTTTTCTCTTCCTCTGTTCTTAATGCTAGCAATATATCTTAATGCTTTATATAAATAAGTAAATATGTATGTATATTTTGAAGTAATTAGGCTCCCAAGAAAATTCTTTTTTTTTTTAATTTTTTAAATGTTTATTTATTTTTAAGAGATAGAGAGGCAGAGGGTAAGCAGGGGAGGGGCAGAGAGAGAGGGAGACACAGAATCTGAAGCAGGCTCCAGGCTCTGAACTGTCAGCACAGAGCCCGACGTGGGGCTCGAACCCACCAACCGCAAGATCATGACCTAAGCCGAGGTCAGATGCTTAACCGACTGAGCCACCCAGATGCACCCAAGGAAATTCTTACAGTACTTTTAAATGCACGTACTTTTATGGCTCATATGATATATTTTAATCTAAAGCTTCCCTGTTCTAAAATTTTCCATAAATTCAACAATATATCATGGGCATGTTTCTCTGATGGTACATTCTAATCTCTTCATTTTTAATGAGATAAACTAAAATACATTTATATATATTTTTATTAATATTTTTATTATTTATTTTTGAGAGAAAGAGCAAGAGAGACAGAGTGTGAGTGGGGGAAGGGCAGAGAGAGAGGGAGACACAGAATCTGAAGTGGGCTCCAGGCTCTGAGCTGTCAGCACCAAACCCGAATGCACAAACCACAAGATCACGACCTGAGTCAAAGTTGGGCACTTAACCAACTTAGCCACCCAGGCGCACCTAAAATACATTTCTTAAATGACACATATGCTTTCAACTTGTTACAAGGTGATGTACTGCAATAAACATTATCATACATATATTTTTTGCACTTTTAAAAAGTATTTCTTTAGATTAAATTCCTAAATATTGAATTGCTGGCCCATAAGATGTACACATGTTCGAATTTATAGGCACCACCAAATTACCCTCTAGAAATAATGTTTGAAAAAAAATATTGACAAAATGGCATCTATATGGAAGTTGATAATTGTTTGTGGCTGGAGTTTTTTCCTCTTAGTTTAATATATAGATATAGATAACCACACACATATAAACATATGCATATATATTTTAAAACACATAAATACGTATATTCTTTATTATATATAACTCATAATGAATTACGTATGTGTGTGTGTATGTGTGTGTATGTGTGTGTGTGTCTAAGATTTCCAAATCTCCATTAGAATAGATTCTTCATTCATTCATATGTCATCATGAGGCTCCTATCTGGCTGGGAATAATAAATGTTTCAAACGGTTTTTCTTTATTATGAGAGGTTATACTTAATTGGAAAAAAACTATTTTAGGTGTGGAGGAAACAGGGTGGAAGAGATTCCTTACATTTAAAAAAATGCCCTTTCAATATTGCAAAAAATAGAAAATATAACCTGAAACAGCTGAGTGTTATCATTTAGGGACTGGCTGGTGTAGTAGTTTCCTTTTGCTGCTATAACAAATCACCACAAATTTGGTGTCTTATAGCAACACTTTTTTTTATCTTACAGTTCTGAAGGTCAGAAGCCCAAAAGGATTCTTACAAAGTGGCTTAGTCCATTCAGGCTTCCATAACAAAATACCATATGCAGGCTGACTTAAAAACAACAGAAATTTATTTCTCACCTTTCCAGAGCCTGCAACTTCCAAGATCAAGGCATCCTCAGCCTCGGTATCTGGTGAGAGTTTGCTTCCTGGTTCATAAGTGGCTATGATCTCACTGTGTCCTCACAGGCAGTGGGTGAAGGAGTTCTCCAAGGTCTATTTATCAGGGAGCTGATCCCATTCATGAGGACTGCATCCTCATGACCTAATCATCTCCCAAAGGTCCCACGTCCAAATACCAACATATGGGGGTTAAGTTTCAGCATACAAATTTGGGGGAGACAAATATTCAATTTAGAGTATGAGAGTAAAGTCAAATCGTTGGCAGGGCTGGTTCCTTTAGAAGTTCTAAGGGAAAACCCATATTCTTGCTTTTTCAACTTCTAAAGGCCACCTGCCTTCTTTGGCTAATGGTCTTTTCCTTAACCCCAACCTCTTACATCTGTCATCGTATCTACTAGTGCCTTTGACCTTTTTTTCCTCTCTCTCTCTCTTATAAGGATCATTGTGATTATATTTAAGGCACAACCAGCTAATCCAGGGTGATCTCAACTTGGTCATGCCTGTAAAGTTCCCTTTGCCATATAAGATAACATATTTATAAATTCCAGGGATTGGGACATGGACATCTTGGCAGGGAATGGGGGAGGAGGCATTATTCTGTCTACCACTGTTGGTGAAGGGCACATGGGCCAGATTAGAGCGCCTGGTGGGAAGAGATGAGTAACAGCAATGAATGGACCAAACATCTATGTGAAGCAGGCCCAGGACCTGTTGATCTGATGTGCCAGTTCCACATGAGGTTCTTATCCTTTAATGTAGGAGCTCTAAAGTAGACATAGGAATGTTCAAGGGGGGGGACCCAAATTCCACATCCTCACATGTGGCTCCTTTTTTAGTTCAAGAGGAGTCTGGAGCAAGCTCCTATATAGTATAAAGTCCTTGAACAGTGATAATTCTGTGCCTCATTCCATCACTGACTTACTCATTTACTAAAACATTTTCCCTCTAAAAAGGCATGTTTTGTCGGACATAAAGATATATATTTACATGCATGTTTGCTGTTCTTCTCCCCTTTCCAAAAAATCATTTAAGGCAACTAACAATTTAAGACATATTTTTATAGCAGAAACAGAAATATTAAATTAGATCCAAGAAGAAATGCTTAAAATTAAAATATAATCATTGTGCATAACAAATCGTTGTGCTTTGAGGGAATGAATTGCTTCATTTTGGTCATCCATGTGATTTCCCTAAACTCACTGTATCCATAAGGGTACCAGGGAAATCGTAAGATTAAAAACTTAGAGATGGCTAAGACAGTCTCACACTGTATTACTAAGCTTTTGCTACCTAAAGTTGTTCTATAACTACTTTTTATTTTCTCAAAACTGTCTCTGATTTCCTAATCTATTACGTTATCAAGAGATGCAGTAAAATCTTAAATGATTCTGTCTAGTCATCAGAAAGATGATTTGGGGAGGAACTCTAACTACAGGAAAGGCAGAGATGTGGTGACATAAGGAGACTCTGTTGGACAGGTAAGTCCTGCTCTGGATTGACTTTCTGCTTTTTAAATACACTGAGCACAATGAGTGGAAAATTAAATACATTAAAACATCCCATTACATTAGTGAATTTAGTGCCTACTTTCTCTGTATATTAATCAATGGATTTTTCAAGGGCCAAAGCTCCTAAAATAGGTTACTCATTGCTCTGATAATGAGGTACATTAGCTATGTTTTCTTATATTCTGTATTCTTGATTCTCTGGCATCTGGGGCCTTGCTGACTGGGGACAGACTGTCCTTTCCAGGGCTAGCTAATTCTTAGAGATAATACATGTGAACATATCTTCCATATATAAACCATCCAATCCTGAGTTCAGACCCCACCTGCTTCCTTGTGTTAAAATCTTGCAGTCTGGAGCCCTGTCCCTTCTGCTGTAAATTACCTTAGAGCCAAGGACTAGACAATGAGGAACCACCCGTGTAGCTCAGGGTTAGCCTAAATTATTCAAAGCAGCCAATCCTAAACCTGCTCAACTTGTTTACTCTGCTTCCCCCACTCCTTCCTGCAAAAACCACAGTAAAGGCTCTCATTCATCTTTCTTTTCCCTCAGTTCTGCCTCCTACAGACCTTGGTGCTTCCCCCCACATGGCTCTGAATGGTGTGGTGTGCCCAGTCCTCTTGGGAACTGTGTGCAATGAACTATCTTTTCAATAGCAATCATCCCTGATCTACTGGCCTCACCATACCTGAATAAAATCAAAATCCTGCATACATTTAAAACATAAAGTAGGCAAAAGGAAACAGAAGACCATACTTAGTGATGGGCAGTTTCTGAGTGGATTTTTTGGTATGATGTCCAAGGGGGTGGTTGAGGTGATAGGAAAGCACCATTTTGTTTGCTGAGTTTTGGAATTCTGGGGCAGGAAAAATAAAGAGATGTCTGACATGGTTTTTTCCCATATTGAAATTCCAACAAATTCAACGACAAATCAGAAAAACCTGCAGAAGGCAGGTAGGAAATTTGGAGAATTGTTTGATACAGCCTTCTTATGTTTTGGGATTAGAGGGCTGTTTACTAAAATTTCCCTGATCCTGTAAATTCAGACTGTGTAGGCAGCCATTAAATTTGATTTTTCTAAAAAAAAAGCTAATATTATAAAAGTGTTGCTTTTTTTTAATTTTGAGAGAGAGAGAGCATGAGTGAGCGAGGGGCAGAGAAAGAGGAAGAGAGAGAGAGACCCATGAGGGGCAGAGAGAGAAAGAGAGAAAGTGAGAAAGAGAGAGGATGTGCAAAGCCCAAAGCGGTCTTCAGGCTCACCCAAAGCAGGGCCTGGGCTCACTCCATGTGGGGCTCAAACTCACAAACCATGAAATCATGACCTGAGCAGAAGTCAGATGCTTAACTGACTGTGCCACCCAGGTGCCCCTAAAAGTGTTGCTTTTTCACAAACAGTTGCCATCATAATTGATGCAGAGTCTGTTACCCCTCATGGAAGGACTATTTTCAGCCAGAATACCTCAGTGCCCTGAGTTTACTGTGTTATTAGTGGCAAGATTTCCCTTGGCTCAGTTGAACTGAGTTTGGGCTTTGAGTCTTCAGGAACCTTTGACACAAGAATTGAAGAAAAATCATCTGGAAAGGATCCTGGATTTATAACAAATGTGCTCATAGTTAAGTCAAACATCCCACCTAAGAAATTTTGTCCTGTTCAATGATAGAGCTATAAAATATCACATTACACAGAGTCAGGCCAAATTCTAGGTCTTTAAAAAAATTCATGTAAAGTATAAAATTGTTTTCTATCTTGCAAATGTAGAATAGCCCTTGATTGTATAATAAAAAGGAATTATAATATTGCTCTTTTTATTTGAACTTATATGATTTCTATCTACAATACTGAATCCGACATACTTCCTACATTATATGCATATAAAGATTATAATTTAGTTAGAAGTTGGGGTAATTATTCCTATTTGTAACTCTGCCTCTTCCTAACATTTTTTTCCTCACCATCTGCAGTCTAATCTCAAAACCTAAAGCTATTGTTTTGTTTTTCTGTAAAACACTGTATTAGGCAAACAAACCTGTGTGAGTCCAGTCCCCATCCATAGGTTAGGTGCTCCATATCTATATGTGTATTGATTGGCTGAGTGATGGAGAGTGTTCACAGCATGGAACTGTGGCTCTGCAGTCCTCCAGGCTCTGTGTTTGATCCTGCCAGCTGAGTTACATAACAGAAAACATTGCTGCAGCACCAATGGACACATGTTCCAGAAATTCTCTACTGGGAACCCCGCCTTGAGATTTGGTGCTAAGATCTGCATGTAGGTGATGATGGAGTCTGTAGCACTAGTCAAGATTTCTTTAAATCTTTAAAGTCTGGCTGGTTTCGTGAGGCCAAAGTTGTTTGTATGATAGTACCAGATTTAATATTTCTCTGCTTGCACAAGGTAACATTTAAGTAAATACTTCTACTTTGACTCATCAAACAATATCCCATTTTTCTTTTGAATTTCCTTTCTATTGACTGAAAGCGCTGAAAACTCTGATTAGTAGTGCATATTTTTTGTGTTGCTTTCAAAATATCCATCAGAGTAGCTAACGTATTTCTTTAATTACCTTTTCTGGTGCTTACACATATTCCTTGTAATATGGGAAAGAAAGCAATGAATTATAAAGACTGAGTATATCCGAGATGCATGTAAATTGGGAATCACAGAAAGGCTACTGAGTGAATTTGAAATTGCTCTGTTAAAGAACTGGCCTTGGACAGGACTCTTCTTTGGCCAAGCCGCATACACTAGTGACCTTCTTTCTCTCTTTCATCCTTTTCCTGGTGCTCCTCTCACCTGATTCACCAACTCCAGTCCTTTGCAGATATAAAGAACATTCAAGCATGCTTCCTCGGCTTCCACCATTGAACCACTCTCCGGGAGTCAGTTTGACACTTCCTCCCCTCTCTTCTCAATGCACACATCCATAGCTGCAGGAAAGAGGAAATCCTGCTTCTGTTCTAGGGCAAGGGAACCCTATTGTATGGCTGACTTAATCCAGCCTCCCCATCTGGGGTAAGGAAGCCAACCAACACATGCTTACTGATGAACAGAAAATCTTTATTGGCTGGACAGAGTTGGACATTAAATGTAAATAACTCACTTTGACTAATATTATTATTATTTCAAACAAAGTATTAAAATGGTTAATTGATAGTATAAAGCGTAAAACGGAGTACATCAAGAAGGAGTTCTGATAACACTCTAAGGAACATTTTATTCATAGCTCAAGGTCATTCAAAAAGCTGAATTTACCTTTCTTTCCAAAAGGAATGCCTTTTGGCATAATGGATGGCATTGCCTACTGGCATAATGGATGGCGTCCTTGACTTATTATTTATTTTAATGAAAATATCATTAATGTTTCACAAGTAGGAGATATGTTGCCAGAGTCTTTGATATTAACGAGGTTTCCTTTTTTAATCATTTCCTAAGAGATTTTATTAAGTCAAGAATAGTTACTGACTTATAAAATGTTTCATACTCTTTTACATATATTGAAATCATCATGTAATTTGGTAGTGGTAGTACCAGATATAAGATTAGATACAAAAGATATTTTAAAACTAAAAGAATCAGGCTTTGTGAGAAATTGGGGTAAGACAGAAAAGAGGTTGATGCAGAAGAGGGTGACCATGGTATTATTTAACATGTTCTTAAAATAGAAAAACACTGAAAAAAACTATTCAACAATAATAAATTGGTTTACTGTATCATAAGGCAAGTAAGTCGGTTATGTAGGGTCACAAATAAATTAAATATCTTACTTGTAGTCACATAGTTAGTGGTAGAACAGTGACTTGCCCCAGAGTATTAGTGATTTGAACCTATTTTGTCCTAGAGACTGTATCCTTAACCACTACACCATAATACCTTCCATCAGGAGAACAGTATTCAACCAGGAAAGGCACAAATATACATTTATCCATCTGGCTTAATATTCACAGTGCACTGTGAAACAATTTTTTTTAATTTATAATTTTATGGTATTATGCCTTTTAATAAAAATACACTGGGGGTGCTGGGTGGTTCAGTTGGTTAAGCACCTGACTTTGGTTCAGATCATTATTTCATGGTTAGTGAGTTCAAGTGCCGCTTCATGCATGAGCTCAAGCCCCACTTCAGTCTCTGTGCCGACAGTGCAGTTCCTGCATGGGATTCTGTCTCCCTCCTTCTCTCTCCCCCTCTCTCTCTGCCCCTCATGGGATTTTCTCTCTCCTTCTCTCTGTCCTTCGCTCATCCATGCCCTCTCTCTCTCTCTCTCTCAAAACTAAATAAATAATCAAACAAACAACCAAAAAGACTGATATTTATACAGGAAATGTAGAAAAGTCTACAATAGTTTACACTAAAATGAAGAATAGATAACAAGAATCAAGAATGCAGAAAGTTATTTGGCTTAGTAAGTTTAAAGTAAATATGGTACAGTTAACAAATAACCCCCAAATCCGAGGAGCTCATCAATTACACAGTTATAGATTGACCAAGGTTTTGCTCCAAGAGTACTTTATTTTGAGACCAAGGCAGAAGGTATAGGCCTTCTATGACACGCTATTCTAGAAGAAAGGACAAAAATGTTGGTATAACTAGGCAATTACTCTTACAGATTCTGCTTGAAAGAGTATTATGTTACTTCTACATATATTTCACTGGCCCAAATGAAGTACATTGCCAAACCTGAAGTCAATGGGGCAGGATGCATAATTTTTGGGCTTAAAGAAGGGTCAGGTTAAAAACCCGGCAGAAAAAAAGTAGCACGTTATTTCCACAATAATACAATCTATAAAATAATTGCCAGGATCACCTAACTAATTTCCTGGAGAATGTTTCTTTGTCTTGGATTCAATTTTGATAGGTTAGACACATAAATATAGACAGCATCTTAATGGACATAAAAATTAAGTTCCTTTTATAGTTATTGAAGATTAATTGGTAAAAAGATACATAATATGCATTATAAATGCATCATAATTATCACAAACTATATATATAAACATATATAGGAAAATTTATTTTGTGTTATATATTTTTTGAATCTTCTCCAGAATAACTAGGCTGCTTCTCAGCTTTTCTTATCATGTGTTCAGGAATCCTCTTTCTCACATCTAGGATTAGGGTTAGGATTAGGGTTAGGTTTAGATTTAGGGTTAGGGTTAGAGTTATGGTAATGGTTAAGGTTAGGGGTGGTGGTTAGAGGTAGAGTTAGGATTAGGGTATGTCATGGCATCCTGTATTTCAGAGTCCTCTCCAGAGAATAAAACCCTAGACTTCCTCTTGGATCAGAACAGACATTGCTGCCTACCACTGACCTTACTCAAGGAGGAATGTGTGACTCTAAATATCTTTAAATCACTGTAATAATTTAAATCAAGATAGCCAAAAATATTCTCAAAACATGTGTAAAAATTATATTGCAATTTTTTTTAACGTTTATTTATTTTTGAGACAGAGAGAGACAGAGCATGAACAGGGGAGGGGCAGAGAGAGAGGGAGACACAGAATCCGAAGCAGGCTCCAGGCTCTGAGCTGTCAGCACACAGCCCGACGCGGGGCTCGAACTCACGGACCGTGAGATCATGACCTGAGCCGAAGTCAGACGCTCAACTGACTGAGCCACCCAGGTGCCCCAGTATATCACAATTTAAAAAAAAAAAATTAATGTACCCTGAAAATGGTTTGCCACCTATTTAAAAGATGTCAAAAATATTGGGCCAGTTTTCAGGAAGTCCAGAATTAGTCATGGGTTGAATATAAGTTAGAGAACAAAACATACAAGCATGTATATATAAATAGTATCCAGTGAAATATCTGAGTTGAAATTGCTAACAAAATGAAAACAATTATTTGATATGAAGTATTATATTCTAAAACTGCAATGTTTTTATATAGCAAAATGTATGATGCATAAACAACTGTTAGTAGACCTTCCTTAAGATTAATGTGAAAGAAAAATATATTTTTTTATATGAATATACCTGGGGCCACTTGGATGGTTCAGTCTGTTTAGCATTCAAGTCTTGATTTTGTCCCAGGTCATGATCCCAGGGTTTGGAATCCACGCCTGCATCAGGCTCTATGTTCAATGGAGCCTGCTTATGATTCTCTCTCTCTCTCTCTCTCTCTCTCTCTCTCTCTCTCTTTCCCTTTCCACCATTCATGTTCTCTCTCTCTAAAATAAAATTTAAAAAATTACCTTATTAAAATAATAACACCTTAAAATCACCCAACTATGGATCTTACTTATGAATCATTTCAAATTTATAGCAATATCTGACAGAAATATTGCTTGTATTTTAGAAATAACAGCATGACCGGTGAAAACAGTAAAAGATGACTTAGATTATTATAGAAATTTCTGATTCAATTATGAGCAGATTTACATCCTAATCAGGTAGTCAAAGCTCCAATACACACATACATTATGAGGAATTAAATAATATTGGAATTAAATAATAATAACACTATCTATAATATTATATATCTCAGTGAAGATGTTTTATATATATATGTGTGTGTATATATATTATATATATATATATATATAATGTTATCCTAACATATATCCTAGCATATATATATTAGGAGATATTGTGCAGCCATAAAAAGAATGAAATCTTGCCACCTGCAACAACATGGATGCATCTAGAGGGTATAATGCTAAGTGAAATAAGTCAGTCAGAGAGAGACAAATACTATATGATTTCATTCATATGTGGAATTTATGAAACAAAACAAAGAAAAAAGCCAAAGAAAAACAAGAGTCAAGTATAGAGAACAAACTGGTGGTTGACAGAGGGTTGGTGGTGGGGTGATGGGTGAAATAGGTGAAGGGGGATTAAGAGTACACTTATGATGAGCACTGAGTAACACAGAAAATTGTTGAATCACTATAATTGTATATCTGAAATGAATATAGTTCTGTACATTAATTATACTAGAATTAAAAATAAATAAATTATTATGTATCTCAGAATGTATATAATAGAGACCCAAACTGTGTGGAGCTGATCATTACAAATGAAAAGTAGCAAAGATTATTATAGGCTGTACTTTTTCACAAAAACCCCCAAAGCGAACATATCTTTCCTTTCAAATCTCCTCTCCTCTTGCATCCCTTCTCTACTATTCAGGCTACAAAATGTGAGCTCATCTCCTATTCCTCTCTCCCATTTATTGCCATAATAAATTACTGGTCAAAGCTTGTTGACCCTATTTCTGAGATAATTTTCTCTTTTGTAGAAGGCTCCCCACTTGTACCCCAACTGGTTTGTTTTCCCCCCAGGCATTTCCTCCTCTCCAATTAATCCTATACTTTGCTGCTAGGAGGTATCATTCTAAAATTCATCTGGTTATATAACCTGTGTCTAAAAATCTTTACTAGGTCCGGGCTGCATTTGGAACGAATCCAAATCTTTCTGCTTTAGCATTCAAGGATCGCCAGAAGCTGGCTGCAGGTTATGTTTCTAAATGTACCTCTTTCTAAATTCTACTTTCTTCCTACACATGGGAAATCTCACCTTTCGTCCCCGTTCCCCACAGTCTCAGCCTCCAGACCTCTGCTTCTGTTGTCCTATCTGAATACCCTTCCCTAGGTCTCTGCTTGTCATAGTCCTTTTCAGACTGCAAAGAGGGATTCAGAGCTTATCGCCTTCATATGGGTTTCCAAGATTTACCCTCATAATTCTTTTCTCCCATTAGACACAACGAAAATATTTTTAACTAAGAAAAAATGAAAGTTCACAAGACAATAGATTGCCTTCAGGATTCTAGTCAATTTCTTAAATCAAAGATTACTAAATAAGAATATCAAGAGTAACAAGAATAATAAGAATATCAGAGAGAGCTCTACAATTGGAGAAAGACCTCCCTAGAAAAATAAATACCTAAATGGCTTTCAACACATGTTTCATTAACTATGAAGTCTTGAAGAACATAAAGGCAGTAAGAATAATAAAAAGTTAGCTTGGAAAGCGGTTAAAAGAAGGAGGAGAGTCCTAGGTACAAAAGTGATGCCAACATGTTGTCTCCTAGGCTTTTCTTCATCCTATTTTCTTTGACTTCCTCTTTTGCCAAGTAACATGTGTCATGATCTAATTCTTGCTCTTGTCTCAGTATTATTTTCTTTGCCAAAACCTGAAGTGGAAAGTTTCCTTCGGAAGTTTCAGTTTCCATATGCTCCACAGGGTCATGGTTAAGATCCTGAACCTCACTGTACCCACCATAAACTGCCTGAAACCATGGCCTTGACAGAGTTCATGTGGGAAGGGAAGACTCCCACTGACTTTATCTGGTGTAGTTCTAACAAAGTTAATGACTTGAACAGAAAACAACACCATTCTTAGGCACCATCCTCCCTAGAAAGACTCAGGAATGAGGAAATAAAGTGCAGAATTCTCTTAGGGAAAATAGCCTTCTAAGAAAAGGAAAAAAGAAGAGGGCTCTTTTTTTTGAGGGGGGTGGTGGGTAAAGTTGACAAGGGAACAAGAGAGAGGAGCTGTCAAGGCCAATGAACATAACATATTTTTAAAAGTTCACAGAATGCTGCCAAGTAGCTTTTCTGAGTGTGTTGAGCCATGTTTTTCATTGTTTCATTTCATTTTCTGTCTGTACATTTTGTGCCTTTTATCCCCAAATGCATACCCATCACTGAAACTCCAATAAAAGACTCTTATAATTTTAAATTGAGAAAATATCTCCATGGCTAAAGTTTTTATACACTAAATAATTACTAAATATTTACCAGCCCACATTTCCCTCTTTAGTTGGCCCACCCTGCCACATGGGGATGTTCTGACTGTAAAATGGATGAGCTCACCATTCTTTTCTACTTGCTCAGTAGAAACAGTTATTTAAATCATCTGATGGGCAGCTGACTTTAGTAGGTACTTTCTCCAGTTAAAATGGTGTCTGTAACCACGAGCCTGACTTAGAAATCAATTTGTTGTAAAATGCTTCCCAGGTGTTTATTGTTCGGATTTGTAAAGACATCTTTTCTCAAAAGTGGGTACCATAAATGCCAGCCAACTGGCAAAAATCAGTGAACTCATAATGTAATTTAGACTTATTTCTAGTAAAAGTAGGCTTAGTTCAAGTCTCCTGTTGCTAGAGGCACCCTTGTCCTGGGTAAGGATAGGAAGGGACAGAAATAAAGTACAGAGCAAAGAGCAAGAAGAGATAAAGTTGGAACATCTCTCATCTTAATCAAAGCCCATCTAAGACAAAATTTTGAAACAGGAAGCTGATCTGGCACCACCCTGTATCTTTTTCTCAAACCCAGTCCCAGTCTTCATGCTACCCTAAGAATTTCCCACACCTTTATGCCATCCCATCCTCCATGCTCCCTTTCTCTCAAATTAAAAACCTTATTCTTTCAGTGGATTATCTCAGGTAGGAATTAAGATAAGCCAATCATCTAAAATAATTTATGCTAAGTTAAAATTATTTATAAAATTACTCTTGACTGATGTTTGCAATCTCAAAAGAAGATCCTTATTAGTCTAACTAGCTCACTAATTTAAGAAGTTTCCACTGATGTAATAAAACGACTATTTCAAAATTTCCAAGCCTTTTCAGGAAGACATCAATCTCATTTTAGAACTGGAAAGAAAGTTTCTATCAGGGTGGGGCTGGGAAAAGAATGGGGGCAACCCAATTGTGGTCCTTTGAAAGCATATAAGGTTTTTAAGTAAATAACAGTTTATAATCACTTTAACATAAATACCTACATACTCAGAAGTCCCTTTTTGCTGGCACTTTATAATGGAAGGGGAAAAGGGGGGGTATGGAGGTTTTTTCAAAGACTGTAGTATTTCTATTCAAAAGGAAAAATTAGAGTCCAGAGGGAAATGCTATCAATAAATTGATCTTCTAGGCTTAGAGATGGTTGCTTATGTTTTATTGGGAAACTCTTAGAGAACATCTAGAATAAGACTAAAACAAAATATTGAGAAATGGATAAATATTATCTTCTTAGGGAGATGTGTATTGTAATAGAAAACAAAGTAGTCAATCAAAATGATGAATTCCCAACTCACAGTGTTAAGACTCACAGTGTTTGAATTCGTGGTGGTGGCCCCTGAAATCATCCCACCTGTATAACTGTCTATTTTGCCTACTAGAAGAGCATCAAGGCTATTGCATTGGTCACTTTTATGAAATATTTTGGGTCAGTTACCAGTAATGCACTCTATAGATTCATTATGCCTTTTGCCAAGCCTTATAGCATTAACAGTTTTTAACTTAATTGATCCTTAGTTGATCAATTAAGTTAAATTGATCCTTAGATCACATTGATTCTATAGTCATACAAGAACAAAGAACACTTACTCAATAGGAAAACTCTATACCGTGTGCCTTTTGTAAATTATTTTCCAATGCCCTTTCCCTAAGCCCAAACCTGCATCGAATACTATCTATTCCTAAAAATATAATCTATCATTGATATGTTCACTTCATTTGTATTTTAAAAATGACAAATCTGACAGATTTTCTTTTTAAGAAAAATATAACTTGCAATTGCAAATTCTAATAGATACTGGAAAACTTACTCAAGCATTTTGGTCTGCTTCAATTCTGTTAATATACTTTCAAGTTTTGTGTTAAAAACAAACTCATTTTCTTGTTACATTTTTCTATTCTTAGTAGGTTCTTTGCTCAAATAATTTATATTTTATAGAGGTCTGAATCAGGGATATAAGGTAAAAACTGTGATATTTGCCAGAAAAGTTCAATATAAGTTTATTACACCTCATTGATTTGCTTACTTTGGTAATTAAAAGCAAAGTTCTGGAAAATAGAATTTTGTTATCTAATACTGAGGAAGGCGGAGAAAAAAATTGGTATCACTTTTTTATAGGAAATTATTTCGTGAAATAAATTGAATTAAAATTGTTACATCTTTCCATTATTATTTTCTTTTCCTTTTAGGGAATGCATTTCTTATGGAACAGTAGTAGAATAACATTTTAAATCTTGACTAGTTCAAGTCAATTTCACAAACATGGAGCACTTATTATGTGCAAGGTACCATAAAATACCCTACGGGGGATTCAAAGATAAATAAGACAAAATCCCTGAAGCTAAAGAATTTGCCATCTACCAGAAAGAAAAACAAAGAACAAAAATAATGAAACATAAGGCTAACCGGAGAGAGCTCTTTGGCTGAATGCAAAACGCATGGTCTTCATTCCCAAACATACCTGCTTTTGGTGTGGCTGTGACATTTAGTAACAATGTGCCTTTGCACAAATTACATAAATATTTTGAACATAATTTTATTCTTATGCAAAGAAGTGATATCAATAATTACCTAAAAATCTTCTTGCAAGACTTTCGGAGAGTACTAGATGTAAAGTGCCCAGTGAACAGCAGATGTCCCAGGTCAGTTTCCCTGGAAAGAAGATCCTGAAGTGAAAATTTCCATACAGAAAGCTTATTATGGTGTGCTTTCAGAATTGACAGCTGTGGGGGAGCAAACGAAGCAGGAGTGGGCAGAGGGAGAAGGTGGGTTACAAAACAGTTTCAACAAAGACTTTGGCTAAGAACACAGGGAGCTTGGGGTGCTGGATGGTCCTGTAGAGTTCTCTCAGACTGGGACAAGGGAGTGAGGCCTTTAGAGCCCTACATGTAAAGTCATTGCAAGCAGACTACCTGTGGGAAAAGGGGCATGACCTTGGAAGAGGCAACTCTCTTCAGAGGCAGCTTTTTTCAGTGAAGAGCAATTATTGGAGTTGAAGGAAGGGAGTCTCAACTGGGAGTTGTTAGCCTTCAGTGCCTCTAGTAGCAGGGATATGAGAGCTTAAGTCCTAATAGGTGAGATAGTAGGGGGAGAGGAGGAAGAATCTGGGTGGCATACCACACAGTCTATTTTAAATGTAAGCATCAATTTTCTTGACACCTTTTAAAAAATATAGACAATCATAAAAAAATTGGAAAACATAGGAAACATTTAAAAAATTTGTATCAATCATAACCCCACAACACAATTAACATTTTGGCATACGTCTTCCTAATATTTTAAGCATATTTATTTTCTAGAATATTTATTCTCTGGAATAATGGCATTATTCTGGAAAAAATTATTTTGTTTCCTATTTTTTTATACTGTGAATATTTTCTCATGTAAGTAAGTGTTCTTTTAAAAGATTATTTTGGGGGCGCCTGGGTGGCGCAGTCGGTTAAGCGTCCAACTTCAGCCAGGTCATGATCTCGCGGTCCGTGAGTTCGAGCCCCGCGTCGGGCTCTGGGCTGATGGCTCAGAGCCTGGAGCATGTTTCCGATTCTGTGTCTCCCTCTCTCTCTGCCCCTCCCCCATTCATGCTCTGTCTCTCTCTGTCCCAAAAATAAATAAACGTTGGAAAAAAAAAATTAAAAAAAAAAAGATTATTTTGGCTTTACTGTCTATTATAAGGATATTCCAAAATTTGTTGAACTAAATAAAACTATGTTGTTAGACACTTAGGTTTTACATTTTTTTTAATTTACAAAATGTCATACTAAACAATATTACACATATATATCTGGCTATTTCCTTAGGAAAAAAATCACAGAAATGAAACTGCAGAGACTATTTGCATTGCCAAGGTTTTGATACATGTTGCCAAATTATCCTCTGAAAATTCCTACCGACAATGTTTGAGACTTTCTCTTCCCTCACCCCTGACAAGATTGGGAATTATCATTCTTCTTAATCTGTCCCAGTATTAAAAATAGAATTTTATCATTGATACATACAAATGCAATGACAGTAGAAGCCAAAGAGTATCTATGGAGATTTAAAAGTGGAAGGGATTACAACAAATAAGAGAGAATGAGAAAAGCCTTCTAAGAAAAGAAGATAGATGATATGGACCTTAAGTAATAGACAGGATTTCAACAAATATAAATGGAAGGGATCCCAGAAAGAGAAAACATCAGGAACAAACACAACCTTAGGAAATAGTGATTACCCTGGTTTGATTAGAATGTAAGCAAGAAATAAGACAAAGTAGAATGGACCATAAAGTAACACAAAAACGGTAAGTAGAGTTCAAACTTGGACAATAATCAATAATTGCCTGACATTGGTGTTGATAACAATTTGGAAGCTATGATTAGTTAATTTATTTGTTCAAGAAGCCTTTATTTATCGCCTTCAATATGCCAAGTGCTTGTGTCACTGATGAAAGCACACAGAAGTTCCTGCATTCTGGAGCAAATTGGAAGAAGCACATAGAAAGAGAAGAGGACCATAAAAATATTATTTTTACAAAACTGGAGAATAAAAAGCCAGGTAAGATGCAAAGGAGTGTAAAAGAACAAGCAAAAACAAAAACAAAAACCAGGAGACTGAAATGCCATGGACACCAAAGGAGGAATGTTGAAATGGTTTTAAGAATCAAAACAGAAAAAAAAAAAAAAAAACTGAGGGTAATTAAACAAAAAATCTGAAGATAATAAAAACAGAAAAAAAATTATTGGTTTGGCAATTTAGGAATAATCAGTAACATTTTAAAGAGTATTTTTTACAGGGATAGGAAAGGAAGGCAAATTGTATGGGAGTAAAGTAAATAACATGGAAGTGGGAGAAACAGAATCTCCAAACCTATCATTCAAAAATGGATAGTTTAGGGGATTTGAGTGACAGAATGTGATCAGGAGAAAGGACCAATGTTACAGGAATAATTTTTTCAATTAAATCCCAGGTATCTAGGAATAAATTTTAAAATGTTAATTAAAACGGTGTTAAATATCTGTTAGTTAAGTCAATTATACAATCTTCCTGCTGAGCATAATTTAAAAAGGCCTGAATAAGGGGAGACGTTACTATGTCTGTGAATGAGAAGACCCACCATCTTATAGATATCAGTTTCCTCCAAACTAATACATTAATTCAGCAATTCCAAAAAAAAAAAAAAAAATCCCAAGATGTTTCACGGAGCATTGCAAGTCAATTCTAGTAGTCACACAATTAGTAAATGAATGGACTTGTTCCACCAGATTTCACGATACATAAGCACCAGTGTGGCATTGGTAAATATTAGGTAAAATGGCCAACTAGAATAGACTTATATGTTCATATATGATATATTGATACATGAGAGGGTAGTATTTTAAATAAATAATGAAAGGTGGTCTATTAAGAAGGATAAAATTTAAAGTAGATGCCTACATTATAGCATACATTATAGCAGAAAAAATAATTTTGGTAGGTATAAAAAACATAACAACAAGTTTTTAAACCTTTAAAAGAATCAAAAGAAAACCTAATAGTATCAGTTTATAACCTCAGGTGAGGGAAGGCCTTATTAAATAGAATACAGGGGCGCCTGGGTGGCGCAGTCGGTTAAGCGTCCGACTTCAGCCAGGTCACCATCTCGCGGTCCGTGAGTTCGAGCCCCGCGTCGGGCTCTGGGCTGATGGCTCAGAGCCTGGAGCCTGTTTCCGATTCTGTGTCTCCCTCTCTCTCTCTGCCCCTCCCCCGTTCATGCTCTGTCTCTCTCTGTCCCAAAAATAAATAAACGTTGAAAAAAAAAATTAAATAGAATACAAAAGCCAAAAATGATAGCATAAAAGATATATAACCTTGATTTTATTAAGATGTAAAAAGACACCATAAACATAGCTGAAATATAAGCAAGAGACTGTAAGAAAATTAAGCTGTGTGATATTATAACAAAGAATTAGCACCTGTAATATATAAAAACTCTTAACAGTCACTGAGAAAAAGACAAATAGAAATCAGATCAATAAACAGTTCACAAAAACAACAAAAGGCAAACAACTGTTAAACATGAAAAACATGCTCATCCACATCAGTAATGATGGAAAAGATACCAGTTGGAAAAGTGAGATAATAGTTTTTAACTTAGACTACCTCAAATTTAGAAGAATTTAAAATACCAAAAATTAATGAGGTAGAATTTGATCTTAGGTCTTTTTGACTTCAAAGGTCCTATTCTTTTTTTTTTTAAGTTTTTATTTTAAATCCCAGTTAGTTAACATACAGTGTAATATTAGTTTCAGGGTACAATATAGTGATTCATACACTTCCATACGATACCTGGTGCTGCTCACAACAGGTGCACTGTTTAATCCCCATCACCTATTTAACCCATCACCTACCCACCTCCCCTCTGGTAACCATCAGTTCTCTATAATTAAGAGTCTGTTTCTTGGTTTGCCTCTCTCTCTCTCTCTCTCTCTCTCTCTCTCTCTTTTTCCCCTTTGCTCATTTGTTTTGGTTCTTAAATTCCACATATGACTGAAATCATATGGTATTTGTCTTTCTCTGACTTATTTTGCTTAGCATATACTCTCTAGCTCCATCCATGTCATTGAAAATGGCAAGATTTCATTCTTTTTTATGGCTAAAAGTCCACTGCATATATAATCTCACATCTTCTCTACCCATTCACCAGTCAATGGACACTTAAGCTATTTCCATAATTTGGCTATTATAGATAATATTGCTATAAACATTGAGGTTCAGGTCCCTTTGAATTAGTATTTTTGTGTTCTTTGGGTAAATACCTTGTAGTGCAATTGCTGTAACATAGGGTAGTTCTATTTTTAACTTTTTGAGGAAAACCCATACTGTTTTTCAGAGTAGCTGCACCAGTTTGCATTCCCACTAACAGCCCAAAAGTTTCTGCTTTCTCTGCATCCTCAGAGATGCAGAGATGCAGAGATGTTGTTTGCTGTTAATTTTAGCCATTCTGACAGGTGTAAGGTGACATCTCATTGTAGTTTTGATTTGTACTTCCTGATGATAAGTGATATTGAACATTTTTTCATATATCTGTTGGTTATCTGTATGTCTTCTTTGTAAAAATGTCTATTCATTTCCTCTGCCCATTTTATAATTGGATTATTTGTTTTTGGGTGTTGATTTTTATAAATTCTTATAGATTTGCATACAATCCTTTATTTGCAAATATCTTCTCCCCTTACGTAGGTTGCCCCTTAATTTTGTTGACTGTTTCCTTCACTTTGCAGAAGCGTTTTATTTTTATAAAGTCCCAATAGTTTATTTTTGCTTTTGTTTCCCTTGCCTCAGGAAATAATATATCTAGAAAGAAGTTGCTATGGCCAATGTCAAAGAGGTTACTGCTTGTGTTCTCCTTTAGGATTTTTATGGTTTAATGTCTCACATTTAGATCTTTAATCTATTTTGAATTTATTTTTGTGTTTTGTGTAAGGAAGTGGTCCAGTTTCATTCTTTTGCATGTTGCTGTCCAGTTTTCCCAAAACCATTTGTTAAAAGACTATTATTTTTTCTTTCTTTGTTGAAGATTAATTGACCATATGGTTGTGTGTTCATTTCTGGGTTTTCTATTCTGTTCTATTGATCTATGGGTCTCTTTTTGTGCCAGTACCATACTGTTTTGATCAGTACAGTTTGGCTATTTGGGGTCTTGTGTAGTTCCAAACAAATTTTAGGATTGTTTTTTTCTAGCTCTCTGAAAAATGCTGTTGGCATTTTGGCTCTTATCCTGATTAGTAGAAATCAGGAAATAGATGAAGCAGGAAAGTAAAATTTGTGGAGGAAAAAGGAAATATTAGAGTTTGAGATATCAGCAATAAAATAGTTTTAAATAATGATTAAATTTAAGTTCTGATCACAAACAGAGTGGCTATATTGAATGGAAATGGAAATTGGTTTTTGGAAAGATCATAAGAGGTAAGACCATACTATTGGAAGAAACACCAAAAGTAGTGTTGAAATCATTGTGTTGACAAGAAGAATGAAGATTAGCCATATGCTCTGTATTGAAGCTATGGAGAAATGGTGGAGGGTTCCTTGGATATCAGCTGATTGTAAAAATGAAGCATGAGTATGTTCATGTTAGATGCAATTCACATAGCAAAGTCTGGGATGGGGGCACCTGGGTGGCTCAGTCACTTAAGCGTCCGACTTCAGCTCAGGTAACGATCTTGCAGTTTGTGAGTTCAAGCCTCACATCGGGGACTGTGCTGGTAGGTCAGATCCCGGAGCATGCTTCAGATTCTGTGTCTCCTCTCTCTCTGCCCCTCCCCCACTCATTCTCTCCCTCCCTCTCTCTCAAAAATAAATTAAGAAAAGTAAAGTCTGGGATGTTTAGAGATGTGGTGGGGAAAAGTATTTATGAAGAACATGAGAACCCCACCTCCATGGTTCATGAATCTATAGAAAAGAGACAAGAGGCTTCCATTAGAAATATTTTTATAGTATCGCATGATATTGAACATTGTAATAATAATTATTAATAACATTAAGTATTGATTATTAGTATTTGCCATGATTATAACATGATATTGATTCCATTTTATTTTGAATATAATAATAATTTTATATCTATTGAACATCACTAGTTGGAAACTACAGTTACTATATAAAGGAACATTTTAACCAAATAGATGCCTTCTCCCATACATTGCTTCCCTGTGTCTCAGATTTTCAATAGTTTAAAGTTTATGAGAAAGTTAAAAATAAAAAAGTCAGAAAGCTGAACTATTCCTACTCTTAAATATTTTCCTGTCAAACACTGCAAAATAACCAGGGGTATCTTACTCCTCCACATGTTCTCAGATCCTTGGTTTGTGTCTTGCTATTTCTAAGTGGCCTAATCAGAATTCTTTAATAATAATCCTTATTATAGACCATGGCGATTACTTTTTAGAAAGACATCATTTATAACTGAATTCTTAATCTTTAAGAGTTAAAGATTTGTAATGAGAACTCCAGTAGTGTACATGGTAGATCAGAGTCAATCACCAAAAGGAAGTAAGAAAGGAGTGTGCCACAGTAAGGGGGCATCATCCTCTCTCGCCTCTCCCTTAGTGATGGGGACATTGCAATGTTCAAAAATCCACAAAATGTCACAGTTTTAGGCCAAAGTCTTCAAGACCCAAACTGGCTGCTGTGGATTATAAAGAACTTTTTAAAAAGGAAAACCGCCACATGCCTTCTTCCCCAAAGACTATGGGGGCAAACGTCCAATGCTCACCATGAAATAGTGTGTGTAAAGATCAACCCTGGAATTAAAAAGCAAATAAACGAAACACTTTATAGGGCCAAACTCAAAAGGACTGTACTGTTCTCTGGACAGAAATGAGGCTGAAGGCTGGTATTTCAAAAGAGCCACAAATTCTCTATCTGTCCCAAATGGGAAATAATAATTTTATTGAATAATAAATTAAAAATGAATCCCCTTCTTTGTCCTTATAACTTAGTAAGTACTTATGATGTGGTCTCTGTAGCCAGAGTGCAATTCTTCACTTAATGAATGAAAGAAGTGTGTGTGAGTCTGTGTGTACAATTATCCAAGATGAAAGAGTAGGAACAAAGTGAAAAAAATATTTCAAGAAATTGAATTTTTGAATAAAAAACAAATGTTCTTTAAGGATTTCAGGTATGCTAGTGGTGTTGGCATTACCCCATAAGATTTTAATTTCCATGAGCAAGAAGCACAAGCAGCTTTGAGTACCTCTCTATCTCCATTCACAAGAAGAAAATACATTTACAAAGATCAGATTAGGATTTTACTGCTTTTGGCCAAACACCATTTGAAGACTTATAGAGTAAAAAGTCTATGTCATATGATTATTCAAATAAGGATCGAGAAGGGGCAAAGTTGAATTCTTCCTCAATAGGTAATACTTCAAAATGTATTTAATGAAAAGAATTTATAACAAAAACAAGTAATTATGCTATTTATCTGTAATATGAAATTTCTGTTATTTTTAAATGATTAGGGTATATGAGAGAGTTTTGATAGTATGATGCAATTCTTATCACACAATAAATAGCTTACCTTTTCTGTGTTAGTTTTGAGTGGATGCTAATTTTATATACTGCCATGAATATTCTGGCTGTGTTCCAAATGTGCATAGAAGACTAAAATCTAGTGTAAAAGGCCCACTAGCCCAAAGAGTTTATATACATACAGAGTCTTTGAAATGAGGAATGTGGAGACACCTACTTTGAACTGTCATCTGTGAACAGGATTTAGAACAGGTTACTGGAAAGTAATTTTCCTTAAGCCTTGGGAGTCACATTACAGTGTGAGAATTTGGTGCAATATAAGAATCGTCTTCTAAGAACAATATATATACGAACACACATGTAACATTGTGTACAATGTTTCATAGGGTTCACAGATGCTTTGAACTTACCCATAAACCCTTTGGGAGCCCAAATACTCCAGGTTAAGAATGCCTGATGGTTTATCTGAGTTCAAAATATAAAGTTGCCTAGATAGGACAATCAACTGAAATATATATTCATTGTAGAAAATTTAGAAAATATTAAAAAGCACAAATAATTGCATGTGATTCCATGTGAATGATAAAATCACTATGATCCCATCACACATAGATAAGCCTGCCTAACATTTGGGTGTATATCTTTCCAGTCTCTTTTCCAAATAAAAAAATACTTTTCCATGAATAGCACTTTACTGCCCATAACATTTAATTATAGCTTTTTGATTCAAATATTATGATTATATCCCCATGCTATCAAATATTCAGTGACATAATTATATTTCATCAAAATGCAAGTATTTATTAAAAACCAAGTTTTTATTGGGGCGCCTGGGTTGCTCAGTCAGTTAAGCGTCCGACTTTGGCTCAGGTCATGATCCCGTGGTTTGTGAGTTCAAGCCGTGCGTCGGGCTCTATGCTAAAAGCTCAGAGCCTGGAGCCTGCTTCAGATTCTGTGTCTCCTCTCTCTGCCCCTCCCATGCTCATGCTCTGTCTCTCTGTTTCTTAATAATAAATAAACGTTAAATTTTTTTTTAAAAAACAAGTTTTTATTATAAAACATTTTTTATTTCTTAACACTAACATTTCTAATTCTTTATTTCTAGAATCACTACTACTACAGGAATAATTCCTTGTATGACCCATGCTTGTTTACCAGGATCACTTTCTCATAATGTAGCAGGATTCTTGCACAGAGAGTCGTGACACAGAGGCTTTTCTTTCCAGGAAGCAACTTTATTCATGCCAGCAGGGCTCAGCTGGGTTCATACCCAAAGAACTGAGCCCCAAACGCCACATGGAGTAGTTTTTTTATATATATTCTACTTCTTTGTCTCCCATATATGGTAACACACAAAGATGCAGTCTGATTAAGTGGTTTCATCTTACAAGGTCGTGAGGGATGTTGTCACATACGTGTATAGCCAGGTTGCCTTGAGGTTTTCTTGAGGTTGTTTTTTTTTCTTTCCTTAGGGAGGGGACCCTACCACATTACATCTTCTAAAATCACCTTATCCTAATGGCCAACATATTAAACCCTGAGTTTTAATCAAAGTACTTAATACTTGTTCAAGAAATATCATGTAATATGTAAGAAAGGAATATAGCCTATTCTAGATATAGTATAAATTGGGCAGGTAATTCTTCTGGATCACTTTGGTTTGGTTTGCTGGGATGTGGTCAGGATTTTGAATTGTGTAATCAGTTACCAGTAGATTCTAAAGGAGGGTGGTTCAAACTCTATACAAATTCAACTTCCTGTGATGCTGAGAAATAAATGTTGAAGAGCCATTTTTTTTTCTTATAATTGTTTGTGTTTTCCATATGTCTAGCCCGGTTTATCTTACCCAAATCATGCTTTCTTTCTGTCTTTGCACAGGGCATGAAGTACTTACTAGAAAGGATGACAGGCAGGGAGACAGAGCCTAAGGGCTCTCTCAGAGCTAAAAATCTTTTGTTTTAGAGTGAAAGGGAGTTAATATGCCAAAAGATGAACACTTGTGGTTCGGGGGGTGGGGGTATCTGTGATATTTTATTCCTCTTTATTTATTTTTAATTTTTTAAACTTATTTGTTTATTTATTGTGAGAGAGCCAGAGACAGCATGAGTTGGGGAGGAGTAGAGACAGAGGGAGAGAGAGAATCCCAAGCAGGCTCTGCACCATTAGCGCAGAGCCTGATGCGGGGCTCAAGCTCATGAAATCATGAGATCATGGCCTGACCAAGAGTCAGATGCTTAACCAACTGAGCCACCCAGGTGCCCTTATTTTCTTCCTCTTTAAATGTTGCATTCTTCCTACATTTTCCAAATGATCCTGTATTAAGTTGATCATGGGAAAAACACAAGGAAAATATTTAAGTGCATTCTATGATCCTACTTTAATAATGTTAATCTCATGTTCAGTTGATCTTTCAGTCCAAATGTCTCCCAGTCATTTGTCACCTTAAAAATAGGGTCTTTCCCAGAAAGCCAATATTTTACACTCTTATAAATGAAGAATTCATAATACCAAAAATCTACTCCAGTCTCAAAATCCTAGAATAGGTCTGTCCAAGACACCATGACAGAAACAGAGAACCATTAAAAGTAATCACAATATGTCTCGCCTCTTCTTCATTCTATGCACACTCTGGGTCTGAATGAAGACAAGAGATGTAAGGCATGAAACTGAAAGCTCATGAACAAGAACATGAAAGATACCATCTTACATAAATGGCTAGTCCTAGAATATAGAACAAGATCATTCCAATCTTGGCTCATTCATTCATTCATTCATTCATTAAATCAAATATTTATTTTGTATCTTCTGGGTACTAGGCAGTATGCTAGGTGCAGAGTGTAAAGTAGAAAGTAAAACCAACATGACCCTTTCCTAAATGGAGATAATATTTTAAACAAATAAATGTGCATATAAACATATATTTATAAATTATTATTACAGGAATGACTTACATTGCTTAAATGCTTACCAGGCACCAGGTACTATGTCAATGGCTTTCAATAAATGATCTCATGTATTCTTCCCAATTTTCCTCTGGGGTAGGTGTTATAGATAAGAAAACTGAAGCTTAGGTGGTCAAGTATTTTGCCCACAGTCCCACCAGGGGAGAGGGTTTGAATGTAGGCTATTTGATTTCCAAACCAGTGCTGTGACAGAGAAGAGTATGGTGCTATGAGAGAGGAGGGAAGATAACTGGGTGTCAAGGAAAGCTCTGTGGAGGAAATGGCATCAGGTGAGGACTGAAGCATGAAAGGGTGTTAGGGAGCTAGCTATCTGGTTGAAAATGTGTACTCATGCAGCATTCAAAGTGTTTCTGACCTCAATTTCACCCAAATCAATTATTTCTAAATAACTTATTTGCTTTATAATACAGCTCTGAGATTGATTAACCGTAATGAATTTGGAATAATGAGTCAAGAGGTCTTAGCTTTGGAGTGTTCTTTTATTCCTCTTGTTGCTTTGCTTTAAAATAGTGTACTCTAAAGGGACAGATGCCTTCCCGTAGCCCAAGCAGCCACATCCTCACTGACTGGTGCTACGGCAAAGTGCCATCAAAGGCTTCTTACATTCATAACATATTCTTTCAATTTAGTCCTCTGTACCCAACCCAGCACGTCCAACTCTATCTTGTAGGACCTAATAAATATTTGGAGAACAGGATGGGGAAAGAGGATGGGGGTTGTGGGTGATAATGACCTGGAGGAAAAACAAAACCTGTTAAATATTCATATCTGTTGAGTATGCTGATATCAAAGAATTTAAGACTGTCTTTATAGAACCCTATTTTTAAAAGTGGACTGATGCATAGTTGAAGAAACATATAAACAAACATTGACTAGAAAAGAATCTGCAATCTTTCATAAGCAGTCTCCCTAAGGGAAAACATACTATTGATCATGGACCATTGAGGTCCATCACAAATAGGCAAATGTTAATAATCAAATACTATATTTTTAAATGCAAAGGGTCTACTGTATATACTATATAAAGCAGGTGTATCCTGCCTTTTTCCCCACTAAATACTATTTTGTAAGCATTTTCCTGTCACTAAATAGTAGTCTAAAATTTCCATTGTGTGGGTTTATAATGTACTTCCCATCTATTTTATTATTGTACATAATGATTGATTCCTAGTTTTCATTTATAAATAAAAACTTAAAAGGGTCTTGTGGATAAGTCTTGGTATGGTTTTTTTTAAATTGTTTCTTTGGGCTAGATTCATAGTAGTCAAAATATATGACCTTTTTAAAGCTTGCTTTTCAGAAATGATGTACCAATCTCAACTTCTATCAGCAATGTGAGAAATACTCATGTAACTATAATCTTGCCTGAATTAAGTATCACACATATTTCTTACATTGACAGAGAAAAAAAGCATTTTGTATGCATATTTTATTTACTAGTGAGCTTACATCCTATTTATTGGCTTTTGTGTTTCTAATCTGAATTGTCTATATTTTTTAGATATTTGCCTTTTTTTAATTTATAAAACTCTTGCTATGTAAAGTTAACCATTTGCATCATGTTTTTTGCCTTTTGTATTGTTTGTTTCACTGAAGTCATTCAAGAATTTTGGAATTTATTTGGGCATGCAATATAAGTTGAGAGTCTAATTTCATTTTTTTCTAAAAGGCAATTTCCTAGCATCATTTATAGAATAATCTTACCTCTTCTCATTGGTAAATGACGTGGCCTCTACATAGTCAGTAGATTTCAAGATATACTACAAATATGTAGTTATCAAAACAGTATGGTATTGGCGCAGAAATAGACACATGGATCAATAAAACAGAATAGTGTCCCAGAAATAACTCTATGCTTATATGGTCAATTAATCTTAGACTTGGAGAGAAGAATCGACAATGGAGAAAAGATAGCCTTTAGTCTTTTAAAAAAATGGTGCTGCAAAAACTATACAGTTTTGGAAGATCGTATGTTTCTAGAAATTTATCCATTTTGTGTTTACTGCCCTCTTAGAACTGTTTTTGCTGTGTCCCAAAGATTTTGGACTGTTGTGTTTTCATTTTCATTTGTCCCCATGTATTTTTGTTATTTCTTCTTTGATTTCTTTATTGATTCATTAGTTGTATGATATCATGTTGTTTATTCTCCATATGTTTGTGGGGGTTTTTTCCAGTTTTTTTTCTTATGACTTATTTCTAGTTTCATACCATTGTGATTGGAAAAGATGCATGGTATGATTTCAATCTTCTTAAATTTATTGAGACTCATTTTATGTCCTAATATGTGATCTATTCTGGAGAATGTTGCATGTGCACTTGAAAAGAATGTGTATTCTTTCTGTTGTTTTGGATGGAATGTTCTGTATATATCTGTTATGTTCATCTGGTCTAGTATGTCATTCAAAGGCAATGTTTCCCTGTTGATTTTCTGTCTGTATTATCTATCCATTGATATAAGTAGAGTGTTAAAGTTCCCTACTATTATTTTATTGCCATCACTTTCTTTATGTCCATTAATATTTGCTTTATGTATTTAGGTGATCCAGTATTGTGTGCATAGATATTTATAATTGTTATATCCTCTTGTTGGATTGATCCCTTTATCATTATGTAATGTTTTCTTTGTCTCCTGTTAGCCTTTGTTTTAAAGTCTATTTTGTCTGATATAAGTCTTGCTTTTTTTTTCACTTCCATTTGCATGGTGAATGTTTTTCCATCCCTTCACTTTCAGTGCATATGTGTCTTTAAATCTGAAGTAAGTCTTTTTCAGGCAGCATATAGATGGGTCTTCTTGGTGTGTGTGTGTGTGTGTGTGTGTGTGTGTGTGTGTGTTTTATCCATTCTGCCACCCTATCTCTTTTAATTGGATCATTTAGGCCATTTACATTTAAAGTAATTATAGATAAGTATGTACTTATTGCTATTCTTTTAATTTTTTTTCTGGTTGTCTTATAGTTCTTCTTTGTTCTTATTCTCTTGCTCTCTTTCTTTGTGATGGAGGAGTATCTATAGTGTTGTGTTTGGCTTTCTTTCTCTTTATTTTCTGTGTATCTATCATAGGTTTTGGGTTTCCAGTTACCATGAGGTTCATATACAACATCCTAAGTAAATAGCAGTCTACATTAATTTGATGATCATTTAAATTCAAACACATTCTAAAACAGAAAACAGAAAAAGAAAAAAAAACTTTCTTTTTCTTTTTCCCATTCTCTTCCCTTTTTACTGCCTTACTCACATTTGGTGTATATGTTCTTATATTTTACATTTTTATTCATAATTTTCTTGTATCTATGGCCATTTATTTTCCACTTAAAGAAGTCCCTTTAACATTTCTCATAAGTCTAGTTTAGTGGTGATAAACTCCTTTATCTTGCTTGTCTGGGAAACTCTTTATCTCTCCTTCAATCTGATTAATAACCTTGCCAGGTAGAGTATTCTTACCTGTAGGTTTTTTTCCATTCAGCACTTAGAATATGTCATGCCAATCCTTTCTGGTGTGCAAAATTTCTGCTGAAAAATCAGCTGATAATCTTATAGGTTTTCTCTTGTAAGTAACCTTTTGTTTCTCTCTTGCTGCTTTTAGGATTCTTTCCTGATCTTTAACTTTTGACATTTTAATTGTTATGTGCTGTGGTGTGGGCCTCCTTGTGTTTGCGTTGTTTGGAACTTTCTGTGCTTCTTGGACTTGGATTTCTATTTACTTCCCTAGGTTAGGGAAGTTTTCAGTTATTATTTCTTCAAACAAGTTTTCTACACCTTTCTTTCCCCTCCTATTATTTGGATGGATAGATAGATAGATAGATAGATAGATAGATAGATAGATGATAGATAGAAACTATGTGCTGCTCATTACACCATATTCTTAGGAAACTGCCACAACTCCTGCTATTTAGATAATCATGCTTGGTATCTGTGATTCTTGCCTCAAAGCAACAGAATTAGGCGGTGGGCAGTAACCCTGATTATGGCTGGATACAATGAGCTGAGCCAATCAGATCCCTTCTTTGAAAAGATGAACTAAAACACTGCTCAGACACTGACTGGAAATCAGACAGAAGCTGAAGGAATACTGTGTGATGAATGATGGTGGGGAGGGGTGGTCAATGAAGCCATATCCATAAGCCAAGTTATGTGAAAGCAGAAGCTCGGTGGCAGCAGAGGAAAATGGCTGATAGGCTCATAGAGAGGAACAGCGATATTAGCAGAGAAATGACACAACCGGAGAATGAATATTCAGCCCCAGTGCTTGGGCAGATGTATTTAACAGAAAATCCAAATTTTTGTGACATATTATTGGTTCCGCCTTCTTAAACCAAACGGAAGGTTACTGGAGGGATTGTGGGAGGGGGGATGGGCTAAATGGGTAAGGGGCATTTTGGAATCTACTCCTGAAATCATTGTTGCACTATATGCTAACTAACTTAGATGTAAATTAAAAAAAAAAAAAAAACAACAATAATAGACACTTCTCTAAAGAAGACATCCAGATGGCCAACAGGCACATGAAAAGATGCTCAACGTCACTCCTCATCAGGGAAATACAAATCAAAACCACACTGAGATATCACCTCACGCCAGTCACATTGGCTAAAATCAACAAATCAGGAGACTATAGATGCTGGCGAGGATGTGGAGAAATGGGAACCCTCTTGCACTGTTGGTGGGAATGCAAACTGGTGCAGTCACTCTGGAAAACTGTGGAGGTTCCTCAAAAATTTAAAAATAGATCTATCCTATGACCCAGCAATAGCACTGCTAGGAATTTACCCAAGGGATACAGGAGTGCTGATGCATAGGGGCACTTGTACCCCAATGTTTATAGCAGCACTTTCAACAATAGCCAAATTATGGAAAGAGCCTAAATGTCCATCAACTGATGAATGGCTAAAGAAATTGTGGTTTATATACACAATGGAATACTACTTGGCAATGAGAAAGAATGAAATATGGCCTTTTGTAGCAACATGGATGGAACTGGAGAGTGTTATGCTAAGTGAAATAAGTCAGGCAGAGAAAAACAGATACCATATGTTTTCACTCATATGTGGATCTTGAGAAACTTAACAGAAGACCATGGGGGAGGGGAAGGAAAAAAAAAGTTAGAGAGGGAGGGAGCCAAACCATAAGAGACTCTTTTTTTTTATATATATATGAAATTTATTGACAAATTGGTTTCCATACAACACCCAGTGCTCATCCCAAAAGGTGCCCTCCTCAATACCCATCACCCACCCTCCCTCCCTCCCACCCCCCATCAACCCTCAGTTTATTCTCAGTTTTTAAGAGTGAGACTCTTAAAAACTGAGAATAAACTGAGGGTTGATGGGGGGTGGGAGGGAGGGGAAAGTGGGTGATAGGTATTGAGGAGGGCACCTTTTGGGATGAGCACTGGGTGTTGTATGGAAACCAATTTGACAATAAATTTCACATTAAAAAAATAAAAAAACAATAATAATAAAAGACAAAAAAAAGGAAGCGACAATGAAACAAACAAACAAACAAAACCTAAATAGAACAAAGATCTTAATAACCTCTGAGAATAAATTAGGCACACTTCATATTTTCCTAGTGCATGTGATTAGTTATATATGTCAAAGTTATTCTCTTGAAGTTTGAGTGTAATCAGTGGCAATAATATTGATAACAGATAATACTTTTATCCCATTATACATCAAGCACTGCTCTATGTACTTCACATGGATGAAATCTTTTAGAGTTACAAGTAGTATCCCTAGAGGATAGATATCTTATTTTGAGAGTAAACTGAACATGGGAAGGCTAAATTACTTGCCCTGAGGCACATCATCAATAAAGGGCAATGCTGAGATTTGAACTCAGTCTGGAACTAGACTCCATGCTCCCAAACTCTGTATCACAAAATTGTCTGCAACCAGAGTCTTTTCTGGAAGAATGATATTTCTTTGGTAAATCCTTTCCCATGCTACCATTCTGGTTCCTGCTTCTTGGTTAAATTTGGGTATTTTGTACTGATTCACAAATCTCCTCATTGGCCTTAAATTTTCAAAGGTGGTAACAGAACTGAACATTGTATTCTAAGATTTTAAATCTTCTATACTTTTAAATCTCTTTTTTCCTTTCTAATTCTCATTTTGTGTATATGGATTTATGTTTTTATTATAATTTTGAGAGGACTATTTCATCATTTTCCCAGTTTTTAACACTATAAATTCTAATGCTTTACTCTGTAATTTATTAAATTCCACTTTGTATTTATTTTTTCCTTCTTCCTTTTTTTTTGCTGACATTTTCTTGAAATTCCTGAATAAAATGTTTAGTTCATTTATATTAATTCTGTATAGCTTACTAATAAAATTACTTAAGCTTATAAATTTTCCAAATTACAACTTGGCTTTATTCTATAAGTTTTAGTGTTCTCCAATATATTTCCTAAAACCAAGTATAGATTTTCTTTTATTTTTGAAATAATGGTTAGTTTTGGTTTTCTTTAAGTTGATTAGACAAACTTCTTTATTCAAACGTTTGTTATTAATTTCTAGATTTATTGTTTTTTAGATAGAAAATATATGTGTATTTTTTGTACTTTGGGAATTTACTTTTTTTTAAAATTTTGACCTGTTTCTTAAGTCTCTTTTTTGTTTGTGATGTTAATGGTATTAATACTCTGTATGCCTTGGGGAAATAATATACCATGTAAACTTATTAATTATATTATTCAAATGATCAGTTATTATTCTTCTATTGAATCTGTCAAAAGCTGAAATAGATATGTTATGAATCTTCTGAATAGTTTTGTTTCTCTCAATTTCCATTTGTTTGTCTAGTAATCTGATGTTAAGTTACAGTTCATAATTTATATTATTCTGAGTCATAACTTTTTTTAACTTGTTTTATTTTTTATATTTTAAAATTTACATCCAAAATAGTTAGCATATAGTGCAACAATGATTTCAGGAGTAGATTCCTTAGGCTCCTTACCCATTTAGCCCATCCCCCCTCCCACAACCCCTCCCATAACCCTCAGTTTGTTCTCCATATTTATGAGTCTCTTCTGTTTTGTCCCCCGCCCTGTGTTTATATTATTTTTGCTTCCCTTCCCCTATGTTCATCTGTTTTGTCTCTTAAAGTCCTCATCTGAGTCATAACTTTTGATATGATAAAATTACTCTATCTCATTTTAGTGCTGTTTGCTTTAATTTTATTTTGTCTAAAATTCATATTGCTACCACTGCTTCCTGTTGATATTTCCCAGATAAACATCTCTTGAGCCTTTAAATTTAGTCAGTTAGGGATTTAAAGTGGAAAGCCAGTTTAGGACAGCAATCATATCAAGAGTGCTAACATTCCATGACCTACTTTCACATTCTGGCTCTGAAGTGAAATAAAAATAATGTGTTTGGGGGAAAAGTCTTATTAAATAAAATACTAAAGGGAACTTCCTTAGCCTGATAAAATTTATTTTGAAATGTACTTAAAATTGAATGTTACTGGTATTCCTTTTAAAATAAGAATGAGACAAGGATATCATCTATTAGGAATTGAACTGTACCCTTCTGCCCCCCTGCCAAGCTCATATACTGAAGTTCTAATCCCCAGTACCTCAGAATATGACCCTATTTAGTGATAGGGTCTTCACAGAAGTAATCAAGTTCAAATGAGCCCATTAGGGTAGATGCTAATCCAGTATGATTGGTATGCTTATAAAAAGGGGAAATTTGGAGACAGACATGTATACAAGGGAGAAAGCGAACATGAAACAGCCATGTACAAGCCCAGGAGAGAAGCCTGAAACAGATCCCTGGCTCACAACCAATCCAACCAGTGCCTTGATTTCAGACTTCTAACATCCAGAAATGGAAGATAATAAGTTTCTGTTCTTTAAGCCACCCAGTTTGTGGTACTTTGTTATGTCGGCCCCAGCAAAGTAATGCATCCTTTATCATTGCTTCAATTAAAAGTTTAACTGGAGGTACTAGTTATACCAGTAAAAACAAAAAATGAAGTAAAATGTATAGACTGTGAAGAAACATAACTTTCAGTTTTTACAGAAAGTATAATTATAGAAAACCCAAGAAGGTTTTCAGAATTATCAAAAGAATTACCAGAATTAATACAATTAGTTAGAGAGTTCAGTAGGTGGCTCAATATAAATCAATATAAAAATCCATTACATCAATAAAAATCAGTAACAACAACAGAAAATGAAATGTTATAGACAATAATATCATTTACCCTAATGAACTGTAAAGTACTTTGGAACCTACAAAATATAAGCATGATCTTTACATAAGCAGTTCTAAAACTTTTTTGAAAGTCTTTAAGAAGACAAACAAATAGATGCCATTCTGATAATTAAATAAAATAGTCCACATAAAAGATTTAGAGAGGATGCAGACCTGAGTGGGCACTCTGCAGGTCATAGCTCTTATGTTTATTGCATGATGAATGTTGTGATGTCAATTAAATAAAGTCCTCTTGTTTTAGGTATGTTTCTTGTAAGCAGCAAATAGTTGCTATCCCTTTGCTTTTTGGTTTTACCAAATTTGTGAACCACCTTTCCAGACTTATCTATCACTTAATGCCAAGCCATAGATAAATGGTATTTGTTCTATCCCATTAACATTTATATAAGGCTATAAAATAATACTTTCTAATGTTTAAAAATACATATAAACATAACAGTAAAAAATAGGAACAAATTGAGGTTAGTGGTAGTATTGCATATAGAGAAGGAAACACAAGCACAGAACACTACCCAGGGGATTCAACCTGAATGTGTAGTTTCATTTTTTAAGCTGACGATGGATATCTGGGTATTCATTATTTTATCCTGTTTTGATGTTTTATATATCTAGTGAATGTAATAATAAATTAATTGTAAAGAGGTCTGATAACAGTTTATATGAAACAAACAAACAAACAAACAAACAAGCAAACAAAAAGGCTGGGGAATTCCCTTTAATGATAACTCAGTATGAGTCACCAGCACGATGTAGTTTTACAAAATTAAGACTATCTTGGGCAGCGCTAAGCCAAACACTGTCTCAGTTGAGGATGATACTAGGGACTGTCTATTATTTACAGATTCTCATTTATTTCCTTCTGCTAGAATGAAAGCTTACAAGTGCAAAAATCTTTGTCTATTTCTTCTTAGATGTATCTAAAGTTGTTATGTTGCTGCTTGTTATGTATTAGGTCAAAGATATTTGTTAAATGATGAATGATTTTTTGCATGTATATATAATACATATCTATTTTTATTGGATTTGATTTGCAAATATTTCATTTAGACTTTCTCTTTTTCATAGATCTTACTATTTCTTTCTCATACTAATTTCAAGTGTTGGTATTAAGGTTATTTTAGCCTTTTTCCTCTTTCACTTCTCTGGAATAATTTATGTAAGATTGGAATTACATGTCCCTTGAACATGTGGTAGATGTTGCCTGTGTAATTATCTGGGATATGTGTTTTGCAATGGGGAGGATTATAACAGCAGCTATTAAAAATATTCCCTAAATTTCAATTGTTTCCTACAGAGGTCTCTTTATCATTCACCACTAGCGTAAAGCAGGTGGATGTTGGTCTAGCACCTTTCCTGGATAGCAACCTTCCAGTTTTTTCTTTTGCATGGCTCCACCATCTAAAATCTCTTTACCTTCAGTTTCAAGTGAAAGCAAGCCAGAGATCCTAAAAAAATATTGTGAAGGACATTCTTGTAAGTGATATACTAATTTTTGTCCTTATTCCACTGGCTAGCACCAGACTTGCGACTTCAACCTAATTGGTGCCTAACTGGAAGGCAGATGTTTTTTCTAGGGAAAGAAAATGGCCTAGTGAGCACCTGGCAAATCTCTGCCACGTGACTGATTTCAGTTTTTGTATTGAGTATAATTCTATTTAGGTCTTCTATTTATTCTTGTGTCAATTTTGCAACTGTATCTTTGTAGGGATTTTTTTCTAATTCTTAAAATATATTGTCATAAGGTTGTATCATATTTGAAAGGGTGAATTTTTACTGTTTCTGCAGTTACATTGCACTTTTTATTTTTAATATTTTTTGTGCCTTTTATTTCTCTTTTTCCTTTGCTCAAATTTATTGTCTTTGAGCAATTGTCAAATTTATAGCTTTGTCTATCTATCCGCATTTTGTATAAACAGCTTTGGGGTTGTTTTCCAGTCCTTTGTAACATACCGAATTAGTTTCTGTTCTTACATTTGTTAATTCTTCCAGCTTCCCCTGATAATTTCCAGTATTCTTTTTAAAATCTCTTAATTTAAATTTCTTAATTGAGATGTCTATTTCATTAATATTAAACCTTTCTTCCTCTTTAATATTTTTTCTTCTTTTCTAAAATTTTTCATATTTAGTGTATATAACAATGTATAGTTCTAAATGTGTCTTAAATTTCATTATGATCTCTTCTTTAACAATTACAAAGTTTTTTTTTTTTATTTAAAAAAAATTTTTTTTTCAATGTTTATTTATTTTTGGGACAGAGAGAGACAGAGCATGAACAGGGGAGGGGTAGAGAGAGAGAGGGAGACACAGAATCGGAAACAGGCTCTGAGCCATCAGCCCAGAGCCCGACGCGGGGCTCGAACTCACGGACCGCGAGATCGTGACCTGGCTGAAGTCGGACGCTTAACCGACTGCGCCACCCAGGCGCCCCAATTAATTACAAAGTTTTAAATTTCTTCTTGCTATTGATTACCAAGTTGAATTGATCAGGTAATCAATCTGTGTAATATAATCTTTTATATTTATTATGATCTATTAATGAAGGCAAATGGTAACAGTTTACTAATGTGGGGTTGATAATAATATGTTTTCCCTTATTTGGGACTATTGGCTTTTCTATACGCTATTAGATCAAGCTTGTTAAGTATGTCATTGAAGTTACTTAATTTTACTGCTTGAATTTTCAGTCATTAAGAAATCTGTTAAAACTTTGTAGTGTGATGGTGAAGTTGTTAATTTTTCTTTGAAATTTGTCAGTGATAAAAGTTGTTAGTGATAGACACTTTCAGTTTGCGTTTATCTGAAAATGTCATAGATGGCCATTCAATTAGGTTTCTGAGCGTATTAATACAAGCTGACAGTTTTTTCCTTTCAAAATTTGAAAGATATTTTTATACATTTTCTGTATCCCATGAGTGTTTGAGAAGTCAGCTCTTGGTCTAATTGTCATTCTTGTATAAATAATCTATCTTGTTTTTCTGACCACTTAATATTTTATTATTGCCTCTGATACTCTGCATATTTATCATAATAGTTCAGTATAATGTGGCTTGGTGCGCACTTCTTTTAGTTGGTCCTCTTTGAAATTTGTTCTTCTTTCTGAATTGAGGATTAAATTCCAAAATTCCTAAATTCCCACTTTCTGAGCTACTGAGATGTTTATAGCACCAAATTATTTTATTATTCATGTCCCTTAATTTCTCTTTCACGATTTCTATGTTTACATTTCTATCTGGTGTATGTTGGGAAATATATCTAAATTGATCTTATATTTCATTAATTCTCCAACTATGGTTGGAGAATTAACCTCCTCAGTGGAAAATTAATTTCAATATATGCTTTTTAATTTCTGGAAGTTCCATTTGATTCTTACATGTGTCAGTCTTTTTTATAATACCATTTTCCTTGCTAATGTTATTAAATCCCTCTATCATTTACTTAAACATTTTAAACACATTTACATTTTAGACATACTAAATACAATATCCAAGTCTTTGGAATCAACTTTTGCTTGAACAAACAAGCCCAAGGTTGGTTGTTTCTCTGTGTAAGCTTGCCTTTGTGTTGCTAGTTCATGTTTTTCTGGGCTTTATCTGTATGAATGGATCCTGCAGGGTCTAAGTTGTAGGTGCATCTGTTCATCTGCTTAGATTTTCTTTTTCTATCAGAAACTCTGGGGCACTACCAACTAAGTATGACCTGAAGTCAATTCCTCCATCTGGAATTTCCAAATTACCCTACAAGAACAAGCCTGCTCTTCCCAAATTTTAGAAGGGGATTTTTTACCTATCCATGCTCCATGTGAAGACAAGCAAGTTTCTTTCCCTTCTGCCTTTATTAGTAGTCCAAAACATTTTTGTTTTGTGTTTGTTTTGGCAACCCACCACTTCCCTGACTATGTAGATTTCAAAGGATTTTGGCTTTATGCAGGGATACCCTTTACCTTGCACAGGCCTAAAGCCTTAACTATTATCATGTGTGCACTCATTAAAATCCAAGACTCTGGGTTACTGAGACTGGTTTATTTTCCCAGGATAGCTTTACACTGAGTATCAGTTCATTGTTCTAATTTCAAATTTCCCCTTTGCTCTTTGGAAATTTACCTTACTTTCTTGCATGACAAACTGTGTATTTAAAAAGGTATTTATCATATTTTATCCAGCTCTCCAGTATATTGTTGGAAAGTTTCTAGAGTATCTCATTCATCCTATTTCTGGAAATGGAGCCTTCCTAAGATGGGATGTTTATCTTCTGTAATCTCCTATTATATATTCCTAAATATTTTTATATTTCTTTATCATATTTTGGCTTGTACTATAATTGTGTCTTTAAGCATCTTTACCTCTCTATGCAGTGGTTAAGTTTCTTGAAAAGAAACAAAATAAAAATCAATGCTTTCCACTTATTTTGCTAGTTTCAACTGTGAGCATGGAGAAGTGAATTTTTACATCTATTTCTGAAAAGTTGACATTTTTAACTCTATCATTCTATTCTTGGGCACTTTAAGCAGAATTGTTTTGTTCTACAATTCAAATGATGCCAGAGTACAGGTGTCCTAAGAAGAAATACTACCAAAGACTAGATCAGGATGTGGAAGAAGGCCAGAGAAGGGAGAGTTCTTCATTATTTCAAAATACTGAACATTTATATGACACAAAAATTTGGCCAAGAAAAACAAAGTTTATACTGATAGCATGGAGGCAGGTCAAGTGAAACTCTATTTTATGTATGCCACACAGCCGGGCTACAATCTAATTGCTACTTTGACCATTTGATCATTATTCCATCAATATTTAAATAAACACAAATTTGCATGAAAAACATATATGTAAGTTAATCACACACTGTGCTTATGCTCAGAAGGACTTTTTGCTTTGATGACAGAGCCCTCCCTTCCAATACAACCTATCAGACAATTATTAGCATTTCTTAAGATGAACTACAAAAGGGGCAGGCATTTGTTAAGCAACAAGAGTACTTCAACTGACTGGGACTTAAGCCATTGACGTAAGCACACATCAGCCAAAATATTTTCCCCTTGTCCATAACCCCAAACTAAACACCCAGCTTGTATGCAATTAGCCTGACTACTTCAAGAATGGAATGAGTGAATCTGAAAGACGCTTCCTTAGCACTCTGCCAGGTTGCCAGAAAAGCATCTTCATTCCCCAAACTAATAAACATAATTGTCCATATCTACTTGTTGCACAGCATGCAGCAGAGAGATAAAAACAGAAGCAATGCAATTCAACATATATGCAGGATGATTCTGGGAATCAAAAGCCTGCTGGAAACCAAAGAGAGCACCTTTCCTTTATGAGCAAACATCATTCATTCATTTCAATGTTCCTGAATTTTTCTATCACCCTTTTGCTTTAATATTTCAGGACATTTATACTTTAAAATGAGTATGCTTCTTGCTGGTATGAAGCTTGATTTATTTCTTACAAGATTTTTTTTTCACAGCACACTGCCTTTCTATAGAAAACCCACAGTAAGAAATTCTTGGTTTGTGGTCTGTTGCAATACAACACAGATTATATCAAATTTGCAGGTAACTTTACATAAGAACATTACATAAGAATTTCACACAGGCCACAAAAATGGAACGAGCTTCTGGGAACCTAAAGGCATTAACCAAATTTTCAAAGCTTACCTAATTTGGGGAAAAGGCTGAGTGGTCATGATCTACAGAAGAATGATAGAACATTGCCAGTGAGCTTTCTCCTCCATGGCGAGGATATACCTCCTACAGTCACCTGCACTGTTGGGAAAGGACCCAAACCTAGCCAGAATGGGAAGAGGAGTAGAAAGGAAGCAAAGAGAGAGAAGCTTACCACTGGGGCATTTTATTTAATACTAGGTTCCTAAAAACACACAATGTTTCTTCTTGAACATTGTTGGAAATAAATACAGAAGTCTTCTTAACCAAACATGCCAGTACCAAACTTAATACACACAGTCAGGACATTGTACGAAGAAGCAGAATATTATATTTATACTGTTCTGAAAGGTTTGCAGGCTCCAGAGTTAGGCAGAATCTCAGCTCTGCCTCTTACTTACTGTAAGATCTTAGGCAAGCTGCAGACCTGTTCTGCTATTGAACTTCTAGTTTGTAAAATGGGGATAATGACTCCTAGAAGTGTTAGTATGCAGATAGAAAAAGGTTCATGTCAATATCTGACACATAGCACACACAAAATAATTGATAGACTTTATTGCTATTTCAGATATCAATTGTTAATAAATTACTGAAAGTTCCAATTTTTTTCCTGACATTTGAGCCATATCTCTATCATACAAGGGCTCTTGGACACTTGGAGTGTTTATAAAAGCAAGCCAGATTCCCAAAGTCCTTCTTAGAGATTTTGAGTTAGTGGTCTGGGGTAGACCTGGACCTTCTGCTAAGCTACACAGTTGTTCCTACTGATTAGCTAAGTTTGGGATAACACCAGGATAATGAATTCATGTGAAGTCCAAATTTTGGTTTTTGGACAAAGACAGAATTCTAGCAAGTGATCTGGGGTTATAGGTTAGAGTTCAACCTTGATTAATTCAATGAGAAGGTAATTATAATAAATATAAGTGATAAATATAAAGTGACTTAATTCCTCTCAAAGTGCTCATTTCTAATTAAGTCCCTTTTCATTAATATAATCATCTTTGTTGTGATGGCCTGAAGAATAGCACACATGCCTCACACTTTTTTCATGGAAGCTATACTCATCTTTTGATATTTCTAGGAGAATGTCATGTCTCAAGCCCATCATGGGTACTATATTACTAGTGCCTTGCATGATTTTCATGCACAATTATGACAGATGAGAAGATGAATTTTAAAACGTTATCAGCTGTTATTAGCACTCCTGGACATGCTATACTAGGGATCATGTCAGATTCAGGTCTCTGTTTATATTCTCTTCTCTTTTTCTACTTTCAAACCTTCTTCATCACCCTTTGGTTAAAATGCTTCTTCAATTCTATCTCCTGGCTTTCCCAATTGTTATTTCCTTTTAAAAGAGTCCCATCTTTGGTCACAAGTTTACAATTTGTGAACTTTTTTTATTCTGAATATCTCAAAGTGCTCTGCAGGCATTTTAAATATAGATATAAATATAGATATAGATATAAATATAGATATAGATATAGATATATAGATAGATATAATTTAAATGTATCAAATGATAGAGCAATAGGAGTGGAGTCAGGGCATCATCCCAGGTCACCGGTTCCAAGATTGGACATAAGATCCAAACAGGTCATATTTATAAAAAGTGTAAAATTTTAAAACTTACAGTAAATGTCAAGTAATTACAATGGACAAGTTTGTTAAATCCATTAAAGAGAAAAAAGTTTATTTTAAACATCTAGTTTCATCAAATTCTTAAAATGTGAAGGAGCATTTTTAGGTCCAAATATTTATGCTTCTGATTCCTGGTCTTTTTCCAATAAAAAATTGTTTTGGAAAATTTGAGTAAGATCTATTTAGCAGCTTTCAAGCATACAGTGAGCCAAAACAAAAAGTGAACAAGGATGCAAAGGATGATTCAAAGCATATTTAAAAAAATTTTTTTAATGTTTATTTTTGACAGAGAGACAGAGTATGAGTGGGGGAGGGGCAGAGAACGAGGGAGACAGAATCCGAAGCAGGTTCCAAGCTCTGAGCTGTCAGCACAAAGCTCAACGCGCAGCTCAAACTCGCGAACCGCGAGATCATGACCTGAGCCAAAGTCGGACGCCTGACTGAGCCATCCAGGCGCCCCCAAAGCATATTTTTTATTTTTATTTTTTTAAAATGTTTTTATTTATTTTTGAGACAGAGAGAGACAGAGCATGAGCAGGGAAGGGGCAGAGAGAGAGGGAGACACAGAATCGGCAGCAGGCTCTAGGCTCTGAGCCATCGGCACAGAGCCCGATGCAGGGCTTGAACTCACAGACTGTGAGATCATGACCTGAGCCGAAGTCGGACACTCAACCGACTGAGCCACCCAGGCTCCCCAAAGCATATTTTTTAAAATGACATTTTGAATGAGATTTTCTCACAGGGAATACCCTTTTTTTCTGAAGAGCAGAGAATTTTCTTTTAAGGTGAGATTTAAAGAGAAAACTCATCTGAAAGCACAATATGTGAAGTAGAATAACAAAGCTGCTCTTATTCCAAGTTAGCATTCAAAAAAATGTAAGTTTTTTACCCAGAAGTGTTAGCAGAAGAGGCCATTTGCTATCAGAAACATATTGTTCTTTGTACAGAATATTAATATGGAGAAACAACACAGATTATTATATCTAATAGAATTTTTTCAGGAAGATTTACAGCAAATAAATATTCTAGATTTACACTTAAGCAATTTTCACTAAATACGAACAAAACTTGGATTTACTTCTTGAACAAAGAGTTCAAAGTTTTTAATTTAAAGCGAGACACTCACACAACACACACAACATAAAGTCTACTTGACAATCATATGTAAACATCCAGGGATATGTAAGTGCTTCTTTTGGCTTCTATTCTCATTCACTATAAATGCCATATGATGTGAATTGCATGGGAAGTCCTGCAGGTTTGAGTTCCTTCCAAGTCGGTACAATACTATCACGATTGATCAAGGGAACCAAAGGAAACAATTAGATTTGATTCTTTTTTTTACTTTTATCCTAAGAGAGAAATTTTTAGTAGATTGTAATGCATTACAACTTACAAGAAACAAATTATTTATATATATATTTGTTCATTGGAATTTACTCTTTCCTTTAATCACTCCTGATGCTACCAAATGAAGTATATGGGAAACAGACATAAGCCACTAGAATCATCATAAAAAGGCTAGAGAAGCTGTCCTACTTCTTTTAAAACTTTTCCCGTCTAAAAAGAATTATATTAAAAACATTACATTAAAATAACGACTAAAGGGGAGCCTGGGTGGCTCAGTCGGTTGAGCGTCCTGATTTCAGCTCAGGTCATAATCTCACACTCCATGAGTTCGAGCCCCACGTCAGGCTCTGTGCTGACAGCTCAGAACCTGGAGCCTGCTTCAGATTCTGTGTCTCCCTCTCTCTCTGCCCCTACCCTGCTCATTCTCTCTCTGTCTCTGTCTCTCTCAAAAATAAATAATAAAACTTAAAAAAATTTTAAATAATGACTAAAATATATATATAGAAAAAGAGAAAATCACCTATGTTTTCAACAGTAACTGAAGATTGGTAACATTTTCTCATATTTGATTTTCTCCCCCCTAACAAATACTGCAGATAAAGTTGAAGTCCTTTTGGATGACTGCCCTTCCTCCTCCCTCTTCCTAGAGTACAGGTAACCACTAGCATGACTTTGATGAGCCACAATATGGCTCTCCGGGTTTCATGGCTCCAAACTTGGACTTAAATTAGAGCCTTGGGGATTCTGCTTGACACAAATTGTGCAATTTTGAACCCCATGCAAGTGATGTGGGCCAGGCTCCAATCCATGGTGATTCTTCCTCTTCACTGAGTGGGTCTAATTCAGTACCCTGCTCCTTATAACACCCCACCACCAGCTTTACCCTGGTGGTCTCCCCTCTGGTCCTTCACTTTGGCCAGCACACACTCAGTTTCTCCTCGTGAGCAAACACTGAAACCTCAGCACCTATTGTCCTAATTTGGTCCTGGCTTGCCATTAGGCATATAGCTTTAGCCCCCACTCTGATGTACTCTCTTTTCTCTAGCTCCTGGTAATTATACTCTTTATTTCTTAGCAGAATAATTTGTTTCGGACGTTTATAAAAATAACTATGGTTTTTCATTTGTTTTTGGAGTGTAACGGGTGGTTTTAATATATCCCCCCCCCACAGCATTCTGGACTTTAACATCTATGTCATCTAAATAATCAAAGTAAGTTTAAAAAGAAATAGTCATACTTAACTATAGAGAATAGACTAATGGTTACCAGAGGGGGAGTGGGTGGGGGGTGGGTTAAACAGGTGATGGAGATTAAAGAGTGCACTTGTGATGAACACTGGGGGTTGTATGGAGTTGAATCACTAAATTCTACACCAGAACTAGTATTACATTGGATGTTAAATATACTGAAATTTAAACAAAAACATTAAAAGGACACTAAAAAAAAAGAAAAATAAATAGGCTTAGAAAGAAACAAAATATCTCAGTTAAAAAATACAACTAATATAGAGAACACCACTAATTATTCACATAAATTTACATGGAACATCTATTATGTGTCAAGGACTTAATAATAAATAAAACAAGCAAAAAGAAAAAAAACATCATTTTTCTTTTAGTGGGAAGATATAGATGATAGATGATAGATAGATAGAAAGAATGGGTAAAATATGTAGAAAAAACAAAGTTGAGAAAGAAATTGGAGGGTGCTGGAGGTTGGAGAGAGCTTTGCAATGTCAAATATGGTGGTTGGGAAAGCTGCAATGAAAACGGAGAAGGGGCAAGCTTGACATTTGACAGAAAACAATTTTAGGCAGAAGAAGCAGCAAATGCAAAAGAAATCAGATAAGAGCTTGTCTGGTATGTTAGACAAATAGCAAGTGGTCAGGGTGGCTGAAGTATAGACACTCAGGGAATAACAGGAGATAAAATCAAAGAGTTTAAGGGGACAGACTCTATCACTTTACACCACTATAAAGACTTTGACATTCACTCTGAGTGAGATGGGAAACCAGTTGAGAATTTGGGGCAAAGAAGACACACATGATTTGACTTATATTTTACTATCATAACTCTGGCTGCTTTTTTCAGAACAGACAATTCGAGGGTAAGTATAGAAGCTGGAGAATGATTATGTGGCTACTACTTCATCTGGGCAAGAGATGCTAAACCACCTGGAAACAGTGAAGGTAGTAAGAAAAAAAAAAAGATTCCAATGTATTTTGAAAATGGGACCAAAAAGATTTGCTGATAGACTAAATGTCAAGTATAAGAAAAAGAGAGATCAGGGGTGTCTGGTTAGCTCGGTTGGTTAAGCATCTGATTCTTGGTTTCAGCTCAGGTCATGATCTTGTGGTTCATGAGTTCAAGCCCCACGTCAGGCTCCATACTGATGATGGTGCAGAGCTTGCTTAGGATTCTCTTTCTCGTCTCTCTCTGTCACTCTCTCAAAACAAGTAAACTTAAATAATACTAAAAAAAGAGAGATATCAAGGCTAAAATTTTTGATCTAAGTGCCTGAAAAAATGGAGTCAGCATTTTGTACGATAGGGAAGATAGCAACAGGATAAAATTTTATGAAAGAAATCAGGAAGTAAGTTTGGGAATGCATTAATTTTAAAATGCCAAGTGGGGATGGTAAGTATGTAGATGGATAGAAAAGTTGGAGTTTGAGAGAAGGTTTGTCTGAAAATGAGAGAGAGAAAGTGAGAGAGACAAAGACAGAGAGAGAGAGAAGATAGATAGCATTTCAAATAAGGAGGCTGGATAAAATTACCAAGGCTAATGTAGATCAAAAAAGGAAGCACTATCAAGACTGAGCACTAGGACATCACAGTATTCAGAAGTTAGAGAGATAAGAAGGAACAAGCACAGGAGATGAAGTAGGAGTAGCCAGTGATGTACGAGAAATCCAAAAGAAAGTGGTGTCTGACTCTTAAAAACTGAGAATAAACTGAGGGTTGATGGGGGAGGGGTGGGAGGGAGGGGAAAGTGGGTGATGGGGAATGAGGAGGGCACCTGTTGGGATGAGCACTGGGTGTTGTATGGAAAGCAATTTGACAATAAATTTCATATTCAAAAAAAAAAAAAGAAAGAAGAAAGAAAGAAAGAAAGAAAGAAAGAAAGAAAGAAAGAAAGAAAGAAAGAAAGTGGTGTCTGAGAAGCCAAGTAAAAGAAAGTGTTTTTAAAAGCAGGAAGTAATCAGCCTTGCAAATGTCACTGATAAGTCAAGTAACATGAGAACTGGGACTCTATCATTAGATGTAGCAACATGCTATTCATTAGTGACCTTGACAAAAGAAATTTTAGTAAGAGAATAAAGTCAAAAATCTGTTTGGAGAAGTACTAAGTTAGAACAAAGAGCAAGATCCTTGGAGGAGGAGAGATCAAGAAATTGAGATGCCAACATTTGGAAGGATCATTCAGGTATATGATGAAAATGAGCCTGGGGCTACCTCATGAAAAAAGAATGGATGACTGTCACAAGGTTTGAGCAGTGCATGGCACAGGCTGATAACATTCACAGCTAGGGACTTGGAAGAGGAAGCTAAAAGAATAAACTAGAATAGAGCTTCCATGCAGCTTTGTGCATTGATGAAAATGTCCTATATCTGTGCTATATCATTACCACTAGCCACAAGTGGCTACTGAGCACTTAAATATGGCTAGTAGAACTGAGGAACTGAATTTTTAATATCATTTAACTTTAATAAATTTAAATCTAAATGACCACATGTGACTAGTGGCTACCATATTGGATAGTGTAGCAATGAGAAGTAAGGTGGATATCTTCCTTAACATTAGGATCAGTGGGTCATCGATATAGAGAGAAAAGGATTAGTTCTTGAGAAGGATGTGGAGGAAGCCGTGTCAGATGAGAGCAAGGTTTCCATTAGAGGAAATACTTTTTTATGAGTGGCCATGAATTTCAGAGGGCAAAGTGGAAGAGTTTCAGGAGTTGCTGAGGGAGGATAAATAGGGAAAGAAAAAGAGATGTATGCATCATTCATTCCATGTGTATTATAATTAGTATGGTCTTCATGCCTTTTGAGGACAAGGTTCATATTTCATTAATTTATTGTTCCTTGGAGAAACCAACAGACACAAGGTACACAGCATTTAAAAAAATATGAAATCTGAGGGCCCTGGGTGGCTCAATCAGTTTAGCGTCCGACCCTTGGTTTTGGCTCAGGTTATGATCTCATGGCTCATGGGTTCAAGCCCCATGTACTGACAGTGTACAGCTGGCTTGGGATTCTGTCTGTCTCTCTCTCTTCCCCTCCCCCACTCATAGTCTCTGTCTCAAAAATAAATAAATAAACATTTAAAAAAAGAAAAAAATCTGTATCAGATAAGAGTATTCTTATTGATACACTCTAAGATATAGAATCTGGACAATATTTATATTATGCTCAATGCCTAGGTGATAAATGATATATGGGATTTCAAATGTTCATCTAAGTTTAACTATGTCAACAGAAGGCAGCAATCAGCTCTTGGAGAACAAACAATCTTGTTTAGAAAATAAATATCTAATGAGACAAAAAATAGTTATCAGTTATTAAATACTTTCTATGTGCCAGTTATCATACTTTACAGATATTATTTCATTTAATCCTCCTACCAGTCCTGTGGTAGGCATTAATACCCACATGTTACAGAGAAGGCTACTGAAGACTAACAATACAGCTATCTGTCTAAAATCATTTAGCTAGTAAGGATAAGAGCTAAGATTAAAAACCAGATTTTCTATTGCAAATAGTTATCCAGTGTTTCACAGATTATTAACTCAATGTTCCTATTTTTAGTATATTCAGGGCCAGAAGAAAAAGCATGAAAGACAAAAGAAATAAATGAAGAAGATAATTTTTGTTCTGCCTTTACTTGGCCTTTACAATCATAATAGTGATGAAATACAAGTAAAATTGGTCTGTGTTTGGTAGAGAAAAGTTAAAAGAAGTTTAGAGATTCAGACAAATCAATCAAATATAATCAGTTTCCAATAATGGAAAGTTAATTATCACTATATTAACCCAAATAATAACTAAGTAATAATATTTGCAAAAAAATTAAACATCAGATTAAGTCTTACATTCATTCAATAAAGGTCACTGCATGAATTAATAGATCAGATCCTATGGTTCCATCTTGTAAACACTTTTCTACAAACATATTTTCTTCTCTTAAGAAAGTATAAACTTACAAAGCAAAATAAAAGGTAAATGTGCATTGAGTGTCTAATCTATGTTCCTAGCACTGGGCTGGTGATTTTGTCATAATTTGCCACTAGAAACTAAAGCTCAGCAACTTTCCTAGGTCAGAAATTATAAGTCTCAGAGTCTAGGTTTAAACTCAAAATCCATAATACAAAAGCCTTCTCTATTAAAATGTAGTTTACAAAATCTTAATGCATATGGATAAAGAATGAGTATGTTCAAGGACTTGTTATGTATCAATTTGACATATTCTATATAATGGCTATTTTCTTTGAGAGGTCATGACTTATAATTTGCTTGAGACATCTTTTGGCAATCTACAAAATCCTTGGGGATGAGAGAATGATTTCCTGCAATGAGCTTGTTACTCCTATAGGTATCCAGAGCCTAATATAGTGTGGGGCACATAGGAAGCACTTGTTTATGAAATGGATAAGAAAATTAGAAAGATATTCACTGGGTTCAGTGATATGAAACCATGGCTTCTACTCTTGTTCTGCCGATTATCCTTTTTTTTTCCTTTAGTTTCTGTCATTTTGCTTTTTGTTATTTCTTTCCATTCCACAAAAGAAGAGCAACTTAGACAAAATGGTCCTTTCCAGTTCCAAAATCCTATGACTTTAAATACCACCTTTGATTCTACATGCTGGTTAGATAATTAAGAAAAGTAAAGACTTGCAGCCTAGACTTTAAAGACATACATAATGAAAATCTATTTGATTGGAGATTCAATGATACAAAAATATTACTTATAACAAAAATTATATCCAACATTCCTGAGTTTAATTTGCAGTCAAGATGTATATCCAAAGTGAATGAATATTTGGGAGAATCTAAGAAAGCTATTTTTTTTTCTCTCTTAAGTTTTATCCCTAATTGAAGAATGAGGTTAAAGTGAGAGACATAAACATATAAAAACCCTTAAAGTGACTAAAATTTTATTCCAAAGTAATTTATTTCTAAAGCATTTAGAGCTCCCCCCCATACTGGCCTTTTCTGTTGTTATGTCTATAATTTCCTTTGTCCCCAACTATCACAATAGTGGGTTTCATAATTCAGTAATTATTTGACTATTGTTGTCATGTTCCTCCACCTCACCACACCCCAGCCCCAAAGAGACCACTTTGCCACACAGGCTGTCTCTTCCAGTCACTTTGTACCTGTTATTTCTTTATTCTTTTCTTCATTAAGCGCCATCTACATTTATCTTCTTTATTTACCTGTTTATTGTTTTCTTGTCTCTCCCTTCACTTCAGTGTAGCCTGCCAAAGCTCACAGAGTCTCTATGTGCTTTAATTCTCTGCTGCATTTTTACCACCAAATAAGTACCTGCCCTTTGGTAGGTGATAAATAAATATTTTATTGAATGAATGAATTTCTCAAGAGAAGCAACCTTATTCATCTTTGTATTTTGTATTCTGATGTTCAGCACAGCACCTGGCATGTGCTGTGTCAGATACCCAATAAATCTTTGTTAGTTAGAAGTGCCATAGTAAGAGATAATCCGGAGAGTAATTTTGAATAAAGGTAAGTATATATATTGAACCAAAGAAATAATAAAAGTTATTTTGGAAGTTTTAAGAAATCCTTTTTTAGAAAGAGCATTACTGATTTTATTGAAGCAAAGTATTTCCTTCTTAAGAGAGGAGGGCTAAGAGAAAAAAATTAAGTCCCCACAATTATCTTTGCAATATAAACAATTTGGTATGTGGCAAAACACAAATTATATTTACAGCTTTTCTCTAGTATTACTCTTCTAGCTCTTTTCATAATAATAGCACCTTTTATTTATTGAGTTCAAGTTATGTGCTAGATATCACCAGGTACCTTACATATATTATATAGAATTATCTCATTTAATCATAAAACTCTTTAAGGTGGCTATAATTAACCTTACTATGTGGCTCAAAGAAGTAACATGGTCAAGGTCACACAAATTAAGTGAGCTTGGTTTCCAACTCGGGTCACCTCATACCACAGAGCCATTCACCCATTGGAAGTCCATGCTTCAATGTCAGATCCTCAGAATTCTGTACACTCCACACAACCTGATTTCTACAGTTTTCTTCAAAGTGCTCTGTTCATCATCTTACTTCCAAAAAGAGGAACAGCACAAAGCAACAGAAAAAGGAAATTCCAAAGAAGGATCACAGAGACAGTTTTTAGTTGGCAAATACTGACACTTCCTCTTCTATTTACTGTTTAACATCAGTGTATTTACTCAAGAATTGGATCCTCTTCCCTAGTTTTCAAAGGTGTTTCTGACCAATCATACCCTTTCATATGATTCCAACTCCTTCATGTGCCACCAGTGAGCCCCCAAACTCCTGCCTCCATACCACATTGCCAAAGACTTTCAAAGTTTATAAGCCTCAACACATGCCCAAAGTTGAACTTGGCATTTTCATTCATAAAGTATCACCCTCCTTATTTTTCATACTTTGGCCCACGGCATTGCTGTGCAATTAGTATTGAACTTAAAAACTTTAATAGTTCTTAAATCTTTCCTATTCTTAGGATATAACACCCCAAAAGTCACCAAGCCCAATCTATTCCACTTCCTAGATATTCCATTTATTCACTCAAGAACATACTGTATTTATGGAGTACTCACTTTGTGTCCAAGATGCTGCACTGATCATCTCTATCTCTGTTATATGCCCACTGATCCAGCCCAGATCAAGCCCTTCACGGCCACTTCTTTTGATTTATAAAATATCATCCTAGCTTGCATGCAAGCTTCCAGTTTCCTGATACACTCCGTGCATATTTTCCACTGTCATAAGAATTATCTTCCTAAAACTAAAATGCAATATTATAACTATTGGCATAAAAGCAGTCATCTCTCCCCTGAAGTCCATAATATTATGTCTTATTATTATTCAAAGTCCATTACACTTTGGTTCCAACCTTTCTTTCTTAGCTCTGTTCTGTTCTGTTCCCCACCCCACCCCCCTGCCACCTATGTACAAGCTTCTTTAAAGGGTCACTGATTCCTGAATACATCACACCCTTATCTGCTTATTTCTTTAAAAATGTTGTAATCTAGGGTAGCAATTTCCTTTCATCCTCCTTTTGCTTAGACATCAAGATTCATCTCAAATATTGCCTTGACTATAAGGCCTTTTCAGATGCTCCCAGTAAGGACTGAATTACTCTTTTTATTATACTGCCAGATTAAAGGGTGTATCACTATATGATTTATTACTAAAGGACTGAATATGCAGATGATGGCTAGACCATATAAAAAAATAGAACTCTGACCTATAACCTGGATAGAAAACCAACCCCTTTATCTACAATAAATAGTCCAGAAAGTGAACCTGTTATAGTCAGGCTTGTAGGTAGTCAAATGGCTATCTCTAGCAATAATCCAAAAAAGTTAAACTATTATTTCTATAACAATCAGCCCAAAATGGCCAGGACTTGATCAATAACTGACAGTTCCTTAATTTTTGTCACTACTTGTAACTTAGGACCAACCAGAGAAAGCCAAATTTGTACCCCTAATCAATCACATAGGATGTTCTGTTTCTAGGTAGCAGGCTAAAGCTTCCCTATCCCGCCGGCTTCCAATTAGGACATATGTGAAACATACCTTTTTTTCACTTATAATGATTTTCCCACTCTTCTGCCTATCATTGAGTCTCTGCCAAAATGTAATTCACAGTGGCTGATTCCCTTGGTGTAGCAAGCTCTGAATAAACGGTCTGTTTTTCTCGTTTGATTGGTCTTCATTTGTTTCTATCTTGCCAAGCCAGGGACTGACACATAAAATTACTTAACAAATTATTTATTTTTGTTGTTGTTATGCTGGCGTTTGTCAGATGGCCTCTGCCACCACAGGATGTTTTTCACAACAATCTAACTTTTCTGTCATAAATGTTTCAATAATATTACCTTACTGTTCAGTTAAACTCTGTAAGATCTGTAGTGATGTCTCCTCTTTCTTCCTGTCATTGGTAATTTGTGTCTTCCCTCTTTCCTTTATCAAGTTAGCTAGATATTTATAGATTTTATTGATGTCAAAGACCCGGTTTAGGATTTCATAAATCTCCTCAGTTCTTGCTTTGTATTTTTTGATTTCTACTCTTACTTTTTAAATTATTTTCTTTGTACTTACTTAAGGTCTAATTTCTCTTCCTTTCCTAGCTTCTTATAGTAAACACTCCAATAAACTTAGGTCCAATAAACCTAGATAATTTATTGTCGATAATTTTTTCTTTCCTAATATGTATTTTAGATCATTTTGAGGCTTGTTTCAAGTTTTGTTTGGGCAGGTCTAGAGGAGCATTTACTTCAGGAACAATGTAACCTACTAGTAAAGTATAGCACTTTCTGGAGTGGCATTCCCCAAGTGATCAATGAGAGCTCTCCATTTTATCTGGTGATAATGTTCATGATTCTCAGGCTTGTGCCACTTATGGAAGCCTGTTACATTCACAACCTCCTAGTTTTTCTTTGCTCACCCTTGTAAAATTTCACCTCATTCATGCATGTATTAATATTTTTCAAAGACTCCCAGGTCTTCCTTTGCATATCTCTGGCACTTTTTTTCTGTGTATCTCCCTACTTTGCATAACCTCCATTTAAAAACATCTCAGACTTCCTGCACATCCAGATCTATCTCCTCAATTATGTAACAGCTGTTCTTTTCTTGGAATCTCCGTCTCTGTTCTGTAGCATGGAATGTGCTTCCAGGAAGAAATCCTGTGCAATTACAGAACTCACCTTATTTATTTCCCTTCCCACAGGATTCATAGTCTTTTGCTTCCTATTATCCAATGTATGAAAAAAGTTACTTTTATATGTTTTGTTCAGTTTTATAATTTATTAAGAGGGTAAATTGAGTCTCTTTAACTCCATGGCTGGAATCCCCACCTTCACTCTTGATGCCCTGAAATACATCTCCTATGCTGCTTCTAGAAGGATCATTCTAAAATGAAAATTGAAATATCTACCTGCTTAAAGTTTCCAACAGTCCCATAGCCTGACAATGTTCAGAATCTTGGATAAATGCCAAATACTTTAGTATGATATGGAAGACATTTGTGCTTCAAACCCTGCCTTCCCATTTAGCCTTATCTCTTGCCATGTGCCCCCTCTGTTCTCTCCCCTCATGCTGTAAACTTCAACCACAGTTGTAGCTCCTCAAATTCTCATACTTCTTTTTTTTTGTCTCGGGGCCTTCATACTTATTTGCTGCTCCATTTATCTGGAATACAGTACACCCACTCTTAAATGAAAATTTGAGGACTTATCTCAACTATTAGTTCTTCCAGGAGGCATATATGACCCCTGAATACTATATAAGTGGTCCTTTCTATGTGCTTTCATAGAACCCTCTGATATTGGACTAGAACACCTGCTACAATGTCCCATAATTATCAATGTTCCCTCTGATTTCCCTAAAGGACTGTAAGTTTCTTAATACAATGTCTGTTTCTCATTTATTTTTCTAAACCAGGCACCTATACAGATGCCTCATACATATCTGTTGAGTAAATGGAAAAGTGAATGACTCTAGCAGTTGGAATAGGCATCCAGTTTTCAGAAGGCAGGCTAGGCTGATATTATAGAAAGAAAAATGGCTCTAAAGTACCAGTCAGCAAACATGCATAAAGATCCAGATGCAAATACTAGGCCTTTGAAGGTCACATAAAGTCTCTGTCCCACTTTTTTTAACAACTAAAAGTGTAAAAACATTCTTAATTTGCCAGTTTCTATTCCAGAATTACACAGACCTGGGTTTGAAACTTGACTCTTAATCTTATTAGCTATGCAAATATGACCTCTTACCAAACCTCTCAACTGCCATATGGAAATACTAGTAATACTTATCCTCCAGTGATACTGTAAGGATTAAATAAAAACATGTGTGTTAAGAGCACAAGAGTGTTTGGCATATAGTGGCAATAATATCTAACATTTATTGAACACTTACTATGCACCGCGCACTGTCCTAAGCCTTTCATATTACTGAGTCATTTAGTCATCACTACAACCCTGTAAGAGACACAATAACTATCTCCATTTTATTAATTTACTCATTTATTTATTTATTTATTTTTATTTTTAATTTTTTTTAACATTTATTCATTTTTGAGAGATGGAGAGAGACAGAGCATAAGTGGGCAAGAGGCAGAGAGAGAGGGAGACACAATCCAAAGCAGGCACCACGCTCCGAGCTGTCAGCACAGAGCCTGACACAGGGCTCAAACCCACTAACTGTGAGATCATGACCTGAGCTGAAGTTGGATGCTTAACCAACTGAGACACCCATGCGCCCCTATTTATTTATTCATTCATTCATTCATTCATTCATTCATTCATTTATAAGTAGGCTCCATGCCCAGTGTGGAGCCCAATGCAGAGCTTGAATTCACGACCCTGAGGTCAAGATCTGAGCTGAGATGAAGAGTCAGATACTAAACTGGCTGAGCCACCCAGGCAGCCCAATAATCATCTCCATTCTAAAAATGAAAAACAGAAGGCAGAAATTAAATAACTAGCAGCAATAATTAATAAGTTGTAAAGATGGCACACAGACTTAATTAATTTTATCTTCTAACCTTTTGGTAATCAATCTTTTATAAAGTAAAAGTTATTTTTTGAAATCTCTTAATCTTTCCATCTCATGATTATATATGCCAAGACTTGTAGTTCCTATCAGTCTCCTTCAAAGACCCTTCCAGTTCTTTAATGACAAGGAGAATGGCCACTGATTACACATGATTTTGCATATCTGAGTTCTAGCCCACCATTCTTTATTTTGAAAAAAGCACTTCACTTCCATAAACTTCAATTTTCAGAAATCAGGAGGTACATGATACTTAATGGATTTTTACTGATAAACATAATGGAATATAACCTAAATAGAAGTAACACAGATATATTATCAGCAGTATTATAAACTAATTAATTTATCTAGTCTACAACTATGGATTTAATGTTCGTCACTGACCACTTTTATACATTTCAATGAAAATTTTATATTTAACAGATTAGACTGTTTCGACAAATTATGGGGCATACTCAGGATACATTTAATTCTGATTTTGATTTTGCATTACTCATGGTGAATCTCAGCATAAAGTTTCAAAGATTCGTGAGCAAGTGAGCGTTTTGACACGGAGAGGGTTTTCCAAGTTTGTCCAAATTTGGCAGTGGAGCCAGAAATTTCAGACTGATTTCAGATAATCAATCTTGAAAACCAGAAATTGTGTTCTTGAGTCAATCAGCACATCTTGAAATAAGTTCCATGTTTAGCCAGATAACTCAGGCACTTCTTGAGGTTTGTACCATAAAAATATAAACAAAAATGTATTATTTATCCTCCTAAAAGGATTTGTGAAATTTTTCTAATGACTTTGTTTTCACCAGATGCCACTAAATTTTTTTTAAATCTATAATTTCCTTGAAGCTAAGGGAAATTCACTAATAGATAATAACAAGTGTAATCCTCAATTGCCTTTTGCTTATTTAACATATGTATCTGTATATATATGATATATTTACATATGTATGATATACGACATGCATATTACATATGCTAGTATAGATTTCTAATATAATACTGAATATAGGCAATTTCACCACATTAATATTTTGTGGTGGTAATTGTTTTTCATACAGCCACAATTTAATTGTGTCCAGTTATCTTATAACATCACTTAGAAAATATAATATTTTGAGCCACTGAATTCCTACAAGTTGAGTCATTCAGTCTTTAAATTTAAAAAGTCCTTCCTATTTGGAAGCAGCCTGATAAACCTAATCAGCATGTGTATATGAGCCTGTTAGGGCTAAGGTCCTTGTGCTGATCATTAAAATTATTTGTCTGATGGAAATTCCTAGTCTTGATCCCTATTTCCATCCTACTGTGAAATGGGTTTGACTAACAAAACTCACAGAACAAACTCCATTGACAGATTAACAAGTGGGAGTGAAACATAAAATTTTCTTTAAAAGTTACTTTTGGATTATAAAATTAATACATATGCATTGTAGAAAATTTAAGATATTATACACAAAATTAAAATGGCCTAAATAACACATATAATATAATATTAATATTTTGATGTATACTCTTCTACTAGTGTCATATACTGCCACCCCAACTTCCTTTATGAAAATGTGTTAAAATAATTTTCTTAAAAAAAAGGATTTCCATTGCACATGCATTCCTTAACTCCAGCAAGTGATCTACTTTTACATGCTTAGGCCAAGATTTTCAGTTTCCTTCCAGAAATGTGGTTAGGTCTTAAGAGTTGGTGTATACTTTGCAATTCATTTTTTAAAAATGAATTTTTCTTGGGCGCCTAGGTGGTTCAGTTAAGTGTCCGACTTCAGCTCAGGTCATGATCCTGCGGTTTGGTAGTTCAAGCCGTGAGTCGGGCTCTGTGCTGACATGACGGCTCAGAGCCTGGAGCCTGCTTCGGATTCTGTGTCTCCCTCTCTCTCTGCCCTTCCCCCACTCATGCTCTGTCTCTGTCTCCCAAAAATAAATAAACATCAAAAAAATTTTTTAATAAAAAAATGAATTTTTCTGTAATTCCCACCTGAAGGAATAGATGCTCATTCAATCTGTCTATGTGGTCCTTTCTACTGATAACATTCTGTGAACTTCTTCTTCGGTATAGGAAGTATTCTAATTCCTCACCACTTTTTGTATATCCAAAGCACCATATGCTAATCAGGGTCACAATTTATTTTTACAATTGAGATATTTATATCATTCTTATGTTGACATTTAAAAAAAGCATATATATATATATATATATATATATATATATATATAAAATTCTTGGTTGCAGTTCAATTTGCATTTTTATTTCCATCACTGCTCTGTGCATTTTCTAATGGAGGTGTTAATGAGCAGCAAAACAGCCAGAAGACAGAGGGAAAGAAATGCAGAGAACATGGATAACATGCACAATGTATCAAAGAATAATTTTATTTTTATTTCAAACTATCATAATTTGTATTTGCAACAGGTGAACTTTACTCTTTTTGACTGGCTCATTTTCTAATAGATTTGGCCCCCTGGAAATACTATTTACAAATCTATTAGCCAACGTTTCGTGATTGTCATTACATTTATGACATTCATAAATGTCGTTGAGAAAAATAATACATACATGCCTTTTTCCCAGTGGGCAAAACCAGTAAATGCTCCTGGAACAAATATGTATTTTACGTAGGCACAAAATATAGTGGTATGTGTAGCACCACCAATAAGAGTCAGCTACTTTCTCAGTGTTGGGAAACTGTCCTTTTTTTCCCCTCCGGCCTCTGTTCCCTCCTTGCTCCACAGTCAGAACTACCTCATTCATTGTGCTACCTTGCTTTGCCCCACTTCCCAAGATAGGCCCCAATGTTAGACACTGGGGATTAATCACATCCAAGCCATCAGCGTGGGGTTCAAGATCTACCTTTCACCTTATGTCCCCAGTACCTTCCTTCTCTTGAGACACCTTGGTGGCTGAAACCCTGTTTCATGCTTACAAACTTGACTACAGCTAAAGCTTGCTTTTGTAAATTTCTTAGCCCTCTTTGTGCACAATTCAAATTCTTAGAAAGATGGCCCTGTCACATCACAGTTCACTCTGAATATGTATTATATTCTCTATACCCTTTAAGATACTACATTCTACCGAGTAAGTTCCACAGTTTCTCATATTCCAAAGCTAGGTCCACCTTCCCCTACATCCCCTCTATCTCCATGCCTTATGTGACTAAGTTCCAGATCCTAGACTCTCAGGCTGTACTCAGGAAAGCTCCTTATGGCCATGTGCTGAGAAAAAAAAAATGGTACACCTCTGAAATTCAACACTGAACACATAATTTCTCTGTGTTTCCCATTCAGGATGACTGCCAAATATTAGGGAATTGATTTCCCTAATATAAATATAAAGACGTATTCCCTTGACCAGGATGTATTTTCTGGAGCCTACAACCACTTGCCAATGGTTCTTGCCTCCAACAAGGAGCCTCACTTTCAGCTGCTAGGACTGGGGAAGATGTTATTTTGAGCTTACTGAAGTGGCCTTCAGATGTACGTTACCAGAGAGACAGTATTACAAAATACTGTTGTGTGTAGGTGACATAGTACATTTTCCCTCATCCGTCATCATATAATACATAACGCTGGAATTTGGGATAAGGCACAAGAACCTAACCAATATTTAAAATATTATTTCAGTGGAATTATCTTTTTGATTTACAAATAACCAATTCAAAACTTTTTGTCTGTAACATTAATAATATGAGGCATTTTGCAATCCTGATTCATAAGTAGCCAAAATTACTTCAACAGTGATAGCTGTGGATGTATATTGCTGAAAATAATGTAATTAAACATTATAGGTGAAAGCAGGGGCCCCCATGTAAGCAGACATGAAATGGTTAATTTGAATTTTGACCTTTGTTATTAAAGCAAGCTATTTTGCAATCCATGTTAATCTTGATTGTCCCATTGGGGCAAAGAACATAATCATGGAGTAAAGGCTTTAAGTAATGAGGAAGAAAATTCTGGTTTAGCTTTCAGTTTGGAAAATGGTCTTTTCCCGCCAAAGGCCATGGATGGTACTCAATAGTAATTATTATCCCTATTTCACAAATGAGAAAACTGAGAATAAAACAGAAATATCTGGAGCAGAAAAAAATGGACATAAACTTAATGATTCACTAATACTTTAATACTGAAGTATTTATAGTTTAATATTGTGAAGCATTAAAAGAACCAGTTTAATAAAAGTTAAAATGCAAAACAAACAAACCATAATAGTACTAAAGGAAAAACCATAGGACATTCTTAACAACCATAGAATGGGAAGGCTAAGAATGACACAAACCCAGAAGCTGTAAGAGAAAAAATTGGTGCATGATGAATGTGACCATAAAACAGATTTATTTTTTAAATCACTACATGACAAAAAAGAGAATGAGAAACAATAAAAAAAAGATAAATGACACACTAAGAATATATTCCCACCACTCACATTGCAGAGAAGAGCTAATTTCTTTAATCTGTAAAGAACTTCCATTCATTAGTAAGGAAAAAACAAAAAGACAAGTCCCATATAAAAGTAGGCAAAAATTAAGAACAAATAGTTGACAGTAAAGTAAATGCAGATGGTTTAAAGCATATAAAAACAGCTTACTCTCATTCACAACAAGAGAAATAGAGGGGTGCCTGGGTGGCTCAGTTAAACATCTGACTCTTGATTTCAGCCCAGGTCATAATCTCACAGCTGTGAGCTCCGAATTGAGCCCTGTGTTGGGCTCTATGCTAGGTGTGGAGTCTGCTTAATATTCTCTCTCTCCTTCTCCCTCATCCCCTCCCTATGCCCTCTCAAAAAAAGAGAGAGAAAGAGAGAGAGAGAAATAGAAATTAAAAGTGCAACTTCAGACCGTTTTCTACCTACCAAATTGGCAAATATCAAAGAAGGATAATCTACTGTATTGCCAAGGGTTTGGAGAAGCAGGCACTCATATGTTTGTAGCAGGAGCAAATTGGTAAAGCCCTTTTGTTCAGTTGTTATTCAGCAGAGGTTCCTGAATCATGTAAGACGTATAATTTGTAACCATTACCCCGGGGCCTAGGATAAATAGACAAGTGAAATAACATCCTTTACAAGTTTTTTCCAGCAAACCCTTTTCCTATTTGGCTGTGATGATCCATAAACTCTGGGCTTTTATTACAGATGAGGCTGCTGTTTACAAAATGAGACATTATTCATAACTTTGTTCTAGTCTCAAATCTACACCTTGTAAAGTTGGCATATACATATTATGGTAGTTTTAAAACATGTCCATAAATTCTCCGGTATCCTTTCATGAAGCAAAGCTTAATTCCCCTCATTTTGAGTGTGGGCTGGACTTAGTGACTTGTTTCTAATGCACAGAATACTATGGAAGTGATGGTACATCACTTCCAAGACTAGGTCATAATAAACGCTACAGCTTCTGTCAGTCTTTTGCTCATGGGTCATTTGCTCTTGGAGAAGCCACAGGGTGAGGAACTGAGACCTCCAGCCAATAGCCATATAAGGAAGCCATTTAAAATTGAAGACCTCAGTCCCAGCTGAGCCTTCAAAGGCCTGCAGCCTTAGAAGACACTTTGCCTGCAACTCCAAAGGAGAACCTGAGCAAGCACCACCCGGCTAAGCCATTCTTGCCATCCTGACTCTCAGAGATTATGTGAGATTATGTTTGTTTTCAACTGCTAAATTTTGGCATACTTATAATGAAACAATAGATAGCTAATATATATATCTTCTGTCCTTCCCCACTCCCCATCCTCCCACTTCCCAGAGAATAGATATATCTTTAAGCTCACCACACAGTCACTGCTTTCTCTTCTGTCTGCTCCATTTCCAGGGACAATGAACTCACGTAGCCTCTACAGCAACAAGTTGGAGAAGAGGAAGAGGTGAGGAAGGGAAGTGATGTAATCACTATAAGTTCATGCAGAAGAGGGAAAAAAAAACATGAGAGAAAATATGTGTTAGAACTTTCCTTACACAATTCTCAAATTACTACATAATTTTCTTGGAACCTGCTGACTTGAACATATCTAGCTGATTTCTTTCAGGATACTTCCCACCATTTACTTCCCCAATTTCATTCATCTTCCTCCTCCCAACCCAGGTGGTACATACTCTTAGATAAGAGCTGGAAATGTGGAAAGATTCAGGGCTTGTATAACCTTGGAACATCAACAAAGAAAAAGGACGCTAGCATAACAAGCATTTTTTTTCTAAACTGCATCATTTTCATAAATATGTAAATTTTGTTCCAATAAATTTCACCATACACATTCTGGGGTCCACAGTCAACAGTATGTAGCATTCAACACTCTACCTTATAAAGACTTCATATTCTTTCTTCTTCTCCCTTCCTCTCTCTGTCTCTCTCTCTCCCCACATACACATAGCCCACTCACCACCCCCACCTCCTCTCCCATCCCAGGATTTGTATTACTAATTCTGAAAAATTCTTTGTCCCTCAATGGAACTGCACTTTAAAAAGATTATGGAATTTCTTATGGTTTGCCTCCTGAGAACAAACTGAGGGTTGATGGGGGGTGGGGGAGAGGGGAAAGTGGGTGATGGGCATTGAGGAGGGCACCTGTTGGGACGAGCACTGGGTGTTGTATGGAAACCAATTTGACAATAAATTATATTTAACATAAAAAAACAAGTCACATGGTTGGAATACAAATATAGTAAGATGAAAAAATAAGTAAATAAAAGATTATAGAAGTCTTTCCAATGTTCAAAGATAAAAGAAATGTATTTCACACTGCTAAGGGCTAACAGCCATTCTTTTCTTTTCTGATTATTTATTTTTGAGACAGAGAGAGAGAGGCAGAACGAGAGGGAGACAGATAATCCAAAGCAGGCTCCACACTGTTGGCGCAAAGCCCAACCCGGAGCTCAAACTTATATGTAACTTGCAAGATCATAACCTGAGCTGAAGTCGGATGCTCAACTGACTGAGCCACCCAGGCGCCCCATGCTAAGAGCCATTCTTAAACGCACATGAAAGCATGGAACTTTAAAACCATTCCCTTTAACACACACACTTCTGTCCTTTTTTTTTCTCCCAGTTTTCTTACTAGTAGAAAAACAACAATCCCCAGGCATAATTTCTGCTGAGACTCACACATCATAGTTTGTCCTTTGGTCCAGTTTATATCTCACATGACAGAGGAAGGAAACTAGCATCACAAAGTTCGGAATCATACCTTACTGCCAATAGGGCCCATATCCAGAGGGCCAGAGGTGAGGCTGCACCCACATAGCCTCCAAACTGCCACTCCCTTTCACCCCCCACACTTAATTTATTGGGCTCGCACACAGTTTCTGTGTCTAAGGCACTATTTCACTACCAATCTTTCTTTGAACTCTTACCTGCATGGTTGGGAACTAATTCCATAAACCAAGAAGTTTATGCCTACGTCTATATATCTGGCATTCCTCTCTTGGGCATTTTCCCATCCTGTCAGGCTCGTTCCAATGCTTATTATGCTCTTGGGACATCCTGCTTTGAGCTGCGATGTAGTAGAGGCCCAGGCTCTGAGGTAATCCAGGGATCCTAGCTCTTGAACCCCCCCCCAAACTGGGTGTCTCCACACAAATCACAATAGCTCTGTGGCTGAATTGCCAGAATGCTTTGTACCCAACATCATTCCGTTACCTCAATATTTACCCAAAGCCAAACCACCTCTAGTGATCCTTCTGCACAGAGGCTGGGGACAAAAACTTAGTCCCTTTTCCCTGTAGTCCTAAAAGAGAGCAGTTCTTCAGATGTTTTGCTAACGAAAAGGGATTTTTGAGGGGTGCCTGGGTGACTCAGTCAGTTAAATGTCCAATTTTGGCTCAGGTCATGATCTCGTGGTTTGGGAGTTCAAGCCCTGCATCAGGTTCTGTTCTGACAACTCAGAGCCTGGAGCCTGCTCTCTCCACCCCTCCCGGCTGGTGCTCTACCTCTGTCTCTCAAAAATAAATAAATGTTAAAAAGTTCAAAGAAAAGGAATTTTTGAAACAAAAAAGAAGGTATGGAGGATAAAAGTAAATATAAACAGTACACATTCTCTTTTAACAAGATTGAACAGTGAAACAAGAGCACAGAACAATGTAGCTCTCCACTGCCACCATCACTTCCCCGAAAAAAAATGTCAAGGAGAAGCCTACGTGTGACTACACGAGTTGATTATTTGACTGTTTCTCACAGTAGGCATGTTTCCAAATATCATCAAGAGAAATAAAAAATATTATGCATATCTAATAAACACTTCTATGGTAGTAGTTTTCTATCAGTAGGATAGCGATCTGTATGCATCTGCTCACAAAGTTTCCATGGCTCACAAGTGCTCACAGCACAAAACGATTATGCCTCTTCATGTCTCCTCAGGCCTCTGACAGGTTCTGACTCATCCTTCTTGCCATTCATACCCTCCCATACCCATCGGGACCTATGCTTTTAAACACAGAACGATTTGTAATTCTCAAAAGGTGCCATATTCTTCTCTGTCTCTTGGCTTTTGCACACTCTCTACTTTCTGAAATGCTCAAACTTGCCATCATCGCCATCCTTCATACTCCCCACCTCATTTAGCTGGAATCTCACTCATTCTTCCAGGTCTGGCTTATGAATCTTGTCCTTGTCTAATGCTTTCCTGACACTTCACACTCAGCCAGAGAGAAGTGAACATCACCTTTATATCATCTTTGTGCCTGGTGCATACCTTTAAATACATACATGTCTCCAGTTTAGACAGTGAGACTACATCCTATGGTCAAAGCTCACATCTTTCTCTTGTTTGTAGCTATACCAACAGAAACAATGGCTGGCACGTAAAAAATGTTTAAAAGGCATTTAGTGAAAGAATGGATGGATAAATGGATGGATGGATGGATGGATGGATGGATGGATGGTAAGCACTAAGAATTTTTCATGATTCTCAAAGAGAAAAGAATTTTTCATGACTTCTCAAAGTAGCAGATACTGAGATACGGTGGTAGGTTCTATATAAATGCCTTTAAATGTATACTCTCAGCAAGAAGGTGAGCAAACTGAAGCTCAGAGAGGTAGAGTCATAGGTTCAAGTTTACACACAGTAAGTAGTAGAGTTGGAATAATTTGGACCTGGGTCTGTTTGACAACAAAGCCCATGGTCTTTTCACAGCACCATATTTTGTTTTTATTCTAGTGAGTACAGCCATGGCAGAACAATATATTTAACAGGATATTTTAAAAGAGAAATATCTCAAGAAAAACATTTAGGAAAAAAAACATTTAGGAAGCTACCATGCCTTAAAGAAAATGATTAATACTTAAACACCTTTCCTTTGCATCTATTCACACCAATAACCTACCTCACTATTAGATGGCCTCCCAGGAGACTTACTAACTGTCAGGAAGTCATATCTGAAAAATGTCTGGTGTCTAGTTGTATCTCTCACTACAAATTAATGGGGATCTTGTGACCAAGCACACAAGTCATTAGTTTTTAAATCAGGTTTGTTTGTCTTAACACAACCTGGCAGTATATAGAGTCACCAACAACGTATGAACTGTGGCGAGGAAGAGGCTGGGGAGAGAAAGGGTTGCCTAGTTTCCAAGTGTGCAGCACTAACGGCTGTGCTCTACATCACCGTGTGCCATCTGACGCCGGCTCTGAGAAGCAAGCCAGCGGGCACCGTTCTCTTCCAGATGCAAAAGAAAAAAAAAAAGCCTTTCAGCTATAACAAGCTGGAGGGCCATGAAGCAGTGGTCAGCTGCACTGCAATTTGTTTCCAAGATGACAAAGAGCAGAAAGTACAAACAGGGTAAGGTTGGAGACCTCAGTCAGAGGCACTGGATGATCCCACTGTTGCTGGGAGCCTGAACTTGGTAGCGTAACTTCTTTGCTTGGAAGCCCTCAATCAAGCAGGACCTCTAAGGCTACAACTGTAATTTCAAACCACAAAAGAAAACAGAACCCTCTCAAACTTTTATTTTGCTGAGGAAGTGGATGATTTAAATAAGTCTGTTTGACACATGCCTATCTGACTTCCCAGTTCCCTTAGGTTTCTTGCAAGTCAGCCATAAAGCTATTCCCCACTTGTTCTGACAGGATTTATGCATTCTACATCTGGTATTCAGCAAGCATATTTTTCTTCCTTTTTCATTGAACTTCTGCCCATACACACATACAGGGTCTCATTTTAATAGCGGGATTATTCCCTGTATATTTAAATACACAGGAAACAGGAAATCATCTAAAAGAACACAGTGATCTCATGGTTATATCACTTTTCCCCACAAGCCCATTTGGAATCAGAGACAAAGACAAGATTCTGGGGCTTATAGCTTCAGAGTTTCTCAACCTGAGAGACTGACTGACCTTAAGTTCCCTCTTCTGGTTCTTAACAAAGTACAAATTAAGAAAATGAAATAGCACATTTATTCCAAGATACAGGAAAGAAAAGAATTTTTTTTTCAAGATAAATCTGTATTCAGGTCTCAGAAATGTAAAAGGGCATTTGGTTAGCTGGCTAAAGCAGGGGTCAGAGGATCTAGGGAAAGCCCTCTACTGTGGAATCAGGAAAGGTCTCTGTACATTCAAACATGGCTCACAGTTTGCCCTGGGTTTTCTGAAAGACATATTTGGAATGGAGAAACTTGTATTTATTGAGCACTAACATGTCTTGACCATTTAATCCTCACAAAACCCACATGAGATAGGTATTTTAGCCTCATATTACAGATGAGGAAGCTGAACCCGGACTCCTAAAGAGACTCAGCGTATTGCAAAGGAGAGCATTTCTCCCAGTTAGAAATTCTTTCTATGGCGTAAGTTTTCCCGAGATGCTTCACACTGCAGCCTTGGGGAAGGGCTTAAGAACACGATCTTGTTACAACACCCTGGGAATGGAACTTCCCACATCCCATCTCCAACTGTACCCGATTAGGGACCAAAATTGCTCCATGTGATGGCTCTGAGAAATGGCAGCTCTAGAAGTCCTTTCTCCATCAAAGAGCAAAGAAATTAGGTTCTGTATACTTCAATGTATTCTATTCTTTAAGCATTGGTATCTCTTTCTACTCCCTATGTCAGCTCTCTGTTAACTTGAATGTTTGATTAATCCGAGTATTTTCTTTCCCAAACATACCAGAAAATGAAGCATTTGTGAAAGCAGGATACTCTTATTCAGCCCCTGGAACAGCTACCCCACTCCCAACTCTTCAGGAATGCCAATGTCTTCCCTCACCTTGTTTGCATCAGACATTTTGCTAGTTCCTACCTCACTTCCTTTTCTGTTGAATGTTCTCCTTATCCATGCATCTGAAACTATCACCATCAAATCTGATTCAAATCCTCCTCAAAGTCTCCATTCTTGGCCCCATGTGGATTTTAACTCCTTAAACATGCTCTCTAACCCAGTCTATATGACCTTGGAACTACATTACTCTGCACCTATTCTCAACGCTTTGTAACTAACCTTTAGTCATTTTCCCTATAACATTCTTTGTCTCCCTAACCTTTGCAGAGCGGAACAGCATCTCTTATTATTTTGAATCTTGAAATAGGGTATGTCTAAACTCACATACATCCAGTGGAGTGCTGAAGCTGTGTTAGGCCCGCACTCAAGAGCCCCTTGTATATATTATGCTGCATATCTCTTCCTGACTTAGTTTTCAGTAATACCATGTTGGTATGAAATTTGACCATTGTGGGAGTATTTATATCTCAGAAATTAGCAACAAATCAAAACTTTGTTTTCCTCCTTTGGAGAACCAGTTTACCAGTACAATGTCCTTGCTATTCAAAGTGTGGTTCAGAGACCAGCAGAATCACCATCACTTGGGAGCTTGTTAGAAATATGGAACCCAGCATCTCACCTCCAGCCTCCCAGATTTTTGCATTTTTTTAAACAAGACCCTCTGGCGATTTGCTTGCCTATTAAAATGTGAGACAAGGAACTTCTAAAATCACCTCTTAAAATCTAGAATTGATTCATTTTACAAAGACTAGGTTCAATACTTTTTGACATTAATGGAAATCCACAGTGTGAAACTGTTTCAATTCTCAAGGCCATTTGCCAAGAGCCAAGATGTATTTGTCCTATTTACATAGTATTGCTGTATAATTCTAAATAATTTGTTTTTAAAAGTTTGAAATGGGACAATGTCCAATAGCTGGGAGAAACTTGGATTTTTAATACTAAATTAAGGGCACACCAAACTAATAATGGAAATTAAAAAGATTTTTGGAAGTGGAAAATGGCAAAGATCTAGGAAAGGGCATGGAGAATCTTTTCTTTTTACATGCAACTTTGATGAACTTATGTCGCCTAACGTATGCATACATCAAAGAAATTTTGAAACCATGAACTAATATTAATAAAGCAGCTGCATCATCCTTTACAAACGGCTTCTCCAGTACATTAGTAGTCGTGCAAAAATCCTGGGTAGAATTCTGCATAAAATATTAAGGATAAGCCTAAAAGCACACATGAAACTTACAACGCCAAATTCCAATATATATTGTAACATAAGTTTCTGAAAAGCTGCATCCGTTGAATATCTGCAAAAGAAGTCTATATTATTGACAAAGCACCAACTTTAGGGTCAAGTTGCTTGAGTTTAAATCCCAGCTCTGCCACTTACTAGCTGTGGGATCCTAGGAAAGTTACTCTGTACCTCAGTTCCTTACCTGTAAAATAGAAGTATAAGAATATTACCTACCTCATTGCATCTGGCAGTTGCAGCAACCACACCCATTGGTCACTGTGGTTAAGCTTACTGACTCTGGAGCCAGACTGGCTCATTTGAATCTTGGCCCTAACCCTAAGTGTGTGCTCTTGGGCAAGTTCCCTCATCTTTAAAATGGGGAAAGAATAAATAAGTCAATTTATGTACAAGGCTTAGAAGAGCCCCTGGCCAAAGTAAGGGCTATGTAAGTATATTACCAGGCAGTTCTATTTAATTATTTTCTTTTTTAGATTTTTAACAATATTTATCTGTCATCAAACAAACCAGCTTGGGTTAGAGGTTAAAAAGATATATATATTTACATCTCTGCAGTTTCAAATATCAGCTAAAACAAACAAACAAACAAAACCCCACAAATTCAGAAATGTTTTAGGTAAAATTGTGAGAGTATTACAGCTTAAGCCACTGGTTCTCAATGTTTAAGGGGAACAGAATCTGCCACCCCAAAATGTGTCTCTTGGCATAAGGACTGTTTTAGGCTGAGTATTTTTTTTTTTAATTTTTTTTTTTCAACGTTTATTTATTTTTGGGACAGAGAGAGAGACAGAGCATGAACGGGGGAGGGGCAGAGAGAGAGGGAGACACAGAATGGGAAACAGGCTCCAGGCTCTGAGCCATCAGCCCAGAGCCCGACGCGACGCTCGAACTCACGGACCGCGAGATCGTGACCTGGCTGAAGTCGGACGCTCAACCGACTGCGCCACCCAGGCGCCCCTAGGCTGAGTATTTTTAAGAAAGAGCAGACATAGCAGAAGCTCTGAAAATGGTAGAAGTTATCATTTTGTAAGAAACATTTTCATTTATAAGGGGAATCTCTATTTGTAAGAGATTCTATTTGTCTCCCTCTCTGTACCAAAAGGATGGTAAATCTAAATCTTTAGAAACTTATCAGGGCAGGGGCGCCTGGGTGGCGCAGACGGTTAAGCGTCCGACTTCAGCCAGGTCACGATCTCGCGGTCCGTGGGTTCGAGCCCCGCGTCGGGCTCTGGGCTGATGGCTCAGAGCCTGGAGCCTGTTTCCGATGCTGTGTCTCCCTCTCTCTCTGCCCCTCCCCCGTTCATGCTCTGTCTCTCTCTGTCCCAAAAATAAATAAACGTTGAAAAAAAAAATTAAAAAAAAAAAAAAAAGAAACTTATCAGGGCAGAAAGCAACAATATAAATCAACATAACCATCTTACCCTTGCTTCTTGCCATCCACCCTCACCCTTGCCCTTCCATAATTGGTCTTCCCCTCCAACCCCTACAACCTCCAACATCTTTCTTTTGTCTTTAGCCAAAGATGTTATTTTAACAGTGGCTTCAGCCATTTCAGAGAGTTATTCAGTTTTCTTGGACATCTCCCATATATACAGAAGGTATAAATGTTATTAAACTTTTGTTTTTCCCTCTTAATTTCTTTTTTTTTTTAAGTTTCTCGGTTTATTTTGAGAGAGACATAGACAGCATTAGTAGGGGGAGAGCAGAGAGAGAGAAACGAGAGAATCCCAAGCAGGCTCCATGCTGCCAGAGAACCTGATGTAGGGCTCAGAGCCACGAAGCTCTGAGACCATGACCTGAGCTGAAACCAAGAGTCGGATGCTTAACCAACTGAGCCACCCAGGCACCCCAATGTCTTTTGATTGCACAGGTGTGTCAGATTAAAAGGCTCAAGAGAAAATTATTTTTCCTCCCATACTATATCTTCTGGGGAAATTCAATGAACATTGATGACTGGGTCACAACTCCAGAGATTCTTTTATTTTTTGTGTTTATTTTTGAGAGAGAGAGAGTGTGTGTAAGCACAAGCAGGGGAGGGGCAGAGAGAGGGCGGACAGAAGGTCTGAGGAGGGCTCTGTGTTGACACTAGAGAGCCTGATGCCAGGCTTTAGCTCAGGAACTGCGGGATCACGACCTGAGGTAAAGTCAGACACGTAACTGAGCCACCCAGGTGCTCCACCTCTAGAGGTTCTGATGTAATTGGTCTGTGTTGTGGCCCAGGCATCAGGAGTCCTAAAATCTCACAGGGGATTTTAAATATGCAACCAGGACTGAGAAACACTGGTCCAAGGACATGATTAAGCAAATGTCAGAAGCAGACTGACAAAATGGTATGGATTTCATGTGGTCGTTGATCTTTTTTGTTACTAGGGCTGGCCTGCTAGCTCTGGAAGCCTCAAATCTTGATGATGGTAGGCATATTCAAGGCCAATCAGCTTGGGGGGTGCAGGAGAGGAGGTCATTACCTTCCAAAGCTTGGACTCACCACAGACTGATTCGACTTTAAAATCAATTAATTATTTACAATAGTACTATCTCTTTCCAGCAGGAATACCTACTTGGGAAATGAAATTAATTATCAGAGAACTGTTTGACAAGGCTATGAAATCAGAAAAGGGTCTAGGAACCTGAAGGAGGGGCATGACCTGAAAGCAGTAATAAACTAGATTCTAGATTCTAAACCAATGGTTCTCAAACTTTGCTGTATATTAGCATCACCTTGCCTGGGCCATACTGCAGACCAACTAAGCATCACTGGGGTTTCAAGGTATCAGTACTTTTTAAAAATTTTACAAATGACTCCAATGGGCATCCAAATTTGAATATCAAGGATATTATTATACTTCTCACAATGCTCCTAAATTCATCTTTTCAATGCTTTAGTTCATCTAACAATGTTTAAATTTACATTAAAAGTACTTGATATAAAAAATGTGTTAATATGCTCTAATTCACCCCCACTCAAATATCTACATGTTCCTTTTTTTATACAGATTCTTCCAGATGAGAATGTAATTAATTATTGAATTTATATAATCTATTAACCATGGGTATTCCAACATCAGAGTTGTGGGAAATATTAGTTCATGCCTGATTTTTAGAAGACAGGAGTTATTTGGAGTTAATTTGCATTTATAGTATCAACCTTTGTAAAACTACTGAGAAAAAGTGAAGTAAGTTACAAGGTTTTGTGATTCCTTTTATGACACCATATTGGAACTACAAATGATCAGCAAATTGGCATGAACAATTAGCAGTGCGTCTTGTCACCTAATTAAAATGAAAATGCTCTTTCCTTTGAAGAATCGGTAGAGAAAAGAGAGCTTCTGCATCTCTCTTATGTTCATTGCCAAGTGCAGTGAATTGAAAATAATAGGTACTCAGTAATGCTTTCAGGATGAAATTGCCTTAAAACCTTTTCTTCTAAGACTAAAGCGATATTGGCAAAGCAGGTCTATTGTTGTTATGACTTGGGTTTTGCTCCTTAAGTACATCACAAATGTTACATGACATAGTTGAGTAATGTCAAGAATGAGCTTTTGGAATCCAGTTTTAGAGTGCCCATGTTATCTAAAGAAGAGTATTTCCTTTGCTCCACTTCAATGTTGTTGATTAAACTCTCAGAAAGTATCAGAAATATCACCCTCTAAAAGTCACCACCTCTACTACCTGGCTTTTCCATTTTTTGCCTCTCATCTACCCACTAGAGATTTTTTGGTTTAAGAGAATTTAGGCAAATGCTGAAGTAGTCACTGTGATCAGAGTTCCATTATCATAATGGTCTGCCCATTATAAATTTAATATTTAGCCTCCCACTAAGATTAGGAAATTCAGACAAAAGATTTCTTTTTTTTTTTTTTTTTTTTCAACGTTTATTTATTTTTGGGACAGAGAGAGACAGAGCATGAACGGGGGAGGGGCAGAGAGAGAAGGAGACACAGAATCGGAAACAGGCTCCAGGCTCTGAGCCATCAGCCCAGAGCCTGACGCGGGGCTCGAACTCACAGACCGCGAGATCGTGACCTGGCTGAAGTCGGACGCTTAACCGACTGCGCCACCCAGGCGCCCCCAGACAAAAGATTTCTTAAACTTAATTGGGAATTTGAGGCAAAATGACTACTCTCAGTTATTTATGATTTTTGTGAAAATACATATAATTTTGGAAATTATAAAGAGAATAGTTGGTTCTCATTTTTTAATCCTTCTTATTCCATAATTTCTTTCTTGTGAATTTGTCTGGCATTATCAAACAAATAAATGGCCTTCATGAGCACTGATCTTCAACTGCAAATGAATGAATAAATGAATGAATGAATGAATGAAGTAATAAATAGATTTTATGTATATTGTGTTTATTACATTATGTTCTGCTATATTTACCTTAAATCTTATATAAACCATACTTTTTAAATGTTAATAGCATGTTTTATTCAGCTTAACATATCCAAAGTATTATCACTTTAATCACATTCAATATAAAAATTGAGATATTTTACATTCCTTTTTTAGACTAATTTGTTGAAATCTAGCACATATCAATTCAGACTAACCATTTTTCAAGTGCTCAGGAGTTTCAGGTAGCTAGTGACTACCATAATAGACAGTGTAGCCTTAGACTATTTGGTACCTAGCCTTTGGGTCTCAGCTTATTCTTACCCTCCTCCCAGAATACACTGCTTCCTGTTTTTCCATGCTACTTATGAGGTGCCTCTTCTCTCTCTTCACTAGGGAAGATCCCTATGTATAGAACTGAGGGTAGGGACTTTGTGTCCTTTCGTCCTTACATTTCTACTATTGTATCAGTAGCTACCAGATACATATTGGCTGAACAAATGATCCAAGTTCACACAGTTATTGCAAAGCTTGAATAATAATGTCATGTGTGGCCTCCTACCATAGATCTTTTTCCATGGTTGACACCCATTAAGATCATTGGTCATGGAATATTTATTATTAACTGACTACTTAAAAAATCAGTATTTTTTCAAACATTTCTCCTCACTAACATCAGTATTTAACCCTAACTATTGAGTCAGTATACAGAGAAGGTCTGCCTTTTGCTGATTGCTGCAGGTAACTCAACGCAAATTCAGTCCAATATAAATGAATCACAGAAAGAAGGTTTATGTCTTGAAGAAAATGCAGGATTTCATGTACTGAAAGCCACTGACCACTTAGGATCTGGCAGGTTTAGTCAGGTCAGTTAACTGTAGGGAAAAAAATCAGCAAGGATTAAGATACAAATGGTTTTGTTTGTTTGTTTGTTTGTTTGTTTGTTTTAGAGAAAGTGTGTGTGCAAGCAGGGGAGAGGGGAAGAGGGAAAAGAGAATCTCAAGCAGGCTCCATGCTCAGTGCAGAGCCCAACATGGTGCTCAATCCCATGACCCTGGGATCATGACCTGAGCTGAAAACAGGAGTTGGATGCTCAACGGACTGAGCCACCTAGGTGCCCTAAGACACAATGTTTCTTAAAAATGATTTAAGGCCCTCACAGCGCACAGAAAGGATTCTTTGTGCTGTGAAATCCAACATGAAGTGAAGGGTGTTGATTATGCTGCCATATCATTTTAAAATAATTATGCTTACTGCTTTGTTCAAATGATCAGTGTGTAGTTGTGATTAGAACCTTTATTTTAAATATGAGAAACTTTACGAATTTCAATTTCATTTTTAAGTATAGCCCTAATCAAAAACATGTTTTAATCTATAGTTTACTCTGAAATTTTGTCCCATGTTTTTAAAAATTAAATTCACTTTAAACAGCCTTTATCTTAGTACTAATTATTCTCAGCTAACAAGGGTGACTGGTTTGCAGGTGGCTTTCTCTAGGCCCAGAAGATGGGACTGGAGGCCTTGGCTAAAGTCAGAGTCACATCCAGGGTGGTTACCAAGCACTTTCTCTGCTCCTTCTCTCCATAGGCTGTGAATGACATGAACAGGAAAGAGGTGAGCAGATAGCGGCTCCATGTGGGCCAGACCCAAAAGTCGGTGGAGCTGCAGAATGAGCTGAAGCTCAGGTTCAAGCAGATGAAGCAGTTACCAGGGAGAGTCAGGCCTGTATGTATGGAGGGCCTTGAATATGAATCCTTTCTCTAGAGACCTCACTTCGGAACTTGGCTCAGGGTAGGAATCAAATAAGCCCTGGGATGTTCCCTGCTGTCTTAGTAATAATGGAGAAACCAGACACAAACCAACTGCCTGAGACTTTTTAAGACTTTAATTTTTAGAGCAGTTTTAGATTCATAGTAAAATTAAGATGAAGGTACAGAGATTTCTCATAGACTCCTTGCTCCCATAGCTTCCCCCATTGTCAACATCCCCCACCAGAGTGATAGATATATTTGTTACAGTTGATAAATCTACATTGACATCTTCTTATTACCCAAAGACCACAGTTTAGATTAGCGTTTACTCTTAGTATTGTACATTCTATGGATTTGGCCTGATGTCTAATGACATGTCTCATCATTATGGTATCATACAGTATTTTCACTGACCTAAAAATTCTCTGTGTTCTGCCTATTCATTCCTACTCTACTCCTACCCCTAAGCCCTGGCAGCTACTGATCTTTTTACTGTCACCGCAGTTTTGCTTTTTCCAGAAGGTCTATAGTTGGAATCATAGAGTACACAGCCTTTCCAGCTTGGCTTCTTTCACTTAGTAATATGCATTTAAGTTTCCTTCATGTCTTGTCATGGCTTGAGAGTTCATTTCTTTTTAGCTGAATAATATTTCATTGTCTGGATGCATTACAGTTTATTTACTCGTTTTCCTATTGAAGGACATTGTGGTTGCTTCCAAGTTTTGGCAATTATGAAGAAAGCTGCTATAAACATCCATCTGTAGCTTTTTTGTTTTGAACGTAAGTTTTCAACTCTTTTGGGTAAATAACATGGAGAATGATTGTTGGATCTTACAGTATGTTTTGTCTTGTAAGAAACTGCCAAAGTGTCTTCCAAAGGGACTGTGACAAACACATATATTCAATAAAATATAATGCATCAGGCTCATTGAAAGCAATCAAATTCAGAAACTTGGGGCAGAAAGGAAAGGTAGAAAGTGAAAACCCAGAAATCTGTACTTCTATAAGCTCCCTAAGGTAAGTTTAGTTCATCAAAAGTTGAGAAACTCTGTTAAAATGAAGTATCCTGCTTATTTTGTCTAAGAGTTTGAATAGAGCACTAGTGGTCCCAACATCCTGAATTTTTCCATCATCATTGCATATTTGTATTCATAGGGATTAAACAGTTGCTTCTTTTCTTAATATACTTTAGACAGGCCTATATTTTCCATTTGGAGTAGAATTATAAATAACAGCAACAGAAAGTTGGAAGGAAGCTTAAAATAGCAAAGAATTTATCTCATCCCCCACCATCCCATCTTGAGGAGTACAGGTGAAAAAAATTTAAGGACCTCTAGAGAAGTTCTCAAGACCTTTCCAGTAATATATTCTGTAGCTGAGATAATTTAATTTAAAACCATTTATTTGTGTTAACCTCATTTCTTTTTTTCTTATCCAAAATTCTCTGAGTTTAAAATATTATTTTAAACAAACATAAAAGCCAATACCTAGGCCTTTATTGAAGACAGGGGAAGAGAGCATTGACCATATCCTTCCTTTAAACAAATCTTTTCTAAATATTAAAATATAAGCTTTTCAGAAGTCATAGTTTCCTTAGCATACAGCTAAGGGGGGGAGTATTGCATACAGGGGTTCCAGGCATAATAAACACACAGCATAATTTGTGGCGTGCCCCCAGAGAGCCAACAACAGGCTCTTAGCTTGCGAGAAAACAAGTTGGATTAGAGTGTGGGGTAAAGAAAGCATAAAGTATACAGGTATGATGGGCCAGCTGATGTTGGATTTTTAATTTACATTTAATCCATATTGGATATGTCCACTTTCAGATGGTAGCTGGCATCGATTCTTTTAAACCCAAGATTAATGGTGATAATGGAGTTTCCAGAGAGACTTAGAGGAAATGTATAATCAAACCGTGACACAATAGGAAGGAGTGAGTTTATTTTTTTTAAAAATTTTTTTTTTTTAATGTTTATTTTTGAGACAGGGAGAGACAGCATGAACGGGGGAGGGTCAGAGAGAGAGAGGGAGACACAGAATCTGAAACAGGCTCCAGGCTCTGAGCTGTCAGCACAAAGCCTGACGCGGGGCTCGAACTCACGGACCATGAGATCATGACCTGAGCCGAAGTCGGACGCTTAACCGACTGAGCCACCCAGGCGCCCCAAGGAGTGAGTTTAGATTGCAACAAGTGGTAATGAGTTAACCAACACTGCCATTTTCCCCTCTATTCTCAATTAAATATAAATTCTCCAAGAGAACCCTAAACAAATATGTCTTCTAAAGTAGCGACATGAATAGGAAGCCAGTAGGAATTCCTCAGTAGTTGAAGACTACTTTGTGACATGGGTAAGTTCATTAATCCTTCTGTATCTTAGTTTTTCCCATCTGCAAATGGAGGATAATAATTATAGTGACATCACGGGGTTATTTACGTATTGAATGAAATATCTGTGAAATATAAGAATATAGCTTGACATAAGGCAATTATACAATAAATGTTAGCTATTATTTTTATTAATATGATATCATCCAGTAGGTTATAAAAATCAGGCTGGAACTAAAATATTGTGTTTTACCCACAAAGTATTAGGGCACTTGGGAAATGCCCAAAGTACTTGAATTTAGAGTTAAAAGTCATTTACATACACTTATGACTGGAAAGGACTTAACCTTACCTGAATTTTATTTTCTTTCTAGACTCTGTTACTATAAAAAGACATCCCTTAAATTTCTACCAAATTACACATCCAGGACTCTTTAGAACAGTGTGTTTATTTTTAATTTGAAGGTGCCCTTGGGTGTTCCCATGTTCATAGGCAAAGCCAAAGACCTCAAAAGTGTTCAAGGCTTGATTGGCCTGTTCGTGTTGGAATGTAATTTGCATCCCATACCTTCCTGAGCTCCTATGAGCTGGAACTCAGAAACATTTCCGTGTGAAAGTAACTCAGAATCAGCTGCTTGTTAGTTCATTTACTCAGGACCAAATTCTAAACAGAAAAAAAGGTAGCCAATTTTCCCAACTGGTTTAAGGAAGCTTCTTTTGTTGGCACAAACACATTCCTTTCAGATTTTATCTATCATATTAATTTTATACTGCTTGAAATAAAAATTTCTGTTCTCCTTCAGTAACCTAGGACCTTGTATGAAATCTCTCTGGCCTTATAAATTCAGGAATCCAGAATAAAATGCTTAAGCATAAAACAAACAAAAAAGGAATACAAAAAATCTTATTCACCTGGACGCTTGAATCCTTTTACATTTAATCTAAATTACAAATTTTAATCCAAAATACTGTAAAAGTATTCTGATTCCAGTATATCTTTTATTTCAGTCATTCTTCTACTAGGAAGTATTTATTTGAATTCCCAGTTTTATATATATGTGTACATATATATAAAACTGGGAATTCAATATGTATATATATATATATATATATATATATATATATATATTTCATTATGGAAAAATCCAAGAAGCTTAAGAAATAGCCCAAAATGTCAAAAATTTTATAATCTCACTAGAATACAAATAATAGCCAGAAAGCAATTTTAAATAAATATGATTAAGTATTAAATGGATGTCAAAGGCGTTCAGATAAGGAACTACTTAGGGGTTAATTTGGTCCCTGGAGGAAAAAAGCACAGAAGAGTTTACCTTCAGCAAGCCCCTCAAATCCTGGAAGGTTAGAAGAAATTCTCAACGGGCAGAGATAATTTGAGAGATTATTCAAAGTAGAAAGAACAATAGAAACAAAACAGTAAATATTTGGATACTCAAAAATAGTAGACAGTTTTGGGGCGCCTGGGTGGCTCAGTCGGTTAAGCGTCCGACTTCAGCCAGGTCACGATCTCGCGGTCCGTGAGTTCGAGCCCCGCGTCAGGCTCTGGGCTGATGGCTCAGAGCCTGGAGCCTGTTTCCGATTCTGTGTCTCCCTCTCTCTCTGCCCCTCCCCCGTTCATGCTCTGTCTCTCTCTGTCCCCAAAATAAATAAATAAACGTTGAAAAAAAAAATTAAAAAAAAAATAGTAGACAGTTTTCCAATCAATGGAACACAACATTTCTAAACATATAGAAATAAAAACAAGTATTTTTAAATATTAAATATATAGTAGAACTCAAAAGTGAAAAAGGATGCTACAAACATAAAGGGAATACAGGTGTCAAAGCCTGTTGCCTTCATGGCCATTCAAGGCCAGAACCCAGCCCAGGAAAACACATGCACTGCAGGAATCAGAACTGGGCTCCCTGTGCAAAATCAACGGAAACATCTCAGTGCACAAACCATGAAGGATCCAGAACATCTCTGCTGGAAATGAGCCAACAGCCCCACCCTGTGGGTAAAATAGAGTCTTCTAGGGATATTATAACCCCAAGACTAAGCTTTCATGGGAATAAGAACCGAATTCTCATTACCAGTGTATCTGATAATACCAGGCTGAAAAACTAACACAAAAAATAATTCAGAATGAGTATGTTTTGAAAGTACTGACAGACACAACAGTGGACATCACCCCAGGGTGGTTATCTGGATCTCTAGAAAAGATAATTCTCTCTGAAGAAAATCCACAAACTAAAACCTTAAAACAAAATAGGACATTCAACATGAAAGTTCACAAGACATGAGGAACTATCAATAATACAACAATATGAAAGGGAGTTTATAATAAGTATGTTTAAAATATAAAGGAAGAAGGGCACCTGGGTAGTTCAATCGGTTAAATGTCTGACTCTTGATTTCGGCTCAGGTGGTAATCTCATGGTAAGTGAGATTGAGCCTAGTCAGGCTCTGTGCTGATAGTGCACAGCCTGCTTGGGCTTCTCTGTCTCTCTCTCTCTCTCTGTCTCTCTCTCTCTCTCTCTCTGCCCCTCTCCTGCTCGCTCTTTCTCTCAAAATAAATAAATAAACTTAAAAAAATAATAAAATGAAATATAAAGAAAGAATTTGCACCTGTAAAATAAAAACAGGAATTATGACACAAACTCTAAAGCCAAATAAAAATATAGTCATTAATTTTCTTAAATTTCAGCAAATTGATTATACAGAAGACAAGTCATACTTGAAGATGAATTCAAAGATAGAATATCTCTATAGCAATGGAGGATATAAAGAAGAAGTCAGGAATCATAGACTACATACCTGCCTCACGGAACATCCAAAGGTGTGAACCAATAGTGGACAGACAATATTCTAAGATGTAATAATGGAGAAAATTCCAGAAATAAGAAGATATAAAACTTCAGATTTAAAATATCCAAGAATCAAATAGAATAAATAGAAACATAAGGAGAAAAGAACTAAGTGAGGCCAAAAACACTTGCATCAAAAAGTAGTGAGAAATGTGGTTGAAAAAGACACCTGGTGTCAGACTACAGAAGATCTGGAAATTAGTCTAATGAGTTTCAACTCTGTCTTATAGAAAATGGGCACTATTCAATTTGTGGCTGGGCTGCTACAGAAAAAAGAGTAATGTTTTAGGACATCTGAAACGGGAAGACTACAGTAATATTTTCCATTAAAGAAGAACTCTGTATCCAAATTTTTGTTTTATATCATTTTTATTTATATTTTATTTTTAATGTTTTTATTTATTTATTTTTGAGACAGAGATTGCAAGTGGGGGAGGCACAGAGAGAGAAGGAGACAGAGAATCCAAAGCAGGCGCCATGCTGACAGTGCCTGATGCAGGGCTCCACCTCACAAACTGTGAGATCAAGACTGAACCGAAGTCAGACGCTTAACCAACTGACCCACCCTAGCACCCCTATTTATATAAAGATAAATATTTATATTTTGAAGAGTCAAAAAAATCTTTCCTAATATTCAAAAATGTCATTTTCAAATTTATATTTACAAGGCTACTGAATTCCACAGGTAAAAAACACAAAAAAAGGAGACAAAATACAAATGAAACCTTAAGGTGTCCTTTAGTCTGGGTTCATTGACCAAATATTTTCAAGTGAATCAAACAGATAGAAATCAATCGCTTTTGACCATCTCCACAAAGGGAGATTCATAAACCTGTTAACAACAAAGTTGAGGGCCAGGTACAGGGCCAAGTCTGAGGCAACTGAATTGATGAGCCAGTCCCTTTCCCGAAGGTGCTTGCCCACTGAGGAGACCAACACAGTCACTGATAAAATAATGTGGGGTGGCTGCTCTCAGAGAAGTAGGCATTTTGGGGTGCCTGGGTGGCTAGGTTGGTTAAGGGTCTGTTTCGGCTCAGGTCATGATCTCATGGTTTGTGAGTTAAAGCCCCACGTCGGATTCTGTGCTGGCAGCTCAGAGCCCGGAGCCTGCTCTGGATTATATGTCTCTGTCTCTGTCTCTTGTCTCTCTCTCTCTTTCAAAAATAAATGAACATTAAAAAATATTAAAAAAAAAAAAAGAGAGAGAAGTACCCATTTGGTTGCTACAAAGTCTCAGAGGAGGACTCCTCCTGGACTAGCAGGTGTCAAAGAGACTTCTTAGAGGAGGTTGTGCTGAAGCTGCAGCTGAAAAGTCGAATTAGCTAAGTAGAAGGCATTCTCAACCTTCAGGGCACTGCAGGTACCAATCTTTCATTATGCCTGATGCACACAGAACAAAGGGAGACATCCTGAAAATGGAGCTAGAGAAAGGTAAGTACCAGCCAATCAGGAAGTGCTTTCTAAGTGCCATTCTATAAAGTTTAACATGACACTAAAGGTGATAGGAAATCAATAAATGCCTGTAGAAGCAGATGCCAGGAGTGGATTTGTGTTTGAGAATGATCACTTTGGGAGCAATGTAGGGGGCGGATTACAAAGGGAGGACGCGATAGGGAGACCAATGGGAGGAACAATAAACTAATCCAACCGAGAAACGATGAAAGCCTCCACTAAGGCTTCTTAACATTGCAGATGGGGAGACAAATGTTTGTTTTCCTTTGTTTGTAGTGTGAAACTTTTGCGAGTGAAATTTTAGGATATTAAGCAAATCACCGCAGAGCTGGTACAGGTGGAATGAAGTCGCGACTCACTCTGCTCCTGCTTCCCCTTGCATCCTGCAGCCCCTCTGAAAAAGTTTGAAAACCAGTGTACCAGAGAGATTTAAGAAGTAAAAATCAGTGTTTCCACTCATTTCATTTAATAAACCCCTTTAGTGTCTAATCATCTATAGTGTCGAGTTGCTCTTCATTATCTAAAGTAAATCCCTGCAGGAATTCATAAGAACTCTTGCTTTATTTCCTTAGGTGTCAAATAAATATTGCACTCAATAAATCTCTCAGTGTGTCTCTAGCCTCTGCAACCACACTTCCAAACTCAGTTAATTATAGTCTTGTGTAAGCAGACATTCTGACCCTCTATTTCCTGAATCAATTTGGGGATGATGACTCTGGTTCCAGATTGCATAAACAATTCAACATTTTTAGATCTTATCTCTTCTCATTCTATATTCTCCTCTTTACAAGAATCATCCACCTGAATGTTTTTTTTTAATTTTTAATGTTTGTTTCATTTATTTTTGAGACAGAGAGAGACAGAGCATGAGCAGGGGAGGGGCAGAGAGAGAGGGAGACCCAGAATCCAAAGCAGGTGCTCCAGGCTCCGAGCTGGCAGCACAGAGCCTGACGTGGGGCTCCAACTCACAGACCGTGAGATCATGACCTGAGCTGAAGTCGGACACTTAACCGACTGAGCCACCCAGGTGCCCCTACCTGAATGTTTTCAATCTCTTGCTATAGTTGTATGATTGTATATAAATATGAATAGCTAGACCTGACTCTGTTTGGAGCTCCAGACCTGTAGTTACTGCTGGACATTTTTAATTAGGCTCTCCAGACACCAGTCCTGGCCAAAAGGAACCTTATCACTCTCTACCCTACACCTACTCCTCTACCCGTTTTACTCACTAAGCTGTGTATACTGGCACCACCCAGTATTTCCCCAGTAGGCTTCTGTGCCATTCCTCTCTCACTCCCCACCAAATTACCTGAGTCATTTGTTGTTTCTAACACCCTAAGACCACTCACGGCTGATTGCCTTCTCTCCAGCCCCATAGCAGCTTTCATCTAGTTACCTGAACTTACCATGGCAGGGACCATGGTGTTCAGCAAGCATTCCGTCTGCTTTCCTCATTTTCCCAACCTCCTGTGGTTAGGCTGAGCCATGTAACTAATTGTGACTACAGGAAGAAATGACACATGTCCCTGTCATCCCAAAGCATAAGAGACTCAGAGCACAACCATGTAGTTGCCTCTTTCCCTGCTTTGGTAACTAAAAACACCCATGTGTCCCAGATGATGCAGTCAAAACATGGTGGATCCTGAGTCCTCGAGTGACACTGTGGAACACAGCCCCCAGTGGATCTGTGCAGGGCCTATAGAAAGAGGGGGAAATAACCTTCAGTTGCACAAAGCAACTGAGATTTAAACACTGTTAACACATCATAACCTAACTTATGCTAACACTTACTGATTGGTCCCTTTAGCTTCAGGACAGCCCTGTTTCAATCCTCTGCACAACCTCAGAAGTGATCTTTCTAAGGTGAATACATTACATGCCATAAACGCTTAACCCCCACATCCTATGCAGAACTCTTCAGTGGCTTCTCATATCACCTACCTATATTCAAAAGTCTCCAGCATGGCCTGTGAAGGGCTCATTTGCCACAGCTTGCCTTGCAGCCCCATTTCCCAAAGGCCCTCAACAGTCTTGCTGAATAAACTACATGCACGTGAATTTGTTCACTGGCTTCTTGGCCTTGACGGTGCTGTTGCCTACAAGTAACATTCTCCCCACCCTCACCATAGTCTACCTAGTGAACTCCTATTCCTTACTCAGGACTCATTTCAGATGCATTTGCTCTGTGGATGCCATTCCTGACTTCAACAGGTAACTCCACCTTGGATGGAACCCTGCAACATTCCGTGCTGAACTGCACAACACATCACATGGAAGCATAGTCCTTTTTCTTTCTAGTTCCTTTTATACCTATTCACCTGTCTTCTGGTCTATTCCATTCTCACCACTAATTCTCAGTCACACAAATTCCTCATAATAAATGCCACAGAAACAACCAACCAACAAAAAAATGAATATAACACAAAATAAATACTGAAGCTTTTACTAACTGGATTTTGCCAAAAAACCCAACAGGCTGTTTTCCTCTCTTTTCAATTTATTGAAAATAGGGAATGCAGATACCACAACATAACTCCATATATGTTAGATATTTAGTGCATTTCTTTTTAATGATGATCATAACTATATAGAAGAAGAAGACATGAGGAAAAGAGGAACTGGTATCTACTTTTATCTATCTGATTATAATTCGCTACTGATGTGCAGGCAAATCCCAAGCAATTACCATAACCTACATCTAAAATTAATTTATTTATAATTTTTATAACAATTTTATAATTTTATTTTGGGGGAGGCACCTGGGTGCCTCAGTTGGTTAAGCATCTCACTTGGGCTCAGGTCATGATCTCATGGTTTGTGGGTTTGAGCCCCGCATTGGGCTCTGTGCTGACAGCTCAGAACCTGGAACCTGCTTCACATTCTGTGTCTCCCTCTCTCTGCCCCTCCCCTGCTTGTGCTCTGTCTCTGTCTCTGTCTCTGTCTCTCTCTCTCTCTTTCTCTCTCTCAGAAATAAATAAACATAAAAATTTTTTTTTAAATAATGTTTTTGGCTTGGTAATGTGGAATAATAATTGCTTTTTTTAAGACTAAAGTATTTTCTATTCTCTTAGTCATTATTAAGGAAATAACCTAGTTTAAAATGTACATTAATTTCATCAAATTCATTCCATCACAAAAATGTTTTATGCTTTTTAATGAATATGTGTAAAAATATGTCTTGGGCAAACTATAAGAAATTGTTTTTTCCCTTATTTGATCAACCAACTATGGGGACTATAGCCAAGAAATTAATTCTTCTACTTTAAATTTCTGACTAGTCATTTCTAAGGATTTCTTCTCTAGGGATCCTTCAAGTCATTTGCTTTCAGTTGCAAAATGGGAAAGTCTTTGAAATTAAAGGTTCATAGTTTGAAAATAGTCCAAAGATTCAAAGAACTATGATTTTTTAAAAAAAAATTATGTTGTTTGACTCCAAAGCAAATACATACCAAACAAAACTTTGAAAAACTTCAGAAAGAAGGAAAGACCAATTTAGAAAAATCAGCTAATTTCTATTAATTGGTCAGTGAGTCAGCTGACACAGTGTTAGGACTAGTTAAAATGAAATCATACCATAATATGTGGAAATTTCTAAATTTAATAAAATTTCCCCTCTGTGGGAATGAAGCAGGGCACGAATCAGACTCAAATGGTAAAACTGTCCTTACTTCTGCAATTTGATATTTGTCTATTCATTTTGCTGTTTACTGACCGATTGTATGACACAAAACATTGCAATAGGTCCCTTGGCCTGAATAATATTTGACCTAGTTCCAGCTTGAAATTTACAGGAATTCTTAAAACATTAACACATAAAGGCTTAAATTCTCAAATAACTCAACTATGTTCATGCCAAAGAAATGCCAGTGAAAGAGCCTGTGACTCCCAATGATTCCATCTGCTAGCTCTCCATGGTATTCCTTGTTCTCCACAGCTCATCCATTTAACTGTAATTTACAAACCTTCTCATTAGCTTGGACCATTTTGGCAAGGATCTGATTTGGCAGCTTAACATATAGCCCTTTCTGCCCTTGAAAATGTAATATAGTACTCTGTAGCCATAGTATATAACCAACTTTCATGACCCAGATGAAATATGCAAGTACAAATGTAAACGAGTTGGAAGTAGATGGAAGGGAAGGGGAGTGGATATTGGGGACAGAGCATATCCACAGCCCTCCTCTCTCATTCTAAAGTCCAGGCACATGAAAGAGCCTCAGGCAGGGTGGGTGCCAGCTGGCCAGCAGTACTTCTGACTGCAGAGGCAGAGGCCACTCCACAGACCTGCATCCTCTCTAATCCCATGGCTCATTATGCAGTCTCCTCACTTGGCCTTCCTTATCCTCTGTTTTCCTCATTTCAGTATAGAGGAAACCAATGCTAAAAATGTTTTCTGCATATAACATCAGCTTTATTTCATTTTGATTTACTCTGTCTCTCTTTCTCTCTCTCTCTCTTTCTCTCTCTCTCAGGACAATGGAATGTAGTTTGATTCTCTGGTTTGTTTCCATTAAGCTCTCTGTTCTCTGTCAGATCACTTAATCCCAGGAAAGTTCATGATAAGTGGATGTATACCACTTCATGTTATTCTGTACCTTGTCACCTTTGTTTCCTTTTTGAATCATGCTTTGTTGATTCTACTTCAAATTATGAAACAGATTGCTCCCCAGAGTGCATGACATCATGCATTTTTAATGAATGTGACATGGAAATTAAATGCTTTTAAACCTTTCTGAAACAGTAGTAAGATGGATCCATTACCACACTGATTCCATTGCTAGTAGAGCATTTAATTTAAAAATATGTAGCAACATGTCAGTGAATGGCAGGTTTCCAGCTAGTTCTTGTGGAAACCACTTTCTGCAGGAAAAAAAAATGTGTGGAAAGCAATGCAAGATGCTCTTGTCAATCTGATCATTCTTTTGTTGCATATGATATGCAGTGGGTCCTGGAGGACTCAAAACTACCTTTTTCCTCTTCCACAGCTTCAACACATGGCTCAAAATCTAGAGGATAGTGGGTGCCTAATAAATGTTGACTGAAAGAATGAATGAGTAAAATAATAGAACATATAAGCTTGAATACTTGCTTATTGATGGTAGAAATGATGAAAGCTTCTCTTCTTTCATCATTTCAAGGTTAACACCTTAAAATGGTCAAATTTTTTTTTTCTTCCAGAAAATGAGAATATACAGTTGAACAGTTTCCATTTCTCTGATCTTTCTGGATAAAGTGTCCTTTGGCTACCTCTCTGAACTAATTCCCTACTGCACCCACCCCTACCCAAAATTAGTTCCAGGCCCCTAGCCTCTTTGCTAGGCCCTGCACACATGCCAAGAACACTGACACTCAAGAACCTTTGTTCTTTCTGTTCTTTTGTCTGGGACGCCCCTCCTTCCAGTATCCCTCTGGCATGCTTCCTGGCTTCATTCAGGTTCCTGTTTAATTGTAACTTCAGAGTTGTTGCCCCTAATCATGCTAATTAAAAAGCACACTTTTCCCATCACTTTCTCTCCAGTACTTGGGGCCATGTGACATCATAGATATCTATTTATTTTCTGTCTCCCTTACTAGGACATTAACTCCATGAGAGCAAAGACCTGTCTGCTTTGCTCACTGTATGTCCTCACCATCCAGAACAGTGCCTGTCAGTAAATATCTCGTGAAGGAATAAATAAATTTAGGATTTCTTCAGTTAGCAAGGTGTTTAATAAAGAGGTAGCACCTGTGGCGGAAAGATAACTAGTTGGGGATGAGAAGGATTTGGCTCTACCATTTACAAGACCCTGGATTATTTAGCCTTACTGAGTCTCAGCTTTCCTCTCAACAAAAAAGCTACGACAGTCCCTGCATTAAGAGACCATAAGGGAACAATAGCTTCAAGAAGGATCAAGATAGATATGGACACGTTTTCCAGAGTATGAAGCCATGCCTAGATGAAGGTTAGGAGTAGAGTGAGCTATCTAAAACTCTGTGTCTTATCTGTCATTTGGCATCTTATTTCTCAGTTTTTTTCAAAGCAATTAATTATGATAGCAAATTAATAAATTTAATAATTACAATATAAAAACTGCAAAAACACTCAGAAAATATCAAAAGGGTCCTTTATTTCATTTAGCAGCAATGCATGACCTTCTAGAGGAACTTCCAATCGATACATCCATTTTCCACTAAGAAATGGGCATGTGACTTGGGAAGGCACACTAGCAGACTTTACAGCACTGGTAATAAAGCAAGTCTCTTTCCTTCTCTTTCCTTCTGGAAAGAGTATGCATGCTGGTTGTGGTATTTTTCATATCATGGAAAGGACAAGTTTAAGCAAGAATGATGCCAACATAGAGAAAGTAGAGTTGAGAGATGAAGAGAGAAGTTGTGATGACATCTAAACATGTCTGAAGTTAACTCTACCTTCTATACCTTTCAAGTCATGGGAATCAACAAATTATCTTTTCTTTAAGCTACTTTGAGTTGTTAGAGGCCTCAGAAATTCTCAATGGAGAAAACAGCAAATTCTGCTTTGCAGAAAACAAGAAGACAAGACTTTATTTAAAGCCCAAAAGCAATAGGGTGAAAAAATGCTTATGAAATTCCTGCATTTCTTAGAAGAAAAATTACTTCCCAGCCCACCCACCCCAAGTCTCTATTTTCATCATGTTCCTGCTTCCGGCCCCAGGCCAGGGGCACCCCAGTAGTTTCTTAGAGCTGAAGAAATTCTAAATTTCACTAGCTGGTGAGGCATGATGGAGGTACAGAAGTTCCAACATCATTGCTAGTCAGCAAGAAGAAAGTCATTTCCTGTACTCTAGGCTTGGACTCTGGGTACATTTTCACACACAATTAGTAATACTTAAAACAGATTGATTCTGAAATACTATTAGTGCAAGTCAATTGAGGTTCGATAAGTAATCAGATTGCTCAGAGGCAAACTTTGAAACATACTACATTCCTAAATTAGGGACCACCAATAATTTATATCACCGTAAACCTGTGTGTGTGTGTGTGTGCGCGCGCGCGCGTGTGTGTGTGTGCGTGTATGTGTGTATGCGTGTGAGATGTATATGACTAATTGTTCATTCTCAGTTACAGAAGAGTAACAGTTTTCAAAGTGTGGTACAGAGGACTCTAGATGTCCTTGAGACCCCTTATTTGAAATCAAATATACTCTCATAATAAATCCAAGACATTATTTACCTTTTTCACCCTCATTATTTTACATGTATACAGTGAATTTTCCAGAGGCTTAATGGCATGCACTGTCTTAATAGATGAATGGAGAAATAGACAAGAATCAAGCTATTTCCTATTAAACCAGACAATTTCAAAATAATGTCAAAGAATGATACTCTTTGGAAATAATTTTTATTTTCCATTAAACATATGTCATTTATGTTCATTTGAAATGGGCTTACTGTTACTTTCAAATGAGTAATAAATACATATTTTTTAATTTATCAGTTTTAATTTATTTAGTCTGATAAATATTGATGAATACAACCCACACACATAAAAGAACTTTGAGATCCTCAATAATTTTTTTAAGAGTGTAAAGAGTTCTTGAGATCAAAAAGTTTGAGAATTGCTGTGATAGAAGAACCAGTTGGAAATTCATTCAGGTAAAATTTGTAATAACTGGATATTGCACAAGTGTGCTATCAAATCTAAACTCTACATTAATTTTTTAAAATGAAAGTTATTTGAGGCATTCCTCAGAACAAAAAATCTCACAATTTGTTAAAATGGGTATTTAACATGTCTACATCGATTTTACTACATCGATTTTACAATTTCTCTGTGAGAAAACATTGATTTGCTATGGAATGGTGTTAGCTTTAGCACACCTGTACTCATTAAAAAAAGATAGTACTGTTATCAATGAAGAGGTTAGGTCTTTTTAGCAGCAGAATCTAAAGCAGGTGTTGTGAAGTTTTTTTGTGAAAAGGGCCAGGTTGTAAACATTTTCATCATTGCAGGGCATGTGGTTTCTCCCTCAGCTGCTCGATTCTGCTACTATAGCATGACAGCAGCCATAGGTAATATGTAAACAAATGAGCAGGGCTATTGTCCCAGCAAACCTTTACTTATGAAGACTGAAATTTGAATCCCACTTAATATTTCACATATCATGAAATATTATACTTCTTTGGTTTTTAACCACTTAACTAGCTCATAGGCACTACAAAAACAGGTGGTGGGGTGAATTTGGTCTGCAGAGTGTAGTTGGCCAACCTTGGTCTAAAGTACATTACACAGAACTTTAATCCTTTGAGATCCTCTGTAACAAAGTTTTCCATGACTAAATAATTTTGAGAGATGTTGCAATAAAGATTCAAAGTGTACACTGTAATTTAAAGCCTCTGAAACATCCTTCAAAAAATTCTTTTTGTTTCACTCCGTTTATCAAACCTAATGGATTACAGCAACATTTTTGTCAAACAATATTTGTTTATTGTTCTCAAACTACTGTTCCATGTAATTTACATTGGGAATTGTTGCTCCAAAGGGCCCCTAACTCAAATGCTCATAGTTACATTGTGTGGTACCTATGGAAGATATGAAATCTAAGAAAATGGGTATTAATCTGCTCAACCTGCCCAGGACCACTGCCTTTTAATTGCATACAGTACAAACAAAATGACCAACAAAACATACCTTCCTTCTGTACTTAGCCCTTAGACACCAGTTTGCAGCCATTGGTATATAGATTTATATGTAGTAGTAATGACATTAATGTTTCAGAATTTATTACACAAAGGAATGGACAGCTGCCTCTCTTGACGACAAATGATACCATATTCAGACACGTCCTCAGGGAAAAATCCAAGAAGGTCACAGTAAAGATGTAATCAGAGAGGATATAGTAATTGTGCTTTCATTTTTGCCATTATGTAGCTAATTTTGGGTGATTTTCAGGATGTTTCTCAGACTTTAATGTACAAAGTACCTGAGATCTTATTAAAATGCAGATTCTGATTAAATCTGGGTGGTACCCAAAAGTCTGCATCTCTAACAAACTCCATATGACACTCGTAATCCACGGGTTCAGGATTCAGGAAGGGACTTCTTGCCCTGCACAAATTCAGTAAAATTCAATGACCTACTAAACAGAAGAATTTGTATGTTCACAAGATCCCCAGGCAATTCATACACACATTTGAGTCTGAGATGCACTGCTCTAGAGCCAATTTCCATGAACACATATTCTTGGTGCATTGGAAAGACAGTCCAGCTGTACTAAATAATCTCTACCAAAAGTGAAATATAGGGTGAGTCTCTTTGAATAAGTAAAGAAAGGAGAAGAAAAGAATATTCTTCCTCCCTAAAACTCTGTTAAGGGAGCATTACTTCACCTTGAAAAGCCCAGAAATGACTTATGAGGTAACCTTTGCCTAACATCTACTAATGAATCCACATTCATATCCAGGAAACAAAAGTGAAAGCAAGACAGGAGCTCAGAAGTCAGTTATAAAAACTTCTGATATCGGGGCGCCTGGGTGGCTCAGTGGGTTAAGAGTTCGACTTGGGCTCAGGTCATGATCTCACAGTTTGTGAGTTCAAGCCCCACGTCAGGTTCTGTGCTGACAGCCTGGAGCCTGCTTCAGATTCTCTCTCTCTCTCTCTCTCTCTCTCTCTCTCTCTCTCTCTCTGTGTGTGTGTGTGTGTGTGTGTGTGCCCCTCCCCCATTCACACTCTGTCTCTTTCACTCTCAAAAATAAATAAACATTAAAAAATTTTTTTTAAAAACTTCTGATATCAGAGATTGGAAAAAAGAAGTATGTGATAGAGCCACAAAATATCATTTCAAGAATACTAACTTTTGATAAAAATATTCCTGAATGAAATTTGGAATGAATTCATTAGGAATGAAATTCCTAATGAAAACTGGCAGGATCACACATAGTGAGTAATCAGTAAAGCCACACCCTATGCCAGCAGCACATCCTTGGGGGAGCTGGCATGAGGTGGGAATCAAAAGGTTGGTGTTCTCTCCCAACCAAAAGTCACAGAATAGGGACACACAGCCTGAAAGGCTTACCTAACACAGAAACCATATGAGGATATTGCTAAATATTTGTTGGATGAGTTCAAGAATGTCTGACTTATGCTCTGAATGAAAGAGCTGTAATTTCTGTGCTTGTCCTAATTCTTTGGATGACAACTGTAGCATCCCTTAGACTCAGAAATGCTGTATTTTTGGCATTTTGATTTGGTGGGTAGAGGAAGGGGTGCTTAGGAAGGGTATTTTGTTTGTAAATCAAGGATTACAAACCAGCAAGAGACATTGGGGCACCATGCTAAGAGGCTGGAGAAGAAAAGGGCATGTTCTTGTTGATAAGAATACTGAAAGTTCAAGAACGGTACCAAGAAGATTGGGCTCTTGAGAATTATGAACAGTAAACAAAGGCACCCACTCAAATGAAAGAACAGCACAATTACATTTAGCTCAGTCTAGCCTGGGAGAGTGGTGCCTTTAGAGGCCATTTGAGCCCTAGAGAGCTTTCCCCGGGCACTGCATGAAGGAAAGGGCTTGGTACACACCCTTTGTTTACAGACCTAGCTTCCTCAATCACCCAACTCTTTTATTACCTTTCCTCTCATTTATTTTTTTCATCCCTTGGCTCCAGGCCTGGCTTCCCTCCCACCCCATCACAATTATGTTTTTATCCTTAGTCTTGGAGCACATTCTATCTGTTCTGGCTATGACCCCAGCCACTCATGATAATAGTTTTACTTCCTCATTTTTCCAGTGAACTCATGAACTTGTTTGGGTAATGCCTCTCTTTATTTCACCAGCCCCAGGATCATTTGGTACTTAGCATCTGGTCCACCTTTATAAGCAGGGTCACCACACTCCAGGTCTGAACAGAACAGACCACATTTCATAGTCTGACCATTGTTCTTGGTTGACCTCAGTGTACATGCTGCATCCTTTCATGTATATTTTTGCTGTTTCTTTTGAGTCCACCACTAGGTCATTTTTTATGTGGGAGAAAATCCTTTTTTTACTTTTTTAACACTCACAGAAAATGTAAGTCCTATGTACACCTAATATTTACCAAATTTTGATGATCAAGTCTTAGGAAACAAGAAATATATACCGAATGCCAACACCTATGCTCAGATTGATAATAGTTGCATAAACTTTAGCCAATATGTTCTCTAAAACAGCAGATAACTCATTCATTAGGAAACAACTTACATCTACCAGTAGCCAACAAATTTAGTACACTCCTTACCTGGGTTAAAATCAGACAGGCTGCTAGCTAATTTTAGGCCAACAGATTATACAGTTCCAATAACATGCTTTATACCTATATTCATTAATAGAATAAAAACAGTATGAAACAACTTGTAATTTAGTTGAATGGAAACTATTTAACCTTGTTCATAAAATAAAATGTCTGCAGTTTTTAGAATAGATACCTTTTCTAGATATAGCCAGTCATTTATATACACATATATTTTTTTAAATTTTCAGGGTCAAAGATTATATTTTTACCCTTAAAATACAAAATTCTATATTAATAAGGTTAATCCCTGTTAGTCAACATATAATGAGCTATACAATCTCCTATAACTTCAGCTTATTTTTAAGCTAAAGTCATTATTAAACTTATTTTGTATAAGAACAGAGCTTTATACAGCTATATATCTATACTCTGAATATGTGAATGAATGAAGACGGGTTGCTTCATAAAGCATATTGCTCACTCATGAAAACGGAATAAATTTAGCTATTGTGTAATTATATTAATAATTACAAAATAATTAGAAGGTATATTTAAGATAAAAAACATTCTAAGATTCTCTTTGAAATCACTTGTTTTTCTTGTTAATATTTAGCATTAGTTGGTTATTTGATTATGAATAGCTAGCTTGGAATCTTTTGAGCCCTGGAAAATATTCTTATAGCTTTTGATGCATTTGTCCTGATGTGTCTATGTACTATAATACAAAAAATTTTCATGATGGAAGTTACACCTACCCACCACCCCCCCCAACTTGGTGTTGCACCACCACCATCTTCCTTTCTTCATCCTAGAGAAATCAATAGATACTGGAGAAATCAAAATAACTAAAATCCTCATCTTTCAAGCATTTGCTATATACAAACACATGCATTATCTTAGTGAAAGCACAACACAGCAGCTCTATGGAAGGTTTTCACCACTGTACATTTAATAAATAAACTGAGACCCAGAAAGCTCAGCTGCTTTCTCCAAAATCACACAACTGATAAATGATAAACAAGTCAGGCTCATATCTGACTCCAAACTACAGTACTTAATAATAACAAGAACAAGTACTACTAAGTGCTACCTGCTAATGACTTCACTCAACATGCCCCAAGATGATCTCAATCCTCACAATGGCAGAATAAGGTAGATTCATTTTAAGTCCCAATTTTGTGGATGAGGGGCTTAGGTATAGAGAAGTTTAGTAGCTTGTGTAAGTCGGCATTGCTGATAAGAAGTTGTTTAAAGATTTGAATGAGGCTGGTGAGGACCTAGTGACAACTTGCTTAATCACAATACTCAGGGACACGTGTTTTAAGAATGCATCTCAAATTATCCACCCACCACTATTACTCTTATTGATACAATTCATACACATGTAATGTGTTATAAAATATTAATGTAGTTGTGTCAGTGTTTGTTTGCATTTATTTAGCCTTTACCATGTGGCAGAAATGCTAGATTTTATGGATACATAAACAAAAAGACACTATCTTTTATCAAGAAGCTCCCAATGGAGTTGGAAAAGATACATGCTAATAAATGCTATTGGATAGATAAGAGGGAATGGCTCTCTCTTCCTACAGCAACACAGAAATGCTCTACAAAAGAAATGAAGGTAAATTCACAGGTAAAGAATGAGGTGAAATTGTCCAGCCATCCACAATTGGTATGGAGTATTCTAGGCAAAGGAGACATATTTAAGATAACGTAGCCTGATACAGAATGGCAGTTGTTTCACTATTACTCAAGTGCAGAATGTGTATGACACTGACCCAGGGAATGATCAGCATCTGACCTCAAAAGGTCTCCATCATTTTTAATTTATTAATTTATTATTTCACACAGTGAACAAATATTAATTCAGTGTCTGCTACGTTTTAGAAAATGTACTGGTCAATCACTAGGAGAAAAGGAAGGTGCGGTCTAGATACTATGTTATCTGCTCCTCTGAAGAGTTTCAGTTGGGAGACATTGAATGAATTTAAGCAGGGTCATAGGGATTTCATGCTTGGCAATCATCATTCCTGAGTAGTGGTCTGTGTTGGAAAACCTGGTGAAAATTTAGAGAATTAATTATATAGCTCATGATTTCTATCACTTTTAATATTTTCTTTTTCCTACTTAATTTCAGTATAATTTTATCCTCTTTGTCTAGCTTCCCAATGTAGAAGAATAGAACATTGTTTTTTATAGATTGCTCAGTGTAGAAATAATAATATCTATATTTAAGTTTTCATAGCTTACTCTCAAATAAAATTACCCTATTTCACAAACAATGTAAGAACCTTACAGGTGTAATATCTATTCCCTTTCCTAGGCATTGTGCTCCTATTTTACTTCTACATAAGCAATAAGCCCAACACACTGTTATTTTTATTTTATGTAGTAAGTACATTTTTGAAGAAATGAAAGTAGATAAACATATATGTATTAAAAATAAAAATACTAAAACAGTCTTTAATATTTAACCAAATATTTACCATTTCTGGTGTCCTTCACTGCATTCTGCAGATCTGGGGTTCTGTCTGGTATCATTTTTCTTCAGTCTAAAAACCTTCTCTCAGCATTTTATGCAGTGCAGATTTACTGAAGACTTTTAGGTTTTGTCTACTGAAAAATGTTTCTGGTTTTGTTTTGGTTTTGGTTTTTGCCTTCAATTTTGGGGATATTTTTGGTGGACATTGAATTCTAGATTGATTTTTTTTCTGCACTGATTGATTTTAAAGATATTATTTCAAGGTTTTCTGGCCTGGAAAGTTGGCCATCATTCATTGTTCTCCTATGTAATATGTCTTTTTCTTCCAGTTGTTTTAAATTTGTTTTTTATTTTTAATTTTCTGCTGTGTAAATATGATGTACCTAGAAATGTAGACATTCATTTATATTTGTCCTGCTGGGGGTTTGCCCGGGTAGTAAGAAGAATTCTTCTAGGAAATGTATTGCACAAATCCAAACATACTAAATACAAGGTCGAAGACTCTGTTCCGGACACTACAAATCCAGGTTTATCTTCCTAGAGGGTAAAAGACTCCAATGCACAACAAGACTGTGAGAGCCCCAGGCTATAACTATTTCAAATCATGGTGGCTCGTAACTTCTGAAAAACAATTTGCCATTTTGGAAAATATAAGACTAAACTTTAAAAATGTGTTGGTCTCATACTGCCATCAGAAAAATGTGACATCAGACAAGTAATTTAAATGAATAATTTGCATATCTGACACTGTGTGGGGTTTTGTTTGTTTTGGTCGTCATATGTTCATCCCTTGGAGCTGGTAAGAACAAAGCATTACACTTCTTAGGACCATAGTAAGTTGTACTAGTTAAAATATCCCAACAACTGGTGCAGTCATGTATAGGCAACCAACAGGGAATTAGCCACCAGCCATGTCTAGGCGACCAGCAGGGAGTAGCCCATCAGCCTTGAAAAGCCACAATGGTGCCTTAGGCTGGACCTGTGCTATACGGAAAGGCAGAGATTAAGTAGGGATAGAAAAGACCTTAAAAGGCATGTTCTTTTCTATCTTTGATTGTGGATTCCTCTCTGATAAATGTCTACCCTGCTTTTCGAAAATATAGCGGGGGGAGTAAATCCTTATAGTCCACATCAGGAGGTTAATTATTAATTTTCATACTTTAAATAATTATTGATCACATCTTGACAACTTTTCTCTTGAGATTACTAGTCACTCTAAAGGATCTCAAGCTGGAATAACAATATTCTTTAATTTTGCCAAACTACTAATTAATTTTTTAAAAAAGTCTTGACACGGATCCAGTCTGGAAGGGCTAAAGCCAAAGTGAACATCCTGTGAACTCTGGATGAACAGTTCATTTACATCTGGATGTTCTGATTGAATCTGAATAGTGTGTTCTTGTATCCCAGGAGAAATGAGCGAAGTTCATGTCTATGCTGGTTTGTATCCAAACCAAAAAAAGAATAAATATTAATTTTGGCATGCAAATTTATTAAAACCATATATTTAGACATTTTTCTTCATAGGCAATACTGATTTCAAAATGTCATCTTCTAAATAATAGTAAGAAAAATAAAACTATAAAATGATCTTTGTATTTTCCTTGTACATTTTTAAATTGTGCCGTGCAATAATTAATGGGTACAAAATACTCGGCAGCTGCAAAGCTAATCTCAAATCATTATTTGTATTTGCTCTTACAAATAAATAGGATGATTTTTCATGCTAATAAATTCAAGCCACAGATAATTATTTTTATAACTTAAAATTTCATGTTGTTTGTCACTTGGCTGTATATTGAAGCTGTATTTTATCACATAAGACTTACAACACACATGAGATGGTGGGGTAGACTTTGTCTTTAAAGTTTCAAATATTAAAAGCTAATTTGTTTACTGTCAAAAGTCTAATTAATTTTAAAAGACTGAATTTAGGGGTGCTGGAGTGGCTCAGTCCATCGAATGTTCAACTCCTGATTTCAGCTCAGGTCATGATCTCAGTTTGTGGGATTGAGCCCAGCATCTCTCTTGGAATTCTCTCTCTCCCTCTCTCTGCCCCTCCCCCACTCACGTGCACACTCTCTAGCTTGCACTCTCTCTCTCTCTCTCTCTCAAAATAAATAAAATTAAAAAAAAAAGAAATTTAGGTTTCTTTTATGTAATGATTATGGTAATTCTATTCCTGAAGTTGAGAACTATAGCATGAAAGAAGCAAAATAGTGAATTTAAGCATTCATTCAAAATCTTATTTATCCCACCAATTGTTTTTGCATGTGTTAATGATGGAGATAAGGTAGTAAACACAACAAATATACCCTCTGCCTTCCAGGAGCACTCAGAGTTGCTTTGGGGATAGATAATAACCAACAAAGTGTGCAATTAATTGTATAATTAGAATTGTGGTAAGTGAAATTATTCAGAAGTACATAGTACTAAGAAACTTCTAGCTTCTCTGGGGAAAGAACATTTCAACTCAGATCTAAAAGAGGGTAGGAGTGAGATCAAGTAGGGGTGGGAGTGGGAGGTATATGGGCAGAGGCGAGTTGGCATGAGCCACAGTGCAGAGATTAGAAGGAGACACAGAACAGGGGATTTAAGGATCTGCATGAATGGAACGCAGTGAGGAAAAGAGAGATGTCAGAGGTGAGGCTTGTGAGGTCAGCAGGGGCCAGATCACACACATCACAGTATGCCTTATTAGGGATTCTGGCCTTTATTTTAAGAGCAATGACCTGATAGTTATTAAAGAATCTCAAGCAAGAGGCATGATAAGATTGCATTTTAAAAATCACCCAATTGGCAACATAATGGAGAATACATTGGACTGATAAATAGTAGATAAGGGAGCCCACTTCTAGAAATTCAGCGCAAAAAAAGGGGACTAGTTTGACAATGGGTGACGAGGATAGAGAATAAGAACAATATCCAATATAGTGATATTTAGGAAGTAGAGTCAACAGGAATTGGAGATTGAGTAAACATGGGGGCTAAAGAGATTGAGTCAAGAATGATGTCCAGGTTGCTGATATGTCCAATTAATGGATATTGATTGGTGTATTTGTTGAAGCAGGCACCACTAGAAGTGGCTCACAATTTTCTTTTTTGAATTGAGGAAGGAAAAGGAACACACCAGGAATCTGGTTTTTAGCACACTGAGTTTGATATGCTTATGAAACGTTCAAGTGGAAACAGTAAGCAAGCAACTTCACATGCTCAGAACTAAGAGGAGGCTTACATTTGCAGGAAGATAAGTAAAGCCCTGAGAGAAGGTGAGAGTATCTCAGCAGGCTTTCGCAATAGAAGTTCTGCAGAATCCTACGATCTGTTAAATATCACCAGGGCTACTATGTGAAAGAATGACTGAAAAAATATTAAACATCAGCTTTTGAGCTTCATGTGCTCCATGACTAAATGGGCCGTGACTGAGGATTCCCATTAGGAATTATATTACAGAACTTTCAGCGCACAAAACAGCAGGCAGTAGGATAGTGTTCATGGGGATGAGTCCATCCTCACATTTTGATGCCAGGTAGAGAAGGCCTTTGATGTCTGATGAGTGCTGCTGTTGCACAAAATAGAGGAAGATAGATGAATGATATCAAACTCTTCCTCTCAAATTGCCTTCCCCACCTCCCTTTACGCTCAGCCAACTGACTTGAAGCAAATAAGCTTTACTAATGTAACAGAAAATCAAAGGGAAATTTTTATTCTAAAGAAGACATTTATACACACCAATAATAAATTGTTCCCTGCCACCTGCTCTTATACTAAATGCTGCAAAATGTGTATTACATCAGTTAAAGGTCAATCGTATCATGAGGTTTTAGAATTTCTCAAGATTTTCTCACTTTATTACTGTGCCTTTTGTTTCATACTTTATCTGCATTTGTGTTTCACAAATATGTCTGAAGGTCAAGTGTGGTGATTTCTGAAGATGAGGACACAAATAAGATGGAAATAGAGGATCTAGGCTTAGGTCTATGGATAGTTTTGATGATTTTAGTGATGAAGAATTGCAATCTTCTGAGTCAATTCACCGCACTAGTTCAGCAAGGGACCCAAAGGAAGTTCACCGTTATAACAAAAGCTACTGAATGAGTTTTATATCCCAGCTGTCCTATGCATTGTGCACAGTCTGGGGCAAACAACAAAAAGTCAGCAATAACTCTAGCAAAACTGGAAAGACTTCTACAAAATACAGCCATTTGACAAGAAAGATGCTAATTATCTTAAAAAGCAATTTGAATCTCAAACACACAGAAAAGATTTTAGTTTTTTAAAAAAAGTCACTTTCAGTGAAAGGGCTCAGAAAGCAACTTATTTAGGAGTTATCAGGAGCATAATTTATAATCTAGGAAAAATATTGCATAGTTTAAGAGAACTTAATAATGTTCAGAGAACTTAATGATAGTGGGAAAAATTATAGTTAGTAAAATGTGAGGGTGAGATTCTGTACAACAACTGAAAAAGTTCCACTCTCAACCAGTATGATATGTTAACATATTGATGATAAGTCACATGACCCTAAAGAGGTTTTGTGTAATAAACTGGAAATAAACAGCTTCTCTCCAGAGTGATGAATAAACAAATTTTCCCAATAAATGTCACACTGTAGAATTCATAAGATTTCTAAATGACAGTGAAATTTTAAAAAGTTTTTTCTACTACAAAATGTTATTCAAAACAAGTAAAGAACAAGATACATTTGATGTTCATGTTCATCTCTGAGAACAGAAGTTCTATTTTGTAAGAACTGCATTGGTAACTGTGTTGATGGTGCCCCCCAAAAGTTCACATTCTCACTGACATCACAATACACTGATTTACTTTTTCAGAGAGCTACTGGTGTCAAAACCTCTTGAATATGAAATTTAAAAATGTCGGGATGATACTATAAAAATTATTATTAAACAAAGACCAGTTCACCAAAGACAGATTTAAAACAGTATGAAAATCTAGAAAGGGAGCACCTATACCTCTACGTACAGAAATCCAGTGGTTTAACAGGGGGACAGTTCTCACCAGGGTGTTTGAGCCGAAAGGAAATTACAGGCACTTTCCACATATTATTAGGCCAGATTTTGTTGGATGTTTTGAAGATGAAGAATGGCTCTAGAAACTAGTCTACCTAGCAAACATTTTCATCACATTATCCGGTTGAACAAGTCTTTGTAAGATCCAGGAACATTTTTTCACTTCATGTGACAAGATTCCTGAATTTAAAAGAAAACATATCTTTAGAAAAAATGTATTGCAACAGGAAATTCTGAAATATTTTAACTGCAACTTGGGTTTGAGAGGGAGGGGGCATATGACAAGTCTTGAGCCATATTGGAAACCACCCAGAGAACTTAAGAATAACACTGGAAGTATTTTCCCTTTCAATCCAAGTGTATGACTGTGAGAGATCTTTTCTCTAGATTTCCTTTCAGAATGGGAACTTGACTTTGAGAGAAGATGAATAACTTTGAGCTGAAGTTTGCTTATATAAACTCAAGATGCCAATTAGTGCTCTGCCCTTAGATAAGTTCTGGATTTCTGTAAAAGCAGAGTATCCTGCCGCTTACAGGGAAATAGTGAGTACTTAGCTGTGGTTTCAACTTCCTTCATTTATGAGTGTTTCTCATTTAACCAGCATCAAAAACTAGGACAGTTTTCTGTTTACAGTTGAAAATGAAATACATGTATGCTTACCTCATATGTTTGACCCAGAATTATATATTTTTGAGCAAAAAACAAGCACAGTTTTCATATTATATATGTACATCTCATTCTTGCTGGTTCAAACAAGTTTTTGCCAAATATAGGCCTATAAAACAGATGGAGGAACGAACATTATCTGCACAATAATTTGCAACTGCTAGGCCTATATTTAAGCCTAATCATGTCACTCAGCAAGAAACTATTTTGTCAAAGTCTTGTGTAAAAAACATTGGCTTTTATGTATCCTAAACTGTATTTTTATTTACATTGCTTTGGCTTATGATTTTAGGATGTTTACTATTCAGCACTGAAAATAAATCTTCGTATTGTAACTAACAATGAAAAGCAAGTTATTCTTAACTATAGAGAGCAAACTGAGGGTTGCTGGAAAGGAGGCAGGCAGGGGGATGGGTTAAATGCGTGATGGGTATTAAGGAGGGCACTTGTTGGGATGAGCACTGGGTGTTATATGTAAGTGATGAATCATTAAATTCTACTCCTGAAATCAATATTGCACTGTATGTTACCTAATTAGAATTTAAATAGAAACTTGAAACAAACCAAAAATCAAGTTACAAACTTGATTTAAATCTAAATGATCAAATCTACCTTTAAAAAACTAAACCTCAAAATTAAATAAATAAATAAATAAATAAATAAATAAATAAATAAAAATATTAAAAAGTAAACCTCATTTTGGCTTCTATTTCATTGAACTTATTGTTTGACTTATGAGTTTTAAAAATTTATGAAAATAAAATAAAGAAATTGATTTTTAAAGGTAAGCCAAGGTTAATTACCATTTCTTTCTTCAATTAAGGTAAACTAAAAACTAATTTTAGTCATATAAATAGGGGAAGAACATTCTTGCCTTATAGCATGCATCATGTCACATCTCATTAGCATTTTGTTTAGCAGACATTTGTGGCAAATCTTTTAGGTCTTCTTGGAGAGTTTTAAAAAATCAAGTAGAAGCTTTAAAAAAAGAAAACAAAAAAACTAAAATTTTTATTTCAAGTTGATATTTTTAGTGAGAAAGGGAGCCACACACAATGAGTATGCTGATAAGTTGGCCAAAATAAACATATCTGTAGAAAATTATCATTCTCTCCTCAAAAGAGCATTAACATTATTATTGATTGATCATATCTACAACTTATTGATCATGATAACACAACAGTAGCTGTAGATATAGTAATTTTTACATAAGGAGTCCCTGAGACCGGGAAACTATTGAATAAGGTTGGTCTTGGGAAAGGAGAAAAGGGCTAAGATTAAAGCTTGAAGGAGTTCAGTGTTTACAATTAGATGGGTAAGGATTTTCTGGTAAAGGAGAAGAAGAAGGGGAAACTAGAGAGCTAGCCAAAAATCTAAGGGGACCCAGAATCATGGAAAGCAAAGTAGCAGAGGTTCCCACTAGGATGGAATAATCAGCTATATTATTCTTTAATATGAGGTCACGTGATATGAAATCTTAATAATATGTGCTGGACTTATCATCAGAGAAGTGACTGATGACCTTAGTTTACCCTTTCAGAAGGTTAATTAGTAAATGTAAGCTAAGGAAATGGGGTCATTGAGCAAGACAACTGTTTCCCTTCTGTGCTATTTTCTGTGTGCTGGTAAAGATAGAGAGAGTTACATGGTACTGAAGGGAATGAAGAACCTTTTTTAAATGAAAAGATCTGTATATATTTAAATGTTGATAGGAAGGATCCATTAGAAAGAGAGAAGGTGAAGATACAGAAGAAAAGGATAGTAAAGAGACCAGAAGTAGGAGATGGGATTCTGAGCTTGGTAGGAGGCTTGGTCCTATCACCTCTGTGCAGTGAGAGAATGGGTGGGGGTGGGGGGTGGGTGGGTACAGAGGCAGGTAAGCTTGGAATGAGGAAGGAGGTCTGGGTTTAGCAGCCTGAAACAACATGTCTTAATTCTGTGTTCCCTCCATTATATAACAATGCCTAAGTGTAAACTAAAATAAAACTTTCAGGTTTAAAATAACAATATTTTACAATATTCATATCCCTCTTCTTGCTTTCCCTTTTAACCCCCTTCCACTATTCTACCCTGCCTCCCCTTATCCCCAAGGGACCAAGAACAATGAACTCTTTTCAGATTGTTAAATAGGGTCAACAATTCAAAGGCCTTTGTGGACTTTTGTAGTGGTGAACATATCTGCCAGGAGTCATAACCACAATCAGGCTTTGAATAAAAACAGAATCCATATGTCACTGCTTTTATCAGGCATTCAATCAGAAGAGAAAAAAAAAAGCTCTGAATTCAAGTACATACATGTCTCTCCCCATTCTAGCACCGTTCTAATTTCCTGTTCCGTGTCAGTGTATATTGTGATTGCTTTAAAATCTATGTTTCTGGTAAGAGAAATTATTTGTGTTTTAGAAAGAAGGTAGGTAGGGATACCAGAAGTTAAAGATTAATTATTTCTTGCAAGCGGAAACAAACCACAGCTTACTATTTAACTCCTCATTTTACTTCTGATTCAAAATTATCATTTAAAATCACAACAAAATGCCCAAATAAGTAATTCCTTATGTTACAGCATAGAGTTTAAGAAAGCATTTGTTACTCTGAGACGATTAATATAAAAAACAAATTTCTCTAAATGAGAGCCTGTATCAGTGATACAATTTCATTATACAGAAATATTCTTGACTTATAGAATTTTAAATTTCCATAGTCACAAATTTTCTAATTAGATGTAAATACAACTTTGAAAGGTATTCATTTATTTATATATCTAAAACTTTATATTCAGTTGAAATCTCTTTAAAGGAGAACTTGTTCTGAATAAGTTGAGCCAAATCAACTTTTTTTTATTTTTTAGGCTAAAAAGCATGGAATATCAATAATTGCATAGGATTCAACCTAATATCACAAACACTTGGCACATAACAGGCACTTGATAAATTCTTCTTAAATTAATGTATGAACCTGAGAGTTCAAGCATGTATTCTACTTTATCTGGGAAATGCATTATAGAAAAGAATGTCATCAGCAAGTCAACTTCAAATGTTCAACAAAGCAGTGTATGATTGCAAACTAACTACTATACAAACACAAAAAACTATAACCATCGAAAGAGTTCTTGACAGCTTCTGATAATGCCAACGAAAATCAACTGGGGAGAGTTTAGAATAATCACTTAGTTGGCATTCTAGAAATGCCAGTGTTGTAGGGGTCAGTGAAACATTAGCCAAACAGAGACAAATCTATGCTTAAGGATTTACCTTCAATTACTGAAAAGAACCTTTCTTCCCCAATTTCATTTTCAAATAGAATGAAAATAAAATACCAGGAAAATCCACGAACCTAAAACAAACAAAATTTAACTCTCCACAAGGAAATGTTGAATTTAAATTGGAATGTTATACACACCTTCTGGCAATTTTTAAGTCAGACATACCTTATAGAAGTTGCAGTTTTCAAGCAGTTTTGGAATTTAGACTTTAAGACTAGCTCCTGACATAAATCAGAGAGCACGACCTCTCCTACATGCACACAGCCCACTCACTATCACATCACCCTCTTTTATTTTTTATAGCACGTATCACTATTTAAAATAAATGTTTGTTGAATAAATGGGTGGATTTATTCATTTTGAAATTATTCATTGTAAAAATACTTGGTTACCTGTTTCTAAATCATAGAACTTGTTTAGCAGGTGGTAACTGTAATTCAAATATAAACTGCATTGTGTGATAAAAGCTGATTGTACCAGTCATGTATTTTGATAAAACCATCATGAATTACTAATTTTTAACAAAACTGGTTAAAAGCCATGCGTGCCCATTTTTGCAAGCAAGATTGTGCTGAGAGGCCTCAGGAACTCCTCAAGTTAGTCACTTTTGAATCTGGGCTCCCATAAAATATTCCATGCACTCTACTAAACACTGTCCATGCCACATCTCAGGTAACCCTCACAAAAATCTTCTGTGATAGGTGCTATTACTTAGCCCATTTAACTCATGAGGAAGTTAAGTTCAGGAATATTAAACAGCTTTGCAAGGTGACACAACTAGTGGCTGATAGAACTATAATTCGTATCAATGCTGATCCCAACCTTGCCTTTGGTCATTATCTTACATGGCATCTCAGGAATAAAAGATCCTTCCATTTTCAAAAACTCAGTGTTGTCCTAACCTCACCAGGCACCACCAACACCGGAAGAGAGGCCACACAAATCGTGGTCCTCTTCCCTTCCCCTAAGAGAGACATATTTAAACAATGTAAAAACATTTTTTCCCTATAGGCTCACTCTACTTCTTGAAATATGGGGTTTTATACCATGTTTAAGAACCTCAAAGGCTTACTTAAGGTCCCGGGTCGCTTTCACAAATCCTTCTCTCTGCCTCAGACCTCAACTAGACCTCAGTTCTCAACTAGAATTACTGCACTCTTCTCTCCATCAATGACATAACGTTATGTCTTTGCTCCTCAATTCTCCTCAAGACTGTCCTCAGTGAAATGATTCTTTTTTTTAAAGTTTATTTATTTATTTTGAGAGAGAGAGTGTGTGAGTGGGGAAGGGTCAGGGAGGGAGAAAGAAAATCTCAAGCAGGCTCTGGGCTGTCAGCACAGAGCCCGACACAGGGCTTGAATTCACGAGACTGTGAGATCATGCCCTGAGCCAAAATCAAGAGTCAGGCGCTTAACTGGATGAGCCACCCAGCCAGCCCTTTGGTGAAGTGATTCTGGAATGGCCTTACCTCAACTTGAGGGCAAAAACTGTCGGCTTATCGCTACTGAGGGCGCTGCCAAGCTCTGAGGCTACTGAAATTGGGTGTGTCTTTGTTTCTCTCCCTTGAATGAGTGGGCATTGTCCTCTATACCTTATTAAATTGGAGTCGCTGAAAGTAAAAGTTCTGCAGTAAGTGTGTTCCCACCAGTTATTAATTGAGTCCACACTCAAATTTTACAAGTGATTGTATCATTCTGCTGAAAAGAAAAACTCTGTTGACAGGGTCACCAAATTTCTCCCACTTTGGGCGTTTGCTTTTATTGGCTGCCCACAGCCTTGTGCCACCTTCAAAACCAGGAAGCACATGGTGTTTCCTGTCCCTCCTGCTACCTTGCAGGAAATGCCTGGCTTTGGGTCATCCAGGATGTACTGGCTGGAAATGCCAGCACAAGAGACAGAAGACGAGCTGACACCAAAACCAGACAGTGGAGAGATTTTGGCCTGGTCAAGTGTCTGACTTTCTTCACTTCCTTCCTGCTGTTCCTCCTTGAAGTCATGTCTACAAATTAATAGTGACCTTGTATACACCAATATAAATTTTACTAGTCCATTTAGATGTGAGGTTTAATATCAAATGGTAGGGGTGCCTGGGTAGCTCAGTTGGTTAAGCATCCGACGCTATATATCGGCTCAGGGTTGTGGGATCAAGCCACGCATCAGGGTCTATGCTGACAGCGTGGAGCCTGCTTGGGATTTTTTCCCTCTCTGCCTCTGCTTCTCCCCCGTTCACTTGCACTCTCTCTCAAAATAAATGAATAAACTTAAAAAATATATTAAATGGTATTAAATACTTCCACTTAAGATACTCATTTTTTCTTAAAATTCTTCAGTTTTAAATCATTACTGTCCTCCTAAAATAATGAATTATTTAATAACAGGAAGATCATTTCTATTTTTCCATTAGAAAAGAGCACAGAAAATTCCAACTCACTTTAATCCTATATCCACCAACAGAAAAAATAACTATTCACAGAAAGAAAGTTAGAGCCATAGAGGAAAGAGTAAAATAGCTAACAAAGTAAAACCGCTGATACTTACTCACATTTATTACTGGGTAGTTTAGACTCTCCAAGAAGCAGATGCCGAGGCGGGACTGGATGGGAAAAGAGGTCTGCTGAGGGAAACACATGCGAAGACTGAGGGGGCAGAGGAGCTGGTGAGAATGAACCTCTAGACTATATTGCAGTTTCTACATCTCCTCTTTGAAACTGAATGGATTTGTCTGAGTGTTGATAACTTTTTATTTTATTTCTCATTATTCCCTTTATTTCTGATTAACCAAAAAATAGCTAGTTTGCCATAAAAATTAGTCATACCTAACACTAGCACATGAATTTGTTTTTATAGTAATTTCAAAACCAACATTAGCACTCAGAAAATCATAGAATGAAAGCAGCTTTGAGTGCCTGGGACCCTTCAGGTCATCAGATCCAGCTTTCCACCCACAGATGGGTGTTCGGCTCTTCCCAGAACAATATTTTTGTCAGGGACATAGCTTTATCACAAAGCAATCCAGTTTATTACTAGTGAACTTTAATTACTAGCAAGTTCTTCTTTTTCTTTATTTTTATGTAGCCTTTAGTAATAGGTTTCTATAACGTCTCCCGTAGAGCTTCAAGAAGAGATACTAGAAGAAAGTTGCTGGTAACTCCTCCTTCTATGGCCTAGGATGATGAACCCTAGTTCATCTTACATTTCTTCTAGAATATTGTTTCCAGAATCATAAACACTTCAGTCACCCTCCTGCAGATGTGCTATTAATTTTTCAATATCCTTCCAAATATATGGCAGACAGAACTTGATTGTCAGTCAAATGAAGTGACTAATTTTGAAGACCATGAAATTATCAAGTCTCTGTATTTCTTTTAATTAATTAGATTTGGGGCATCATATGTCACAGCACTGCCTCATGTTGAATTTGTACTTAGTAAAAAACCTCTAAACTACAGAACTATAAAATTATGTCCAGATAGAACTTCAAAGATGATATTATCCCAACACCCTCTTTCTCAGATAAGGAAATTAAGAATCTAAAAGATTTGTGACAAGTCACACAGTGTAATTTGTGGCAGAGTCAAGCTTAAATTTTAAAAGTCCAAATGCAATGCTTCATTTTATTTTTTTTAAATTTTTTTCTCACACAATGTGCTACTGAGCTTGTTCTTGCTTCCCATCATCCACTTAAGTAGTTAGTCTCTTAAGCTCAATGCAAAACTTTACATTTATTCTTTTGCATGTGACATTTATGGCTTTGTGGATTCTGTGAAATCTCATCATTGGATCTTTTTTAAGATAAAGTGAAGAAAATTGGAGAGTGAGCCCAGTGAAAGCCCTGAATCATTGTATTAAAATGGTTTTCTGCAACTTAGTTCCACTCACCTCTTGAGGGCAGGCCCTATATACTGACTGGTCTGCCTAGGCCAGTTCTTTTGCCTTGACCATTTCTTGATCTTATAGCAAAACACCTGATCTGTTAAATAACACTTCTCACCCACTTATTAAACACTAACCATCCTCTCCTCACCAAAGGAGGCATATGTGCCACTTTTGAAAGGACTGCTTCTGTTAACCTCTGAATCCTTAACTATTATCCATATCATTGGAATCTCAGCCTATATTCAAACAACCTCTCCTAGCAATGGCTGGCCATGCCATTTTACTTGTTCTTTCTACCTTCCCAGAGGGCTGAACCCCATTACCTCCAAGTAGAGCTCAGAGCTTGGCACCATTATTTCATCTGTTTATCTCTATCTGTTCGTGTCTATCTACATTTCCTCAATTATTTTTTGTATGTCTACTATATGTAAAGCACATATTAGCTGTCACCTCATTTACTCAGTTCCTTGTTTTGACTATTTAAACCTATTGTGAAAGCTGGCCATTTTCTGCCAATTAGTAGGCAAGAATATATTAAATCAAAGAAAACCAATGTTCTGAAGATAAGGGTAGAATGTATACATCCTAAATGTATAAATTATAGATCTGCATTCAATTACAAGTGTTGATTTGCAAAGTATTTAATGGTATTAATATATTAAGCCATCATTACATGGGTCTCACTTTCTAACTCAGTAACTTTGTTTTACTTTCTGTATGTTTGTGGTTGTTGGTTGTATTTTCTTTTCCTCTTTATATTCTTGGCCCACAACCAAAAATAATATGGAGATTAAATTATCCCCCATTTTGTGATAATCATGGTCAAGAAGACAAAAGAAAACTACTGAGACAGCATGACCTCTTGCTACAGCTCCTTTTCCTTACCTGTTTATTAAGGATTAAGAGGGGACAAAGCTTTGAAAGAAGAGCAAATCATCTAATGATTGCCATTACTTCCTGGTAGCCACAATGAACGATTGCAAGTTGAAACTTTATGAACTTAAGCTCTTTTTTTTCTTTCACTTATCTACTCATCCATCCACCCATCCAAAAGCAAACAAGCAAAAGTATTTTTCAGAAGCCCATATGGTGGGCTCAGCAGTTTGATCTAGTTAATTTAAGGAAATCTCAGGGTGATAGAGCTTTTGCATGCTCTGAAATTTAGCATAAATCACATGAGAATGTATGAGAGTTTTATACTTGGTTTCAGAAAAGGAGGTTCCTATGAAAAGTTTGAACTACTGGAACCTGATGTAGGAATCTCAGCTCAACACACCCCGTACTTGGTTGACATCACCTGGTATACCCTGATATGCCTTTATATGCCTCGTGTGATTTCTCATCTTGACTTAGCTTATCCTCTAGATAGAAGCTTTGTTACTTCACATTAGTGCTCCTCAGGAATCATGAAAAAGTGCTTAACCAGTGTGAAGGAGGTCAAACATACCAAACACAGGAATTACAGAGGCGCTTTCCATAGACTAATTCTGAAATCATGAATCCATGTAATTATTTACTCCTTGTAACAACTCAAGATAGTTTAGTATAGATAGGGCAAAGAGCTAGGCTGCCTGCATTCAAATCCAGGTTGTATAATCATGTACAAGTTTCTTAACATTGCTCTGTCTCAGTTTCTCTATCTATAAAACAAGGATATAATAATACCTAACTAGCAAGGGGATTAATAAGTGAACACATGTAGAAAACTTGAATAGCACATGATAAAAGTTATAAGTATTAGTTATTATTATAACTTAACCTCAATTTTCTAATGATAAAAATAACATAGACACACTCCATTCTGTTTAAACTCCACAGCTTGTGAATCCTGAACAGTAATACCGACATACTGTACATGTGTCTTTGGTTTACAATTCCTTGATCTATCTGTGCCCAGACCATAATTCAATGTGACAAACTGAAGGATTTTCTCCCATTAGTGAAACTCTGCCAACAGGCCAGTGAAGGCATGAAATGACCGAAAGCTGCTGTTCCAGGAACACAATGTTCATTATTATTTGTTAACTTGTAGGCATATAAATGACTCCTCTTTCATGGTTCAAATTTCCAAGTTCAGTGCTAAATGGGAAACTGAGGCAACCATACAAGTTAGGCAGAATAGTGAGGGGCAGATGAGAGAGGTGAGATTATGGTTTTAATTAGCCTATTAATTCTTTCAATATTTTCCTTCACTTGAGCGTAGAGGCCATCCTGGAAAGGCTTAAACAAACATACTCATAATAGCAATTAAAAGAAAATATTTTAAACATGTTGAACCAAACTAAAAATCTAGAAACAAACACAATCCCACAACCACTACCTTGAACCTACAATATTATCTCATCCTTCAGGATCTCAAGTGATATATATATTTAAAGCAGAGCTCACAAGAATTACAATTGAAAAGAAACAGCTGGCAAACAGCTGCATAGTAATACCATAGGCCAGCTTTCATAAAATTGAAAAATAACACATTCAATTAGAGCCTATAAGCTCAACCTCATATCCCTGGTTATTTCATGGCTAAATAGGAAGTTTCTCCTACGTTTTATTCCCTTCATATATTGGCCTAATCCTGCATCCCTAGATTAAAGGTAGAAAAAAAGGCATGAATTTCAGTCACATTTTCTGCTTCCTACATCTAAAATTCAAAAACTCCCATTCATTCCAAGTACATGCATAGCATGTCATGAGAGAGAGTGTTTTGTTCAAGGAAACCGAAAGAAAGCATGTTGATAATAACTCATATTTACATGACACCTATGTTAGGAGGAGTTCCAAGCAAATGCACATGTGGCCAAGGTCAAAGCCACCAGCCCAACAGGAAAGCCGTGGGCCTTGTTTTCTATTCCAAGTCATCCCTCCAAGGTAGGGTTTCCTTTTCTGTTTAAGTTTAGAAATCACCAGAAAAGTCAAACCACAAGAGAATGAGGAAGGTTGTGATAAAATGTGGTAGACGCTTCTGTTGTCCATGCCCCAAACAACCCTTTGCTGGAGAGTCTGTTTCAGCTTCTCCCAGATTTGTCTTTATTATGCAACATAATTAGAAGCTTTTACTGCTTAAAAATAAAGTGCACTTGATAAAGCTCAGCTTGATGCCTGAAGATCCAAATAAATCATTAGTATGATATAAAAAACTGCTAATGACGATTCTTTAAATCCTGAAACTTCCAAATAGAGTAGGGAGTTTGAACCCATTCTTATATCTTTCTGATGAGAATGGACAGTAATCATCTAAGAACATTAATTTATAGAAACTATGAATTGATCGCCAACTTTTGCTAGGCACTTTGAGGAATAAATCTCAAAATTCAAGATGTCCTTAAGATACAGTAGAGAGATATCATTTGCATAACCAGAATACAGGGTTATAGCACTATGTGAGTTTACCAAAAAGGAATATTTTGGTTCTGTGGTGAGAGAGATCAGTTATATCCCCAGCCTAGCAGTCTGATCATTATTCAACAGACTGAGATGCAGAAGAGAACTGGAAAGAAACTTTCAAGGAGGGCAGAATGACAATAAGACCATGAAGTAAAAAAATAAATAAAAACAAAAAATTTTAAAAATGGCATATAACAGGAGCAGTGAGTTACACAATGTTATGTGTCAATTATATCCCTGTGGTGCTCACAAAGGCATAAAGTGTGTTGTTTTATGTTATATTTATCTTTATGTGACCAGAAACAAGCACTGTGCTGAAAAGAGAGTAAATGCTCAATAGATGTTACCTTCCATGATTATTATGAAATTTTTGGCAAGACTAGAAAGGTAGTTAGATACAGACCACCAAGGTCTGACTCTCAGATACAGGAGTTTGGGTTGTATATAATAAGAAACGGAGAGACATTGATAAGTTTGTGATCAGAACATTGCTCAAGTTATTCTAGTAAATATATTGTAAGGAGACTCGAGGTAGGACCATCCTTGAGGAAGCTAGTGAGACCCTAAACTAAACCAGTACATGTGAGCATGGACAGAGGAGAAAGGCAGGAGAGATGGGATAGCTTGGAGGACTCAGGAGCAAACCATAAGAAAGCCATAGAATATTCTCTGTCTCTTCATAAAAACAAAGGGCTGGTTTCAGAAACAATTCTTGAGCTCAACATTAAACTGACCACTGGGATAAAGAAACAAATTCTAAAGCTTGACAATCCTTAAGATACAAATACCAGATAAATTAGACATTTGCTGGCAGAAAATTTCCAACTTAACCAAGAAAAAAATCAGGAAAACAAACTACTCTATGACTTAAACCTAAATCTAAATCTAAATCTAAATCCTAAGGGAGACATTTATTTAACAAAGTAGTTAATTAAGAGTGTTGATGAGGTAGCCAAACTGCCAGGGTTTGATCCCAGCCCCATCACTTTCTAGCTATGCAACAAGTTACTTAACTACTGCTTGCCTCAGTTTTCTGTATTTGTAAGATACTTGTGCCTATTGTTATCTAATTAATACCAGTATCTATCTCAAAAAAGTGTTTGTTAAGAGTAATGATTGAATATACCTTAAACACATAGAACTGTGCTTGGTATATAATTAGCCACTGATAAATGTTAGTTAATCTTAATTCCTGAGCTATTCCTATTTGAGATTTATAGGTGGCATATGAGTCAATCGCAAATGCTATGCCACTTTTCCTATAACTTGCAAGGGTTGATCCACACCCCATGATGTACAACTACCCTAATAAGACTAATGAAATTTCCACTTCTCCTTACTCACCACACACCAAAGATACAAGGCTTGATAATTTTGTATACAATTGGAAATATTACTATTCCTTTCATGCATTAAGCTTATCCACATTGAATAGTTGAAGGCTAGCAGGGACTCAGTATTATAGCTTCAGATGGCTAATAACAAAATTATTAACACAAATTCTTTACGTGGGCCCAAAGATCTCAAATACTTTCAATACGTCTATGATTTGAAAAGTGACATTTTCAAATTTGTATTACAGAAACAAAATCTGTAGTGGAAGTTCATTCTATATAAGAATTTATTTTATTCTTTTTATTTATTTATTTCTGAAAGGGAGTAAGGACATGGAGAGAGGAGAAGAGAGATAATCCCAAGAAGGCTCCTCGCTGTCAGCACAGAGCCTGATATGGGGCTTGAACCCACGAACTGTGAGATCATGACCTGAGCCGAAACCAAGAATCGGACATTCAACTGACTGAGCCACCCAGGTGCCCCTCTGTATAGGAATTTAAAAGAAAATGAACCAGCTTTGTGTTATCTTCTTGGATAATGACTTAAAATAATACAAACTGTTCACAGTAGAGTGATACCACATAACCACTGTATAAAAATGTAAAATGTAGATAATGAGTTCATACATAGTAAAATATTAAGCACATAATTACTATATAAAATATAAAATGCATATTAATTCAAGTATTTTATATTATCATTCTAATACACAAACTTTCCTTTGCTTGTTATGTGCCTTTTCAAGCCTTCAGTGATTGTTATTTAATGATAGACTAGTCATGCCAAACAATTCACTAGATCGAAATCCTTCCTTGGGTCAATCCAGCATCTGCTGAGTTTTTAACTACCCTGAATTATTAATTTAGTGTCATTATGGACACACTAAATAAATTAATTCCTTTACCCACTACAGGGTTTAAGCTCAGTACATTAGAAATCCCTATTTCTTAATATTTGAAAAAAAAATAGAAAGGATGAGCTACAAATTTTAAAAATAGCGTTCACAAGGCTTAAGAGTTAATTATTGCAAGCAACCACAGCTCTAATTTCTAGCAACTACTTTATCCCTTAAATATTCTGCTTTAAAGCAAAATACAGTTAAATGTATTTCACCTTGCCCCACACTGATCAGGAAGTGACAACCATGAATGCCTAAAGAAATCCACTGGAAGGAAGTCAAGATGCACTTCCCAGAAAATATACTTGCTATTTGCATAATTATTCTGAAAGTCAAACAAAAAGCCCATTCATGACTATTTTATAAAACCACATCTGTCTAGGTAAAGCAAGCCATGTTTTTATGTCAATCCATAATATTAAGAAACATGATTAAAGGATCACATCTATTATCCTCTTATTCTTCTCCTTTATCAGCAAATGAAAAGTAAACATAAAAAAGTGAACTAACCTTTAACCAAAGGAGAAGGGAAAATACTCTACCTTGTGCTTATCAGTACTGGCAAACATACTGCCAAGCTCTAGACTCAAGAGACCTCACAATTACCTACAAACTAAGGGACGGTAACAACTTCAAATTCCTCCTGACAGAGCTTCCCAGATGCAATTTATCTTATTACTTCCAAAACAGGGTACATATGTCAGGTTTGAAGTGTTCAATGAAGGGAATAAGCAAAAAGCACTAGAAGTCCTGACTAAGAACCCAGGCTTGCAGTTAGAATGCCCTTAAGTTCAACTCCTAGCTGACTGAATTGGGGCGGCTACTTCTCTAAACCTCAGCTCTGTTTATCTATAAAACAGATACATGTAAAGGACTTAGCATGTACCGTGGTACACTGTAAGCCTTCAATAAATAGTAGACAGTAAGAGTATGATTGCAACTGATTTTCCCCAAATATAAACAGAAGAATAGCCTTATCGGTTGCACATAGTCAAGACTGGCAAATTCATTTAGCAGCAAAGGCACGAATGATGAGAATATTTGTATGAGTGGATAAAGGCCTTGGATTACTTGCTTTCAGTTAGTCATTAGAGACAACAGTAGAGAGGTAAGTGAGGCTAGGATTCAGTTTTTAGGAACAGAGAATAAGACCTAATGCTATTGAGCGGCCAATAATGTTTTGTAATCAAGGAAGTAAATGATCAAAATAATTCTAGCCATCCATGTGGAGGATGACATAGATGAAGGACTTGAAGCCTAGAGCTCAGTCAGAAATCAATTGTAATAATTCAAACAAGAGAAGCTTAGGACCTGAACTAAGGCAATGTAAGGAATTTAGTAAAAAATAAGGCATGCAACTCCAACACTCAAGTTGCTATTAGATTCTAGATTCTTAGCCTCAAGCCTGTGAAGATGCTTGGTCTGTGTTATATGGAGAAGGGAAAAAAACATTGCTCATAGTGAAGTTCATTTCAGCTAGAGTGATCCTAAAAAAAATTCCCCAATATTAATTAACTATACAATTAATTTAAGACCAGTACTCACTTATTATTTTTTAATAATATGAATAAATATAGTTATAGATATATATTCTGTAAAATGAGAATACTAATGGTAACTATTTTATCATGTTATTGTAAGGATTAAATAAATTAATATACATAGAATGTCAATGCCTGACACATACTAAGTGGTTTTAGTTAGCAATAGTAATATAGCATTGTTGTCCAGAATATTATGAACCAGATAAGCCCATATCTAAAGAAGAAAAAAAAACAGCAAGTTTTCATGGATTTTTTTCTTAGCACTGCACTCAAATCTTTATTGTCTTTTATATGACATATATAATTCTTAGGAGGTTTTAAAAATACCTTATAGCTGAGTGAAATTAACAGACAAAAGAATGCTAAACATGAAAAGTAATGGACACTGAGGAACAAGATAGGAAAGCTAAAAAGCTAATGCCCTAAGAAAACAAAGCTGATGAGTATTAAGTCTAGTTGTTTAACATATTAATTCATTTAATCCTCAATTGTTTATTGTCAAATTTATCACAGAGGAGGTACTGAGCAGCAAATCAGACACAGCAAAATATCTGAATTTGGGAGATAAAAGACAAACTAGAGAAATTCTTCTAGAACCCAGACCACAAGGGTAAAAAGATAAATATATATATATTATATATTCATATCTATCTATATATTTATATATGTTCATGTATATATATGAGGCCAGATATAAGAAAACAATGTATAATAGGAATTCTAGAATGAGAGCAAGGTAAGAATCAATCAATATTCAAAGAAATAATAGGGAAAATATTTCCTGATGTAACAAAGGACTTAGTCTAAAAAATGGGAGCACACATTGTATTTTAGATGGATTTAGTGAAAACAGAACCACCCCTATATGAGTACAGAAATAACCAATATCTTCCAGAAGCTGAAGTTTTAGTGGTATGCGTGGCCTGAGCTACCAACAAGTAGGCAAGAGAGCACTGAGCCAGTAATTAGTTGTGCTACACTCTTGATATGTTCAAACCACCTCAAGTTCATCCTAGAACAAGTCAGAATAATAAAATATGTGTGTGTGTGCATGTTTTTTAAAAAATATTTTTAAAGAAAACCACAGATCAATATCTTATGAATGCAGTTGCAAATATTCATAATAGAATATTACCAAATTGAATGGAACATTATATAAAAAGGTAATTCACCATGACTTAACAGTTTATTGCAGGATTTCAAGATTGAATAACATTTAAAAAATCAATACGTGTAATTCAACACATAAGCAGAATAAAGAAGAAAAATCATATGATCATCTCAATCGGTATAAAGCCTAACATTCTTTCATGATAAAAACTCTTGGCAAACTAGGAAGAAACTAGAAAGAAACTTCCTCAACCTGATAAAGGGTATTTATAAAACTCCTACAGCTAACATCATACTCAAGGTTGAATTATTAAATGCTCCTCCCACCCTAGTGCATAATTGAGAACAGGAAATGATGTCTGCTTTCACCATTTTTATTCAATGTTGTACTAGAGAGCCAAGCCAGATCAATAACAAAAGAAAAAGAAATAAAAAGAATGTCTATTGTAAAGAGAGAAGCAAAACTAAAATGACTTTGTTCACAAATGACATGAAAATGAACACAGAAAATCCTAAGAAATCTACAAAAACCTACTAGAATCAGTAAGTGAATTTATTAAGGCAGCAGGATATAAAGTCAATATATAATAGTTATTTTTATTCCTATTTACCAACTACAAAATACAAATTTTCAAATACCATTTATAATAACATCAAAAAACATGAAATTCTTAGAGATGAATTTAATAAAACATGTGCCAGACCTATATAAGTAAAATTATAAAAACTGCTGCATAAATTAATGAAGAATTAACTAAATGGAGACATAAATATACAAATCTATGTTTATAGACTGAAAGACTCGGTGTTGTTAACAAGTTAATTCTTTCCTGAAAGAATTTTCCTGAACTACATATATATATATATATATATATATATATATATATATATATATATATAGTTCAGTGTAATCCCAATAAATCTCATAGAGGTTTGTGATGAAAATAAGCTAGTTCTGAGTTTTAAAGAGAAATGCTGAAGGCTTTTAAATTAGCCTAAACTAATTTTTTAAGAATGCATTTTAAGCACTTTCTGATTTCAAGAATTATTACAAAGCTACAGTGATCAAAACAGTGCAGTATTGACTTAAAGAAAGACACACAGATTAGCAGAATGGAATATGGCCCATAAGTAGGCCAATACATACATTGTCAGTTGATTTTTAACAAAAGTTCCAAAGTAATTCAATAGAGAAAGAACATTCATTTCAACAAATGGTGCTAGAACAATTGGATATTCATATGAGAAAGAATAAAACCTCAACTCTTTTCACACCACAAATAACAATCTATTCGAAATGGATTACAGAACTGACTGCAAGTGCTAAAACTATAAAATTTACAGAAGAAAGTAAAGGAGAAAAGTTTCACAATCTTTACTAGACAGAACACAAAAAAGAAAAAAATTACAAATTATATTTCTTCAATTATAAATAGTCAGCTTTTCCAAAAACACTGTTGAAGTAAAAAGGCAAACCACACACTGGGAGAAAATACATTGCATATATCTGACAAAGAACTTGCATCCAAAATATGCGAAAAAATCTTACACTGAGAAGCCTTAATAATAAGAGCACACACCATCCAAACAGATACTTCCTTAAAGAAGACATATGAATAGCCAAAAGGCAAATGAAATATGTTTAACATCATCAGTCATTAGGGAAATGTAAATTAAAATTACAATGACACGTCACTACATGTACACATTGGAATGACTAAAATTAAAAAGACTGACAATACCAAGTGTTGGTGAGGATGTAGAAAAACTGAAACACTCATATATTTTTTTTGGTTGAGAGAGCAAATGGTGCTATCACTTTGGATGTCAATTTGGCAGCTTCTTAGAGTGAGCTCGGAAATTCATAAATCTATGGAGTCCCTTTCCCAAATTCCTCCCCCAGTGCTAACTCCCATGCGTACCCCACCACCCACCCCACTTTCTGGTTCCCCAAAGCTCTCCTCTCCTCCAGTTGAAAAGCTGGCATTTTGTTTACCCTCCTCTGCTACTCACTCCCTGTGACTGCACCATTGGGTGAAGTGGTGAGAGGACACAGATATAAAAATAGCACTAAGTGTTTTTCCTGCCTTCTTGGGACCTTACATCCTCTAGTCAAGGAAGAAAGTTCCCTTCCCTCAGAGTCTGAAGCACCTGTGAACCTTCACTGCCACCCTTCTCATTTGCAGAAGGGCACTTTTCTTTCACCTAGAGTCTGAATGAGGAAAATTCTGGAGCTCTAGCAAGTGCACTCCAACGTGTATTTAAAGATTTAGGCTACCTTGAATCTAAGCCAGAAGATTCAAGGAAAAAATGGTGAACTTACCACCAATTTAGTGGTACTTCAAATTCTCATCTTCTTGCCCGCCACATCTGCTACTATTTATTTTTTAGAGTCTACAAATATCTGCTTTATGCATTCTGTCCATGATTTATATGTACATCCAGTGGGAGATACAGAGTAGAATGTACTCCAAATGACTCTCTCCATATAACCCTCATCTCTGCACTTACAAAATATGGCAACAAAGAACTGTGCTTCTATTAAATATTTTAATGCTGTTAAATGATTCTAATTTTTCATCTTAGGCAACAGAAACAATGTGAATATTCAACAAGTACAACCATGTACAACAGCAATTAAACTGTCCCCAAACAAAACTCTGTAGCCAACAAATATTTAACAAAAAATTACAAGTAGATTACTGGGGGGGGGAAGTTCACAGAATTTTTTAATTGTCAAAATTTGGTTTAATGGTCAAAACACAGTAAGCCACTTTGTTATATAATCAGTAACAATTATTTTCACAGTAAGATTTGCTCATCCAGTAAACTCTTAAACTGGTATATAAAATATGTAGTGTTTAATGTCACTGCTTTGTCAATAAATGGCTCAAGATGTCTTCTTCTCGTATCACGGTAAATGTTATTTTGAATTCTAGAGCAAGATTTGAGAAAGAAGTGGAAAAAATTTGAGAAAGAACCTACTCAACTACATCTTCCAACTCAGGTGCCAGGCAAGACCAAAATTTTCTCAATGGAGAGTCATTTCTTTTCTTTTTTTTTAATATGAAATTTATTGAATCGACTCATGAATGGATAAAGAAATTGTGGTTTATATATACAATGGAATACTACTTGGCAATGAGAAAGAATGAAATATGGCCTTTTGTAGCAACATGGATGGAACTGGAGACTGTTATGCTAAGTGAAATAAGTCATACAGAGAAAGACAGATACCATATGTTTTCACTCTTAGGTGGATCCTGAGAAACTTAACAGAAGACCATGGGGGAGGGGAAGGAAAAAAAAAAGTTAGAGAGGGAGGGAGGCAAACCATAAGAGACATTTCTTTTGACTTACATCTCATCTCTTCTTGGTTGATAATGCAAAATCCAAGAAGCCAAGGTGCTGAACACATAGTAGTTCATCGCCCAGACCCCCACTTTGGGATAAGGCATTCATCCCACCCAAATGCTGAGCACAAGCACTGCCTTGCCCACGTGCGGCAGCCCACCTTGATCTAAGGACCAGTCAAAGGGCTGGGGGCAGAGGCAGGAAAGGGTTACAAAGACCCATCTCAATTCAAGAAATTCTGTAGAGCCACCTGGGCCCCTGTTCTGTCCTTGAGATGGCTGAGACTTTGTTAGTGCATTGTAGTTACTCTCTTGATGCTCAAACTTGCTTCCAGTGCTGCTGCTTATTCTCCACTTACCCTCCTACAAATAACCTGCTCACATAGACTGTTTTGCAGAACTGGCCTAAGACAATTGAGCAAGAAAGAGGGAAAGGAAAACAATATCGTTTGTAAATTAGTTTCTCACATCACTTTCTGGCTTTACAGAAGGAAATCAGGGCAACCCAAAGTACTAAATCACTAAGAGGAGGCAGAGTGTGGGTGGAAATGCAAATCTTTGACTCAGTAATTTAATTCAAGATGATGGATCTGAAACAGTTACCAGAAAACCACATGAACATTTATTTTCAAGGCTGTTTGTTACATCATTGTAAAAGACATGAGAATAATATAAACGTCCAAGAATGGGGCATTTATTAAATAAATCATGGAAACCTCATATGATGGCTATTCGATTAAAGATCACATTACATACTGCTAAGAGAAAAAAGTTAACTAACATATATGCTCTCACTTGCATTAAAAATGCCTTTTTAAGGTAATGATGATTTGCCATCTGGTGAGAATGTGTTATTTTTATTTTCTTTGTATTTTTCTGAATTTCTTAATTTGTACAACAACTGCATCATAATCAGAAAAATCATTTTATAAAAAAATGTTTAAACAGATATATGCCTTCACAAAATTTCTTAAGTCATAACAATTACTAAAATGAAAGGCAAAAACTATACTTTCTAAAAGTTCATTATGTTTTTTTAAATGAACTTGTAGAATATTCCAATGATTGGAATTCATATTTACACATATTAAGAGAAGACTCCTCGGTTTATGGGGCTCAATAGAAACTAGCTCTATTTTGAAACTGAATCCTCAAAAATATAGTGTACGTATTTTTGGGTTCACAAGAATTTCTTTGGTGGATAGAGCAGTTGGACACTCATGATTTTAAAATATAGGAGGATAAATATACCAAAAATTCCATGACAAGAATACATTATGAATATGTAAAGATGGTGGCCAGGGGCTAAATCCCCATAAGATTATTTTTTATATGATTGAATATGAAAATATAAATAAATATCCATTTAAGAGTTGTACACAGTTGTGAAAATAAAGTATCAATAAAGATTACAGAATCAATAAATCAATACATACTGCAGAAATGGACGTATTTTGTGAGGACGCAGTACCAATGACAAAATATATGCAAACAATGAAAAGCACATATTATATAAGGTTTATGACAATGACCATTACTTAATAGATTTGAAATTACAAGGCCATATTATAGTATAATATATACACCTACAATTTGCAGAATATTCTCTGACACAGCAAAAGTCAGTTTTGTTTGAAGTTTAGTAAAAGGTTGAAAGACCAACAAAAGCAATAGTGAATTTTTTAACCAAATAATATCATGTATCCTCATATACATCTGGCTTTTTCTTGTTTTTACTAAGGAAATAAATTGCCACACCAAAATGGAAAAAAAAAAGATAGCTGTGAAGAATGTGAGCAGCACCATTCAGCCAGATTGAGAAGGTACAAGACACAGTCATTGCGAGAAAAGATTGGTCCTAATTTCATGGAGACCCACAGAAGCTGTAAAGCAGTTAAGGTGCAACATCACTACTTACATTAACACTAGCCATACTGATGTGAGATCGCAATGATCATGGAAGTAGCTATGGGTCACACATAGGAGTGATTCAGAAAAATAGATTGATGGTGGTTGGGCAGTGTCCAAGGAGACAATGAGACAATCACAGAAAATGTGATTTTGCTATATCTCGGGTAGTGGCAATGCATTTGTATTATTTTTTAATTCATTTAGCTAGAAAAATTTGGCTCATGGCTGAAAAATAATATTTAGTTAGGAAAAGGATTATGTCTTATCCTGTTTTATATGAAAATAATTTTGTTGAGCACCATAGAGTATCAGCAGATTAGAGCCACTTTTGCATCCATGATAATTTCAAGAAGTTAATAAATCCAAGTTAATGATAAAAATTGCTTTTCATTACTAAAAGTGTGCTAACAAGTGTGTAACTATTTCTAGGTTGCTGGTAACTTTCAGGCCCCTTGATTTGCCTTCTTTAAGGTGCTTTTCCTTTTTTTTCTCTAATGGTTACAAATATATAAATGTCCAGGAATACATGCCATAACAAGAAAGAACAAAATAAATATGAAAAGGAAACAGAGAATGTCAATAAGGATTGACTTTTAGACTGGGAGAAAGGAAGGTTTTACATATATATATATACACATATATATATTATATATATATGTATATATATATATAATATATATTAATATATGTATATCTAAGCCTCAGTTCCAGAATTTGCTCTAGAACCCTAGAATGCAGTAAAACTAAGGTTCTACTTAATAGAGCCTTTATGGGGCGCCTGGGTGGCGCAGTCGGTTAAGCGTCCGACTTCAGCCAGGTCACGATCTCGCGGTCCGTGAGTTCGAGCCCCGCGTCGGGCTCTGGGCTGATGGCTCAGAGCCTGGAGCCTGTTTCCCATTCTGTGTCTCTCCCTCTCTCTCTGGCCCTCCCCCGTTCATGCTCTGTCTCTCTCTCTGTCCCAAAAATAAATAAACGTTGAAAAAAAAAAAAAAATAGAGCCTTTATGAGAGATCCATCTAGTGAAAACCTCATAAAAAAAAACTACTTTGTTTATTTTCAGTGTGTTTTCTGTCATATTTTCTACTCATTAAAAATTAGCAAACGATGAAAAATATTTCAAAAATAGCTTCTCAATGAGTCTGAAGTAATAGGAATGCTAAGAGCTGAGAGTATATTCTGACCTGTGAATGACGTGATCCTTTAGTTAGGAATCATCCAGAAAGTGGCAGGTATTCCTCTGCATGGTAATCTCCATTTACAATGAAATAAAATATGGTCAAAGGGATGGTTTAACGATCAGACGTTCACCAAGCCCTTCTTTACATGGAAGTATAGTTAACTTTTCTGTGACACCACACTGGACAGATTCTCTAAAATGTATACACTGCACAGCACAGTGACCTTAAAATAGCAGCTTGAAGAAGCTGACCAGATTAATTCACTGGTAACCAGTCCCAAAGCTGCCTGGAGTTCTGGATTTACAAGGTAAGTATAAACATGAAAATGTTTGTGAAAATATTTCAGCCTAGAGATAATTTTAAGGGAATTTTTCCAAAAAAAAATACTTTTGAAGTTCTGGGAGAGAATAGAGTGAAGAGCTTAAGTAACATTTAGTTGAGACTTTTAGTCCATTAGTAACATCAACATTTTTTTAAAAGAAAAATTAAAAGAAAAAAATTTTCCAGCTTTTATTGAGGTATGGTAGGAATAAGAATTGTACATATTCAAATATGCAATGTGATTTTTTAAGTGGTACAAGATGATTATTTAATATACATTGTGAAATGATCACTATAATCAAGTTAAGTAACATATGCATTACTGTATAATTACCTTCTGTGTGTGATCGTGGTAAGAACACTTAAGTTCTACTCTCTTAGTAGACTTCAAATATACAGCATAGTATTAACTATAACCATCTTACTGTACATTAGATCCCAAGCACTTCATCTGATACCTGAAAATTTGTACTCCTTGATCAACATTCTCCCCCATTTCATCTACCCCACCCCCAGCCCCTGACAACCACCAGTCTACTCTCTGGTTCTATAACTTAAGACTTTTTCAGCTACATATATTCCACATGTAAGTGAGTTCACATAGTATCTGACTTTCTGTGTCTGGTTTACTTTACTTAGCATACTGTCCTCCAAGTTTATCCACACTATTGAAAATGGCAAAATTTCCTTCCTTATTATGGCTAAATAATTCCACTGTGTATATGTTCTACATTTTCTTTATCCATTCATCCATCAACTGACACTTAAGTTATTTCTACACCTTGGCTATTGTGAATAATGCTGCATTGAATGTAGGAATGCAATTATCTTTTTGAGGTATTGATTTCATTTCCTTTGGATATATATATCCAGAAATCAGATCGCTGGGTCATATTGTAGTTCTATTTTTTTTTTTTTTGTAGTTCCGTTTTAAATTTTTTGAGGCAACTCCATAGAGTTTTTCCATAGGGGTGGGACCAATTTATATTCCCTTTTTTACATTCCCCAAGTTTTCCCTTTTCTCTGCATCCTCACCAGCACTCTATCTTTATGACAAATCTCTAATAGCCATCCTAACAGGTATGATGTGATATATCATTGTGCATTTCCCTGATGATTAGTGATGTTGAGCACTCTTTCATATACCTGTTGGCTATTTGTATATCTTCTTTGGAAAAATGTCCATACATGTCCTTCGCCCATTTTTTAAACCAAGTTACCTGTGGGTTTTTTGGTTATTCAGTTGGATACGTTCCTTATATATTTTTTATACTAACCTCTTTTCAGATATATGGTTTGCAAATATTTTCTTCCCTTCTGTAGGGTGCCTTTTCATTTTGTTATTTCCTTTTCTGTACAGAAATTTTTAGTTTGATAGTCTCACTTGTTTATTCTTGCTTTAGTTGCCCGTGCTTTTGATGAAATAGTGAAAAAAATCATTTACAAGACTGATGTCAAAGAGATTACCCACTATGTTTGCTTCTAGGAGTTTTATGGTCTCAGTTCTTACATTTAATTGTTTAATCAATTTTGAGTTAATTTTTGTATATGGTGTAAAAGTCCAAATTCATTCTTTTGCATGTGGATTTCAAGTTTTCCCAATACTTTCACTTTCCCATTGTATATTCTTTGCACCCTTGTCAAGGATTAGTTTACCATATACGTGTGGATTTCTTTCTGGGCTCACAATTCTCTTCAATTGGTCAACATGCCTGTTTTTATGCTGATACCACATGATTTTGATTACTATAGCTTTGGAATAGAGTTTGAAATCAGGAAGTGTGATGACTCCAGCTTTTATATTTCTTTGTTCTCGTTCTTATCCTTCTTTGGTTATTTTGAGCTTTTTGTGGTTCCTCATTTTCTTTCACTGATGTCCTACAGTTGTCAAAGAATGGTTTTTAAAGTTATTTCACTCTATCATTATCACCAAGGTCACTGGAAGTGGATTTCTACTTACAATAAACATATTCAATATTTGCTTAATTATTCATCACAGATGTTGTACTTGTAACATTTCCTGTCATACTTAACTGATTTTTTAAAAAAGCAACTCTAGATTTGTTATATCATGGTAGTTAGATCCTTGCCACTTCTATCTACAGAACAAATGTACTAAACCAGCACATAAACTTCTTTCAATTCACCACTTGCTTCCCTAGTAGGAGAATCATTCTGGACAATGCCTTAGCCCCACTGCCTGTCCTCTAGGGTAAAAAAAATATCAGAAACTTTGCTACCTAGTGATGGATTAGAATGAATACGTGAAACATACTGCCATGGCATATAGCTGTTTATTTTGCAAAGATTGTATATTACATAAATATTGTATAAAACATTGTCTTAAAATATATTTCATCTTTATGTTAAGGTGAAACATAAGCAATCATTTAGTTCATTAATATCAATAATTAATAGTGTATTAGAATAGTGGTATGCTGTGGACTACCTAGATTTTTTTTTACTATCTCATGAACATAATTTCTGCTTCTCATTGGCTCTGCCTCTGTTCGTGTCATTCCAGCTCCTTGATGTCACAGAGATTTTCACAAAAGGCAAATGAAATTATAATTACAACAATCCTCACTCCCATTCAACTATCTAGTAATTGTGTTCTTCCACAGGAAACTAAATTTCGGTAAACATAAAATAAGGAAGGCCCTGATTATAGTAATAGTCATTATTTTTTTAAGAATTCATTAAGTGCCAGGATTTCTAGATCCTTTCTGTACAGTTTCTCACTTCATCTTTATGATACCCTTTAAATATAGGTTCCATTTATATCCCATTTCACAGATGAGGAAACTGAGGCATACAAATTTGTCTTGCTCAAGGTCATTCAAGAAGTAAGTATAACATTTGGAGTAATATTCAAGTAATTTGGTTCTTGTATTCAAGTGATTTTGTTCCTATATACTTAAGTACTTCACTATATATGTTAGGGTATCTGGCAGCTTACAAATGCTGGGAGTATCTTCAAGATATCAGTTTTGCTATATCTTCAATTGGCTATTTTTTATAATCCTACCCCATTCACATTGCTATAGAGATGAAAAACAGCTCTTTTGAGGGAAATGGGCAGTGTGTATAGACTGAAATCCTTCATATGTTGAATAAGTCTTGTAAAAACACTGAACAAAATTTCAGTGTGATAATGATGTGGAAAACAAAGGCAAGCTGAGGGCAAAGCACAAGCTAGCACCCCTCTCTCCCCAGGTGGGGTTAGTGTGCCATTCCTCAGGTACTCCTGGCTGCCCAAGAACAAAGAAAAGGGAAAAACAAATGGTTAACTGATAAAGATCACAGTCATAGAGGACATGAGTCTCATTCAGTTACAACTGTCTTAAATATTTACAAGGAAAAACCAATTTTATCAATAGCCAAACTTCCAGAAACCTATAGATTCAATTTCCTGGAACCCTGACACCAGCCTCCATAGTGTAGAAAATCTTTTATAATCAGTCACTCTTCACAACCCCAGTGCAGCTCTTTCCGCCCACAAGCGCTGTCCCCATGCTTTAGTAAAACCAACTTTTTACACTGAAGATATCTCATCTCAAGAATTCTTTCTTGGCCGTGGGCTCCAACCCCAACACTTCAAACCACATCAGATAATACATATATATCTTGTTATATTTTATGTATCTTGCTTGCAAATAAGGAGACATTAATCTTTTTTGTATTTTTTTATATGTAAAATATTATGTGGTCAGAAACTTACAAAAAATTTAAGGAAAACAAATACCATCATCCTTCAACTCAGAGATAATCCCAGAGAGAATCACAGATTCTCTGATTCCATATATTATTTTACATAAATCTCAGATGTAGAAAGATACGTGTTACTTACAGATCACAAAAACGTACTGGTAAATACATTTTTAAAAGTTCACTCTGATATAAAATGGTAAATGCCCTAATATACTGAGGAAACATTTTTAATCAGTAATGTTAGGTAAAATGATGTATGATTCAAGATTAGTGAAATTTTGCAGTAGAAAGATTATTTTAAATTGGTGAAAGTGTAAATTTGTACAATAATGTCATTTATATGAGTTCCTCCTATAAAAATTACTAGAGATGCATGCAAAGATACATGCACTAAGATGCTCATTTCAGTATTATTTTAAACAATAACAAAGATTCAAAAACATCTTAAGTATCTCAAATGTCTAACCAGAGAGGAATGGTTAAATAAAATCTAGTAGATATATATAGTGGAATATAATGTGGCCATTATCATTTATTTTATTTTTCATGTCTGAGGACATGATAAGATCTTCACAAAACAAATTCTGAACCAGGATTCTTAAAATGTGTGCTTTTCCATAGACTCCCTGGTCCCTCAGCAAATAGATCCTTGAGGGTCCCATGCAGGTTTTTATGCATGTATCAATTAACAGGGAGGACAGACATCATAAGGGTGCCTCAGATACACATTTTCTCATCTACCACTCCTACTCCTAAGAGTCATAATTGAAGTAAGCAAGTGTTTTTGTTTTTTTTTTTTTTTTAAGAGACAGAGAGAGACAGAACACAAGTGGGGGAGGGGCAGAGAGAGAATGAGACACAGAATCCGAAGCAGGCTCCAGGCTCTGAGCTGTCAACACAGAGCCTGACGCGGGGCTCGAACTCACAAGCTGTGAGATCATGACCTGAGCCGAAGTCAGACACTGAACCGACTGAGCCACCCAAGCGCCCCTAAGTAAGCAAGTGTTTTTAATGAACATATAGAACTTATAGGAATTTAGTTGACTTGAAAGGAATACAATACACAATATAAAAACCAATTCAAAATCAATTATATCATTAAAACTTGTTGAGAGAAAATAAAGAACTTTTATGCCTACAATGCTACAGTGTTCAAATAATAGGTCTTTAATATAACTTTTAAAGTTACAAATATACCATTTATTAAAATCTGCTATAGAAGAGATACACATAAAGCAATTTGTACACACACACACACACACACACACACACAGCCATCCTGTAAAATTACTAAGTAAAAGTTTCATACTGTTCTCAGTACTTACTTGCTAGTGTTGGTCATTATTGGACATATTTACACACAGGACTGCTATTTTGAGATCAATCCTTTCTAATAATGGCAGTTTCGATGGAAGTCTCTTTAAATACTCTAAGTTATTTTAGCAATATTTATTCTTCCAATCCATGAGCATGGAATGTTTTTCCATTTCTTTGTATCTTCTTCAATTTCCTTCATAAGCTTTCTATAGTTTTCAGCATACAGATCTTTTACATCTTTGGTTAGGTTCATTCCTAGGTATTTTATGATTCTTATCGCAATTGTGAATGGGATCAGTTTCTGTATTTCTCTTTCTGTTGCTACATTATTGGTGTATAAATATGCAACCAAATTCTGTATATTAATTTTGTATCCTGTGACTTTGCTGAATTCATGTATCAGTTCTAGAAGACTATTGTTAAAATGTCAATACTACCCAAAGCAATCTACACATTAAATGCAATCCAAATCAAAATTGCACCAGCATTCTTCTCGAAACTAGAACAAGCAATCCTAAAATTTGTATGGAACCACAAAAGACCCCAAATAGCCAAAGTAATATTGAAGAAGAAAACCAAAGCGGGATGCATCACAACCCCAGTCTTTAGCCTCTACTACAAAGCTGTAATCATCAAAACAGTATGGTATTGGCACAAAAACAGACACATAGACCAATGGAATAGAATAGAAACCCCAGAATTAGACTCACAAAAGTATAACCAACTAATCTTTGACAAATAAGGAAAGAATATCCAATGGAAAAAAAGATAGTCTCTTTAACAAATAGTGGTGGGAGAACTGGACAGCAACATGCAAAAGAATGAAACTAGACCACTTTCTTACACCATTCACAAAAATAAACTCAAAATGGATAAAGGACCTGAATGTGAGACAGGAAACCATCAAAACCCTAGGAGAAAGCAGGAAAAAACCTCTCTGACCTCAGCTGCAGCAATTTCTTACCTGACACATCTCCAAAGGCAAGGGAATTAAAAGCAAAAATGAACTATTGGGACTTCATGAAGATAAAAAGCTTCTGCACTGCAAAGGAAACAATCAACAAAACTAAAAAGCAACCAACAGAATGGGAAAAGATATTTGCAAATGACATATCAGATAAAGGGCTAGTATCCAAAATCTATAAAGAACTCACCAAACTCCACACCTGAAAAACAAACAATCCAGTGAAGAAATGGGCAGAAATCATGAATAGACCCTTCTCTAAAGAAGACATCCAGATGGCCAACAGGCACATGAAAAGATGCTCAACATCATTCCTCATCAGGGAAATACAAATCAAAACCACACTGAGATATCACTTCACGCCAGTCAGAGTGGCTAAAATCAACAAATCAGGAGACTATAGATGCTGGCGAGGATGTGGAGAAACGGGAACCCTCTTGCACTGTTGGTGGAACTGCAAACTGGTGCAGCCTCTCTGGAAAACAGTGTGGAGGCTCCTCAAAAAATTAAAAATAGATCTACCCTATGACCCAGCAATAGCACTGCTAGGAATTTACCCAAGGGATACAGAAGTGCTGATGCATAGGGGCACTTGTACCCCAATGTTTATAGCAGCACTTTCAACAATAGCCAAATTATGGAAAGAGCTTAAATGTCCATCAACTGACGAATGGGTAAAGAAGATGTGGTTTATATATAGAATGAAATACTAGTTGGCAATGAGAAAGAATGAAATCTGGCCATTTGTAGCTACGTGGATGAACTGGAGAGTGTTATGCTAAGTGAAATAAGTCAGGCAGAGAAAGACAGATACTATATGTTTTCACTCATATGTGGATCCTGCGAAACTTAACAGAAGACCAAGGGAGAGGGGAAGGTGGGAAAAAGTTACCGGGGGGGGTGGGGGGGAGGAAGGCAAAACACAAGAGATGCTTAAATACTGAGAACAAACATAGAGTTGATGGGGGGGTGGGGGAGAGGGGAAAGTGGGTGATGGGCATTAAGGAGGGCACCTGTTGGGATGAGCACTGGGTGTTGTATGGAAACCAATTTGACAATAAATTATATTTAATAGAAAAAAATAAAATAAAAAATAAAAATAAATAAATAACTAAATACTCTAAGTTAAATGGTACAACATCCCTGGTTTGGAGCATGTACCAGAGAGAACCATTATGAATAGGAGGCAGCCTGGTCAGGTAGAAAGTGCTTTAGAGAAAGAATAAAGGAGAAGAAGCTGGACTAGGAGTGGAGATGGGCGTTCCATCTCTTAAGTAGGCTGTTGAAACCTGTTGGGTGTCCATTTCCTCATCTGGCGTATGGTGGTTACTGATAACTATTGACCCTAGGTGACATGATGGTGGTGATGACCAAATGTAACAATGATGTGAAAGCATTTTGTTCAACCACACCTACCAGGTGTTATTAATCACTGAGCTAGGGTAGAAGCCTACTCTGAATCTCAGTTTCTTCATCAATACACTGCAGAGATGGAACAAATTAAAGGTTTTTCAAAAATTACTTTTGGAATAGAACTCATTTTTCAAATCTCAAACAGAACTTTGAAATAGAACCTATGGAACACTGGTCAAAAATCTGCAAAATCTGTCACTGAAATTTGGATTTTTCAATAAAACTCAATAACTCTTCATTACCTGCATGCTTGCCCTCCCAATCAATAGTCTCTCATTTCTTCAAATAATAACAATAAAATTACCTGCTGCTGTTTTTCTTCAAAAAATATATTATGGCTAATTAAGCTTTTAATTAATTTTCTTATTTTATACTCAAAAGCAGAAAATATTTAGTGGATCCTCAAGGCATATAATAAACAAAATGATTCTTAGTTTTATTTTTAACCAGTATTCATAAGTTTATTGAATATCTGCATTAAAATCGTAAATGTTTTACATACCTTTGGTTGATTAATGACTTTCATGCTAAGAGGAGGGCCTTCATCAAAGTCATGTTACAAATGAAAAGTATAATGAGAAACAGACATATTTTTCTGACTTCTAACAATGTTCCATTCACTAAATCAGACTCGCTTTTTTTATAAAACCTGAAAAAAAAGCATGACAAATGTGGAATCTTTTCCAACCCAACCTTCTCTACCTCCAAAATGACTTTACCATAAACCCTGAAATATTTCCTCCTTTTACAGAACCAAGCAAACATTAGTTTTATAGAAGCCATGGCTGGGTATGTATGTGTATATAACAGTGTCCATACCTTCCTTACTAATACTCTACTTTCTATACATTTGAATTTCTCTTATGAATTTTATTGAGTCATGTCCCTTTGCTCAAAAGGGAACAGACTCTCATTTGTGATGGGACTGGACAAATCTGTCCTTTAAGAACTGTAGCTATTTTCTATGGGATGTTTTGACTCCACAACATACATTGTCATTACCCATATATTTTCCCCAAGCTAATAATAATGAAATTCTCAATAAAACTTTTTAAAAATAAAAAGATTGTCAGTCTTTTTATGGTTATAAAAATGTCTCAGTGCATAAAACTACAAATAAAATATATTAAAAAACAGTAAGGAAATAAAATCACCTATAGTCCTTTACTTAGAAATACCTTGATAAATATTTTTTCATATATTAAATGCCCATATAATCATACGTATTATTAAAATCGGCCCCTGCTTTCCAGGTAATCAATATTGCATAGATTTCTTTCATGACTTCATGATTTAAATACGTGACGTCATCATGATTTCAATAAATGCAAGTATCATTATCTCAATAGTTCTCTAGTAACCCACTGTGTGGACATAGCAACATATATTTTTGCCAATTTTATGTTAATGTAACAAAGAACATTTTCATGTATTTGCTATTACAAACAATATAGTGCTTAATATCCTTATACTCAGAGATGATATTCAAAATATATAATGGGCCCAAGCATCAATCAATGAAAAATGCCAACTACAAAACACACACACACACACACACACACACATACACAGACACATATAAGATAGTCCTACATGTCCAACCAGGTCTACATTAGCCCAGATTAAACTTTCACAATTTTCCATGTTTCACTCATTATTTTCTTGCAATAAATTCTTTAAAATGGAACTGTTGGGTAAAAATTCACACTTTTAAAAAAGATTTTGAAGCATACTCTTAAAATGTCCTTCCAAATAGTTTATTATTCATTTATACTCCCACCAGCAAAAGGAAATGGAAATTGTACCAATTCTCTAACACTCTTGACAACACTGAATATTATAAGCTTCGTAAAGAATCTTCACTAACCGATGTGCAAAAGATAATATCTAATAGATTATATCAATGACCCCAAATCTTTGCTGCTGCCTGTATCCATTTCTTCTACCATGTGACTTTGCAATCCCTCCTATTGCCCAACTGGGCTTGCACTTTTATACTTTTAGCATCACCACAAGAAAGACATGCTGAACTAGCCAACTGATAACAAAAAAATGGATGAGAAATACGTGGAACTCTAGCAGAGTATGAAAGACACATGGAGCAAAACTGCCCTAGGTAAACAATCCTAGGCAAGCCTCAGCTACACACAGGCACCAGCTGCATATAGAAACAAAAGGAAGCCTAGGAAAGATCATTCCAAAGCAGGCAACTCACAGCCAACCAAAAGATGTGTGAGTTTTGATACCAAATCATTGTTTTCTTAGCCATTGAATTGGGAATGTTGTTACACAAAAATGGCTAAATGATACAATATGTCCTTTAATTTCATCTAATTTGGTTAACTTTTGTGTTTGGTGTTCCTTTATGTTTCTTCCTTTATGGTTTCTCTCCTCTTTGGTTAGGGTAGTTGCCTTTTCATTATTGATTTCTGTAAATGGTATATCTCATCTATTATATATGCCACAATATCTTCTTAGTTTATTATTCATCTTTTATATTCATATGCTGATTTTAGTGTATAAAAGTTAAAAGTTCATGTACTTAAATCTATCTATATTTTCCTTAATTAATTTACCTTTGGTGACCTACTTGGAAAGATCTCTCCTCCTACATCAAGATTTAAAAATATTTACCTGTATTTTCTTTTAATACTTATATTGCTTCTATTTTTATAGTTAAATATTTACTGTGGTATAAAGTTATGAAATAGGGAATCTAACATCAATTTTTTAACAGACAGTTGTTCCAATACTATTTGCTGAATAATTTATTTTTATTCCTTCAATTTGAAATAACATGCGCATCATATACTATATTTTCCCAAAATGCTAGGGTTTCTTCTTAGTTGTTTTACTTCACTGATTTATTGATACATTTCTATTCAAGTGCCTAAGTGATTTACTTTTTATCAGCTTTACACAATTTTAAATCTTAGTGAGGAAATGCACATCTACTACTCTTCTTACCACACACAAAAAATTGTGTAGACCATTTTAGAAATGTATTATTCCAAGTCAATCTCAGAAGTATTTACTGGAGTTTTCAAAAAAGTTTCATTTGGATCTAATTAATTCACAGAAAATGGCTATTGTATGATACTTAGCCTTCTCATTAAAATATAACATGTATTTTAAATTATTCAAGTATTATTAGATCTGTATCAACATTTTGGAGTTTATCATATTGGTCCTTTATATCTCCACTTAAATTTTTCCTTAGGTATCTTATATTTTTTGTTGCTGCTACAGAAGGATTCTTTTTCATTAGAATATGAATGGCCATTCCTTGTGTAAAAAAGATATTGATTTTGTAGCCAGTCATTTTATTAAACTGTTTCATTCAGTAAATTTCAATTGATTCTCTTGAGAAGACAACTACATAATCTTGGAGGTACTCCTCTAAAATGAACAACATTGCAAATAGAAAGGATATATTTTTGTTTTAAAATACAGAATACTTTATTTCACACTGTATATACTCCTCAAAACTTCTTTGGAAATCAAAAGCAGAGATTAAATCAAGCATTTTCAGCATCTTCTTAGTTATAAATTTTCAAAGTTTTCTTCATGATTTTTTATCTATTCAAATTGACAAGATTTTCTACTTACAAAATATTTGAAACTTTGTTAACAAACTTTGCAAATCATTATAATTCTATTTTAGATATAAAACCTGCTGGTGTTGATCTTGAAGCCTTACAAATTCTGACCTCTTAGTCAAAAGCTTCTCTATATTCCAGTTAGGTCCTCCCTCTAGGTGCTAGTGGACAACTTTTGAAATTCAGATCTACTCAGCTGTCATCCCTAATATTAAAAAAAGAGACAGGTCCAGACTGCAGGAAGAACGTAAGTAAATGTGTAAAATATCTTCTAAGTAGTGTGTTTTATTTTATTCTAGTTGCTATTATAGCTTATAAATTAGGAAATTCAATTGTGTGTGCACATATATATGTAAATAAATATTTATTTATTATTTATTTATATGTTTGTATAAAATTAATAAATTAAGTTAATAAAATATTAAATAAATATTTATTATTTATTTATATGTGTGTATATATGTTTATATGTGCGTCTATATATTTATATATGTGTGTATATGTATATATATATTACAAATATTATATGTGTTGTATGTATTATATTAATTAAATGTGTATATATTACAAATATATATGTATATATATTACAAATGTTATTATTTAATAAAATGCTAATAATTTCTGTCTGTAAAAGCTAAACTTTAAACCTTTATTAAACTGAATTTAAATAATGAAATAGAATGGAGGAGGCTGATTTCTACCATTTTTTGTAACATACAGACTTAGAAAGGTATCTCACCCTCACTATATATTGTCCATAATAGTAGCATTATAATTAAAAATAAGTGAGTGAGACATACAAATCTGAAATCCCTTTAGATAATCTGTGTGTTTCTGAAGAGTTCTATGGACAGAGAATTTCCAAAATTGAACAGCATGTTTCATTGATTTCAGAGCATAGTTTAAAACCTTTTTAGCCTATTTGAAATTAGAATGCATGTTGTAGTAAGTGTTATATCATTGTTTAATCAGGAGCATTTCTTATTATTATTATTTTAGTGACACATTACATACTTATGTTATCTTACAATCAATGGTATTTAAGATTAGATGTACTATCACATTTGAACATTATAGAATAGCTCAGGAGTTTACATTACTATGTGACCATTTTATAAAGGATCTTTTCATAAAAAATAATCCATCTCTAGTTTAGACTTTTTTAAGTCAGTGGATTATAATGTTTTCAGGGTTATTAGCTCCTTTAAAAATTAATGGATAATTATGAGCAGCTACCCCTAAAATTATGCACATACCCAAAATCTCACCCAGTTTCATTAATTTAATACAATGACATAATGTAATGACCCCTAGAATAGTGGTTTTTTTTACATCATCATTGGCTATAAACATTTAAAACTATTGAGATTCAGAAATTTCATCAATGATTTGCAGAAGATTCTAATACACAGTCAGGACTGACATTGCCTTCTAGCTCATCCAAACTCTAGATAATCTGTGGATTATCTGCATTTAAAAATCCCTGCATCCCACATTGTATACTATGAATCTGAATCTGTTCTAGGCATGGCCTCTGTATTAACAATTTTTAAAAGCTCTCTCTCCTTGCTATTCAAATTGTGGTCCACAGACTAGCAGCATCAACATCACCTGGGGGCTTATAAATGCAGAATCTCAGGCCTCATCCCAGAACTTCCTAATCAAAATCTGCATTTTAATAAGATCTCCAGATGATTCACATGCACGTAAGTTTTAAGAAGCAGGAGTCTATAAGAGTCCCATGTGCAACCAGGGTTAAGGATGGCTACAATTAAGCAACACATCTTCCAGTTCTGTAATTTATTAACAGAAATTATTGTTTCTTAATAAGTTTTTTCTTTAAAAACAAGTCTTTTGCAGTTACAAAGAACAAAGATTCACTTTGCTCCCTAAGATAGAATTTACGATAAAGAAACAAAAGGAAGAAGAGGAAGTCCCAAAAAGGAGAACATCTTTCACTAAAATCTTAAATAAATATTAAAATATTAAAAGGAGATTTTGAGGTAAGAAACAACTTACTACATCCACTACAATACTCCGTTAAATTTATCAGTAGAACTTTCTAAATATTCTTGAATTACCAGTATATTTATAGCTTGGATCACTTATCCTTGCTGAGTTATAACTGATGTGGTTTTTAGAGTGGTGGTGGCAGTCCAGAGCTGACCTGTGGGCGGAAAGAGCTGCACTGGGGTTGTGAGGAGTAACTGAATATATACTATGGAGTTGGGGAAGGTAAAGCCAAAAGGGAGGTTTCCAAAAGGACTTTCAAACGCTAAAGAAGACTCATAGGAGACTGGAGGCCTAGCTATTGTCAAGCTAAGGTTGTTTGTTCCTCTAGTAAGGCATTAAGGCATTAAGACAGTAGGGAGTTCCTGGAGAAATGTGATACTCTGCCTATCCCAAGTATTTGTCAAAGGGCTGCAGGTTATAAGGATATTTCATTTTATCTGCCATTTCCTTCTTGCCGTGTTTGCTTGTGCTTTGTCCTCAGGTTGCCTTTGGCTCCCTCATCACAATGACTCAATTATCTTTCCCTTTTACCACCAGTTCCTATGAATTGAAGACCTATAGTGTAGGATCCTAGTGATCCTTTCTCCCATCAAAAATACCACAAAATGTTCTCAGCCTTTAGGAAAAAAGCACAGCTAAGAAATACTATAAAGAGGGGTGCCTGGGTGGCTCAGTCCGTTAAGCAGCCGACTTCGGCCCTGATCACGATCTCATGGTTTGTGAGTTTGAGCCCCACTTCGGAGTCTCTGCTAACAGCTCAGAGCCTGGAGCCTGCTTTGGATTCTGTGTCTCCTCTCTCTCTCTACCCCTCCCCTGCTCATGCTCTGTCTCTCTCTCTCAAAAATAAATAAACATTAAAAAAATTAAAAAAAGAAATACTATAAAGAGAGATAAGAGGAGCAGGCATAATCGAGAGACTGTATGTGTATGTATATGTTGTGTGTGTGTGTGTGTGTGTGTGTGTGTGTGTGTGTTGTTTGTTTTCTCCATTGGCTCAAGACTATTATTCTGTGCTAATGACCTCTGATTTTATTTTTAAGTTGTTTTGTTAACTTGTTCTTTGTTTTTAATCATGGAAAGGCAAATTAAACTTACAAGATTACTTTGCTAAGACCAGAATTTTAGAGTTTTGCTTTGTTCTATATCTGGAAAGATAAACTGACCTATGACCTTTCGCACAATTTGTAACTCTCCAGAACCTGTAAGAAAACCACAGAAACAACCACACTTATGCACATCAGCACCAGAGTAAAAACCATGTGAGCAATAAGGTGGAAATAACAGGCTTGGGCCAGTGCTGTTGGAATGCAGTGTATTAAAAAACATCCAGAAGAGTGACCCTCCAAATAAAGCCCCATGAACAACAAACAGCATTTAACTTGTGTGTTAGGTAGCATGTTTGCTCAGTAACATGCTCTAACAAGAAGCTGGGCTCTATGTCATCTTCATTGTATTCTTCCTCCTTCAGAGTTTTAATAGAAGGTTAACTACAAACTCATAACTGATAATAGAATTAACCTATTAACTATCAAACTGGACACATTTATATTACTAAGCTTCTCCAGGTCACTCCTAGATTAGTCTTTTGTTTGCTATGCAAGAATGCCAATTTTGTTATTTCTGCCATCTTTGTGAATAGTTAATAAAAACCAGTGTTACCAAACAGTGTATAGTTGATCCACTTATAAGGATGGAATTGGAACCTAACCAATAGTAGAGGGGATGCTAGGTAATCCCCTGGTTATGTTGCCTAGATAAAACAGTCTACTATTTGTACTATCTCCTTCTTGAATAGCCTACTTCTTAGTTCTTGACTGGCAGCTCTATCAGTTCCCCTGCCTGGGATGTTCTTTAACTGATTTTGCACAAGTGCTTCCTGCTGACCATTTGGGTCTTCCCTGACTGCTACCCCAAAGGAGCTCCAGGTCCCTCCCTATCAAAGAACTTTGCTTTATTTCCTTCAGAGGAAAAAATATATCACCATATGATATATATAGCTTTAAATTTTAACTACTGTCTCATTTTCCCCACAAGAGTGTTTGCTCCAAAAGGGAAGGGACCTTGACTATCTTGTGACCAAGTATATTGTTCCCAGAACCAAAAGAGAGCTTGACCTATTGAAGGCTTTCAATGAATATTCATTGAATAAAAGAATGAGCCATGATAGCCCTAGGAATCAACTACTATGAATATCTAATAATCTGATATGTCAAATATTAATATTAATCTACAATGAAAACACTGTGGTCAGGTAGAATAATTTATTTCAAAATCAAACCTGAGCATTTATAAAATCTATTTTGTTAGATCTACTTAGAAAAGGTTTATTTATCTTGTATTATTCTTTTCCATCTATTCCACACAGAAAGAAAGATATGCCTCAGCCCCAACTATTAAAACTTGACTTCGTGGTTTTTATTCCTCAGGCTGAGCCAAAGAGGAATATACCAATTAAAAATGCAGAAGAGGGGCGCCTGGGTGGCTCAGTCGGTTGAGCATCCGACTTCAGCTCAGGTCACGATCTTGCGGTCCGTGAGTTCGAGCCCCGCGTCAGGCTCTGGGCTGATGGCCCAGAGCCTGGAGCCTGCTTCCGATTCTGAGTCTCCCTCTCTCTCTGCCCCTCCCCCGTTCATGCTCTGTCTCTCTCTGTCTCAAAAATAAATAAATGTTAAAATAATAAAAAATAAAAAAAATTAAAAAAATAAAAATGCAGAAGATATATTGTTGATGGCTTCCTTTGCTGTGAAAAACCTTTTTATTTTGATGTAGTCCCAATAGTTTATTTTTGCTTTTGTTCCCTTTGCTTGAGGAGACATATCTAGAAAGAAGTTGCTATGGCCAACGTCAAAGAAGTTACTACCTATATTCTCTTCTATGAGTTTTATGGCTTCAGGTTTCACATTTAAGTCTTTAATCCATTTTGAGTTTATTTTTGTGTATGGTTTAAGAAAGTGTTGGGGCGCCTGGGTGGTGCAGTCGGTTAAGCGTCCGACTTCAGCCAGGTCACGATCTCGCGGTCCGCGAGTTCGAGCCCCGCGTCAGGCTCTGGGCTGATGGCTCAGAGCCTGGAGCCTGTTTCCAATTCTGTGTCTCCCTCTCTCTCTGCCCCTCCCCCGTTCATGCTCTGTCTCTCTCTGTCCCAAAAAAAATAAATAAACGTTGAAAAAAAAATTTAAAAAAAAAGAAAGTGGTCCAATTCCATTCTTTTGCATGTAGCTGTCCAGTTTTCCAGAACCATTTATTAAAAAGACTGTCTTTTCCCCAATGTATATTCTTCTTTACTTTGTCACAGAATAATTGATCATATAAATGTGGGTGTATCCCTGGAGTCGCTATTCTGCTCCATTGATCTACATACCTATACTGTTTTGATTACTATCGCTTTGAAGTATATCTTGAAATCTGGAATTGAAATACCTCAATTTGTTCTTTCTCAAGATTGTTTTGGCTATTCAGGGTCTTTTGTGGTTCCATTCAAACTTTAGTATTCTTTGTTCTAGTTCTGTGAAAAATTCTGTTGGTATTTTGATAAGGATTGCTTTGGGTAGTATGGACATTTTAACAATTATCAGTTCTTATAATCTATAAGCATGGAATATTTTCCATTTCTGTCATCTTCAATTTTATTCATCAATGTTTTATATAGTTTTCAGAGTACAGATCTGTCACCTCTTTGGTTAAGTTTATTCCTAGATATTTTATTATTTTTGGTGCAATTGTAAATGGAATTGTTTTCTTAATTTGTCTTTCTTCTACTTAATTAGTAGATATTAATGCTACTGATTTTCTGGATATTAATTTTGTATCCTGCAACTTTACTGAATTCATTTATGACTTCTAACATTTTTTTTTGGTGGAATCCTTAGGGATTTTTTTTCTTTTATGTATAGTATCATGTCATCTGCAAATAGTGACAGTTTAACTTCTTTCTTACCAATATAGATGCCTCTTATTTCTTTTTCCTGTCTGATTGTTATGGCTAAGGCTTCTAGTACTGCATTGAACAAAACTGGTGAGAGTAGACATCTTTGTCTTCTCATCTTAGAGGAAAAGCTCTCAGTTTTTCACCATCTCATATGATGTTAGCTGTGAATAGACAGTTTTCCAAAGAAGACATACAGATGGCCAACAGGTACATGAAAAGGTGGTTAACATAACTACTTATCAGGGCAATGAAAATCAAAATCACCAAGTGATATCATCTTACACTTATAAGGATGGCTATTATCAAAAAGGCAAGAGATAAGTGTGGGCAAGAATGTGAAGGAAAGGGAACCCTTATGCATTGTTGGTGGGAATGTAAATTGGCATAGCCACTATGGAAAACAGTTTGGAGGTTCCTCAAAAATTAAAAGTAGGGGTGCCTGGGTGGCTCAGTCAGTTAAGAGTTTGACTTCATTCGGCTCAGGTCATGATCTCATGGTTTGTGAGTTCAAGCCCTGCGTTGGGCTCTGTGATGACAGCTCAGAGCTTACAGCCTGCTTCGGATTCTGTGCCTCCCTCTCTCTCTGCTCCTCTACCACTTGTGCTCTGTCTGCCTCTCTCTCAAAAAGTAAATAAACATTAAAAAAATTAAAAGTAGAACTACCATATATAACCCAACAATCCCACTTTCTGTACATAACCAAAGTAAATGAAATCACTGTCTCAAAAAGATACTTGCATCTGAATTTTTATTAATGCCCTAAACACAATAGCCAGGACACCAAAACAACCTAAGAGCCTGTCAATGGATAAAAGAATTAAAAATGGCATATATATATATATATATATATATATATATATATGTACCTATATATAATTCAGCTGTATATTTAAAAAAGGAGGAAATCTTGCCATTTGCAACAATATGGATGAACTTTGAGGTCATTATGCTAAGCGAAAGAAACCAGACAAAGACAAATACTATATGACCTCACTTATATGTGGATCTAAAAAATATTAAATATTAAAAATTGAACTCAGAAAAAAATGCAAGAGATGTTCCTACTTCTGCAAAATATTCATTGGTTTCCAAACAGATTTTCAAATGAAATTTTAAAAAGCATTCTCATATTTTGGGTGCTTACTTTATTGCCTTATAACCTTCTATAAATGTATCTATTTCCAAATTTAAGTGATATTTATTTGATTCCAAAACAAATTTACTCACTGCACAACCTTTAAATCTAGATCTACACTTGTCAACTATTAAGAACCTCTGTGGAAGCATTTCATGCTGTGGAAGTGTGAAATGTAGTTTCCTCAGAGAGAAATGAACCTTGCTAAGATAGAATTCAATTAGCCTTCCTGCTCAGTCCAGGCATCCGAACCTGTCATTTAATACTTGGTGCTGTTCATATGACCCAGTTATCCACAAATATCAGTACCTGAAAATGTTCCATACCTTACTAATTTGCAAATAACAACAACAACAAAATCTATTACAAGATGCTGTATCTGCACTCTACCATTTTCTCGACTCAGCCATACTCCCAAAACTCTGAGGACTACGCTGTAGATAATGATGGGTTTCCAGTTGCTCTTCACAGAATATTTGATGATCACCTTTGGTGAGTTTGAAAAGACAGTCTACACAGTGATTAAGAATGCAGACTCTGGGGCGCCTGGGTGGCTCAGTTGGTTAAGCATCTGACTTAGGCTCAGGTCATGATCTCACGGTTTGTGAGTTCAAGCCCCGTGTCAGGCTCTGTGCTGACAGCTCAGAACCTGGAACCTGCTTCGGATTCTGTGTCTGCCCCTCTCTCTGCCCACTCATGCTCTGTCTCTCTCAAAACTAAATGCACACTAAAGATTAAAAAAAAAAGAATGCAGACTCTGGAGTCAGACATCTGGAGTCTGAATCCAGCCCTGCCAACAGTTTGCTGCAGGACTGTAAGTTTTCTGTGCTTCTGAACATCAGGTATCCAAATAAGGGAAATAACCGTACCTACCTCAAAGTGTTGTGAGAATCACACATACCAAGGCCTGTAAACTCTTCAGCACAATACCAGGCACATGCTCGAAAGAAAGAAATAATAACTGCTTTGTGGCCAATATTTTCCCAATTTGCAGCTTATCTTTTTAATCATATTGATTATATTGGTAATATGCTGTAATCTTCATTTTGTGTCTTCCAAATCTGTACATATACTTCACAATTTCTCAGTTGTACTGGCCTCCAGATAACTATTCGTGCCAGCTGAGGGTTTAGTACTGATGTCATTTGGGTCCTTTCTGTGCATCCTACCCCTTGTTATTCTTGTCCCACTCTAATGCACTGTCTTGGGGTCTTTGTGCTCTTTCTCTCCATTTTAGTCTTTGAATGCTCACTTTCTGAATCATTAGATGGTGGGTCTGCATTAGCTGATTACAGGAGAAGGTTCTGAGTCCTGCCTATATGCCCTGCACCCAATAGCAGCACTAGCATTTCTCCGTGATCAATCTGTCCTCTCACAGTGGACAGGCCCCTCTGCTTCATCCACTGCATGAACCTGGCTTTCCACATAACTGTGGAAATGGAAAGGGGGATTGGTAGAATGACACTTCTTTTGGTAGAAAGAGACATTTCCTGGTTGAAGTTAGAACTGACAATAGATTCTCCCTGCCCCCATTGCCCACAAAAGTGAATGTCATAACATTTCCTGCTCGACCTATTTAAGTATCTATCTGCCCACAATAACTTAGGATATTGCCATTGAACTGTCACTTGCTTAATGTCATGTGATCTATGTGATCACAGATTTGTTTACAAATAAGCATGGGCTCCTTCTACAACTACCAATGACATATATGGCCAAGAGGCAGGAATTCGGTTTCTCACTTTCAAGAGTTTGTAAAAAGACCGAGAATTCTCAGTTTCATAGTATGAAAGGGTATTATTTGCTGAGAATATATCAACAAGACAAATTTAAGTGTTTTCATCAGTTATAATTTCTATTAGGATAAATTTAGTAATAACAATTATAGTGCAAGTTAATGCCAGTCATGGGTACAAAAGTAATACATATTTGTTGTAGAAAAATTTTACATATGTGAAGAAGTATATATAAGAAAATTTAAATAACCTGGGTTTCCTCTTTCCTCTTTCTTAGATCATGCTTCATCTGGACACTGTCAATACTTCTAATTATAAATTTGAATTGTCAAACCACAAATTTGGGATTTTCTTCATTTTCTTAATCACTGAACTTATTTTCTGTCTTAAGCTTTTTCATTGGTAGAAACATAATATTAGCCAAAACATGATACTCTTAGTTTATTCTAACTTTTCCCTTAGTGAAATTAGAATTTCCTTACCTATCTTCTTTTTTCTTTTTCAGGATTATAGTTTCATTCTAGAGGCCTATGTAAGAACAAGGCATCTGGAAGGATGTAGATGTGGTAGGTGTCTGTCACCTACCCAGTCACCATGCCCTGACAGATGCTGCATGCTTTTTCCATGGCATCACAGAAAACCACTACCAGCAATCAACCCTGAACTGCCCCCATCCAAAAAGAGAATAATTCTTAGAATATTTTTTCCCTTAAAGAGTGTCTTAGTTTGAATTATTATGCCTGGAAAATAATAAGGGTACAGACTAAGATTAAGTGGAGTGAACCAGATTTCCATTCCAAGGGCTACAAGTGAAGAACCTGGAAGAATGAGACAAGGAAAGATAGAAAGCCAATATAGACTGGTGTTATTGAGATTAAGGCTGTGAACAGTGGCTCTTCAGAGAAACAGCCCCCAACAGACAGGATTGGCCTGGAACCATCAGCTAGACTTTGGTGAGACCTGACACTAACAGCTAGGTTCTCCTGTTGAGCAAGAACAATTTTACAGACCATCGACATCAGACAAGGCCAAGGCCACTCTGATTGCAATGGATTAGGACAAAAAAATCACTTCATAATTATATCTAAAAACAGATAAAAGCATAAAATATTACCCTAACCATTAAAAATAACCAAGTATCTCCCTAACCTGGCTAATATGAGTGACTGCTATTTCTTTACCAGTTACAAATATAACCTCATTTTATTCCTTCCACTTATAGGTAAGATTTAAGATACTCAATCATAGAATTACCTTTGCTTCCTGATCACATCCAAACCTGAGCAAAACACCATTGTCTTCAACTCTCCCCCAAAATACCTAACACGGTTAACAATTTCTTAGTCCTTTCTAACTGCCTCTTACATAAATGTCCCACAGTTCCCTGTGTGGTACATTCTCTCTGTCTGCAACAAGCATTAAACTCAACTTGTTCAACATCATATGTGTTCTTGGTGGTCTTTGGTTGTTGAGTATTGAGACAGTCTATTATGCTAGTACCTCTTGATGAGTTTATAGAATGTATCATAAACTTGTCCAACAGAAGGAAAAGGCAGAAGGAGCTGTGCATGAACGCAGACCAACCAAGCTCCTGACAGCTTCCTTGGTGATGGGGGAGCCATTAAGCAGAAAGTGAAGTGAGCCAAATTTCAATCCCAGCTACCTCTCAAATCAAAAGTATGAGTCTCCTCCTCAATTCTCTTATCACTGCCTGCCATAGCATTCTGATCTTCCATAGGCACTTTAAGCAAAATCAGATTCCCTCATACACAAGAATTGAGAGTTTGAGATGCTTGCACCGCAGTCGGGGTCAAATGGAGCTATTCTCTTGCTCAGATCTTACTCAAAACTACCAGCTTTTTAGGTCATACAGTTAATAAAATGGGCAGTACTCCAAAATGTGGAATAAATTGCCTCTAAAATTTAAACAGGCCCATTAAACATTGAAGAGTTCATTGCTGCAAAGATATCTACCTTTTCACACCCAAGACTCCTGGATTCAAAAAAACTTACTGAGATGTCAGACCCCTCTGTTGTCAGAAGTACATGTAATCTAAAGCACCTACCATACTGATATTATTATCATCAATGTAACGAATGTGTATGATGTCCTATGAAATGGCCAGAGCCCCAGGAACTAATTGATTCAGTGAAAAACTAATACTTTTGGTATCTTCTATATTTTAACATAGAAAAAAGAAAACATTTATAAGATACCAATATGAAGACCATATATGGAACAGTTGTTGTAAATAGAGTAACTAGTTGATTAATCTGTCATCATTCTCCAAGACAGCCATCTTTCATTCTGGCCAAACTACAGAATAAAATGGGAATGTAAGAAGAATCTCTATACTTAAAATCACTTATGATGGTACTAAGTCTCCGTGATTGTTTTTTACTTTCTATTTTGAGAAGAAGGGTAAACTTAACAAATTTTGTGTAAGATATGTATACTAAAAATTACAAACATCCTACAGAAAAATTAAATGATATTCATAAGTGGATAAGATATACATGTTTATAAATCCCAAAATTCAAATTGCCTAAATGTCAGCTCTACTCAAATTGATCTATAAATTCAATGCAATCTCAATTGATATTCTAACAAGTGTTTTTGGTATAAACTTTAAAGCTGATTCTAAAGTTTATGTAGAAATGCAAAGGCTCTAGAATAGCCAGAAAAAAAATTGAAGAACTTACACTAGCTGATCTCAAGACTTACTATAAAGCTATGGTAATCAAGAAAATGTGGTATAAAGAAGAGAGGGGCACCTGGGTGGCTCAGTCGGTTGAGCGTCCGACTTTGGCTTAGGTCGTGATCCCGCAGCTTGCAGGTTCAAGCCCCATGTTGGGCTCTGTGCTGACAGCTTAGAGCCTGGACCCTGTTTCAGATTCTGTGTCTCCCTCTCTCTCTGCTTCTCCCCTGCTCGCACTCTGTCTCCCTCTCTCTCAAAAATAAATAAAGGTTAAAAAAATTTTTTTAAAAAGCAGACACATATAGATTAATGGAATAAAATAGCATCCACAAATAATATCCACATATCTATAGTTAATTGAGTTTCAACAATAGCGTCAAGATAACTCAATAGAGGGAAAAGATAATTTCAATAAATGATGCTAGAACAACTAGTATTTGTATGGAGAAACAAGGGGGTTTTAATCATCGCATCTTTTACAAAATTAACTCAAATAGATCACAGATGTTAACATAATGCTAAAACTACAAAAACCCCTAATTATTAGGGAAACATAAGTTAAAAACACAATGAGATATCACCCCATACGTATTAGAGTGGCTATTCCCAAAAGACAAGAAATAATAGGTGTCAGGGAGGATGTAAAGAGAACCCTCATACACTGTTGATGGGAAGGCAAGTCAGTGCAGCCACTATGGGAAACAATATAAGATTCCTCAGAAAATTAAGAATAGTTCTGCCATATAATCCAATTATTCCACTTCTGGGTATCTACCCAAAGGATAAGAAAGCACTAATTTGAAAATATACATGTACTCCTATGTTCCTTACAGCATTATTTACAATAGCCAAGATATTGAAACAACCTAAGTGCTCACCAACAGATAAATGGATAAAAAGGTTGTAGTGTATATATATATATATATAGTACACACACACACACACACACACACACACACACAAATACTGGAGTACTACTCGGCCATAAGAAGAATGAAACTTTGCCATTTGTGACAACATGGATGGACCTTCAGGATATTAGGCTAAGTGAATTAAGTCAGACAGAGAAAGACAAATACTATATGATTTCATTCACATGTGGAATCTAAATAAACAAAACAAATGGACAAGAAACACACAAAATCCCATAGATATAGAGAACAGTTTGATGCTTATCAGAGGGGAAGGGCAAAATGGGTGAAAGAGGTCAATTATATGGTCACAGATGGTAACTAGACTTTTGGTGGTGATTACTATGTAACACAAACAGATACTGAATTATAATGCTGTATACTTGGAAGTTATATAATATTACATACTAATTTTATTCCAGTTTTTTTAAAACAACTTCTAGAATGACTAAACTTTTTTTTAACTGGTAATATCAAGTGAATCTTTTTTATACTTAGGGTCGAACTGTAAAATGACAATCACTTTGGCAAATAGTTTGTAGTCTCCTAAAAAATAAATATAACGAAATAGCAAACATGAGTCTGTTCTGAGAATAGTAAAATATAGTAAATTACTCACATTACATTCAAAGTAGCAAATTCATTTTTTCACTCTTGAAATTGAGAAACAGAGAAAAAGAAGAGATTCAAACATTTTCAAATATGAAAGTGATCACTACTAGAATTAGTGATAAAGTATACAGATGGCATCCAATTCAGTAGGCAATATAAAAAGCAAAGAAAATGTCCACTTAGCAACAGCAGCACACAGGCATGCACATAAACCAATATTCCCTAAAACTTAGAACACAAAAGTACTGGCATAAAAAAATAAAGCTTCATAAAACATAAAACAAAATGATGAAAGACTCAATACATTTGTTATAACAACAAATTAAAATTGCCTGAAAGTCAACTCAGAAAAAGCCGAACACTCCAGAATCATCTACAGAGCAGGATTCAAACTATTGTCCTTGGGAAAAATATGCCTAAATAAATCTATTAGAAATATTAGAAATGAAAAGATGAGAGCAGCTAATTTTGGCAAGATTACAGTAAGTAAAAATGCAATATTGATTTCAGATAATATAAATTTTATGGTAAAATATATCAGATTAAAGGAAGAATGTCAACATTTATAAAGAGGTTTAATCAAAAATATAACAGTTATGAACCTTCTCACTGAAAAATTTAACATTTCTTGTTGTACAGGTCTACTGGTGACAAATTTTCTCAACTGTGTGTGTGTGTGTGTGTGTGTGAGAGAGAGAGAGAGAGAGAGAGACAGAGACAGAGACAGAGACAGAGAGACAGAGAGAGAAAAGATTTCATTTGCCTTCTTTTTGAAACAAACTGTCAATATTATAAAATTTGAAGTTTTTTCCTTTCAGAACATTAAGTTTACATTTTAGTTTGCATGGTTTCTGACAAAAAATTTGTGATAATTCTTCTCTTTGTCCCTGTACATTATTAGTCCTTTTTTCCTCTGATTTCCTTTTAAAATTTCTCTTTATATTCAAACTTGGAAACATAATTGGCCATTTTTTGTTTAATATTTTTCTGTCCTCCCACCCACCTTCATCTAGCACTCCAATTACATGTATGTTAGACAGCTTGGTATCCCACAGGCAACTCTGTTCATTTGTTTCAGTCTTTTCTTCCTCTCTGTGCTCTTCATTTGGGACAGTTTCCGTGGCTGAGAGTTTGCTGATCTTTTCTACACTAATCAGCCGATGACCCATTCAACTGTATTTTCCATTTCCCTTATTGTACTTCTCAGCTCTAGAAGTTTCATTTGGGCTGTTTCTCTCTTCATCAGGTTCATGTTTTCCTCTACCTTCCTGAACATATGGAGCACATTTATAATCATTTTTCTAACATCCTCCTCTGCTAGTTTCATCATCTTTTAATTTCTGGGTCTATTTTCTAGGTCCATCTCTATTTTCATGTGATTATAATCACACTTTCTGCTTCTCTGCATGGCTGGTTAGTTTTGTGTTTGATGCCATTCACTGTGAATTCTATGTTGTTCTTTGCTGGGTTTTGCTACATTCCTTTGAACAGCATGGGATTTTGTTCTGGCATGCAGTTAGGTTACTTGAAATGGGGCAAATCATTTTGAGGCTTAAAGCTGTTAAGTTTTATTAGGGTATGTTAAGAGCATCCATTAGCATAGAACCTATTTATGCCCACAACTAAGCTGAAACTCTTTCGGCATCCTACCCAATGCCTTTTGTATAACAAATTATTTCCATTTGGATGGTGGAAACATGAACCAGCTAGTTTGAGCCCTAAAAATTGTTCAGCCTAGTCTCTTTGTACTGTGTTCCCCCTTCCCACATCAGATAGTTTCCTCTCCTGCATTATGGAGATCAGTATTCAACCAAAGACTTGTGGGAGGTCTCTCCATATCACCAGAGTTCTATCTCTGTGCTGCTCATTCCTCACTGGTACACTGTCCTAAAAATTCTAGCTTAACTTGGCCTTTGTGGATTCAAACCTTTCTCTTCATCTTGGCAAGCCCCCTGGTCTCTGGTTGTACCCTCCACAAGCTAAGCAGTAAACTGATGCAATTGTAGACCTTACTTCGTTTCTTTTCTTTAGGAGATCTCAGTCCTGTGTTCTCGTGTCCAATGTCTAAAATTCATTGTTTTATAAATACATTGCTTGGGTTTCTATTTGCTTTAAGCGACAAGTCCCTATTACTCCATCCTGGATGGAAGTAGAAGAAACACATAAAAAGCTTTAAAAATGTATTCAAAAACATACTTGCGTTAATTTTATTTCAATGGTGAGATGCAGGAATGGTAACAGGTATAGTATTAAAAGGCCTGGGAAGAGAAATATATTGAGAAACAAAAGAATATATTATACTTGGTAAATCATCCCTTCAAACATCCCAGTGTCTAGCAAAAACATACAGGGTATGTTGAATCCAATTTAGTTTGAGAAAATGAGGATATTTCAAATTATTTTTTCCCTTTAGTCAAATGACATTTCCCCAAACTCTGAACACCTACTTATTAGAGAGATTTCTTTTTAAATCAAGAATAGCAACTAATTCAAAGAGACTTCAAATGAGCTATCCTACCTGATTAATTGTTCTCTTCCTAGAAGAAGAAAGACATTTTTAGGAAGTCACTTTTGTTCCATCTTCCTCATGGAATCAATGAACTGTTCCACCATGACAAAATGAAAGTCGTTAACATAATATTGCTATGTCCTGTCCAGTTTCCAGTGTTCCTCTCATATTAAAATTGCTTTCTAAAAGCAATGCATAAGTTCTGCCTTTTTAACTAGACTGCCAATTTCACACTTGTGAATTACCCAAATTTAGACCCCCAGAGACTTATAAGTGACTACATGTTCCCAAAGAGTCATTAAATTCACTAGCATTTTCTCATAGTAACTCATCTTTCTTGCCAAGCCCTTGATGAGTAATTCACTCTACTGCTCCATCTTTATATTTGTTCAAAGATAAAAATTGCTTTGAGAGGTGCTTAGCCTTATTGGTCTATCTGCCAAAATTGTGCCACAACTGAGGCCATAGCAGTAACCGCTATGGGATGGCACTTACCCTCAAGGATGTATTGTTGCTTTTTAGTATGCTTTTAAATGTTCCATAGCATTTCACTTTTCCCACACAAGTCCCACATGCACAAGGTGGCCAATACAATTTGTTCCTCCAACTACAATCAATAGAAAAATATAAACAAAAGAAATCTTATCTCTCAAAAATAAAAACTAGATGTGAATGTGTAAACAGAAAAACTGTATGAGTTACAAAAAAAAGAAAACCCAGCAGAATGGAAATCTTAAATCATATTTTTTTCAAAACAAATTGAGTACTGTAAATCTAATAGCATTGTGCAAGTAAATACCACTTGAGTGTGCTTCAAATAATGACTGAAGTTACTAACAAAGAAATAAACCATCAATAAAATAGCGTTTTAAAAAATGAGTTAAATGCAACCACCGTCACTCTTCCTTATAATTTTATGTAAGCTATTGCAATGATTATCACATTATTTCCTCAGAGTAAGTGCCCATGTTAACTTCAACTGAAGTGAAATATCCTAAATTATGAATTAGCAGTAATTTACTGGAAGAGTGTTAAAATCTTTGAAGATGTTGCTTTTTGAATATACAAGAAGGAAATTACATAAAAGGACAAGCTGTTAATCCATCTTTCTAATTACAATAGAGAAATTAAGTTGGAGTTCAACTCCCAGACTTATCCTTGATAATTTGAATGGACTTAAGTAGTTATGAAATAATTTATTTGCCCATGTTGTAAAAGCAGTAGTTCTCTGTCTCATTATAATGGTAAACCCAGCAGAGGCTCATTTGGCAAACATGCTTGCACTGTTGAGCCATTTTATTGACCTAAATTTTTGATTGTAAAGAAACTGGATTCTAAAGTGAGACTGTCCTTGGTTTGCATCACTGACAAATTTACTTACTATGCTGAGAATGATGCTTAGTATGCAATTAGAGTCACTAAATATACATAAAATGAGTAAAGGAATGTACCGGGCAATTAACATACCATCTCTTTCCCATATAATAGAGATAATATTAACTAATTGTCAAAGTAAATGTGTTAGGTTATAAATATTACAAACAATTCTTGAAGAGAGTTTAATACAATGCCTGCCACTGTTAGTACTCAAAAAATGGTTTCTAAAAACCCATTTATTATTGTTCAAATAACTAGTACCTACTAAATCCCATAGTCAACCTCTTTCTTTTCTCACTACTCTTTTTTACCAAATCCCCTTCACTCTAAGTAGACAGACTTGTTTCAAACTTCAAGTAGAAAATAGAGGCCATCATTAAATAGGAGGTAAGAGACCCAATATGGCTGGCTTGCCACCAAGTGGTTAGTTGGCCTCCTAAAATAATAATGGTAGATCAGGAGCTCAGCATTGGTCTTCATTACTGACAAACTGGACATTCAGAGGCAGAAATAAGTTCACAGGCCTTGGTAAATGGGAGACCTTCCTACTGGGTCCATGTATATCCCCCATCTCTTCCATCACGTGCCAGGGTGTTCATCTCCCTATCCTGTCAGTTCCAGGGTGACTGATCACAGAGACTATATAATATCAAATGGCCAAGTCATTTTGTCTACTTGGTTATTTAGTGCCTCTTCCATGGTATATGCTTTCTAGTAGACATTAACATCTGATAAAATGTCTTCCCTCCTTGTGAGGGACCACTTCCTTCAGCCTTTGTAGTCCTTCCTCTAAAGTCTGCCAATTCCATTCAACTCAAGTGATTGTTTTATCCAGGTTTCTAAGATCCACTCAAAAGTAAGTTGGTTCCATTGCCTCGGGTCCTTGCCAGGGTGTTAAATCCTACATCCCAGGAAAATACTTCCAGGTCAAAAAGGTTTTTTCAAAACAGTCTTACTACTGGGCCCTCTTGATTAAGTCTCATCAAAATCCAATTACAAGTGTATTCCTCTGGTTCCTGTCAGTACATGTTAAATAATTCTTGACACTCCTTTGGTGTGTTATTTCTTTCCTCTCTTATCAGACTTAGCATAACCCCAGTGGGGATTTAGCTATCAGCTTCACAGCTAGGAGAGAGGGTGGGGAATTCCTGAAAGGGACACTTGTTGTCTCATAGGAGAGAGGCTTTTGCAGCATCTTCCAACAAGAAAAATAAATGGTCCTTGATAGGAAGAAGAGGACAACATCTATAAATTCTGAGAGTTTGGGGGACTTATAGAGCCAAAAATCTCTGGGAACATTCTCCCATATGTTTCCATCCCATGCACCGGGGTCCCAGGACCTGCTTTGGCTGAGCATTTAAATGTCGCTTAAGCAGCTCTGTAACTTTACAAATTCTTGTCTCTGTTCCTTGGCTGGGTATGTCCCTCCACTGAAGAAGATAAGGGCTTATTAGTAATCTTCCAGAAAGTCCCTCTGGTACTTACAGTTAGCTCTTAACTATTTGTTAACCATCCCTCAGTTTTCTATTATCCCTTGTAGAACATCTATAGAACTTAGCAATAATCAGCCCTCTGGCTGGCTGCTATTTGTTCCCCAAATAATAAGTGAAATCTTAAATAATTAGGCCTCCAGCTGTATCAGCACCCACATTCTTTTTAGGATGAGGTTCTCTTCACCACCTGGGCATAGAGCAAGCCAGTCCCCAAATCCTATATTAGTGCCTGTTTTCTCAGACCCCTCCCAAGCTTCCCTGTGCCAATTTACATCCTCCAAGAAGCAGGTGCCAAGATGAGATCAGACATGCAAGTATTAATTGGGGTTAATGTCTGTGGAGAATAAAGGAGGATGTAGCAGGATTAAGTAGGAATTAAGACTGGGATGCCAATCTGACACCTGTGAAAGAAGAGGGGGAAAGAAGGATTGTGTAAGAAATTCCCAGACCACAGCTCAGTTGTGAGAAAGTTTCAACCAGGCCAATAGGGTTGGGCAGTCCCAAGCAAAGACTGCTCATTTGTACTAGGACAGGAATAGGCCTGCCATGCTCAGTTATTGGCTGGGGGAAATCCAGGGGAAGCACGGCCTAAGCCTCCCACAGGACCAGCAACTGGAGGTGATCCCTATCCTCCCCATCGCTGACTCTCTCAAAGGATAGCTGACCAGTGCAGGTCTATGGCCACCACAGTATTTGAAGATAAGGACAGATGAAAGGATATCTGCATATTGAGCAAGGAGAAGGGATCTAGAGTTTGGTAATAAATTAATGATGAGTGTGCATAGACAACTAAACTTGACAAAAGGCAATTAGTAGAGAAAATGAAAAGTTGTACAAGAAAGAAAGATCATAATTCACTATGGTTCAGTGGTGAGTGACACTTTAATGATCATAACAAGCATGTAATTTAACCAAGTAAAACGTACCAAAATGATTTAATCAAAAACTACATTGTAAGGTGGCAAGAGTGTGGACAGAGAAGGGGGAGGGGTGTGTGTGGAAGAGACCAGAATTAATAACTTCTATATAGGAAGTCATGGGACAATTTTTAAAAGTAAAGACTCAAGAAATAACAGTGTAAGCAGTTTAATTAAAAATATTAAAGTAAATGATAGAAGTAACAACAAAAATGATTGAAAGTGGTGTCTCTAGGCAGCAGAAATCTGGTGGAAAGAGGTTTAGCAGAGGACTGCTGTTTTCTTTTTAAGCCTATGGTATTGACTTTTTAAACTCTGTCAATGTTGAACTTTGATTAAAATATTAACATTAAATTTTAAAAGGCAAATAAAGATTGTCCAATAGTTAATTATAAATTCTAATGAATGATTTATGCAATTTTCAGATATTATGCTGTTGAAAAGTACATTAAAACTTCTACTTAGCTCATACTCACTAAAGGGACATACTTTTACTCTCATTTCATATTTCACTAGAAGTGTTTTAGTATGCAAAATTAAAAAGATCATCTACTGTGTCATTAGGAGATTTTAAAAGGAATGTTTTTAAGTCAGTCAGTGGGGAATTTTATGGGGTTTTTAGCTCGTTTTCTGATAATATACACTTGGCTTAAGATCCACATGTGTCAGCTGTTATCAGCTGCCTATGTGCGTCACTGAGTTCGCTTTGTGGTATTATCTGCAGCCAAAGGAAACACAGAGGAAATCATCACGGCAGCTCCACACATTTTAATCAGTTAAAGAAAAATCTGTTCCCCCACTGGTATTTTCACACATACCATCAGTAGCAAAGCCTACTATGTTATAGCAATAAAAAATGGAAAACAAAAAAATTGTATATGGATTCTGATAGCTGCTAATTCAGCCTCAAAAGCATAATTTATATAAAGTTAATAATTCTGAAAAACCCTCTAGTCCCAAAATTTGTATTGACATTTTCCACAACAGTGTCACTTGCATTTCTGCTTAGAGCTGTTTCCACAATCTTTCCTTCTTTCTCTCACACTTGATTCAGGGAAAGCCTCATCTTCCAGTAGGCAAAATCAAATCCCCTCCCCCACACACAAAAAACAAGTCTTGTAAAAATCAATTTGGAATGGAAATTGTAAGCAATATCCATAATCATTTGTACCATGTATAAACTTCCCCATAACATGAGATGCTGGAATTGTTTATCTTCCATATCAAATTATTCCCAGATCTGAGCCCACACCCACCTAGGGAGGGAAGCAGCTAATCAAATATCAGTCATTAGTATTTACTCTCACACCCTTCAAGGGACTGTATGGAAGAAATGTGAAATTCTCAGGTTCTTACTCCATTGTGGTTGCCATCTTACTGTTTCTCCTTTGAGCACACATCCTACCATGGCACATCGATCCTTCCGCAACTTGGAGGCCTGCTGATAGAATAGCCTACAGAGACTGACAAAGATATACCTTCTCAGTTCCTTCGGTGGGCATCACCTCAATCACAGGAACTCTGATGGCTGCCCACAAGCCTTCTAAGATTTTGCCTTAACAAATGCCTTCATGACAATCCTCCATGGGATCAGCAAGCTTCTATTTATTTTCCATTCTTTTTTCAATTAAGTCTTCTCTACCAGGGCAGAAAAGAGGTGGTGCATGGAGGAAGTTGCTCCACTAAATTATTAATACCTTGTCCTGCCACAGTTATTAAAATGTTTTCAGTTACTTGTCCAATTTTCCTTAAGGTAATGAAGAGTGAGTGTATAAATGCTTATTTTCATGCCTGAAATAATTATAGTAATTCCTTGCCAACCATGCTCTTGAAAAGCTCTGGATCTGGCAATAGTTTGTTGGCAATACTTTTTCATAGAAAATTAAAAGTTGGAAAGGGAAAAAAGAGCTCAAATAGCTATGCTATATATACAGCTATATTATATATATTATATATTATATATGATACATAGAAGCAGAATAAATAAATATTATATATAATATGTAAGAGTTCTGGAGAAAGAGGATAGTGATGGCTGCACAACAATGCAGATGTACTTAATGCCACTGAACTGTGTAATTAAAAATGGTAAATTTTATTATGTGTATTTTACCACAATACCAAAAAGCACAGGGCCATGTATATAAAATTACATTGCATAAAATTACAGTAATCTCTTGCCAATATATATGATATTTAGATATTTATGATATGATATATGATATTTATATATATGATATTTAGAAGCAGAATAAATAAAAGTCTGGAAGACCTCTTGTCCAAAAAAAAATCATACTTATCATTAAAACTTGTTCTCAAAGAAAATCTTCCCTGAGCTCTTCTTTCAATTGTTCTACAACTACTGCTGTCTTGTGATCGATCTGTTGAGGCAGATGTACTCATAAGCCTGATCGCCCAGTTAAAGGGATTGAAAACCATCACTTACTTGCTTGAAAATTAATGCCTTGCATTTGCATTCTTCCAATATATAAATCCAAAGGCCCTGCCCTACATAGGTATGAAAGGCAACTGAAAGAAGAAATAGTTCATATACTATTGTGTATACACATACACATATGTGTATATATATTGTGTATACACATACACATATGTGTATATATATTGTGTATGCATATACACATATACACATATATATATACACATATACACATACATATACATACACACATACATATATATATATACACATATATACACATGTATATATACAAATATACATACATATATATATGGCTTCACAACATTGGAGGTGCTGTAACTATAAAACTTATTTATTTTTCTGAATCAAATAATGCCTGACTATAACTTGCCACTTACCAAGGATGGCAATAATTTCTACATTACTTATCATTGGTGCTCCCCTATTCCTTTTTACAAAATGCATTTGCTCTTTAATAAGCTATCAAGATGATTAAGAAGTTTTATTTTCCTATACTAGTCTTCTATGCTTCTCTCCTTGTTGACGGGATAAATTTTAAAGGATAAATTTTCTCTCTGCACACCCGCATAAACCTACCAGATCTGAAAGAGAAAAGAGAAATCTGAAGATTTAGTATTCTTTTGCTGCATAAGGACCATTGAAGCACTTGTTAAGATACTATTTTTTGGCTGCCATTCCTTGAGATTATGATCTAATGGGTCTGGGGCAGAGCCCAGAAATTTGTATTTCGTGCATTTATGAACTTTAATAAGTGATTTTGATAGAACCAGATTTGGGAACACATGTAAAGAACTGAACTAAACTGGGGTGCCTGAGTGGTTCAGTCAGTTAAGCGTCCGACTCTCGATTTCCACTCAGGTCATGATCTCACAGAGCCAGAAGTGGGGCCACATCTGGCTCTGTGCTGACAGTATGGAGCCTACATGGGATTCCCTCTCTCCCATTCTCTCTGCCCCTCCCCCACTCATGCTGTCTCTCTCAAAATAAATAAATAAACTTTAAAAAAATATCTAAAAAAAAGAACTGAACTAAACTTACATATGTAAAAGATGTCAGACTTTTAAAATGTTTTATAAAATTTTAAATCACTATAAATTAACCCTAGAGTTCCAAAAGCAGTGGTTGGCAAGAGATTACTATAATTTTATGCAATATAATTTTATATATATGGCCCTGTGCTTTTTGGTATTGTGGTAAAATACACATAACAAAACTTACCATTTTTAACTATACAGTTCGGTGGCATTAAGTACATCTGCATTGCTGTGCAGCCATCACCATCCTCTTTCTCCATAACTCTTCATCTTCTCCAACTGCAACTCTGTACCTTAAACACTAACTCTCCGCCCCTTCACCCTTGGAAACTACCATTTTGCTTTCTGTATCTATGAATTTGACCACTCTCAGCACCTTATATAACTAGAATTATACAGTATTTTTCCTTTTGTGACTGGCATATTGCACTCAGCATCATGTCCTTAAGCACATGTCTGACATGTGTTGTAGCACATGTTAGAATTTCCTTCTTTTTTAAGGTAGGATGATATTCCATTGTATGTATATTGCACATTTTGTTTATCCATTCATCCATTGATAGACATTTGTGTTGCTTCCACCTTTTGGCTATTGTGAATAATACTGCTAATGAACATGAGTGTACAAATGTCTGCTCAGATCCTTGCTTTCGATTCTGTTAGATACATAGCCAAAAGTGGAGTTGCTGTAATTCTCGTGATACCTCTAATAAGACAGAGGAATGCCTGCATGTGTTTTAGCCTAAAATTTCTAAGATACCAATTCAATTTTGATTTTCTAAAGTGACAAATATAAGACTGACCTCACATTTATTTCTGAATTTTATCTCTACTTGTTCTCTCCTTTCATGTCTCCACATCTAAGTATGTTTTCTTTGTTTTCCATCTTCAACATGCTCTTTCATGACAAGTTCACTATTCCCAGGACTTCAGTTATTTTCTCTTGCTCTTAGCTTCCGAATTCACCATCAAGCATCTTCCCCAGTTCCTATTGCCTGCTGAGCCGTATCTTTGTGAATGAATAAGCTATCTACCAGGAGCATGTTCCATTAGCCATTCTCTCTGTCTCCTGGTCCTCATCCTCTCTGGTTCTACCAGCTCTTTAGCCATAGGTTATAACCCTGCTCAAAGCAGAAAGTAAACTCCTTCAATCTCTAGAAACAAAAACACTCAAGCCCACGTCCCTGTTCGTGGTCTACCACACCTATTTCAAATGCTGAACACAGGCACATGCATGCACCCCACACAGAGACTTGGTCTTTGCTCTAATTAATGCAAAGGATGGCATGTTCACCTTACACTTTGCCCCAGTTAGTAGACTCAGTAACCAGGGAAACAGTCCCAGTTTTCAACCAACACAGAAAATAAGAGGTCTTCCAGCTAAAGATTAAAAGCAAAAACCAGGGCTATATTGTTTGGCCAATATTACTTAGACAACAAATGGGATTCCAAACCCCATTACTTCCCTTGCCACTGTGTACACACACATGCACACCCACTTACACGCACACACACACACGTACACCCCTTTCATAGGTGGCAGCTGGTCGCAGACTTTCCCTCATGCCCACAGTACGGTAAGTCCCTGGCCAGGCTGCTCTGTCTTGCCTACTGCCAACTGCAGAAGCAGTTGAATCACTTGCTCTAATTGACCAATGGCCAAATGGCCTAAGGCTGTTTGAAGTCTCAGGCCTTTCCAAGTGCTAAAAACAACAACAACAACAACAACAACAACAACAATTCCTGGAGTTTCCAAAGCCAGACTTTCAATTCAAAAGTTGCCTCCTTACCAGAGAGTGCTAAGAATCACTTGCCGGGCTTCCCATGCTGGAGAGCTGTGGCTGCCAGAGATCACAGGTAAGTTCAGATTAAGTTCACATGAAACCTAATCTCCCATTACCATGCACAAAACAGTGATTGTGGGGACAAAAGTAATACATTTTTTATTAAAGTGGCAGGTGATAGAGATTGTTTTTTTACTTCCAACAAACCCATAATAAAAAAATCAAACAGGCCAAACTTTAAAACCAAAATCCAAAAAGTCAGAGAAAAACTCTGGGTTTTTTAATAGAAATGTTTTCACACTCCACTCCACACCCAGTTAAAAAACTTTGACCTCACACTTGCCTTGCCTTTTACTGCTAACACCACCAGGAAAGCCTTGGATCTCTTGCTCCATTCTCTCTAACCACACTGAATTTCTACAACAGCACTGGACCTACTCTGCAAAGGCCATCAGTTTAAAACAAAACACAGAAAAGTACTATTAAATCCATGGAATTGGTTTCTTTATTTTGGTGGTGGTACAGTGAAACTGGCAAATTCAGACATTGTTAATTGCAGTCTAAAAATGCATAATCATTTTTTTGAGCAATTTGGCTATATGAGTCAAGAACCACAGAAAATATTACACATTTTAACTTGATTATGCTTCCTAAAAATATAATTAAAAACGGGTAAAAACCTGATTATTTATATATACATTTATAAATATACATTTATACTAGTGATATTTTAATAGAAAAATGGGGGACTATTCAACAAATGAGCACTATTTAAGCAAGTTACAGTACAAACAGACTGTTGCTATGTCTATCACAAATAATGTCAAAATATAGCAAACGTAAAAATGCACTTGATAGACTACTAAATACAGGTAAATATTGCTATGTAAAAATCTGCATAAGACAAAAGTCCATGAGGATGGATAGTAAAATTTACACAATGGTATGTTAAGGTAGTGGCCCTGTACTCTTCTCTATATCTCAATAGTTTGTAACATTTTGCATTATGTTTACAATAAAAATGTGCCTGGCATTTTGAAATGGTTAGCCTCATGTGGCCACAAAATGATTATTAAAAGTTTTACAATGATTATGAATACATGTCCTCTAATATTTAGTAATTTTAGTTTGTTTTTAATGCACATGGATTTTTTTTCATTTGGAATTCATCTAAGATGATTCCAAACAACCTAAAAACCCAATGCATTTACTCCATTTAGTCTGCTAGACCAGCTACCTTATATTGACCAAATGGATGTCTCAAACGTGTGCAAATGTTAACAGATTTTCAAGCTCATTTGATTCCTATCCATATATCCTGACTGAGACCTGAAATTTATATCATTTTATCTCAGATACTAATGAAATTATTTTGACTGTGTAATTTTCAACAAGACCAAATGAGATCTTCACAAATTATATGGCTGTGATGCTTTTATCACTAAATACATGGAAAAATAAGAACGAACCAGCAGTAGAAAACATGAAAAACAAAAGGAATCTAGAGCAGAGATGAAAGATTTGTTCCACTGATTATATTCTGGACAAAATAAATGCAAAATTCAAATTGGCTGAGAAGCAGTTTTACTTATTTAAAGGTAAAAAGTTAGTACCATATCAGAACAAATGCATGCAATGTGTCATTCCTGTTTGCAGATAATGCTAATGAAAGATGCATCCTGATCATAGTATTGTATAGGACCACATAAATAAAAATAAGAAAAAGTTATGTGTGGTGGCAATTTAGAAAGAAAGAGAAAAAGTTGCAACAGCAGTGAACTCCTCTTTATTGCCCACTCCTTCCCCATCTTTTGCCTGAACTAAAGAGTGAGGAACGTTCCTTGCAGACTGTCAGTGAGTTTCAGAGCTCTCCAGTTACTTCATCTTTTGTAAATGAGTTGTCACTCTCAGAACAAAAAACAAGAAGAAAATGTTTGTGTTCAAAGCACAAACTCCATTACAGGTGGAGTTTTAGTAAGTTCCCATCTGTTTCCTCTTTGTCAGTGAAAAGCTTGGTTGAAACCAGTTTGCATGTCCTGGCCTCTATATGCCCTATCTGCCATTCCCACAATCACTGGATAACTAGACCACAGCCCAAAGGAGGACACATCTTTTCCTTCCTCAGTTTCTTTTGAGCAGCAGTCAATTTAAATTATTGTATGAGTTTAATCAGCATGTTTTCAGATTTCATAATACTTAGTCTCATGGTTTTAATCTGAAATTTTTGTTGGTGGTGGATTCTAATATTTTTCCAAGAGCCAATTTAAATTTGTTTAAATTTAATTTAAAAGCTTCCCATTACATTAAGTTGAAATTGATCAATGCACAGAATTGGAAGGAGCTTAACAGATATCAATTTTTAGATAACAAACCTAAAATCCAAAGCAATCAAGCAACTGGCTTAAATTCTATAACCATAACACTACTTTATGTTACCTGTAATCCATATGTTCTGGACTGCAATCCTGAATTCTTTCATCTGTGCCACCTGCACCCTATTCTTACTCCACAGTGGTTTCTTTTTTCCTTTTTTTTTTTTTTTGAGAGAGAGAGGGACACAGTGGGGGAGGGGCAGAGGAAGAGAGAGAGAGAAAGAGAGAGAGACTCCTAAGCAGTCTCCACGCTGAGTATGGAGCTCAATCCCACAACCCTGGGATATTGACCTGAGCTGAAATCAGAGTTGGACATTTAACCGATTGAGCCACCCAGGCACCCCCACAGTGGTTTCTTTTATAACTTACAATCATAGAATCTGAGAGTTTAAATTATATTTAGATTAATCAATTTGATCACATAAAATTGTTAACTTTCTGTGTAGCAAAGCTTAAAAAAATACAGACAAAATCAAAAGACAAAAGCAATTTAGAGAAATAACCCACAAAATGACAAGTCTTCTTCAAGTCAATTAATTAAGACTTTTTCAAGTCAATATGAAAAGACAAACAGAAAAATGAATAAAAGATTTAATTTAGCAACTTGTCATTATACTGGGAATTCCCTTTGCTGCTTTTCTATGATAAATCCCCTCTTCTCCAGATCCTCTTTCTTGATTTATTCCCTCATTTTCAAGTATCATATCCTCCAGTGGATTTCTGAGAAAGGGTATAAATATTTTGAGAGGTAAATATTTTGAGACTGTGGAAGTCTGAAAATATGCTTATTCTATTACACATTTGATTGATGCATAGATTTCAGTGCTTGAAAAAATATACATACATAAATTGAAATAAATATTTTTATTTCACTCTTAATTACTATTAATGGGATGTGCTTGGTATTGGCAACTGCATACTTCTCAAACCTTAGCATCAGAGTGGACACTGTCACCCACAATTTCCTGTCTCACACTGATTTTCACAGAGTACTACATACTTTTAACTGCATCAACCCAGTTTTGCAAAAAAGATATCATTACAAGGAATATAGCTCAGTCTAAAGTCAGACTTGTGAACTGCCTCAGTCTAGTACTTCATGATGTATCCAGAACATATCATTACCCCTGGGTCCACCTTAAAAATAAAACAGCCAGTTATATTACCAGCAAAATAGGTCTATTCACGCATAGCACAGGAATTACAATTCATCACATACAAGGTATGACAAACCTGGAGATTAAAGAAGAATGTTACTTCACAGAAAAAAGGAGGAAATTCAGAGGGACTGCTTTGAATGAAAGCTCACTGGAGAAAAGTAAGAGTTCAGACAGTTTCTCATTGGCTGAGTTGTGGTATTTTCTTATTGGCTGACTTTGTTGCCAGAGAAGTAGACAAGGTAAATCTTTTTCTTTTGGGTCTGCAATTGATGGGGAGTGGTAGGGTGTGAGAGCTCCCCTTTCTGGCCTCCCAACTCCATTTTATATGAGTTTTCCTTTATTCGGTTCACAACTGCATTTTCCTTAAGAGTAAAAAAATTCCAGGAATACCCTGTGAGTTTGCTATAGTGTCCTAGAGAACTTTAGTGTATAGTTTGGGAACCTTGGGGCTAACCATTAGGGGAAAATAAAGTTAGATCCCTTTATTATATATTTACAGTATAAGTACACTTTTCTTTCTGTGTATATACACTAAATATACATATTATGCCCTCACACACATATGTATATACACAAATGGGTGCCATTTTTTCTGTGTATGTGTGTATATATGCTATATATAGCAACATATGTATGCTATATAAATTTAAATGCTTTAAAAATTATAAACTGATATACAACAAAATAATGATGATCTCTAAGTGGTGAAATTATAGGTGATTCTTACCTTCTTCTTTATGCTTCCTATGTTGTTTCATACTTCCTATGAGGTTCTATTTTATAACCAGAGAAAAGACTAAAGCTCCGTTCTGAACAAGAGAAATTAAACTAAAAACTAAAAACATAAATACAAGTTCTATCCAACTTCTTTTTCTTCTTTTCCTTTTCTTAAAGATTTAAAAAAAATTTTTTTTAATTTATTTTGAGAGAGAGGGAGAAAGAGAGAGTGCAAGCGGGGAGGGGGTCAGAGAGATAGAGGGAGAGAGAGGATCCCAAGCAGGCTCCATGCCACCAATGCAGAGCCCAATGTGGGGCTTGATCCCACCAACTGTGAGATCATGACCTGAGCCAAAATCAAGAGTTGGACATTTAACCAACTGAGCCACCCAGGTGCCCCTATCCAGCTTGCTCTTTTAATGAAGAAAGTAAGTTTAGAACTCATTCAATGAAAGGATTTTCCTGTTGAGAATGCATGTAAACCATTGTAAATAATCAGAGCGATATTGGGGTGAAAGTAGTACCACTACTAATTGTTAATTGCTCAGGAGAAGAAACTTCCTCATTCATAAATCAGTCATAATACAAAAAAGGAGAGACATGCATGGAGCTGAAGCAATAACACTCTAAGAAAGATAAGAAAGATATATGACCCCCCAAAACAGACTTAAACCCACAACACACACCTCAGATATATTGCCATGAAGCTGGTGAAGACTTTGAATAGTCCTCCTGGGTATTAGTGAACTAAAAAGAAGACTATCACAAAAATGAAAGACTATCACATTTGGAAGCAACAGAAAGGAGAATGGAGAAAACAAAATCCAGGTCATGAAGGGCAAGCTTGAGAATGTGAGCAAAACCCAAAGAGTTTAAAAGGACTAGAGAGAAAATTAAAACGATAGAAGACAAAGGAATTCAAATACATACTTATTTGGTGCCTCTGAAGAAGAAAAGAGTAAGACACAAAAAAATTTCAAAATATAATTCAAAAATCATTTTTTCAATACAGATTGGAATTCACCAATTCAAAGATGACATTATATTTCAGGAAATGAACACGCAACTAATCAAACTGGTGAAGTCTGTTTCCTGGTAAAGGTATTAAACTCCAAAAATAAAGAATCTATGAGGAGGTGTCTATGAGGAGTATAAATCCAGTAGGCTTCAACTTTCCCACAGCCACAATACAATGCTGAAAGATGATGGGAGAAATGTGCTGTCATCAGGAAAAAGATCATGCACTCCAGAGATTTTTATAGTCAGAGTGTTGTGCAGGCACAAAGAGACCAACATCAGACATTGCAAACATGGATGAATTAGGAAATATAGTCCTATAAATACTTCTTAAAGAAACAAACTTTAGCCAATCAATAAAAGGAAGAAGAAGCTGTGGCAAAAGTTAACAGCCATGAGCAATGAATGCATTTGAATGTAGAACTGAGATTGAACTACTGTGGCAATGGTGGTCACAGGTCAGCTCATGGACTTTACTGACCATGACAAGGTACAAAGGGGTATGGCCCATCCAGTAGGAAGGTTGGTGTGAGAGACCATGAAGGCCCGGGGGGATGAACTGATAAACACTGCTTAAACTACATGACTCATTTACAGTCTAAATAATACCCTATGCATACTATTTAATTGTATAAAAGGACCCACTAATAATCAAAGAACGTACATCCTTTTAAAAAAATAAAAGGAAAGGTAAAAAAAGAAAAAGAATCAGACAGGATCTCATAATAATACATGCTATACTGAAAAGCAAAGTTTGAAACAAAGTGAGTAACTCAGTAAAGTTGAAAACAGAAGACTCAACAGACTTATCTGGCAAATATAAACGAAAAGAAAGCAGGGTCATGATAGCAGCCATCAGACAATGTTGAATGCAAGTCAAAAGCACCACATGTGGCAAAGAAAGGCAGTACAATACACAATATAGACCTGACAGGCAGGAATATTTATGCACCAAGTAATAACACAATATTCTTAAAACAAGAACAAGAAACACAAATGACCTTATCAGTTAAGTTTCTTTGGCTACAAGCAACAAAAACCAATTGTAGCTAATACAAGATTAAAAAGAATATATTGAATCACATAGCTGAAGATTCCAGAGCTAGAATAGTTTCAGACAAACTTGATTAGGACCTCATCCTTAGGGACTTGCTTGATGGTTCCTGACGTCCTCAGAGGCAGCAGAGGGGGTAGCCATCTTCCTCAAAAGCTCAAACAAAGGTCCAGATGTTTAATTCTGGGTTTTATGCTGAAATAGACACTGAAATCATGGGAATAGAATCATACACTGATAGTCTAGGTTAGGGTCAGCAAACTTTTTCTGTAGAGTCAGAGAGTAAATATTTTTGACTTTATAGGACACATTACCTCTGTCACAACTACTCACAACTATTCGGCCATTGTAGCACAAAAGTAGCCACATATAAATGAATGAGTATGGCAGCATTACCATAAAACTTTATTTATGAACACTGAATTTGAAATTTTGTATAATTTTCACATATCATGAAATATTATTCTTCTTTGGATTTCTTGCAACCATTTAATAACGTAAATACCATTCTTAGTGCACATTTTATAAAATGGGCAGCATGTAGGATTTGGCCCATGGGCAATAGTTTGCCAACCTCTGCTGTAGGGTATGCACAAGACTTGAGCACGTGGACTGAGAGTAAGGGAAAAGTCAGTCCCTCAAAGCAAATTAGGGTAGTGAGTGCTGAGCAACAAACACAATAAATGTTAACCCTGGTACCAGGATGCTTTATGATTTTAGACCCCAAGGGCTTAAAGGGGTGCTGCGCACTGAACTCAAATAACTCATCCTGATGCTAGAAGCATAACAAATTGCCCACCTCCAACTCCTAACCCCTTTCACCCACCACTAGAGTTGCCAGGAGGCAGTGCCCATATGACTCTATTTCCTGTGGCATCAACAAGAAAAGCAAGTCACCAATCAGGGTAGCTCTACACATTTGGAATATGGACCACACAGTCAGTACCCGGTTCCCAGTGTTACTGACACCAACAAATCATATGGTTTGGGGGTAGCCCATACGTCCTTTCATTTATTCAACAAGGAGCTAGTTATTGTTCACCACTCATTCTTCTAGGCTCTGGGGAAAAAGAACAAAAAGAAGAGGAAAAAATGGGAAAAAAGAACTTGCTTTCCTAGATCTTATTAATTAATGAAAAATAAATAGAGAAAACAGAAAAATAAAACAGGGAAAAGAGGGAATGTTGGTGGCCGTTTTAAAATTTTTTTTTAATGTTTTTTTAATTTATTTTTGAGACAGGGAGAGACAGAGCATGAACAGGGGAGGGTCAGAGAGAGAGACACACAGAATCCAAAACAGGCTCCAGGCTCTGAGCTGTCAGCACAGAGCCTGACGCAGGGCTCAAACTCACAGACTTCGAGATTACGACCTGAGCAGAAGTCGGCCGCTTAACCCACTGAGCCACTCAGGCACCCCTGTTGGTGGCTGTTTCAAATAGGTGGTCAAGGAAAGTGTACCATAAAGATTACATTCAGGCAAAGATTTGAAAGAGAAAAGGGAGTGAGCTCTCCAAAAATCCAGGGAAACAGTATTTTAAGGAAAAACGCTAGCAAGTTCAGGGGCAGGAGTGTGACTAGCCTTTAAGGAGATTAGGTTGCCTGGAGTTGTGTGAATGAGGAGGCAAGTAAGAGGAGATGAAGTCAGAAAATGGTAGGAGAGGGAACAGAAATCACAAAGGGCCTTGGAGGCCATGGTACCAACTTTGATTTTTACTCTCAGTAAAGGGTGCCATTGAGGGTTTTGAGTAGAGAAAACATGATTTGACTCACTCTGTTAAGTGATCATTTTGACTATTGTATTGAGAATAGAATCTTGAGGGGCAAAGGCAGAGGCAGAGAGACCAATGAGGAGGCTGCTGTCATAATCTAGGTGCCTCAGCCTCCACTCTCAAACAAAGAACATTCCACCGGTTGGACTACAAAACTCTGGTCTTCAAGCAGGCAAGCCCAGCTTGTAACACAGTAAAGCATCACACAGCTTTGCAGAACAAAGGCAAGTACAGTTATAGCTCAGACACTCACTGCCCCAAGCTGGCTCCTGTGTGAGTAGACATTATCGGGGGAGCCCTGGCTGACACCCCCTGGCACTGCACACAAAGAATTGAGAGAACAGTGCTGTCTGCGACCTATTGCATAATGTTACCTTCAACTTCTGCAAACCCACCACTTCTTTTATTCTAGAACATGTTCCTACTACACTTTGGTTCAAATGTCTACTGCCAGCCTTGTGTACATTCACTTAAGCTCCCCATTCAGATGCCTTTCTCACTGCTGGGACTGAGCAAGGTTATTCGCTATGAATCATATTTGTGTTAAGAGGTAGCAGAGATGCCACCAGTATACTCTCATCATGGATGAGTGTCCGCCTTCTTATCCAGTGTGCATACGCCTTCTTTGAGCTTAAATTCTCTGAACAAATACACGGACACCAACTTTAGGCTATTTTCTTTGACCTTGTAAGAGCCTTACACTCGGTGGAAAGAAAGGAAAAGACAGCACCACTGCCTCCAGCAGCATTTCCAAGGTGAAATGTGACTAGCTCAGCAGCACCACCTTAATGGCTGCCCTGAAAAGTATATATCTGGGAGCCTGAAAGGGAAAGCTTTTACACCCCAAACACCCACATAATGCCAGAAAAGAGATCGGTTATCCTAGGGTTCCAAGATGTTCAAAGATGTTTGGTTATTCCTGAGGCTCACAAGATAATGGCAGAAAGTCAGCTTCAATTTCCCCTAAAGGGCAAAGGTTTGAATGACGCTTCACTTCCTTTGCAAACTTACGGTCCCTGAAGTTCATGTATATTGCTGACCAGCTGCTCCTCTAACCCAAACTCACTCTGACCCTAAGCCTGTGGTTTTAAGATAAGCTACCTAATAGTATCAAGGGGGGAGAGGGCAAAAAATGCCAATACTTATGCTCCTTCCCCAGGCAGTTAACTCAGAATTTCAGTGAGTGAGGTTCAGACATCATTGGAGTGATTAAAATATGCAGACAGGATTGAGAACCTCACCTCTAGCCATCAAAACTAATGTTCCATTCTTTAAATTCGGGCCAAACTCATTCAGGAAAATCCAAGGACAAAGCAACCTTTGTCCCTAAACCTAATTCAACGGAAAACTGGCCCCAAGCAAGGTCCATTCTCCCTGCGGGAAAAGGAGTTGTAAGCTACCCAAACGAGGTTTGAAGTTCGGAGGTACTTACCTTTGCCTTTGCTCTGTAACACTGCAGCTAAGGCAAAGCTACAAATCCAGCAATCTCTGTCTGCTTCCCTGCCCCAGATAAAAACTTGGTTCCATTTCTCTATCTGCTTCTTGACAAGCTGCCTTGTTGCCTTGGAACACTCCCCTCTCTTCAGTGCACTTCACTCCATTCTCTTCTTTACCTGCCTAACTTTTGTTCAAGGCAATACACCTTCCTTGCTTATGAGAGAGATATGGTCTCCTGTTTGCTCCAAAGAATTCTCTGTTCCTTGCTATTATAGCACTTAGCACACTGTGTTATACTGCTTTTCATTAAGTCTAAGATACCATCAATTAGGAGATACATTATTTCACGGAACACTAAGGAACAAAACAAGCTGTCAATACAATTATAACAATGCTTTCTTATAACTTAGAATTTTCATTTCATACATATTGAAAGAATTCTTTTGGTGCAATTTTGAGATCTATCAAAGAGCCCAGGGTTTTGTGAGCACTTCTTATTTAACCTACTAATAGTCTCAATTTTTCCTCCATTGACTTGCCACAGAAAGTTAAGCAGTTGCTGTTCAAACCCAGCAAAAGTTTCCGATATTGGTTTTTGACACTTGAATGACAGCCCTGCATGATGAATGGATTGGTCACATCAACTCCTTGTTGTTTTAAAACTTCTTTCATCTTTTCAAAGGGATTTGGCAATTTCTCCTGCCTTCAGTTAAGTGCTTATCCTGTGATAGTGGTATTTCTCAGACTTTAATGTGCATATGAATCACCTGAAAATTTTCTTAAAATGCAGATTCTGACTTTGTAAGTCTGGATCGGGCCTGAGATTCTACATTTCTCACAAGTTCCAGGTGATGCTGATGGTCTTTGTCTGGAGACCACACGTGTTATAGCAAAATGACAGGCAATCAATCCTTTGCCTATATCTCAGTCACAACACCTTACACAATTTAAAAAACTTGTATTTTCCTTTCGTAGGATCCTTCAAGCATCTTATTAATTGGCAAGACAATAAGAAAGGGGGTCACCCCTCCAATGATAAATATTTTATTTTACTAATACCAAAAAGACACCCCACTGCACTGTTTCTAGCCTTTCTGCCAAGGCTAGAACTTTTCAATCTAATGGTGAATTATAGTGTCATCTTTAAAAGCACTCTAAAGGGTAGTTAGCTCAACTCATGCTGTATCAACAATGTACATATCGGTGAAGGGAAGGCAATATGAACAGCTGTGACCCAGTTTGCACCCATACAAACCAAGACTACTTATGACTATCACCTTGCCAACAGCATTTGTAACATGCAACCTGGTTTCAAAGATATAAAACTGTTAAAAAAACAATGCACGCCTTAGCATGGATGCAACAATATAGTGGTCCATATTCTTGTCCCTTTTTCTCAAATGTACTGTTACTTTTGTGTAAGAACTAGGAAAGCCTTTTTCCTAAGCACAGAATCCAATGTCAGGCATGAGGTAAAGTTCATGCAGTGCTGATGCAATCCTAATCCTCTCCTGACTGTGTCATTTCAGCTGGGCCAGGAGTTGGTGACTCACACTTATTTGTAACACACATATTTGAAATGTTCTCTAGCAGTGCCTACCTAGGGCTTACAGCGAGTAAATTGGGGACAACCAGTGCTAATCAGCTAACACTAGCCTAGGATGGAGAAATAGACAGCAGTGATACCAAAATGGCTTACTGCGTGATTCTTTGAGATTCTTATAACTATAATTTGCCTTTTCATATAGTAGGACTGGTTTACTCCTTCATTCCCACTCTCCTGACTAGCCTACATTTCATTTCTCCTTTTTTTGCTGAGTAATGACTCAAATCAAATAGAAATTCAGTGTCCTTATATTATTAGTCATTTGGGCCTTTTAGTTCATGAGCATCTCTGATACAAGAGTCTCCCACCTTCAAAAGAAAATGAACATGTTTAACATGTTAACATATTACAAAAGCATTTAATGAAACAGTATGTTCATTAACAGGGAAGTTGAAAATATATATTAAATAAATATTGCTGAGGAAATCTTGCAGAATCTCAGTAACTATAGAAAATTAGATTTTCATGTTCTGATTTTTAGCTCCCAAACTATGAGACATAAGATCACTATTCAAAAAAGAAAAGCCCTCCACCCAAAACATTCTCATTGGAGTAGAAATAGACATTTTATAGTCCAAAATGTGAGAATTTAAATAAAGTCCATACATTTTCAGACTTGAAAGGACCTTAGAAATCATCTTGTCTAAACCTCTTTATGTTGATAGGGTTGGGATCTTTACAGGTCTTTCCATCCTTACTATTCTAATATTCTTTGTAATTTTAATACTCTTTATTCATATGAAAGCATAAGAATGTTCAAACACTTGATTCACAACAGAACTTTTTTGTATATGTTTAAATCACAATATTTCAAGTTAAATATTCCCCATTTCAAGAAGAAAAGTGAAAAAATAAGAGAAGGTTCTGTCTGTACCCTCTGCCCCTATGTAATAGAACTCATTAAAAAATGCAACTAGTGACCCCAGCTAAGTAGACATACAGCCAATAATTTTACTGCACAAGGCTTCTAAAAGTAACACTATTTATTCTAAGATCTAGGGAGTGGAGAAATCAAATAACACTATTTTTATGTTAAGGTAATATGTTTATAAGGGTTGGGGGAATGCTTCTAAGAGTGGGGGGAAATATCCTCAAATTTAAAACTAACTTTGGGGCGCCTGGTAGCTCAGTCGGTTAAGTGTCTGACTTGGCTCAGGTCATGATCTCATGGTTTGTGGGTTTGAGCCCCATGTCAGGCTCTGTGCTGACAACTCAGCCTGGAGCATGCTTCGGATTCTGTGTCTCCCTCTCTCTCTCCCCCTCCCTGCTCATTCTCTCTCTCTCTCTCTCTCTCTCTCTCTCTCTCTCTCTCTCTCTCTCAAAAAATAAACACTTAAGAAAAATTTTAAAAACCTAACTTTTTCCTAATCCATAATTTCAAATTTCTTTTAATATTCATGTTTGCTATCGGGATGTCTGGGTGGCTCAGTCGGTTAAGCATCAGACTTTGGCTCAGGTCATGGTCTCACGGTTCATGGGTTCGAGCCCCGCGTCGGGCTCTGTGCTAACAGCTCAGAGCCTGGAGACAGCTTCAGATTCTGTGTCTCCCTCTCTCTCTGACCCTCCCCAACTCACACGTGCTAGTGCTCTCTCTCTTTCTCTCAAAAATAAATAAACATTAAAAAAATTAATATTCATGTTTGCTATAAAGAAAATTGAAGCTTTTCTTAAAGATTCTTCACAGAAATCTACTTACTTCTAAAAATCTTCCCAACAAGTAGTTAGATCTAGCAATTTTCCATCACTGAGAGTACTTCTAGTATTTCTTAATTCAATATTCCCCAAGCAGTTATTTATTGCAAGCAAGCCTCTTTTATTTTTTTTCTAATATTTATTTACTTTTTTTTTTGAGAGAGTATGCACACACAATCAAGCAGAGGAGGGGCAAAAAGAGAGGGACAGAGAGAATCCCAAGCAGGTTTCACACTCGGCACTGAGTCACATACAGGGTTCGATCTCAGGACTATGAGATCATGACCTGAGCTGAAATCAAGAGTGGGACACTTAATCGATGGAGCCACCCAGGCACCCTGTGCACAAGCCTCTTTTATATGATCTCTCTTCTATCATTCTGGTATGTACAAGAATGTGGAATATAAACCAAAGGCCTAAAAGTGCTAATGTGTCTTTACAAGGGTCTAATTTATGGATAAAGGAGCTAAAGGAGCTTAGTTACTGAGGTTAGAAGGTGCCTGTGTTGTCTTTTCCTTTCTTCTCACATATAAATTATGTTAAGGAACCATTTTTCGAAAGTCCAAACTATGGATATCTTATAATAGTTGGCCCATACAACAGATGGCTACAAATGTCCATAAACTGCTTTGGCCCTAACTAAGCCCTAATTCTGTTATTTACCTTCGTGTCTAGCTGGAGTAGACTGACAGATCTGCCTACTGAGTAAGCAGAAAACCAGGGAACAAAATCTTTTTCAATTCTTTTGTGAGGCCAAAAAGTCATAAACTCATACTCCATAAAAAACTGGAGCTTTGGTGACCTCTTGTGGGGTAATTTATTAGTAGTTCATAATAAAGCAGTCCCAGAATGGAATCTGAGACAAGTTTTCTTTGTAGGTCCTGTTGAGACCCAATAGGACCTAGAAATGCCCTGTTAATAACTGTATTCAGTTACATATTCAAGAGAGCTGATCTATATATAAATCACACACAAGGAGTGATTTAAATAAAGTATTAAGTATATTAAGACATCCTAGAATCTTCTATCCATTGGGTAGGAAGGAACCTTTCAACAGCCCATTCAGTATTTGATGGTCCTCTACAAGGGATCTGATCACAAGGGAGTTTGAGAAGAGATTAGGGATAATTAGAGCTAAACTACCAGGCATGAATTGATAGAAAAAAAAAAAAAAACAAAGGAATCATCTTCATACTTAATAATTAACATTGATATGATTAGGCTTATAATAAGGTCACATAGCTGGCAACGAAGCCTTGTTATTTTTAGCTCTACCCTACATCATTTATGTAGATTTGTATATTGTAATTTGGCGCCTAGTTAAAACTACAAAGAAATCCATAACATGTATTAACTGGTATGAATGAATGATTTTATAGAAAAAAAATTAACTGGATTTGCATTAAAAGAAATTTGTCTAGGGGTGCTTGGGTAGTTCAGTCGGTTAAGTGTCTGACTCTTGATTTCTGCTCATGTCATGGTCTCACAGTTCATGAGATCAAGTCCCATGTGGAGCTCTGCACTGACAGTGCAGACCATGCTTGGGATTCTCTCTGCCTCTCTCTCTCTCTCTCTCTGCCCCTTCTCTCTCTCTCTCAAAATAAATTAAAAAAAAAAGAAATTTTGTCAAAATTGGTCACCTTTGGGGGAATACATGTTCAGTAGGAAAAAATGCATCTTGATTGCTTGGGAATTTGTAGCAACATAAAGAGTGAACAGCAGAATAAGTAAGCTTGCTAAAAACATCAGAAAATAATGACTAAGAAAAACAGCCCCCTGTTTGGTTCTGTAGCATTAAAATAAAACATGCATATTTCATCAGTGCATCCCCTTATCACTTATATGATAAATCACTCCATTCATAGAGATCATTGTAACAAGGAGAAATAGGTTTCTGTGGCTCACTGCAATTAGAGATGCGTAATATTGATTAGTCAGTCACCTGGTCCAATGTCTACTAAAGTAAACCAGCATTCCTTCAACATCAAAGGTATGACAACTGGTGTTTGATGATTCTGGATACCTCATGAGTGACAACTGATGGAGAGGATAAACTCATTATCCCACACTTAGAAAAATATTAGAATATTACCCCCCAAAATATAATGCTGCACTTTGTTGTTGAATGAAAAGCAAAACAACTAAAAGTGAATTGAATTAAAACATCAAACAACCAGATCTAGGGTTGTGGTCACTGGAGCATAAGCACTTGGACTTTCAACACTGGCACTTCATCAGAATATATCTATTTTCCACATACTCTGGAATATCACTTTTCAGAATTCCCTCTTAAGAGTATTTCCTCAAGAATCAGATTTGTCTGTAAATTCTTGATTAAGAAATCTGAAATAAAGTTCCTTTCTGGTTTTTCCTTTTTAGTTTCCTTTTAGTTTTTTCTCCTTGAAATCCAGCCAGATATCAGTCTTCAGACTCTGAATGTACTAAATGGAAATCTGAAATGTGAATATACTAGAAGATAGGTCAATAGAAATAAAGGCTGATGAACACACATTGAAAGACTAAGAACCAGGTTACCTAATATAGCTGTCTAGATATTAACACGATTTCTTTTGTTTATACTCAGTTCTAAAGCTGATTGTTCGAGGCGCTGGTGGCTCAGTCAGTTAAGTATCCAACTTCAGCTCAGGCCATGATCTCATAGTCTGTGAGCTTGAGCCCTGTATCTGGCTCTGTGCTGACAACTCAGAGCCTGGAGCCTGCTTCAGATTCTATGTCTCCCTCTCTCCCTGCCCCTCCCCTGCTCGTGCTCTGTCTCTCCCTCTCTCTCTCTCTCTCTCTCTCTCTCTCTCTCTCTCAAAAATAAATAAACATTTTGGGGCGCCTGGGTGGCGCAGTCGGTTAAGCGTCCGACTTCAGCCAGGTCACTATCTCGCGGTCCGTGAGTTCGAGCCCCGCGTCAGGCTCTGCGCTCATGGCTCAGAGCCTGGAGCCTGTTTCCGATTCTGTGTCTCCCTCTCTCTCTGCCCCTCCCCCGTTCATGCTCTGTCTCTCTCTGTCCCAAAAATAAATAAACGTTAAAAAAAAATTAAAAAAAAAAAAAAAATAAATAAATAAATAAATAAATAAACATTTAAAAATTTACAAAAAATAAAGCAGATTGTTTGTTTGGGAGAGTGTGCCTTGATTACAAACCATTGGAAACTATACGTAAAATTAAATTTTCTATTTTACAAAAACTGTGTTTCAACCTTGCAAGTCCATGTCTGTTAATAATTATAGCTAAGTTTTAGAATTAAAGTGTAAGAAAAATGACAACTGATACCACAGAAATTCAAAGAATCATAAGAGACTACTATAAACAACTATGAACAAACAAAATGGACAACTGAGAAGAAATGGAAAAATTCTTAGAAACATACAATTTACCAAGACTGAATCAGGAATAAAAAAAAAAAAAATCTGAACAGACCAATTACTAGTGAGAAGATTGAATCAGTAATCAAAATATCCCAACTAAGAAAAGCCCAGGACCAGATGGCTTCACTGGTGTATTTCACCAAATCATTTAGAGAAGAATTAATACCAATCCTTCTCAAACTCTTCCAAAAAGTAAAGAAGAGGGAATGCTCCCAAACTTATTTTACTAGGACAACATTATCCTGGACCAAAACCAGAAGAGGACACTAATAGAGAAAAAACAAAACAAAACAACAAAAAAAAACCCCACAACTCTAAGCCAATATTCCTGATAAATGTAGAGACAAAAAAAATTCCCAATAAAATACTAGCAAACAGAATTCAGCAGCGCATTAAAAGAATCATTCACTATGATCAAGTGGAATTTATCCCTGAGATGCAAGGCTGGTTCAACATATGCAAATCAATGCATTATATCATGTTACTAGAATGACAGAAAAGAATATGATCACCTCCATAAATGCAGAAAAAGTATCTGTAAAATTCAACATCTACTCATGATAAAAACTCTTAACAGATTAGGCATAGAAGGAACACATCTCAACGTAAAGAAGTCCGTATATGACAAGCCCACAGCTAACATCATATTCAATGGTGAAAGGATGAAAGTTTAGCCTCTAAGATCAGGAACAAGATAAGGGTGCCCACTATTGTTACTCCTATCTATCATAGTACTGGAAGTCTTAGCTAAGCAATTAAGCAAGCAAAAGACAGAAAAGATATCAGAACTGGATAGGAAGAAGTAAAATTGTCTTTATTTGCAGATTATATGATTTTATGATATGATATAAAGAAAATCTTAAAGACTCAAACAAAAAACTGTTAGATCTAATCAATGATTTAGTAAAGTTGTAGAATACATAATACACAAAATCAGTACCATTTCTGTACACTACAACAAAATTTCTGAAAGAGAAATAAAGAAATTGATCCCATTTGTAATAGCATAAAAAATAATAAAATTTGAGGGAATAAATTTAACTAAGGAGGTGGAAGATCTGTACACTGCAAAGTATAAGACATTGGTGAAACAAACTGAGAAAGACACAAATGACAAGGTATTTTGTATCTGTGGATTGGAAGAATTATTGTTAAAATGTCAACACTGCTAAAAGCTATCTATAGATTCATTTCAATCCTTATCAAGATTCCAATGGCATTTTTTACAAACGTAGGAAAAAAAACACTTCTAAAATTTATATGGAACCCCAAAAGATCCCCAAAATAGCCAAAGAAATAGTGAAAAAGAAGAACAAAGCAGGAGGTAAGAAACTTCCTAATTTCAAGCTATACTATAAAGCTATTGGCATCAAAGCAGTATGGTACTGGCATAAAAACAAACAGACCAGTAGATCAGAACTGAGAGCACAGAAATAAACCCAAGCATATATGGTCAATGAATATTTGACAAGGCTGCCAAGAATGCTCAATGGAGACAAGACAGTCTCTTCAATAACTGGAGTTGGGATAATTGGATACTCACATGTAAAAGAATGAAACTGGACCCATATCTTACACTACTCACAAAAATTAATTCCAAAATGGACTAAATACAAATAGAAGACCTGAAACCACGAAACTCCTAGAAGAAAACATAAGAACAAAGCTCCTTGACATGGGTCATCACCCCACCTCAAATACTCTGTTTCTTTTTTTTTTTTTTCAAATACTCTGTTTCTGTTCCCACGTTTTCTTCATAAGTCTCACTGTAGAGATGAATAATATTTTCTCATGTTAATGTAATCTCATTCGTTAATAATTTGTTTTATGGTTGTATGAGTTGTTTGTAATTTATTTGCTATTGAATGTAATGCTGTGATGCGCAATATAAAAGTTTTTGAAAGGCTTTATTTCCAACAGTTTGTGCTATATCTCTTTTGAAATAGTTCAGGAGCTCTCAGGAGCAAAAAAAAAAAAAAAGAAAAAAAAAAGGAAGATACATTCCAAAGGGTTTTTACTCCAGTGAGTTTAACGAAAGGGCTGTTTACCAATACGTGGGCAGGATTAAATGTACCAAGAAGGGTAGGTTAAGTACGTAGAGGCTAGCAAAAGTGAGACATCATTACCAAGCCTTTAAACCTGAAGTGCAAAGATAGAGAGACTGGTAAGAGGTGCAACTCTAGATACAGATTGACCAGTGATAAGCTGTGGTGGTAAAGGAACACAGCCACTGCTAGAACTATGATGAAATTGGGAAGGGTGGGATAAATACTCCTACCTTTCTCTCCTCCTGCTTTCTTATCTCCTGCCATGTAGCCAATTGGCTGAGCCCAGCTGGAAGCCAGGGAGGGGAAGTGGTGGTGGAGAGGGTCCCTAGTGAAACATTCTACAGGCGTCAGCCTCCTGGGGCACAAGAAATATATCTCCATGGGGAGGTGGGATGGTAGACAGAAAATAGTGTAGAAGGCCTATATTTTATCAATTCAAAAATTGAAGAAATACAATATCCAAATATTTAAAATTCCAGTTGTTTCTAGCACTCTCTGCCCCCTTTCCTGCTTCATTCCACTCCATAGGACTTGTTACCCTTTAGCATATTTTGTAATGTAACACTTTATTTATTTTTCTCTCTCTCACATAAGAAATTAAGCTCCTTGAAGGCAATAGTTTTGCCTGTTTTCTCCACTGCTGTGACTTCATAATATATTTGTTGAATGAATGAATACATTAAAGGTACTTAGCAAACCAGAGAAGAAATCTTTATACAGAACTCTTTAAAAATATAAATAACTGAAGATAAGAGATTTACTCTGAATGTTTAATGTTGTAATGTGGTTTTTTAAAGCAAAGAACTTATACTTTAAACTATTTTCAAATATTCCATAATATTCATAATAAATAAAACAAAGGAACTTACATTTAATACAGCATATAAAAATATCTCTAATAATGCATACTTACTAATGTGCATTAGTAAAATAAATATAGTGCTTTCTTATTTAAAACTAATAACATTAGTATAATATAATGCCATAAAGACTTAATGGCAAAAGTAAATGCTTTATGCAAGTTAATTGTCCTTTAAAAATTTTTTTTAATGTTTATTTATTCTCGGGAGAGAGACAGAGACAGAGTGTGAGTGGGGGAGGGTCAGAGAGAGAGAGGGAGACACAGAATCCGAAGCAGACTCCAGGCTCTGAGCTGTCAGCACAGAGCCTGACGCGGGGCTTGAACTCACTAACTGTGATGTCATGACCTGAGCTGAAGTCAGACGCTTAACCGACTAAGCCACCCAGGCACCCCAAATTGTCTTTTAAAATGGCATATCTCTGAGCTGAAAGTCAGAACACGTATGCCATATATTTTTTTAATGTTTATTTTTGTTTTTGAGAGAGAGAGTGAAAGTGAGCAGGGGGAGGGCAGAGAGAGAGGGAGACAGAGGATCAAAACTGGCTCTGCGCTGACAGCAGGGCTTGAACTCATGAACCATCAGATCATGACCTGACCCGAAGTCGGATGCCTAACTGACAGAGCCATCCACGTGCCCCCATGAGCCACATTTTTAATTGGTGCTCTTCTGTGTGAACTTAGAGCTGCTGTTTACTCATGTTCTTCGTTGAGGTTAAAATTTTGAGGGACTAATAGTCCCAGCATGAAGCAGATGTGTAATGCATGTCCAGACCCGACTATGTGACAATCACTGTAGTAGAATAACTTATGGCAGATGGACATTAACTGATGTGTTTCTCACTTTACCCCCTATTCACACCCTATCCCAGAAACTAGAATTTAAGCTGTATAAGAATAAAGACCTTGTTTTTCTGGTTCACCACTGTATCTCCAGCTACTGCAATAGAACTTGGCACAAAGTAGATGCTTAATAATAATTTTTGAATGAATGTTTGCACTCCTCAACAGCAAAGCTATATCAAGGAATTTATAAGACATTTTGTTTATAGCATAATAGCAACAGATAGTCTTTCCCTTCAATGAGCTTACAAGGGAGATAAGACATCCTTGTGTAAAAGACACTTACAAAATGTTATTGGAGCAAAGGAAGTTTAGTCCAATTACCCAGCCCAGGATTCCCAACACCCACCTGGTAGCTATCTGTCCTTAGGCACAAACTTTTCTTTGCAATATCAGATTCAGTGACATTAAAATAAAGTATAATGGCACATACTTCATAGGACTCTTGGGAGAATTAAATGAAATAAAGTATATAATGAGCATAGCAAAAATATCAACATATAGCAAGCACTCACTAAATGCTTATTGTTAGTGCTTACAGCTCCTACTAAAAAATTCTGTGATGTAATTAACTGTTATAAAGTTTGTTTTACATAAAGTTGAAAAAACTATTTGCTGGTATCACCTCTGATAATTACAACCCATTCTCATTTAACTAATTAGTTTTCTTGGACAAAGAGTAGCCTGCATCTGAACTTCATGGCACATGCCTCAACAAACAAGAAAATTATTCACAAATTAACATCACTAAATAAAAGTGATTATAGAGGAATGAGCAACTTTCTCAACTAACTTCTTATCCACAAAATCATGGGTAAAGCAGGGCATTTATTAAAAATGGAGAATTGTTAATGAAACTAGGAACTTCTGCTAATCTGTGGCAGTTATCTTTAACCATAAGAGTTTTAGTTCACTAATCTGTAAAAAGGTTTTTTGTGTAATACTATTTACCACTACTTGCTTCTGGCACTATTCAAGATATTTGCCTTCCTCCACAAGGTACCTATGCTTTGATCTGTAAAATATTATCTTTAACCACAAATGACAAGGTCAGAAAGTCTTACAGAGCAAAATACTGAAGAGAATATGTTGAAATAGTGAGAATTACATAAAACTTGCATCATTTATTAGTACTTGAGCAACAAGTACTAATTTTTCCTGGACAGTTAGTCCTGCAGGTTTTTAGGTTCACAGATGTATAAAATCAAAATAGTAATGATATTTCTAATTCAAACATGACACAGATATGCAAAATCATTAAAGAGACTTATCTGGAACATCCAACATTTCAATATGTTTTCTACTAGTAAGTATTTCAAAACCAAAATCCCAAAGTCTTAATTGTTCCAGCATATAATTAAAATTCAACATTGGAAGCCTTCTGAAGGAAGTTTGTTAGTGACACAATTGGCCAAGCTTATATTTATACATACACAAAAATTCTGTCTCTGCATTTATGTCCTTAATAGTAAGGGTATTAGAAGATGTAAATATGTGTTACAGCTGCTAGAACTCTGGAACAGCATTGGAATCTGAAAAGTCAGTGCTGATTTATTCCACACAGCATTTGACAGAAATCGTACATTAAAAAGAAATAAAATATTATGAGATTTTTATTGCAAGTAAGGTTCACATATACTTTCATAGAAAAAGAGTGGGGAAAAGAGAGCATCTTTAAATGTCTTTAAGATTAATGCCAAGACACTCTGAATTGGCCATGTCACAGAAAAGCAGAAGAATGTTTAAGTTGACTACCATCTTCACATACATGTGCTATAGTTTTTAGAGGAAGTCTTCACTTGGTCTATTTATTCAGACAGTATTATATGCCCAACAATAATCATGTTTATGTCTTCATCCTGTTTAAATCAGGTTTAAGCACACAGCTGCAATATGTTCAATTTTTAAGAAACAAAGTCAGTCCAGTTTCATGAGTTTGGGCTTTTTAGTCCATATTTGAATTTATTTTTCCTGGAAAGGAAAAATAGTTATAGCAGCACTTGGTGTGGTGCCATGAACATAGTGGAGGTTTAATAAATATTTATCACTGTTGAAGTTAAAAGGAACACCGATCTGCACTCTGCATGATATGTTGGAATAGGACCATACTGCTTGCAAAAGGCATAAACATTTGGTGCAGCATCTGAATCTTAGACAATTTTCGAAAATGATTCTTTTCCAGGTGGCCTAATCTACAGAAAGTATAAGATGTTACCTACAACTATGATTAAGAGTCATTACAGTCTAAAGCACTGTTTAGAAAAGCAGACTCTACAGAATGCTGAAAAGTCTCACTCTTTGTGTTGTGATCTGATCGGTCTTGGCAGCAGATTCAGAAGAGAACCCCAGCTATAGACCTATAAGAGAGAGGGAGGTAAACCAAGTAGGGACAGGGCCAGCCTGATAGGACAATAAAATTCCCCCCAATTTCAGCTTCTAAGGGGACACACAAAACCTGAGTCCAGTCCAGCTTAATGTTGATAGTCATCATCTCAAATATGCCAGGTAAGAGCATGACACCAGAAATTGGTTAAATGGGAAGTGTTATTATCCAATAAATGACAGTTTTATGTTTGGAGTGGGAAGGGTTGTCTCGGTTATAAGAGGGCCTTAGTCAGTGGACTGCAGACAGGAGAACACTGGGATAGGATCCAGATCCCCCAGAGAGAGGGGGCTGGCAAGACCAGTCAGCTTTCCAAGCCCAGACAATTTGGCCAGGGTTTGGGGCTGGAATCCATTACCAGCAGAGAGTGAAGTCCAAACACAGAACAGAGGCAAGAGTCTACGTATACAGTAGGGTTAGAATTGGGACCAAGGAGCTTAACATTGGTGGCCACACAGTCGTTTATACAGGCTCACTCTACAGCAGGCTTGGGGCAATAGATAAGTTCCAGACACTGTTTATTGATAGGAATGAAACTCCTGACAGCCTGCCAAGCTTGAGTCTCATTTGAGTAACAATTTGATGGTGTTGTGTCTATAAGTTTACGTTAAGTCGTATCTGCTTCTTAGGCATGGGTATGCAAGAAATGTCAGTTTGAAGTAGTAGGTTTTTATTTTGGAATAAACTTAAATAAACCCAAACCTCTATTGACCATTCGCTTATATACTAGAATGTCAGTTCCACAAAAAGCATCATTGTTTCTCTGTTCACTGAAGCATGCCATATGCCTAGCTGGAATACAGCTAACATTCAATAGGTATTTGTCAAATTAAAGAATGAATTAGCCAAATATTAAGCACCACACAAATGACCTGAAAGCTTCAACGTATGTCCTGAAGGAGACCCTTATCTCCTGTAGCAGCAGGGCTGAAATTGCTGAAAATCAAACACAGAACTTTAGACTGCAATTGACTGAATAACAACACAAGTTGAACTCCCAGCTTCATGAAGTGTCTAGCATTAAAGTGAGGGTATTGGCTTGGGAAGGGATGGGATCCTGAAAGTTGGAATGTGGGAACACTTTGATGATGCTGGGGCCATTGAGCCCCTAAATTCTGATGAAACTTCTTTGCCGGTGGAAGCAGCCCCTCCACCCATAAAGAATGAGGCCTCTCTACCCCCAATAGAAGAGAACTCTTTACCCCTGAGGGGATTAATCCTGACTGAGAAAACTGTAATGGCCTCTCTTGAGGCAATTGTCATACAAGACAATGTTTAGTCTCCTCAGGACCAACCGCTACAATCTCTCTTTTCTTCTAGACCTATAACTTGACTCAAACCTCAGAAAGCCCCTAAAAGTAAGGTACAAGTACGACTCATAAGAGGTGTGCTACACTTTCCCCTCCCAAATATTTAAACTTTCTAATTTATACAAACAGAAATCTAGAGAACATGTATGGAAATGGACGTTGAGGGTGTGGGATAATAGAGAAAGGAACATAAAACTATATCAGGTTGAATTTATTAATTTCTCAGTAAACAGAAATTCTGTATTGAATTATGCAGCTTGGGGAGTTAGAAAGGGCTTGAACAGTTTCTTTGGTTGGTTGGCTGAAACATGGACCAAATGGTGGCCCACAGTGAGCAAGTTGGAAATGCTGGACATGCCTAGTTTAATGTAGAAGAAGGGCCTCAAAGACATATGGAGATTGGAATGGACTTGTCTTTTAAGACATACTCACTCACTCTGGGAGTGTCCAGAATACATACCTTTCATCAAGACTGTAAGAAATAAATTTGTGAGGGGAGCCCCAGCATCCTTTTTTTTTATTTTTAATGTTTATTTATTTTTGAGAGAGAGAGACAGAGTGTGAGTGGGGAAGGGCAAAGAGAGAGTAAGACACAAAATCCAAAGCAGGCTCTAGGCTCTGAGCCGTCAGCACAGAGCCTGACGCACAGCTCGAACTCACGAACCTTGAAATCGTGACTTGAGCCAAAATCGGACGCTTAATCAACTGAGCCACCCAGGCACCCCCCAGCATCCTTGAAGAGCTGCGATCACTATTCTCTGGAGGCCAGACCTTACAGTGGGGAATGCAGTCCTTGAATTGGGAAACCTAAATGTAACGAGAGTAAATGGATCATGGTGTGGCAGGGGTGAAATGAGGGCATTCAACTACCAAAGGCAAGGTGGGCAGGGTTACCATAATAGCAGAGTGAAAGCAACAGTCACAACAGTCCGACTCATACAGACCTATGATACTGGCTAGCTGAACATGGTGTTCCTATAAGTGAAATAAGTAGCACGTCTACTAAATTCTTACATGATCTGTATAAGCAAAAAAGTTCTAAGTTAAATGAAAAGTCTAACCTGAATCATAAAAACAGAGAGCCATGGCCTCTCCCAGACTTGAGCCAGTTTACAGACCCAGAACCCCTTGACTAAAGGGGAGGCCAAATGCCCTTGAGGAAGGGCCCCAGTACACTGCCAAAAATTTATACTATTAACCTTTCTCCCAGTCTTTCCTGCAGGGACTTATGGCTCTTTACCAGAGGACCTGTACATTGGGGAAAAGAAAATAATCAGATCTCCCAGGGACTACTGGACACTGGCTCTGAACTGACACTAATTCCGAGAAATCCAAAATATCACTGTGGTCACCAGCTAGAGTAAAGGCTTATAAAAGTCAATGGAGTTTGAGCCCAGGTCCACCTCACTGTAGGCCTATCAGTTCCATCAAACCCAGTGGGTCAACCAAAATAACCCATAGTTATTTTTCAGTTTTGGAACTCATAATTAGATTAGACAGACTTAATAGCTGGCAGAACTCCCACATTAGTTTTCTGACTTGCGGAGTTAGGGTTATTATGGTGAGAAAGCCAAGTGGAAGCCACTAGAACTGCCTTTACCTAGGAAAATAGTAAAGCAAAAGCAATACACATTCCTAGAGGGATGGCAGAGATTAGTGCTACCATCAAAGGTTTGAAAAATGGCAGAGATGATGGTTCCCACCACATCCCCATTCAACATGCCTATTTGGCTATACAAAAGACAGATGGATCTTAGAGAATAACAGTGGACTACTGTAAGTTTAAGGATGTGGTGACTCCAGTTACAGCTACTATATCAGATGTGGTTTCATTGCTTGAGCAAATTAACACATCTCCTAGCACCTGATATGCAGCTATTGATTTTGCAAAAGCCTTTTTCTCCATCCCTGTCATTTAAAGCCCACTGGAAGCAGTTTGCTTTCAGTGGGCAAAGCCAGCAAGAGACCTTCACTGTTCTACCTCAGGAGTATATCAATTCTCCAGCCATGTCATAATTTAGTTCATAGAGATCTTGATCACCTTTCTCTCCACAAGATATCATACTGGTCTATTACACTGATGGCATTGAACTGACTGGATCTGGCAAGCAAGAAGTATCCTAACCTTGTTGGGAAGACATTTGTGTGTCAGTGGGTGAGAAATAAATAAAAAATTGTGAGGGGTCCAGTGGTGTGGGGCATGCCAACATATCCCTTCCAACACGAAGGATAAGTTGCTGTATCCAGCACCCCCTCTCCAACCAGAAAAAAGGCACACCGCTAAAAGGGCCTCTTTGTATTTTGGAGGTAACATATCCCTCATTTGGGTGCGCTACTCCAGACCATTTACCAAGTAACCTGTAAAGCTGCTAGTTTTGAGTGGGGCCCAGAATTTAAAGAGACTTTGCAACATGTCCATGCAAGCTGCTCTGCTACTTGGGCCATATGATCTGGCAGGCAGATCCAAAGATGCCTGAAATATCAGTGGCAGACAGAAATCCTATTTAGAGCTTTTGGCGGACTCCTATAGGTAAATCACAGTGTAGGCTCTTGGATTTCGGGAAAAAGCCCCGCCATCTTCCGCAGATAACTACTCTCCTTTTGAGACTTATACAGGGTCTTATTAGAAGCTGACTGCTTAATTGTTGGCTCACCAAGTTAGGAAGCAACCCCACTGCCCATCATGAGCTGGGTGCTATCTTACCCATCGAGCCATAGAGTTGGGCATACACAGCAGGACTCCATCATCAAATGGAACTGGTATATACATGGACTTCTATAAGGTTGACCTGCCTATGGCCATTACTGAGTGCCCAACCTGTCAGCAGCAGAGACCAACACTGAGTCCCTAACATCACACTATTCCCTGAAGTAATCATCCATCTATCTGGTAGCAGGTTGATTCCACTGGATCCCTTCCATTATAGAAGGGACAGAGTTTTATTTTTACTGGAATAGACACTTACTCTGAATATTGATTTGCCTTCCTTTAATTCAATGCTTCTGCCAAAACTACCACTGTAGACATATAGAATATCTTACACACTGTCATGTATTCCATACAACATTGCTTCTGATAAAGGAATTCACTTCACAGCAAATGAGCTGTGGTCATGGGCGTGGGCTCACAGAATTTCCTGGTCTTACTGTGTTACGCACCATCCTTAAGCAACTGACTTGATAGAACAGTAGAATGGTCCTTTGAAGACTCAGCTATAGCACAAGCTAGATGCTAATACCTTGCAGGACTGGAACAAGGTTTTCCAGATGGCTGTGTATGATCTGAATCAATGTTCAATATATGGAATTATTTCTGCAATAACTGGAATTCATGGGTCCAGGAATCAAAGGATGGAAACAGGAGTAGCAGCACTCACTATTACTCTTAATGACTCACTAGCAAAATTTTTGCTTCCTGTTCTTGCAACTTTCTGTCTGCTGGCTTAGTCTTAGTTCCTAAGGAAGGAATGCTTTCACCAGGAGACACAACAATGATTCCATTGAACTAGAAGTTAAGCCTGCCACCTGACCACTTTGGACTCATTGTGTCTGAATCAACAGGCAAAGAAGTGAGTTACTGTGCTGTCTTGGGTGACTGATTCTGACTGCTAATGGGAAATTGGACTGCTACTCTACAATGCAGAGCAGGAAGAGTATGTCTGAAATATATCCCTTAGTATTCCCATACTTTGTGATTAAGGTCACTAGAAGACTAAAAAAAAAAACCAATCCAGGCAGAACTACTAATAGCCCAGACCCTTCAAGAATAAAGGTTTTGGTCACCTCATCAGGTAATCAACCATGACCAGCTAAGGTGCTTGATGAAGGCAGAGTGAATATAGAATGGGTAGTAAAAGAAGGTAGTGATAAATACTAGCTATGACCATGTAACCAGTTACAGAAATAAGCACTTAACTGTCATGAGTTTTTTCTTCTTATTTTTTTGTGAATATACTTACATGTATATTAGCTTATGTATATCTCTGTCTTATTTCCTCTCTTATTCCCCTGTTATGTAACATAAAATGTATTGACTTTGTATCATAATACTTAAGTATTGCTAATTTTACATCATGGTATTTAAGTTATAGGATATCAAGAAGAATAGCAAACATCACTCAAGGACTTTACCTCCTCTTCTAGAGAAGGGGCATTTTCAGTTGTATGCAAGATGGTTGTATGGTCCTAGATAAAATTATGACCTTGTTATTGTCTTCATTTGGGGAGTAATTATGGCTTAAAGAGATGCATATGGGTGACAAGTTGATAAGGGATCAATTGTAATGGTTAAGTTTAAGTGTCAACTTGACTGAGCCATGAGGTGCCCTGATATTTGTTAAAAAATTATTCTGGGTGTTTCTATGAAGGTGTTTTTGGATGAGTTTAACATTTAAATAGAGAGACTGAGTAAAGTAGATTGCCCACTCTAATGTGGGTGGGTCTCATTCAACCCATCAAAGGCCTAAATAGAACTAAAAGGCTCAGTTGAGTAAGAGAGAATTCCTCCTGCCAGACTGCCATTGAGCTGGAACATCAGTGTTCTTCCATCAGACTCAAATTCAAACATCAACTCTTCTGGGTCTTGAGCTTGTCATGCTTCGGACTAGAACTACACCATTACCTCTTATGGTTCTTGGGCATTTAGACTCAAACTGGAACTGGAACTATACCATTAGCTCTCCTAGACCTCCAGCTTACTGACAGCAAATTTTGGAACTTGTTGGCCTCTATAATCGCATGAGCTAATTCCTTATAAAAAATCAACAGAACATATATGTACTAAATTTATAATTTCATATATATCCCATCGATTCTGTTTCTCTGTAGCATCCTAATGCATGAAGTTTCAGGGTTGGTTAATTCAGTAACACAGAAGTATTAAGGACCAGATTCTTGCCATCTTCTCATTCTGCCATCTTAATATCTTGCTTATCAGCTTATGCTGGTTCTTCTCATGGTGCATGTGACTGCAGCAGCTGTAGACCACTTCTTCATCCAGCTACATCCAGAGTCAGAATAATGTCACTGGTTTTTTAAAACATGTTTCTTTCTTAAAACAAGCCTTTCTGAGAAGTAACCAGCAGACATCCCCTCATCCAAAGATGAAATGAAAATTGGCCAGAAAGATGGCATGCCTCTTCTTAATCCAGTCTCTGGAGAACAGAATCAAATTACAATGATTGGCTAAGAATAGTCAGATTTATTCTCTTGAAACAAAGGATCGGAGTCACTTTTCCCGAGCCAATGGCTACATAGCAGGTGAACAACCGGATAAGTTTTAACAGCAAGAAAGAAGAGGGAAATAAACTTGAAAGCAAACACCAGGATCTACTATAACTTTCCTGCCCTAGGATAGCCCTCCATTTCCATGGAGATGGGAATCTGAATTTTCCTAATTGTTCTGAACCTCAAAATCAGATTTTCCCACTAAGTGACTAAGAGCTGTAGGATAATAAGTGTTCACAGTGCAGATTTCTTCACTCACCTCCTCCCACCCCACCCCACATGTAGATGCCAAGAGCCCTCCTTAATAAACCTCTCATATACAAATCTCAGGGTCCATTTTCTGGAAAATCCAGCCTTCTCAGGAGTAGACAACAGAGGGGACTGGGCCACAGCTGATGTGATATTCAGGTGTGCTCTACTAGTGGAGACTATGTTCTGATGTCTTCTCCAGAGCAGGAATTGTATCTGTGGTGAAATGCATTACAAATTCTGTAACTTCTGTTTGTCTTAATTCACATATAAAAGTTCAAATTTAAGATCAAAATTTCTCCTAATCTAGCTATGGAGACAGATACATTTTTTTAAAAAAAATAGTTGTCTAAAAAAGCACACAAGTAGATTTCTAAGGAAAAGCTTTAAGCAAAAGATTTGCAAATGTTATTCTTTTCTCCCTTTGTGCTGATATCTTTCATAAAAAGGCATGGCCACCTTTGCATAAATTGCTTTAAAAACAATGATCAAAGTATATTTAATTCATCTGTTCCCATCAGAAGGAAACATCATTACTAGGCAGTGTCTAGGATTTCATAACCCATTTGGAGATTTTTCAAAGGATCTCCCATAAACAACACCTATAAGATGCAAGGCACAGTCTTGGAGGTACAGAAAGGAGTAGGATATATCGCCTTAAGGAGCTTATACCCTAGTGGCGTATAAAGAGAAGAGGAAAAATGTAGTGTGATAAATGCATGAGGGGTGAGGGTATTATGAGATGACACATCATGTCACTTCATTCAGCCTACAAGATAGGAGAGGCTTATCAGAAGTAAGTCAGAAGGGCACCTAGCAGAAAATAGGCTTGTAAGGAGGAAGGGAGTTCCTGGAAGAGAGGAAGATATGCATAGAACTACATGTAAGAGCAAAGAGGAATCATTCTAAAAATTGGAAGTATTACTACTATACTCCCAACACCCAGATCAGCGCTCAACAGATGCTGAATCCTCAATCAGTATTCGCTAAGTAGATGAGCGAATAAATCAAATAGTTGTACTCAGTTGATACATAAGAGTGTAAGGAAGGAAAGGGGTAAGCATGATGTTGGAAGAGTACATGAAGAGTCTTCCTAATATGTCAACCTTATTCTGAAAGATATGGAAAACTTAAAAATTCAAGCATGGTGGCTATGAGCAGACCCATTGACAGCCATGCACAGAATAGAGTTAGAGGCACAACTGAGGTGGGGAGTTTAGTAAAGACACCATCACAGAATCCAGGCAAGAAATAGTGGGGACTTAAGAAAAAAGCAACAGAAACAGAGAAATTGTAAAAATCTATGAATCATGGGGATAGTTTCAAAGTAGTATGAACAAGTCTTGGGTAACATTTTGGATGTGGGTCTTTGGTGAGATACAAACACCATTTGCTTTGAAAAACCTTGGGAATTTTATTGGCCATTTAGAGTACACCACATAACGTGAGTTAGTCAGTTGTCCAAACTGAACCTATCTCTGAAAGAGAAACCTTCACAAAGTCATTATAATCCCCAATGGTACCATATCTTCTCTAGTTTTCTCTGTTCTAACCCCTTCCATTTCCATGGTAACCCATGTCATAAAGATAAAATAAAGAAATACTTCTGATATCTCTATTTTTCAGGGCTCTTGTTTTTCTTTGATGTTCAAAAAATTGTCCTTGACACCCAATTTTAATTACTCTGAAGAAATAACAAATCAACTAAACATTACCAAAGGGGGAAACATATATTTTGTACCTTTCTCAATCTATATTCTTTTTCCAGGGTAGCTGCAGCTAAGCCCCAAACTAAGATATTTACAGAACTTAATCATGTTCGCAAGAATAATAAGCTGGAACATACAAAAGCAACAGGAAGGCCTTGCTGGCCACTCTGTATTGTGCCACCTTGAAGACATGATCACAGATAGTAAAAACAATGGGGGAGAGAAAAAATTAAAAGTTCTCTTCTCCTCCAAGTTCACTCTAGTTGTTCTGTTTCAATATTAGATCTTTTCATGATTAACACTAGCCTTCTAGAGTCAGTCTCCAAAATCTGCCAACTTAATTTTTTTATATTCCTACACGGTGTAACTCATCAATAAGCTTGAGATGCAGCAGGAGGGTACTAATTTCAAATATGGTATGACATGAGCTAGAATAAAGTATCATCATCATTATGTTAGTCACGTATCACCCACTTTTCTCACAGGTTCACTGTAAGATGAAGAGTAAAGGAGGAAGAATAAAAATTTTTCAACCCTAGTCCCAAGGCTAATATTATATATGTTAACATTTTCATTCCATGTGTTAAAAATTTGTTAAGTGAAAAATTTAACTTAAGTGAAATTTATGTTAAGTGAAATCTGGGATATCAGGCACCAGGTGGCATTATCAAGCAAAAGTGTGTCACATCCATTCAAAGCAGTGAGATCTGCCCACAGCATAAGGTTGAACCATATAGCATGTCTTTCTTGTGTCCTGCTTCCAGTTGCCTTGTCTGTCTTGCTGATTCCTATTATGTGGATCCCATTTGGGGTTTCTAGTGTCTTTTCTATTTGACCCTTGGCATCGCCCCTTCAATAACAGTAATTGTCTCTGAAATCTACCACATTGACACTTTCCCCTTACATTAAGCTTGAGGACACCAGCAGATCTCCAGGTTTGCCCCATGTCTGGTGTTGCTATAGCTTGTACAGTACATGCTTTTAGGACCCATCAGTGAGCCATGGAAAATATACACGTTAAGACTGGGCATTCAACACTGGATTGTGATGAGGGTTACCCAATGTATAAATTTGCTAAAAATCATTAAACTGTACACTGGGAATAGGTGAATCTTGTGGTCTGTAAATTATACCTCAGAAAAGCAAAAAAGAAAAGGTTTGGTCAGATAATGAAAGTAGGTAGCACAAGTTTGGATCGACGCTGAACCCAACAACAACAACAAGAGTAAATATAGATGGTGCTATCATCATGACAAGGACTGACCACACAGAAAATCAGCACACTGGGGCAAATCATAGGATCTGTTAGTTACATCAGTTCCCAGTTACAGGAAGATTGGAGAACTATTAAAAACCCTATTATTAAAAACCCTTGTTGTTGGTGTTGGTGATTCAGCAGAGTTAACACTGGGATCTCAATGCTTCCCAGTTGCTGGGAAGAGCACTGCAGCAAGGAATTTGCATTTGTCAATTGGGGCTTTAGTATGTAAACCAACACTGTTCAATTTAAGGACACAAAAAAATGATTTCTTACAAAGGTATGAGGTCATTTACAGAACGGAACAATAAAGCATTGGATAGAATATTGAAAGAAACAGGACAGGGCCGGCAGCCTGGTGCGGCCCTCAGTTCAATGGTGAGACTGGGCCATGATGCACATGTTAAGGCCTCCAGTTCCAGTACCTAAGGAAACGCTCAGTGACCATGGGGCCCAACTCGTCCCAGGACTCAAAGGACATGAGTTTTGGTCGCTGGCGCCACCCTGCAGCACCACGTCCAGACCTTCATGTCCCCAGGCAGCAGTGGCCAGGGCAGCGCTGCCCGGAGCTGACCTCATAGCCCAGGCCCCAAGCCTGTGGTGATTTCCACCTGCGCTGCGTCCACCAGAAGCGGGCGTTCACGGACATGTTTCAGAGGCGTGGGAAGCCGCCGCTGCAGCTGCAGCGCGCGTGCACGTCCGGGTTCCCGAACACAAACATCAAAATCGTGATCGCTGCCTGTCCAGCGAGAAGAGGGAGAGACGGGAGGCGCCGAGTTCCCCGTGAAACCCGAGCAGGCCCACATCTCGCCCCTGGCCATCGACATTCCAGACACCACGGCCCACTTCATCAGCCCCCTCGCCTCCGGCTGCGGGAACCACCAGTGCTGCAAACTGGCCCATCCAGCCCCCGGGGAGTACAAAACCCGCTGTGGAATCCCATCTGACTTCAATTTAATGGCCCACAACTCACAGACAGAAAACGAACAGGAAGCTTCTGGGTAGAGACAGCCTAAAGGATGATACGAAGCCACCTTATTCCTGCACACAATTAATCATACAAGCAATTACGATGTTTCCTGATAAACCACTCACCCTAAATGGAATGTATATGCACATCACTAAAAAATTATCCATACTACAAGGGCAAGCAGAATTCAATACGCCACAATGTCTCTCTGAATTGTTATTGCATCAAAGTACCAGGTTCCCAGGAAGAACAGGTAAAGGTTCCTTCTGGAGGATAGATCCTGCCTCCGAAAGCAAATTAGTTGAGTAGGTTTTTAGGAAAGGAGGTCTAGGGTCTTGCTTCAGAATCCCTCTGGGACCGCTCTCGGAAGTGCCCGGCCTCTCCCAACCCCACTGGAGCCTGTCTGCTCACATCGGTGGCGCTCAGACCCTCCCCCCCCCACCACCTCCCGGGGGTCAGAGAAGATTCAACAGCCCTGGAGCCCAAGCCTGGCGTCTCACAGCCCCTACGGGCCTTCGTCCAGGAGGGCACCAGGCTCGCCTCCGTCTAGTCCACCCATCTTGATGGCCCGTCACCTCCACCGTCGCAGCCCCGGTGACCACCTCCACCTCCCAGCAGCCTGCCATGCAGACGGTTCGCGCCGTCCACTGGATCCCTGCGGTGCCCGTCACCAGCAAGGCCCGCCTGGCCCCAGCGAACGCGTACGCTGTCGCCGAGCGGGTGGCCGGTCACTCAGGTGGCCGTGCCGGCCCCTCCTAAGCAAGAGCCTCAGGACGTGTGTGAAGACCAGGAAGAAGGAAAAGTGAAAGTAGAACCTATTCCTGCGGTTAGCCGTGCCACACGAGGCGCCGCTAGCGGGATCAGATGTGACAGGCCACCCCGGTTCAGACGGTCACCTCCAGGTCGGCACCAGCTACCAATAAAAACTGTAAAGCAAAACGGGACTCACGCGGTGCCAATCCGCGCCTAGGGGCACGGCCGGGCTTCCGAGGCAGTGGTGAGTGGTCTGAAGCGGCTGGCGACAAACACGTCGGGGTTGGCGTCTCTGCCCACAGAGCACGGGAACCGGGACCCGTCCGAATGGCTGCGGCAGAAGCGGGTCCCGACCGCAGGCGGCCAGAGCTTCGTCTCGCGGCGAGCATGGGAAAGCTGCCGGCCGCCATGCGGGAGGACGGCGTCCAAGTCTGGCCACTAGGAGAGCTTTTCTTACTTTAATGTCAACTCTGTGGTGCCAGAAGGGGACGCTGCCTCCCACCCACGTCGCCAGCGCATTCTCTCGGCAGGTAGAGGCCCCTGCGGTCGGACTTCTCAGCGCTGCAAACAAAAATGCAGGCGGCCTTCAGTTAAAGACGGAAGTCACACCTGCACAAAGCCACACACGGAAGGAAACCTCCTTCCGGCAGCTGGGTCCTTCCGAGAGGGCCCAACGCTTGGGGCAAGCTGACCTGCCAGGACGTCGCGGGGGCCACCTCGCCTCGCTCAGGGGACTTGTGGGCAGGGCACTGTGGGTAAGACAGTTTTTTGTTGTTCCCATGTGGAATTAGAATATTTCGACGTGTACTTTCTTTCTTTACCAAATGGGGGTGGGGAGGCGTTGACATTTCAAATCACTCCATTTCTACTCTGGAATCACACAGGACTTTTCGCGTGGATTTCGTTTTGTTTGTTTTGCAGTTTTGTTTGTTTCCAGCTACGGATGATTTCCTTTTGTTTGTCCTGTTAAAGTTCAGGTGGAACTGCTTGATAACATCTGCAAGTTTTCTGTGTTAGAGCAGGTGCTTCATGCATTTAATCCACCTCCATTTCAGTGTGTAAGGGTGGCCCTACAGACTTGACAGACAGATAACCTCTTGTTACATTGAGGAAAAAAACTGCTGGACTCACAGGAGCTGCACTTAACTGTTTTTCTTTCCGGCTCTTTTTTGTAGTTTCTTTGTGTTGATTTCTTCCCCGCCCCAGCCCCCCACTCCCAAGCATAATATTCCACTCTAAGTAGGACAAGTCTTATAAGGAGTATGTAGGTTTCAAACAACAGAACTGTTACTACTTGGACTGGAAAACAAAAGATTTGACCTTTTACAACACACCCTTTTCAAAATGTCACAGATCTCTCCATGGCTTGTTGGCCATTCAGTGTCATCGGTTCCAGGCATCATCAAGTCCAACCACTTGTCTACCTCATGATGTTGCTGTTGGCCCTGCTCACAGGTAGCTGGAGCTCAGGTGGAACAGAAGCTGCGTGTTGACAGGAGGGTCTTGGAGCAAGTGCCCTGAAGTTAAGCATTGAAAACATCTAAGTTGTTTTCTGATTTGTAATAGGAAATTCCCCACAGCCTTTCATAACTGATCCAGTCCTAGGGCTGACTTCTCTCCTACAAAAATTAAAATCCAGAGCAAAGGAAACAAAGGTAAGAGAGTGAGCACTGTAGCCCCCCCCCCCAGCTTCAGTTCAGACTATCCCAGAAGAAAACCCACAGGCCTGCCCAGAGTGTTCCACAGGGTCAGGGCTGAGCAGTCCTGCAAATAGAAGGCTTTGGCCTTATTGTGAATTTCTAAATGCCATCATCATAACATTATTTATTTAAGTATAGTTATTTTGGTATTTAATTTTTTTAAAGAGAGGGGAGAAAAAAACCTGTATTTTCCTGGTGGAATGAAAAGATTCAGAATGGTATATAGTTAAGCAATTTAAAAAGATTTATGATTTACCTACAGACCAAATATGATAAATCTGTTCTATCTATGTATTGTGTGTCAAACAAAAGTATGGAACTGTCATAATGTTATTGCAGATAATGCATATTATAAACTACGAAATTACTGCAAAACAGATAATTCCAATAATCCAATAGTCAGGACTAATTTATAGTCTCTTTGGGTTGCTGCCATCAGATTAATCATCAATAACTGTGTTACCCCATTCAAGATTTAATTTCCAGAGAGAGAGTTTACTGTCCTTGCTTAGCTCAAGTGTCCCTGTATCCATGTCTTGGCCTTAGATAAGGCAAAAGTAGGGCTTTTTCATTGACATCCCTTCCAAGACCACATATAATGGGAGAAGGATTATTTTCCACATGAAAATCTAAGTATTTTTACCAAAACAAGAAGGAAGAGGTGCTGGGTAGAAAACACACACACACACACACACACACACACACACACACTCACTATATTAAGATATACTGTCAATCAATAAAATTTGTAGTTCCTTTTCCAGATAGTCTGCCCATTAAAAAAAGCAGCTGGGTTGAGATTAAGACAGTTGCAATACTTTCTCAGGAAAATGACTAGAAAGAACATGGTAGAGCCTCAATTCTACAAAAGGACTGGAGTAACTATAAGAAAAACTAGAGACTGGGGATAAAGTAGGGTGAGAAGGCTCACAGAAAGAAGAATCAAATGCAGGGAACCCAAGAGAAAATAAAGGAATAAGTATGACTCAGAGAGCAAGGCCAGAATGTAGCAATCACTCCTGGACAGCAAGGGCACTCTGGGTGTATTAGACCAGTGGTCAGACCCGATCAACCCCATTCACCCACTTCTGTCTTCCCTTGTTACCCTCTGCCTTCCAACTAAGTCCCACAGTGGGTTTAGGTCAGTTTGACCCAGTCTTTCTTTCATTAGGATTAGCTCAGTAATTAGAGATCAGTATCTATTATAGAACCAAGTGTGTTTTTTCCAAGAAAGTTTCAATTTCCCAAGAAATTTAATTTCTGAGACGTATAGGTTAAAATAATCTAGTGGGAAAGGGGCTGTGAGTTTTTATGGCTTTGACATTTTCTAAGGAATCTCTATACCCATCATGGGGCTCAAACTCACATTCCGAGATCCAGAGTTGCATGCTCCACCAACCGAATCAGTCAGGTGCCCCTGGCTTTGACATTTTCTGAGCTATGTTAAGAGAATGAAATTCAGTTAAAATATAGTTAGTGTCTACTATGTGCAGAGCAGTATGATAAATACCGGACAAAAAAAGGTGGACATACATCATCATTGCTCTCAAGGTGCTTGCTATAGACTAGAATGCCTTTGTTCCCCCAAATTCATGTGTTATATACGATGTGATGGTATTTGGAGGTGGGCCTTTTGAAAGACGACTAGCTCATGAGGATGCAGCCCTCATGAATGGGGTTAGTGCCCTTATAAAAGAGGTTTCAGAGAGCTCTCTTGCCCTGTCTTCCATGTGTAGACACAGAGACAAGATGGCAGTCTAAAAGGAAGAAGGCTTTCACCAGACACCAAATCTTCCAGCTTCTGAATCTTGGACTTCCCAACCTCTAGACCTGTGAGAAATGAATTTATGTTGTTTATAAATCACTCAGTCTCTGGTATTTTTGTATGGCAGCCAGAACAGACTAAGACAGTACCTATCATACAGGAGGGGTATAGAAATACCAATGTTCATTGTATATATAAATGCAATCAATGTGTTTCAAAGGCATTGGAGCATGAATATCTACTGTACACTGGGGAATTGGGGGCCATGTGAAAGGAGAGGTGACATTTGCAGGGAAATGGGACTTTGACAGATGGACAAAATGGATGATAGTGTTCCAGCCAGAGAAAATAATATGCAAAATTATGACTGATATGACATGTTTCTACTTTAAATATTGGAGGAACTGACATCTTCCAGAACTACATATAGTGTTTCTGGTCAGGGGATAGGAGAGTAATGGTGGGGCTGATATATGTGGCTCACTGTAGGCCATATATATCGAGTATTTGAGGCAAACCTTTGAAAAATTCTGATCAGGGAAGTGAAATGCTAAAGAGCCTTGGAAAACTGTGAAGAGGATGGATTGAAGAAAGATGAGATGTTCTGCCCTAAGGGGCTTCTGTATCATCCAGGTAGAAGTAATGGGAGTAGATATGGAAAGAATGGAATGGATCTTTAGTACATAAAATAAACAGCAATTGATATAATAAAGGTTACGAGTTATAAAGCTCTATTTGTCAGGCACTAGCATTGTGTAATGACTAAAACTCCAGATTCTGGAACACAGTCTTCTGAATTCAAACATTGTGTTTCCATCTATTTAGTAGCCATCATGGGCAAAGTGCTCAGCTTTCCTGCACCTTAGTTTCCTTATCTGTAAACTACGACCTACTTAATGGAACTGTGACGATTAGTTACTATATGAAAAATACTCCAGTGCCTGAAATACAGCAAGTACTCACAAATCTTAGGAATTATTATATCATTTTCCATATGAGTAAACTGTAATATACTTAGATTAAGGTTAGATAACTAATGTAGGAAATGTGTTTCAAATTCATGTTTGTCTAGTTCTAGAGCATGAGCATATAACTTCTGGTATTACTCCAAGTTGTCTGACCAACAGACTATGCTCAGTGATGGAAGCTTGAAAAGGAAAAAAGGCTTCAGAAAACTAAATGATCTGTGTTTGATTTAAATGTTTTATTTAAACTTTGGATTTCCTATAGTTTCAGGTTTGGGAGTTGCATAATCTTTAACTCCAAGGGTTCACTAGAGATACTATCCTATTTTCTTTTAAGAGAAGGCTCTTTCTTCACTAATAGTCCTTGATGTTCCCAGTTACCATGATTTAAATTGGGGGAGGACAACAGCCCTAGAGGCTGTGCTAAACCAATCAAATTCTCTTTCTTGAACATTTATACTGAGAAAATTGGTCCTGCATGATAACAGATCATGAATGCAACAGACAATTTAGGGGTATCTTGTTTCAGGTTAACGGGATTAAATCATAGGCAGAATATGGAAGAGTTTGAATTACAGACTAAGAAATTCTGATTTTATTATACTAGCAGGGGAAAAATCACAAAAGATTTTGAGTAGGAGATTGCTTGTGAAAATAAATAAGAATATTGAATTTATAAGGTTATATAAAGTGAACTGAAAGTTAAAAAGGTCAAGTTTATTGGGAACATAGATTCTTAGTCTGCCTCAGACTAGTAACAGCTGTTATACAAAGTAATGGATAATGCAAAGGTTCTTCTGAGGAAGAATTTACAAGGCTTGGTAATGGATAAAATATAAAAGGTAAAGGAAAGAGAAGAATCAAAAGTTAAATAAAAGATTTTGAGATTAGAGTGTAAATTACCAAAAATACAGAATCTAAGAGGAAAAGATGTTTTTAAGGCATTGAATTAAAATTTTTAGGGGCGCCTGGGTGGCTCAGTCAGTTAACCATCCGACTTCAGCCCGGGTCACGATCTTGCGGTCCGTGAGTTCGAGCCCCGCGTCGGGCTCTGGGCTGATGGCTCAGAGCCTGGAGCCTGCTTCTGATTCTGTGTCTCCCTCTCTCTCTGCCCCTCCCCCGTTCATGCTCTGTCTCTCTCTGTCTCAAAAATAAATAAACGTTAAAAAAATTTAAAAGAAAAAAATTTTTAAATGTTGAGTTTCAGGTAATGATAGACCATTTAAGTAAAAAATTTCTATATGGGTATTTGATATTAAAAGATTTCAGAGCTAGGAAGTATCTTAGAAATTATCATAGTCCAATTGTTTTATTGCTCAAGTGAGAAAACTGAGATCTAGAAGGATAAATAATTTATCTTATATAACACAAGTAATTAATATAGAACTAGAACTCAAGCCTTTTGACCCCCAATCTTTTAATTGATTGGTTATAGCAGAAGATATATGAAAATGATAACATTGGAAGTCTACAGTGATATAATATGTTGAAGTCATGAGATTTTTCAAAATTTATTTTGAGAAAAATAGAATGAGCAGGGCAGGGGTAAAGAGAAAGGGCGAGAGAGAATCCCAAGCAGGTTCTGCACAATTAGCATGGAGCCAGACATAGGGCTCAAACTCACGAACCATGAGATCAGGACCTGAGTCAAACTCAAGAGTCAGATGCTTAACCAATTGAGTCACCCAGGTGCCTTGAAGTCATGAGATTTTTAAGGTAGAGAGATAGCAAACAATTTACAACGTACATGCCAGCACCAATAAATTAGTAATAACTGCATGGATAAGTTGAAAGCAATTCTGAATCTGTGTCCAGGCTTATTGAGAAGGAATGATATGGCCATTAGTGATCCTGGCCAGTAGCAAGATTGGAGAAGTGGGAAGCATATATGACACCTGCTGCCATTACTAGTCAGAAAGAATATTGCAGTCATAATCATGAGGAAGAACTGAAAATATTTGAAAAGGTAAAAAACCGGCAAAATTTCTTAATAGCTTTGCATCAAGAAATAACATCTCCTTTCTATTATTTGGTTCCTATCTTAAATACAAAGTGTTAGATAAACTGCTGAAGGCTTATTGGAAATATGAAATGTTTGAATATTTGGGAAGTCATGATGCAAGAAGTTGAAAAAGATTAAGAGGCAGAGAAAAAGAGGGAAACAGAGAGAGAAACAAACTATCAATTGAACTTTTTTAATAACTTGGTTTATTTGGTTTGTATATTCCCAGACTTAGCTTAATTTGTTTTATTCAGATACTACCTAGTAAAACTTCTTCTGAAATAAATTATATATGCTAAAGTCAAGATGTGAATTGACCACACACATATATCTCTTCCTCTTTTCAATAACCTAGAAAATGGTTATAAAGAAAACACACACCACCACACATACATATATATGTGTATACATACCTATAATATATGTGAGTATATACACAAACTCAATAAAGAGAACAGAAAGTAGACCATCAGCAGAAAAGAAATGCCATCAATTTCTTTTTTCTAATTTTTTATATGTTTATTCATTTTTGAGAGAGAGGGTTGCCAATATCTTTATCTTAAAAAGTAGAGTGACAAGAGATATGATATGTAGTTGACCAAAAATGAAGGGGTAAGTATATTACTTAAAAAATAACCAGGAGAGAAATTAAATATAGTAATATCAACACTTGGTTAGTGCTTTAGGTGTATTTTGACCCATTTATCCTCATAATAATCCTCTGAGGAAGGACTATTATTATCCCCATTTTACAGATGAGGAAGAGGATTCAGAGGGACGGATTCACTTGCCTAAGTTCACACAGCTTGCAAGGGGCAGAAATGGGATTCCAGAGTGTGCTCTTCTCTACTGTAGTCTGCTGCCTCCTCACATGACTTTATTGGGAAGAGATGGGGAAGGAATATAGAAGGTGATACAAATGAGTTCATTCATCTCCTTTAGCAGTACATTAAGGCAATACTGAAAACTGATGAATTTAGCAATAATGTTAAGAGATACGGAGGTAAACACCAGAAGAAACAAAACCAGAAACTGTTTAAAGGGCTTTAAAAAAGATTTTTTTTTATGTTTTTATTTATTTTTGAGAGACAGAGCATGAGCAGGGGGGCAGAGAGAGAGGGAGACACAAAATCTGGAGCAGGCTCCAGGCTGTCAGTGCAGGGCCCAATGTGGGGCTGGAGCTCACAAACTGTGAGATCGTGACCTGAGCTGAAGTCTGACAGTCAACCAACTAAATCACCCAGGCGCCCCTGCTTAAGGGGATTTAGTAGTCCTCCTTTATCCAAGGAGAATACGTTCCAAGGCCCTCCTCCCGCTACCCCCCCCCCCCGCAAAAGGGATGCCTGAAGCTGCAGCTAGTACCAAACCCAATATATACTGTTTTTTCCTACACATACACACCTATGAAAAAGTTTAGGTTATAACCTAGGCACTCTAAGAGATTAACAGCAATAGTGAACAATAATATAGAACAATTATACTGTAATAAAAGTTATGTGACTGTGATCTCTCCAAATATCTATTGTACTGTACTCACCCTTTTTGTGATAATGTGAGATGATAAAATGCTTATGTGCAGAGATGACAGGAGGCAAATGACATTGTGACATATTGTGACATAGAGCGAGGGTACTATTGACCTTCTGCTGATTCTCCTAAGGAGGATCATCTGCTTCCAAACCCTGGGTGTGCAGTGGGTAAATGAAACCCTGGATAGCGAAACTGCGGAGAAACGGGAATTGTGAATTGCTGTACTCTTCGGACCAGCACTTGGAGAAGGAAATGGTGAACTACTTCCTTGTCATTTTCCCCTTCTTTCTGTATTATTAATGTCTTCTGTTAATAATAATTTATTCTAAACATTTCAAAAGACATAAAATTATAAATGATCTCAGGTATGGAGAGAAAAAATGGGCTCATGAAGCTAAATTATACACCCAAATTACATATTTTTTAATTTGACATGCTGATTATACAAAGATAACCTTAAATGTGAAAACAAGTAAAGTCCCTTCTCACTCATGGGAAATATCTAACCTGAGTCCCTAGAGAAGGAGGCCTGGTAATTACTCATCATAAAGCTTGGGAAGCCTCTATTTTCACACTTTGTAAGAAACGTGAAGCTAGTTCTCAATCTAATAAACAGATATCATTTGAATGATAAGATGAAAATTTAAGCATTAATAGGCACAAGAGGCTTACAACACAGGAACAGGAATGAGTGTCTGACATGTACCTTTTGTCCAACCACAGGAACTCACATCATAGACAAAAGATGAGCTGTGTAGAGAGTGGTCTTGAGAGAGTGGATTCTTGGAAGTGTTGCTGGACAGACTTCTGATGGTACAGGCACCATTCTGTATACTATATTTATTAATCAGGAAACTACATTTTTCAGTCCAGGTGTCAAATATATCTTACTATTATAAATTCAAATTAGTAGATTAAACATCAGTAAATTAAATGGTTTGGATTACAAATGGATGCATAATAAGATGTAATAAGGCCATGTCTTTAAACTGGGATCTTTCAGGCCCTGGTAATGACAAATGTTGATTTGCTGCCATCTAGTGTTCATTGCTTGAGAGACCCAAATTGAGCATTTGATGAATTTTTGTTGTTTTCCTTTATCTCTGCTGCAGTTCCTGTTATTCATGAGGCCTTATGAGACCTAAATCAAAACACTTTTCCTAACAAAACAATATTCATATATATGAAATAAATCTATAAATAGCTTTATACATTGTGGGAAGTTCCATGAATTCTGACCTAACCCACATCTACGGGCTCACCAAGTTTTATTAGCAAGTCTCTTCACAGAAAGTTTATAAAGAAAGCTCAATTATTTCAGTAATTCATCTAATCTAATTGCTGAATTTGAATGGCAATCACTATTACAAGGCAATCACTATTAACCCATACATACCCTGTAATATGTATTAAGAGTTGAGAGAGAAGGAATCCTTTTTTACCCAATATGTCAAAGAGATACTCGGCAGAAAAAAAAAATTCTGAAAATCAGCTACAAATGCCAACTAAATTGCCTCACTGAACTCTCTGAAAAGCAAAGGAAGTTTCTCAGGGGCCCAAAGAGAAAAAAAAGTGAAACAAAATGGTAAGCAGGAACTACTCACAGGTAATCCTACACTAGAGGTATTTGCTGATTCCCTAAATGTAGTCCCACAGTGGATTGGCCTACCAAAACATAGAATATGAGCTCTTGTTCAGTGTGGGCATTAAGACCTTTGACTAAAACTGTGACCCTCAAGAGACTACACCAACAAAGGAAGACCAGGAGGCTGGTCTGGGCTAAAGTTTGAGTAGAAGAAAACTTTCCCTTCCAAATTATAAATATAACCTCTCTTATGTGGGATTTGGGTTCAAATCAATATTAATCTGATTGGTTGTATATGGGGTATAATAAAATGAGAAAAGTCAAGAGTACTCCAAGGTGTTTGATGTTTAGCGTCAGTAACTGGAAAAAAAAAATGGAGTTACCATTACACAAAATGGAGAAAGCCTCAAGGGAGGCATTGATATTCAAGTGGTGATTAGGAGTTTAGTAAGCGTGACATGTGTATTAGACATCTAAGTGGAGATATTCAGTATGCAGTTGGATGTATGAGTCTGAAGTTCAGGAGAGAGGAATGGGCTAGGGAGACATGTGTGGAAGTAGACTGTATGACCAGGGGACTATAGAGACTGGAAGAGATCACCAAGTGAGTACATGTGGATAGAGAAAAGGTTCAAGAGGTTAGTTCTGGGATATTCCAATACCAAGAGGTTAAGGAAATAAACAAAAACTAGCAAAAGAGACCTAGAATAGAGGAAAAGTAGGAAAATGTGCAATCACCAGTTAGCAAATAAAGCGAGAGAAGTTAATGAATTCAAAATAATACCAAACATATATAAAATACTGAGGAATAAATTTAGTGATAATGTGAGACTCTTATATGAAAGCTCTTTTAATTCAAAAAAACCATTATATTTGGCATTCTTATCATAATTGATAAGGCAACACTGGAATAAAACTGATAGAGTATGAAGCCATTAAAATGAATGTATAGATGCATGTTACTGACATTTAAAAAAAGTCTTCTAGGATGGTGATACATGGTAAAGACTAAACAAGGCATCAGGACAAAGTTGATAGTATGAAGTTTTTTGTTTTTTTTTAAACTTGGTATATTTAGTATATACATGAAGGAAAGGAGTAAGGTATAAAAGACTATTACCAGTGATTATCATATGACAGGGTTTCAGTTTCTGCATTATAAATGTCTGGATGATTGTTTGAATTGTTACTATGAGTACACACAAACATTATTAACAAGCTTAAAAATTTTAATGAAGTTTACATGGCGTATACAATAGTATGGAAATGAAAGTATAACATAATGTTAATTCAAAAAACAGAAATAAGCGTATTGTATACAGTATGACCAAAATTAAAATATGCATGGAAAGCAGACTGAAAACAAAATTGCCTTAAAAAGCTAATTGGGATTCTCTTTAAGAAGTAGTACTGAATATTTTTTCCTTTTTCTCTGTGGTTCTATGTCTTTCAAATTCTCTATGAGTTTTCCTACTTTTGTTTTGACGGCGTATTACAAAAATTTCCAAACACACAAAGAAAAAGTATAATGAAATACCAGGTACCTACCAGCCAGCTTCAATGACCATCAAAATTTAGGTATATATGTGTTATCTTTCCCTTACCTGTTTTTTTTTTTTCTGGAATATTTTAAAGCAAATTTTAGACATCTTGTCATTCTATTCTATTGACTTAAGAACAGCTTATTCTTACATAACTACACTGTCATTATTTCCTTTATAAAGACATAAAAATTCCTTAATATCATCTCAAACTCAGCCCATACTGAAAAATCTCTGATTGCCTGAAACATCTTTATCTAGACAGTTTGTTCTGAATAAGAATCCAAACAGGTCCCATCTTTGCATTCTGTTGTACTTCCAGCACAATAACACCCGCAGTGTTGCAGGCTGAATTTTTGCCCCCAAAACGCATCCGTTGAAACCCTAAACCCTAGCACTTCAGAATGTCACTATATTTAGACATAGGATTTTTAAAGAAGTAATTACACTGAAATTAGGTCATTAGGGTGGGCCCTAATCCAATATAACTGATGTCCTTCTAAGAAGAGAAGATTAGGACTCAGGTACAGAGGGAAGACTATGGGAAGACAAAAGGACGAGGTAGGAGAGAGGCCTCTGAAAGAAACTAAGCCTGCCAACATCTTGATCTGGGACTTCTAATCTCCAGAATTGTGAGGAAATAAATTTCTGTTGCTTAGGCCAACCAGTCTATGGTACTTTGTATGGTAGACCTAGCAATGCAGTACAAGCAGTAACGCCAACATCTCTTTTGATTGGCTAATGGATATTTTGTAGAGGGGAGAAACATTTTGTCTATCAACCATACTTAGGTCTTATTCAATAAATTTGCTATTTTATATTTATTTAAATGTTTTGAATACCCTAAATCCATTTCATGAATAGTTGGCCAATTTTATTATGAGCGCTACTACTCTTGATTGCTTGCCTCTCCTAGTACCAGTAGGAACTCAGTCTGGTGCTCTGAGCTAATGAGGGAAAGCAACATATCTGCTTTCTCCAGTTTGAACGGGCTCATTTTTATATTTACTATATATTCAATTGCCTACTGGATATATCCCACTGAAACTATCTTTTCCTTTATACCTGCTCTTCCTGCCTTTCCAATGTTAATTAATTAGCCATTTTCCATCCAGTTACCTAAGCCAGAAATCTCAGTACCTTTACAACATTTTTTATTTTAAAATACTTTCAAACTTACAGAAAATATTGGAGGAATAGTACAAAGAACTTCTATCTTTGCCCAAATCTTCCAATTGTTGACATATTACATTTGCTTTATCCTTCTCTGTCTCTACACATACTCATATTTTACTTATATATACTTTTTTCTGAACCATTTGAGTAAGTTACAGATATGAAGCTTCATTACTTTTAAATAATTCAGTGTGCATTTTCTAAAAACAAAGTATCTCCTGTATTACCAGACTGTAGTCATCAAAATCAGGAAATTAACATTGTTAAAATACTACCTAGTCCACAGATCCCATTCAAATTTTGTCAATTGTCCCAATAATATCCTTACAGAAAAAGGATACAATACAGAATCGTATGTTCCACTTAGTTGTCATGCCTCTTCAGTCTCCTACAACCTGAAAAAGTTCTTTAGTTCTTTTGTCTTTCATGACCTTGACAAACTTTTGGATAGTAAAGACCTATGATTTTGTAAAATGTTCCTCAATTTGTGGTTGTCTGATCTTTCCTCACGATTAGATTCAGGTTGTACGTTTTTGGCAGGAATATCACAAAAGTGTGTTCTGAGTGTCTTTACCAGGTGGCTTACAATGCTGATCTGTCCTATTACTGGGGATGGTAACGTTGGTCACCGGTGCCAGATTTCTGTACTGTCAAGTTCCTATTTTTCCCTTTGTAATTAGTATTTGGTCAGAAGATACTTTAAGACTATAATGTTCCTCTTAAAATTCTCACCCTCTGGTATTAGCATACATTGATGATTCTTGGCTGAATCAGTTTTTACTATAATAGTTGCCAAATGATGATATATCTACCTACATCATTCCTTCTACATTTATTAGTTGGCGATCTAAGATAAGAAAGGACGTTTCTTTATGCCCATTTAAAAATATTCATGTACTTATTTCAGTATAGACTCAAGTTTTCCTATTTTATTCAGCAGATCATAACCTATTAATATTATTAAAGTGGTGCTCAGATTGCCCCAGATGTTGCTGATGGGGGGCTCCTTCAAGCTGGTTTCTGAGTCCCTTTCATATGTTCCATTATTCTGTAAAAACTCTTTAATTTCTGGTGTAAAAAAATTTTCCAGGCTCGTGTTATACTTCCCCTGCTCCTGTTCTGAATAAGCCATTTCCCCAAGAGGCTCTAGTTCCTTTAAATAGAGAATGGTGTTTAAAAACCAAGAAATAGGCACTATGTGCTCATTGCTTCTAAGGTATCATTGTTCCTTACATCTCTCTAGCAGAGGGAGCTAGGGGAAAAAATAGCTAAGTGGATTCAAAGTATGGACAACATTTGAGGTGAGATGTGGGGGAGTAGGAGTTTACAAGAAGAGATTTTTCAGGGAGAGAAGACAATATGCGCAAGAATGGGGACATGAGGGTATGGATTGTTTTGCATGGTACACATGAATTCAATATACATTGAAAGAAGGCAATGAGAGAGGAAACTAGTCAGGCAAACGGAGTGTCTTATAGTTTAAGTAAAGCGACTACATTTTCTCCTACAGATAGTCCTTGAAGAATTTTCAGGACAGTGGCATTATCACATTTATAATTTTAGTGAGGTCATTCTGGTAGCAGTATGGAGGATGGCGTTCTGGAATCAAAACTGGAGTCAGGGGACTGGTAAAGACGCCCTCCCACAATAATCTCAGTGAGAAGTGATGAAGGCTGGCACAAAGCAGTGGGAGTCAGGATGGATAGGCTATACACTGGGAGTGTTAAAAAAGCAGAGCGGACATAATTTGGTGTAAGAGGCATTTAGGATGCTCTGCAGGTATTTGGAAAACTGGGAGGACAGTGGTGGTTGAAACCAAGATAGAAATCCAGAAAGGGTAATAGATTTTATTTGTTTACTTATTTATTTATTGGTGTTTATTTATTTTGAGAGAGACAGAGACGAATGCGAGTGGGTGGGGGCAGAGAGAGAGGGAGACAGAATCTGAAGCAGGCTGCAGGCTCCAAGCTGTCAGCACAGAGCCTGATGCGGGTCTTGAACTCACGAGCTGCGAGATCATGACCTGAGCCATAGTCGGAAGCTCAACCAACTGAGCCACCTAGGCGACCCGAGAGTAATAGGTTTTCATTAGAAAGTTGAACAGTTCATTTTGAGATGCCTCAGATGGGAATTTTTTTCACTGCCTTCTCACAGCGTTTGGGAGAAAACAAGTGAGATGTGCTTTGTAAAGTGTGGTGGTTCTAATATAAATGGAAAAGCTGGCCTCCAAAGAAATATGCAGAACACTCTCACTTTACAAACTAAGCAACAGGTTATGGCATAGAGCATGACTACAAACTGCAAAAAATTCAAGAGCTGGGGAGGGGCCTGACTAGTATTTTTCCATCCCTGGTGACTCGGAGCTAAAAATGGCGCCTCTGGCAGAAATTAGAAAGCGGGAGGGGGCACTTGGCGTGGAAAAAGATGAGGGTTTTCTTTTTGTTCTGCTTTAAACACATGGCGACATAACACCGCGCCAGACGAATCATGGAAATTTGTTTCCTTAATATCTGGTCTGTCGCACAATTCTATTCTCCACGCTTAAAAGGATGTTTCATTTTGTGGGCGCGATCGCTAGGGCGGTGACGTGCCTGTTGCTTTCCTTCATTCATGCTTCTCGCCTCGGAGGGCTCCACGACTGCCTCCCTGTCTATCCCTGCCCCCTCTCGTTTTGCTCCAGCGATGGCTACGGTTTTGAGGGACAAAACGCTTTTTCAGGCGTGACGACCAAATGGGTTCAGACCCTTCCCTGGGCCCCTCAGCGCCGGGCATTTCTTTCTCTTTGGAGGGCCGCGGCCTCGCGCTTTCCGCACGGGCACGAGGAGTCCGGCGCGCGATCACCGGAGCGCGTGCCCGGCCGTAGTCTGAAGGCCCGCGGGCCGGCGCGCGCGCACCGCCTCCACAGGCGCCGCATTGCAGCAGCTCGGGGCCCCGGCGTAGGCGGCGCGGGGGCGGGGCCGCGGACCGGAGTCTAAGTTGGGCAGCGGTCCAGTCCCGGAGCTCGGGCCGCATCGGTTGTCGTGGGAACGGCGGCGTAGGCAGGCGCTGACGTCAGCAGGCGGCGAGCCGCCCGCACTGCGGCACCAAGTCGGCTCTCTGAGCAGGAGTGGCTGGCTGGTTGCTGGGTGGCTGCGGGGGCGTCCCGTGACTGCCCCGCCCCGCCCCGCCCCGCCCCGCCCGGCGCGGTAGGCTGCTTCGCACCGTCCCAGTGTCCGCCCGGGGGGAACGGGCCGTCGGCCGCTCTGAGTTCAGTTCTCTGTGAGTACGCTGCAGGCCTGCTGGTGGCGGGAGCCCGGGCCGGGCCCTGGGCCTGCCTCGGCCTTCTCCGGGGGCCGCGACTTGGGGGACTGCTTGAGTCCGAGAGCGCGGGGGCGGCACTGCGCCACCGCAGGCTGACCCGCCAAGTGCCGCGGAGCCTTGGGATGTAGTTTCTGATGAATACCTCTAAGTACTTTCCCGTTCCCTTCCCTGGGCTCCCATCCCTGGGCTCCCATCCCGGGCCCGCCCAGTGTGGTGTCCTGAGCCAGCGTGGAGGGAATGCAATCTTTGGCTTTCCTACTCCGGATTCTGGCTTAAAAGCATTTAAGTCAGATGCGCACTAAGGATGTTTATTTCCTTTTAGGGTGTCTGTTTCCTTTTAGGGTGTCAGCTTGGTGCTGAATCTCGAACCGGTGAAATGCCTTAATTACATCTGAGAAAAGGTGATCAGTGTGTTACGTTTATAAGAAAAGGGTCGTTTTGATATGTATGTGAAAAGTACACCCTTTAGAATCGCTACCAATGGTTGTGCTGCATTTCAGCATTACTGTGAGAACATCTACTCACTGGGGTATATGGCTTTCACGTTTTGAGAAAAGGATGCTAACAATTTTCTCACCTGTTGCTTTAACTATTGCTGTTACTGATTGTGCTTTCAGGAGGAAGATTGCTCGTTGTGAGAACTCTGGGAAGTTTTTAAAAAATATCTGAAAAATCCAAATACCAAACGTTTTTTAAAACCGTGCTTGGTTTATTTGTTTATCTTGTTTATTTATGGAGGCTATCTTCATTTATTAGTTGAATTATGCATACAGGGTTTTTTTTTGGATTCTTTTTTTTTTTCCTGTGCTATAAAATTCAGTTAAAGGGTAAATTATTCAAGCCTCTGCTTCTTCTCCCCATGGTCTTTGCACATGTATTGGCCAATAATCAGATGTTTAGAGAAAAGGAAATATGAGATGAAATGTACTGCATCTCATATATAAATAGCAAAATTTAGTATTTCTTAGCAGCTCCTATAAAGGGAATTGTGAGGGAGAAGCTTTAAAATAATGGTATATATGAGGGCCAGAGATACCATTTTAAATTTGTCCCTTAATTTTTGCCAGTGATGTTACTAATCAAATATTAGTCATTCATTCAAACACATTAATGTTTGGAGGTGATTATTTCTGTTATGTATATGCTATATTAAGTAATATTAGTGTCTATGCAACTATACATTGTACTACTGATAGTAAATAATGTGAACTTGTAATTCACTTGATGTATTTTATTTATGGCACAATTATTTTTAGTACTATAATAATAGACATAATTTTATTGAGCACCTACAATGTGTCAGCCATGTGCTGATCACTTTGCTTTTCACTATTTCCTTTTCTCCTTACAATAAAGTAGGTGCCATTTTAATTTCCTGGGTCATAGAACGTTTTACCAAGGTGGAAATAAAGGGCTGAGGTAGAGAGGGAGGTGTAAAGCTCAAAGCACTGTGGGATCACAGAGAAGTATTTAACTGCCCCTTTAGGTTAGAGAGCTCCCAGAAAAGATACCATTTACATTTAGTGTTAAAGGATAGTTAGGAGTTTCCTAGACAAAAGAAGAAAGTCATTTCTTAGGAGAGAGAGGTGTACGTGTAATGGTACAAAGGCAAGAAGGAGTTTGGCATGATTAAAGGCTTGTAAGTAGCTGCACATGGCTAGAGTTCAAAATGTGCATGGAAATGTGGCTGGAGAAAGAGAGGTTTAAAAAAAAAAAAGGGCAGGGAGTCATCTTATAAGTAGCCTAGAACCCCGGTGGTAAGGACTTAACTAGTTTTTCCAGTGGGTGATTGGAATCTAGTGAAGAGATTTAAAAAAAAATTTTGTAATGTTTATTTTTTTTTAGAGAGAGACAGCACGAGTGGGGAAGGGGCAGAGAGAGAGGGAGACACAGAATCTGAAGCAGGCTCCAGGCTCTGAACTGTCAGCACAGATGCGGGGCCGAACTCACGAACCACGAGACCATGACCTGAGCTGAAGTCGGAGGCTCAACTGAGTGAGCCACCTAGGTGCCTCAGAACCTAGTGAAGATATTTAAACAGAAATGATGCCATCATGTTTGTATTTTAGAAAATTCCTCTGCTTGCAACGTGGAGGATGACTATTTATTTTTAAAAGGATAGGGTGATGGAAACATGGAAACAATCTTAAGAAAAAGAAGTAAAAACTTTCCACAGTCTTTTTGTCTCTCAAAGCTACTGCCTCATGTCACTGCCTTTGGGGGTGGGGGAAGACAGTTGGAAGCAGAATTGTAGAAATAATTATCCACACGTTTCTATAGGTCTCACCTTCCATTCATTCTTTCGCCTATGGCTGCCGGATTTCTGCCCATTCACAAACATTTTTGCAAACACGTGACTTCCAGACTGCAGATCCAGTGGACACGCTTCACAACTTGCTCAAATCTTCAGTCTGGCTCTCCTTGCTGCATTACTATATTCTGTTGCCTACCAAACAATCTGATTATACATACACAAACACAGATTTATATATACAGTGCTAATAGCTGTCATTTTCAAAGGGCTTGCCATGTTCTAGGCATTGTGCTAAGTATTTTACATGCATATTCTTATTTCATTTTTACAAAAACCTTGTGAGTAATTTACAGTTATGATTCCCTTTCGAACGATTAGGAAGTTGAGGTCCAGAGATTAATTTACTGGCAGGTGGAACTGGGATTTGAATCCAGGGATCTGACAGTGGAGCCATCGTTTGTAGCTGGTTAGTGCCCCAGCTCAACATGCCCCACCAAGCTCACCTGAGTGTTGTCCCGGTAGGAAATATCTGTTACAATCGTAACAGATGTTTATCAGTGCTTTTTTTTAAGGCATTGTTCTAAATCATCTAACCCTTACAACAACCTTTTGAATGTGCACCTTTAGATTGATTTTACAGATGAGGAAACAAACACCTAAGGTCCCAATTAATTGTTTGTAAGACTAATCCCAAGACTTGGGTTTTAAAGTTCTCCGTTATGCTTGTACTGTATTCCAGTTAATAATACTACTAGCGTAATTATTCTACTTGCAGAAGCACGAGAATCATCCTTTACTCTTTGTCCTGCCTCTTCAGTCATTTTTATCTTTCTGAAATGTCTAAAATATCATATTTTTTAAGGGAAAACAGGTTAAGCTGAATATAAGTAAGCCTTTTCTTAATGACTCAAAGTCATATATATAGTTCAGATGTTTTCCTACGTATTGAATGACCAGGGAATATATAAATATTAGGTTCTTATTTGCTTTATGTTTCAGTTACTGATGCACTTGCCTTTGCGTCTTCTCTTTTTTCTAACTTAGGGTAGATTGGAAAGTGGATGACCAAACTTATTAGATCTGTATCTACTAGAAAGAGTACATTCGGGCTCCCATCAGTAAAGTGTAAGAGTCTTTACTGTGTGGATTTAGTGACATCTATTTTGTCTGTGTACCAGATAGTTGTTATATTTAAACTGCATAATTAGGTGTATGTGTGTAGTCATTCTTTCCTTTTTAGCGTTTCTTCTCAGAGTTTTCTGTCCAGAATACCCTTAATATTAGAGGAACATGAATGTGGATCCCCAGGGATCTGGAGCCTCAACCAATAATTGCTGAGCCAATTCAAATTATATTTTTCTCTCTTTTTTTTTTCTTTAACAGTCTTCCACTTTATTCTTTAAAATGTGTGAATATTATGCTCTAAGGTGGAAATTAATATGTTTTGGACACATACCTCCATCTTTAAGTAAAATTGGAAATGCAGGAATATGTATACTGAGTTTATCCCTGGTTTTGATATGTAATAATACCCACCCAGGTTTTTATTTGAGGAGAATGATATGAATGCTTGTGCTTAACCTTCTCTATTGTTGCAGCATTTTCAGTGGCAGGTACAAAAATGTTTAAATTCATTTTCTGTTAATATGGTACCCACAGTCATACTTTACCAATATAATAGTGTGTGCTCTTGGGAAAGTCAATTCTGGGGTGGAGTTTGGCTTCTTAAAAGTACATTGAAAAGCTTATTTTTTACTTACAACACTTTTATTAAAAGTGCATTAATATACAAAGTATATATTTACTGCTTTCAAGATTCTTTTTAAATTTTTTGTTTCAAACATATAAATATTTTACCCAAATACGATCCAGTTTTCTTTACCTTTTTTCAGACCCTAAACTGATTTGAATGTATTTAAGTCATTTGCATAAGATTAAAGTAAGAGAAGAGAACTTAGCTTTATTGGTATAAATCTTATGAGGTAGTAGATAAATCATGACATAATCTTGTAAGAAGAATGTTTTGTAATTTTTATTTGCAAATTCCATATTACAAGTAAATTCTCTTTGTTTTGATAGGATGCTTATCGAGTCAGGGCTTTACGTTACAACTTGGTGCTCTCCATATAGCTGAGATATGCCCACTGGTAAGACTTTTATGAAATTTATATATGCAATACATGTTACTTATTTATTTATTTGTTTATTTAAAAGTTGGGACTATTTAAAGGGATTCTTTAACCAATTAATGAATAAAGTCAATGTTATTAACCAATATTATATTTAGATATAGTTTGGTTTTCAATTTCTATTTAATGTTAATATTTAATGTTACTGTGCATCATAAATAGAAAGTTAACTGAGTAAAGGAAACTTTTAGAGGGAGTAACAGGTGAGAGGGATACAGGTGAGTGTGGTGACACCATAGCCAAAAGAAAAGTTTTTTAAGAAGAAAGGACTGGTCACTTCTTCTAAGGTAGCTAAAGAACTCAAGTAGTTGTCTAAAGACTGTGTTCTTTAACATAATAATAATGCAGATATGTGCTATAGTAATATTGTTCAGAAAATGATGAGTCTTTATCATTTGTAGTGGAGAGTGAAGCCAAACTGAAAACCAGAGTTCGCTTTGAGGAATTGCTTAAGACCCACCATGATGTTATACATGAACGAAAAAAACTGAAGAAAAAAACTGGCATATCTGGAGAAAAAATTGTAGTGAGTAATCAGTTATTTGGTAATGATGACTTATATTCTGCATGAAATTATGACTCTCATATTAAAACTCTGAGGAACTTTGGAAATTAACAACAGTAAAGCTATGTCATGGTCAATAATGTGTGGTAAAATAAAGTTTACAGTAAAATCCACGTCACTCTTGGGGTACTGAGTTCAGTCTTGAGTGCTGTCCTATGAGAATAATGTAGACAGAGTGATGAGAGATTGGGCAAACTCAGGTGCCCACACATATTACACATTTTTATTTTTTTTTTTATTTTTTATTTTAAAAAAAAATTTTTTTTTTCAACGTTTATTTATTTTTGGGACAGAGAGAGACAGAGCATGAACGGGGGAGGGGCAGAGAGAGAGGGAGACACAGAATCAGAAACAGGCTCCAGGCTCTGAGCCATCAGCCCATAGCCCGACGCGGGGCTCGAACTCACGGACTGCGAGATCGTGACCTGGCTGAAGTCGGACGCTTAACCGACTGCACCACCCAGGTGCCCCAAACACATTTTTAAAGAAAATGAAGATTTTTAACCCAGCATTGTGAAGGACTTAGGGAGTAATTATCTTACTTCAGCTATTCAGTGGCTTATCTAGACTTACCCAGTCTAGATAATTTGATTCTACCCAGCAGAAGCAAGAGGAATCAGTGGAACCTTAAGACCGTAATTATCCTTTTGTGCTTGAGGTGCGCTTTCAAATGATAGAATTTTTTTGGCAGTACGTTTGAAGAGATTAAAAATGCAGAACTCAAATAGTACTAAACAAATCAACAAATGACTGCAACCTGATTCCAGGGTATTATAAAGTGTCTATAATAGTATCCACAATTAATGTAATAGTCACTCTTTAAACCTGTCTAGCTACTTCACTCCCACCTTTTACTCCTTTGACCATAATCTGTTTTGTGCACGCACACACACACACACACACACACACACACACAAATAACTTCATGCATGTTCTGGTAAATTGGTATATAGTGTTTCTTTGGCAGGAGTTTTAGAAGTTATATATATAACCTGTATTTTGTAGCAAATTTTACCCTATTCTGAATTTTGTCATGTGCTCTCTTCATTCTAATATTCTCTTTGGCAGTTACCAGTGTAATAGTATATATTCTCAAGTGAAGCAAAAGTAAGTACTGACATTAGCCAGAATCAGCTGCACACACATACGGGGTTCATAGTACACCTGTGTAGTACTGCACATCAGTTTAGAACTACTGACAGAATGGGGCAGGTTAGGTCTCCTGTAGTGGATGCTGCCCTTAGATAGAACGTGCTTCTTCTGGTGGTACCAGTATGTAGTTTGGTAGGGAACAGAGGCATGTGGAGGATGGAACATTGCTTATTGGGATATGCCCTTTCCTTGAGCAAGTTGGTATGTACTCAAAAAAAGCAGAAAGAACCCTGGAAACAACTGAGGATATTTTTATGGACTTAGTCAAAGTGAAACCTCATATTTTCTCTCACTATTAGAACTGGGCTTTGTGAGTATGAACCAAATGCTGTTTAGGCCTGGAATGCTCAGTTAAGTGGACAGCCAGAAAATGGGCAGAAGGTACATCCATTTACCTATGGTCCAGTTTAGATATTGGGAACACACAAGTGTGAGGTGACTAAACATGACCTACCCAGCCTCTTTTAGTTCATAGGAGGCCATTTAAAATCTCTCTCTCTCCCTCTCCCTCTCTCTCTCTCTCTCTCTCTCTCTCTTTTTCAGAGATGAGTATAGTAGGAAAAAATACTTAGGAAGAGATTGTTCAGCTCAAAAGAAGGGGGGATATTCCTGGAGGACTTAGAGGGAAACAAAATGTTTTTGAAATGATTTATTTTAGGAGTAGAGGAAGAATATCTGCTTCTATTTACTAGATAGCAGTGCTTTTCTATCTTTCAAGCACTTCTAAACATTTTATGCATATCCACTCATTTTTAATACAAACAACAAAATGATGTGGTTTATCTCCATTTATAAATGAGGAAACTAGATCACAGAGGTTGAATAATTTGCCTAAATTTGCACAGTTAGTGGTAGAACCAGACAGAATTCACAGTCTGGCTGTGGAACCTCCTCTCCTAACCACAACCCAGTAGGATCTCTTTCACTAAGGTGCGAAGAGATAGGACCTCTTCACGACAAAAACAAGGAGTCTCATGTACAGAGCAGGCTGTTCATGGGAAGGGAAGCTGGCTGAAATAAGAAAAGGAAGCAAGGAAAAGGCTATAATAACTCGTAATAATGGCAGATTCACCTTATTTTTCAGCAATCTATTAGGCACTGTGATGAGAATTTTCCAAATGCTGTTTCTGATTCTCATGTTAATCATGGAACATAGGTATTGAGGCTCTTACTTTGCACATGAGAGATTTTATAGACATGACAGATTTTATAGACATCTGAACAGAAAAACCACTTAACAAAGGTGTTAAGTGGTTTGCCAGGGCCATATAACCAAAAGTAGAATAAGTGAGATTTAAAACCACCACCTCCCATGTTCTTTCTTTAGTTGTTTTTTTTTAACTATATCTTAAGCCCAAAATGGTAGAATTGGTACCAATGGAAAATGTAGTTAGTGATGTGGAAGATAAATTTGAAGCATTCTTCCATGAGAAGAAGTGGCTAAAACACTTAAAGTGAAAGAAATAAGTAGTGAGGACATATAGAACTATTGGTCCTACAAATAAACGTTCCTGGACATTTATTTTTAATTTTTAAAATTTTTTATTCCAGAGAGAGAGGGAGAGCATGTGTGTGAGCGTGAACAGGACAGAGAGGCAGAGGGTGAGAGAGAATCTTAAGCAGGCTCCATGCTGAGCATGGAGCCTGATGTGGGACTCAATCCCATGACCCTGGGATCATGACCTGAGCAGAAATCAAGAGCCAGATGCTCAACCAACTGAGCCACCCAGGCGACTCGAAACTTCCTATTTTTAAAAGTAGACTCTAAAATAGATTTTTTAAATGACAGGCGTTTGACTTACAACATTGACAGATCAAAAACAATGACAGAAAGTTTAAAAATAAAAATTTGCAGGGACGCCTGGGTGGCTCAGTCAGTTGAGTGTCTGACTGCAAGGCCTCTAACCAGATTGATTAAGAAAAAGGGAAGACACAAGTTACCAATTAGGACTATAAGAGGGTATTCACTGTAGATGTTACAGACCTGAAAAGAATAACGTAATATTTCAAATAATTTTATGACAATAAATTTAGCAGTTTAGATGAAATGCATAAATTACTTCAAAGACACAGACTACCAAAGCTCACTCAAAGAGGCATAGATAACTTGTATATTGAACACCTTTAAGATTTTTTTTTAAATTTTTTTTAACATTTATTTTTGAGACAGAGAGAGAGAGAGCATGAACAGGGGAGGGTCAGAGGGAGACATAGAATCTGAAACAGGCTCCAGGCTCTGAGCTGTCAGCACAGAGCCCGACGCCGGGGCTTGAACACACAGACCGCGAGATCATGACCTGAGCCGAAGCCGGACACCTAACCGACTGAGCCACCCAGGCGCCCCTGAACACCTTTAAAAAATGAAAACTGTGGTTAAAAACCTGCCCGTAGGGGCGCCTGGGTGGCGCAGTTGGTTAAGCGTCCGACTTCAGCCAGGTCATGATCTCGCGGTCCGGGAGTTCGAGCCCCGCATCAGGCTCTGGGCTGACGGCTCGGAGCCTGGAGCCTGTTTCCGATTCTGTGTCTCCCTCTCTCTCTGCCCCTCCCCCATTCATGCTCTGTCTCTCTCTGTCCCAAAAATAAATAAACGTTGAAAAAAAAAAAAAATTAAAAAAAAAAAAAAAACAAACCTGCCCGTAAAGAAAACTACCTACTTTTCTCAGGTGTCCACATTGGTAAATTTTACCAAACATTTGAGGAGAAGTAATAATGATTCTGTACAGACTGTTACAGACTATACAAAGTGAGCAACTGTTTCTCTACTCTTTTTTTTTTCAACGTTTATTTATTTTTGGGACAGAGAGAGACAGAGCATGAATGGGGGAGGGGCAGAGAGAGAGGGAGACACAGAATCGGAAACAGGCTCCAGGCTCTGAGCCATCAGCCCAGAGCCCGACGCGGGGCTCGAACTCCCGGACCGCGAGATCGTGACCTGGCTGAAGTCGGACGCTTAACCGACTGCGCCACCCAGGCGCCCCTGTTTCTCTACTCTTTGGGCAGGCAATCGTTAATTATCCTGATACACAAAGACATTACAAGAAAACTATACCAGTATCCCTTTTGAACATAGAGCAGACATAACTCCATAAAATATTAGGAAACCAATCTTAAGTTATATGGAAAGGATAATACCCCATGACGAGATAAAGTTTGTCTCAAGAATACATCATTAACTCAGTATTAGAAAAATCAGTCAATATAATTCATCACATTAAAAGATTAAATAAAAAACAGTATGATTGTATAAATGCAGTAAAAGGATTTGACGGAATTCATCACCCGTTCTGTTAACTCTTAAACAAAAAGAATAGAGAATTTCCTTAACTTGATAAGGGGAATCTATAAAAACCTATAGCTGACATCATACTTAAAAGTAAAACATTGAAGGCTTTTACCCTAAGTTTGAGCTTATGTCACTATGAGTATTCATGATTGTACTGGTGACCCTGACCAATGCAATAATGCTATTTTAAAAGATGGCATAAAGATTGAAAAGGGAGTAAAAGTGTCTCTGTTTACAGGTGACAAAAACCTACAAAAAGTGCTACTAACTAGAACTATTAAGTGGGTTTATGAACATAAGGTCAAAGTTGGGGCGCCTGAGTGGCTTGGTTAAGCATCTGACTTCAGCTCAGATCATGATCTGACAGTTCATGAGTTCGAGCCCCACATCAGGCTCTGTGCTGACAGCTCAGAGCCTGGAGCCTGCTTCCAGTTCTGTGTCTCCCTCTCTCTCTGCCCCTCTCCTACTCACACTCTGTCTCTCTGTCTCTCAAAAATAAATACTACAAAAATAAATTTATCAAAAACTGTACAAGGCGTGTTATATCCTGATAACCCCCAAACTGCTAAGAACAAAGGTCAAATAGATACTCATGTTCATGCATCAGAAGAATCATTGTTGTCAAATAATAACTGACAGAACATTATTATCCACTCTCTGAAAGTTGATTTATTGATTCAATTCAATTTTATCAAAATGTCAGTAGGTGTTTTTTTTTTTTAAGAATTGAAAAACTAATTTTAAAATTTACTTGTAAATTTAAGCAGTGGACTTAGAATAGCTAAAAACGATTTTTAAAAAGAAGAACAAAGTTGAAAGAATTTGACTGTCTGATTCAAAGCTCATTGTAAAGCTGTAGTAACCAAGACAACCTGTTATTGTCATAAAGATAGACATATGATTCAGTGCAACAGTATAGAGTCTAGAAGTAGACCCAAATGTGTATGGTTAATTGATTCTTGACAAAATTGCCAAGGTGTGCCAGAATTGCCAAGGAGTGAGAAAGATAACCTTTTCAAAAACTGGTGCTGGAACATATCTCCATAGACAATGTTATAAACTATGATCATATCATGTTCAGAAATTAAATAGAAGTGGAGCAAAGACCTAAGCATAAGAGCTAAAATTACATATGTTATAGAAGAAACAGGATAAAACCATTGTAACCTTGAGTTATGAATAGATTTTCTCATCATACAAAAGCATGAACATAAAAGAAAAAAGTATGAATCAGGTTTGTGAAAATTCAAGACATTGCTAAGAAAATGAAAACATATGCTATAGATGGAGAAAAATATTTTCAACAACATACTGATAAATTATGTGTAGAACATTTGAAAACTCCTAGAACTCAATGATTTGAAAATAACCCAATGAAAATGGGCAAAAAAATTTTAACACTTAAAGAAGAGATCACGGGGGCGCCTGGGTGGCTCAGTCGGTTGAGCGTCCGACTTCGGCTCAGGTCACGATCTCGCAGTCCGTGAGTTCGAGCCCCGCGTCGGGCTCTGGGCTGATGGCTCAGAGCCTGGAGCCTGCTTCCAATTCTGTGTCTCCCTCTCTCTCTGCCCCTCCCCCGTTCATGCTCTGTCTCTCTCTGTCTCAAAAATAAAAATAAAAAACGTTAAAAAAAATTAAAAAAAAAAAAGAAGAGATCATGTGTAAAGATTTTCAATACCATTGCTAATTAGGGAAATACAATTTAAAACAGTAATGATAGGGTACTCTGCTGACAGTGCAGAGCCTGCTTGGGATTCTCTCTTTCCCTCTCTCCTTGCCCCTCCCCTGCTTGCGTACTCTCTGTCAAAAAACAAACAAACAAACAAAAAACTTAAAATGTAAAACAATACTGAAATGCCATTACACACATATTTAAATAGCTAAAAAACAAAAATTGACAACGGTAAATGCTGATAAGGCCATTATGGAAATGGAACTCTTATGCGTTTGGAACTACAAAATGTTACAGCCACTTTGGGAAGCAGTTTGGCAAGTTATTTAAGAAGTTAAACATTTAGGGGTGGCTGGGTGGCTCAGTTGGTTAAGCATCTGACTTTGGATCAGGTCATAATCTCACGATTCATGAGATCAAGCCCCGAGTAGGGCTCTGTGCTTGTCAGAGCCTGGAGACTGCTTCGGATTCTGTGTCTCCCTCTCTCTCTGCCCCTCCCCCCTCAAAAATAAACATAAAAAAAAAAAAGTTAAACATCTACTTACTCTATAGCACAGTAATTCTTGGGTGCTTATACAAGAGAAACAAAAAACGTGTAACAGTGCAAAACTGGAAATAACTCAAATGTTCATTAATTAGTATATAGAGAAACAAAATGTAGTATAGATCCATGCAATGAAATACTGCTGAGCAGTTAAAGGAATAAACTACTACAAATGCAACAACATGAATGAATTCCAAAGCTTTATGCTGAGTGAAGGAAACCAGTCACAAAAGGCTATATACTGTAAGATTCCATGTATGTATGGTGACAGTTGTACCTACCTGAAGCATGCTGCATGTCCCTCTCTCTGTTCACCTGCTTGTCCTCTGGGTGAAAGTCACCATCTAACACAAATGGAGGTGGGGGACAGAGCTGTCCTTCCCAGGTCCTCAGTTGCTCATCCTCAGGTTTAATCCCCTCCTTCTGCTGATGTTACTTGATTCAGGGCTTATGTGGCTTCTCCAGAATCACCCTTCCACGGAGAAGTCTTTTCTTGTGGGTTGTGGTTTTTTTCTGCTAATTTCCTCAAAGATCTAATCCTTTCTATTTTTTATCCTTGGGAAATTTCTCAGAATATTCTATTACTAGTAACATTTCTTTTTGATTTCTATTCCTTTTCTAGTAAAAATATGTCTTATTTTAAGTAATTTTAATTAGAAAGATATATAGGCATGTATTTAGTCTGTGATTTGATTTAACTTGATAATATTTAATATTTAGCAGGATTTTCAGTGATGTATTTGAATCAGTTGTAGGGTGATTCTAGAACTATAGACTTCTGATTTTAGAATGTAACTATAAAGCAAGATAAATGACCTGTGTTTTCTGCAGGGGGAATCTGAATTGCTTTAACTCTGTGGCTCTTTTAGCAATTCTCAAATACTTTATAATTAAAGTATGCATCATTCTGCCAAAGAGAAAAATAACATTTGAGGTTTGAGCAATTTATTCACTTCTGAAAAGTCATTAACTACTTTTTCTCCCTGTTAATTACCTCATTTATCTGAAGTTACTCTCAGAAATTACTAATTGAATGCTGAGAGAATAAACTAGGATAGTGCTAATGAGATGGTCTAGAATGGTATCAGTGTGTCCAAGTGAAAAATGAAATAACTTTCCCAAGATTACACATTGAACAACGATCATTGTGCTTTCTCTTTATATAACTGAACTGTGGTCGGCTGAAGCTTTGTTATTGTGTCTTCTTTTCCCAGCTTGATGCTGTTAGAAGCAATCTTCAGAAAATTAAAGAAACTAAAAGTGATGATGTAAGTGCTAGTAACACTAATAACCCAGAGAAGATCATGCCAGTCACTAAAAACAAACTAAGGAATCTCCAGTCAGCCCCTGAAAATCCAGATGATGTCAGTGCAGAGGAAGACAAGCAAGGAAAAGCAAGTAAAAAGGTAAAAACAGCACTCCAGGTGACTGCACAGGGAATGGAACCGGCAACTCCCAGGAAGAAGGTGGATTCTATGCATCGGAAAGCACAAACCAGGTCACAGCCAGGTGTTGCTCGTCAGAAAAGCGAGAAGGCAGATGAAGAAAGAGAAAATAATAATTTAGATGAGGAAGAAGAGCTGATGCAAGCATACCAACTTCAAGTAGCTGAAGAAATGGCAAAGGAGATTAAGAAGAAAATAAGAAAGAAACTCAAAGAACAGTTGACTTACTTTCCTTCAGATACTTCATTGCATGATGGCAAAGTGAACAGTGAAAAAAAAGATACTTCATTACATGATGGCAAATTGAACAGTGAGAAAAAAGATACTTCGTTGCATGATGGCAAATTGAACAGTGAAAGAAAAGTAAAGAAAAAGAAGAAAGTTCCAATCTCATCTAAAGCTGAGTCAAGGTACTTTGTGTTGATAAATATGAAAGGTCCTCTTTAAAAAACACTAGTGTTCTCAGCTTTTGAGTAATATCTGCAGTTATACTAAGGAAATTCTTAACCTTTCATGTGAACCTGTTGCCAGTACAATAATAACAGTTATGCTTTCCATAGCACCTTAGTATATGCTCAGTGCTTTATAAGAATTAACTCATTTATTCCTTGTGACAACCCTATGAGGAATAGTAATACTATCATCCTGTTTTGCAGATGAGGAAACTTGAAAGGGTGCAGTCACAGAACCAGTATGAAGTTTAGCCAAAACCTTACCAGTCTTGTTCTGGAGTCTCTAACCCTTAACCACTTATTTATATCAGCTTATTTAATAACAGAAACCCAACTTCTCCCTCATTTTTGAGTTATGAATGCCTGTTCAGATATATGAATATAGTGTTTTTTTCGTTATCATACAAGTAACATTTGCTTATTGTAGAGCATACCAACATAAAGAAGAAGCTAAAAGTAACCCAGCCATCCAGAGGTAATCATTATAAGAAATTTTGTATTCTAGGTTTTTTTTTCTGTATATGATACTTACACATATGTGTTTGCATGTACAATGTGAGTTTCTGTGATCATACTTGTATTCTTATGTCTCTCTTTGGGGAAAGCAAGATAAAAAATGTCTTTTAACTAATTACCTCCATTTTCTATAATCCATATTTACATAAACAACTTGAGGTGAGAACATTCTATATTTGATTATTCCCTGGCATTCAGGGACAGTTTGCCTTAGTGTCCTCACCTAAACATAATTCCCCTCTTGCCAAAAGCTAGACAACCAGTGGTAACAAAGGGAAGGCAAATAGATTTGCTACCTGAACACGTTACTATATGTATTGGTTATCTGTTGCTACATTAAAAAGCTACTCTAGGGGCTCCTGGGTGGCTCAGTCGGTTAAGCGTCCAACTTAGGCTCAGGTCATGATCTCATGGCTCATTAGTTTAAGCCCCGCTTCGGGCTCTGTGTTGACAGCTCAGAGCCTGGAGCCTGCTTTGGATTCTCTCTCTCTCTCTCTCTCTCTGGCCCTCCCCCTGTCTCTCTGTCCCTCCCCCTCCCCCGCTCATGCTTGTGTGTGCTCTCTCTCTCTCTCAAGGATAAACATTTAAAAAATTAAAAGAAAAAGCTACTCTAGAAGTTAGCAAAACAGCACTTATTGTCTCAAGTTTCTTTGGATCAAGAACCTGAGCCTGGCTTGACTGGGTGCCTCTGACTCAGGGTCTCTCATAGGCTGCAATTAGGACGTCAGCTGGGGCTGCACTCATCTTCACGCTCGGCTGGGGGACATCGTTTTTGGAAGGCTTGAGATGCCCATTTTTAAGTTTACTCATGTGGTGCTTGGCAGGTCTCAGGTCCTGACTGACTTTTGGCCAGAGATATCAGTTCCTTGCCACATGGACCTCTCCATATGAGCTACTTGGAAAGGGAGATGGAGAGAAGTCATAGTCTTTGTGAAACCTGATCATGGTGTGGAAGTGACATCTGTTACTTTTGTCCTATTTTGTCTATTAGAAGTGGGTCACTAGATTCAGCCCACAGTCAAGGGAAGGGGATTAGACAAAGATACTAATGGCAAGAGGTGAGGATCGAGAGCCATCTTAGAGCCTGCCTGCCACAGTATACCACAAACCTTTCTTACAACTACTGTGTCTGTTATGGACTGGTAAGCCATACTCACTATTAAATATTAGTTCATGAATTTTAAATAAAACCATGGGTTACATGACTGGCATGCAAAAGATAGCTCTCTTTAAATACAAATACATGTATTTGGTGATGTGATAAAATGGCATGGCCTTCTGGAGTGATAGGCAGTTTTGAAATATTTTTCTAATCTTTTTATTTCTCAACGTGTTTTTTAAAAATATGACTATATATATTGAAGTCAGTTTTTTATTACTTAGATGCAGATTTTTTACTTGATAAATTACAAACTTTAATAGGCTGGTTTTTCTCCACAACTCAGTATGCTTTTAGGCTGCTACCCCTTACCATTTATTAGTTCATGTGATGCAGACCTTTAAAATTGTTAATTTTAATAACAGCCTTCTGAAAATGTAGTGGCACACCAGCCACTGGAAAACACAAGCAATTAATCATTACCTAGAAGTCAAAAGTTGGGTGTTTGAAGCCTCTTGAAAGCAGAACAAACTTAAAACATTTTTTTTTTGTTTTTAAATAATTTAAAAATTCCTTCATTAGTCGTTTACTTGGCAACAGGGTGAGGATCCTTTCAACAGTCAGTGGAAAAACAGAGCCCCTTGTCGGGCTCTGTGCTGACAGCTTGGAGCCTGGATCCCGCTTCGGATTCTGTGTCTCCCTCTCTCTCTGCCCTCCACTACTCATACTTTGTCTCTCCTTCTCAAAAATAAACATTTTAAAAATTAAAAAAAAAAAGATCTATTGCTCATAAGCATACAAATTCATTTTTTTTCTGGGAGTTTACAGTTTAAGTTTAATTTGGCTCATGGGTATGTAACTCATTACCAAATATGAAATATTACCCATTGATACCTAATTTGACAGTTCACCATTTTAGTGCATAATAAAATATATGTATCCCCTTAGCAGGAAATAATACTGATTTTAGGATTATCCTTGACTCTGTTCATTGTTCACTTTGCTGCACCATTAAGAAGAAAGTGAAGAATGCATTTGTAACAGCTTGTACTTGGGTTGTATTTGCAGTACATTAACCATCTCTGATGACACAGTTGAAGGTGAACAAAAGAAGAAATCTCCAGTTAGAACAGTTACTTTGGATTCTCATCAAGATGGTAAAATAAGCTCAATGGAAGAAAATGGAGAACACAGCATGCAAGAGGACACAAAATCCAAACCAAAAAAAAAGAAAAAGAAGGCCAGATCAGGTTTGTTATCCAAATTAAGTGAAAAAATGTGTGCCTTGATAAAAAGAATTTGATTCTAAAACTTTGAGTCCTTAAAACTAAAGAATATCTGGTTCCAAAGACTATAATTGAAAAAAATCCAATATAACATACAGTCGACCCTTGAACAACATGGGTTTGAACTGTGCAGTCTCATTTAAACAGATTTTTTTTGATAAATAAGTACAGTACTGTAAATGTATTTTCTTTTCCTTGTGATTTCCTTGTAACATTTTCTTTTCTCTGTCTTTATTGTAATAAGAGTATATATATTCTTGCCAAATATGTGCAACATGTAAAATACGTGTTAATCGACTATTTATGTTATCATTAAGGCTTCTGGTCACCAATAGGCCATTAGTAAAGTTTTGGGGGGGGGTCAGAGGTTAAACACAGGTTTGCAACTGCACAAGAGGTTGGCGCCCCAACCCTGGCATTGTTCAAGAGGTAACTGTATTTGGCACTTGTTCTTGGGTTCATCTATATTAAAACATTATTTGTAACTGTGGGTCTCTGTGATGAGTTAATATTACTTGAGTCACCTCTAATTCTTAATTTAATTGAACCCTAGAATGACATTAACTTTGTAGTTCACTTTTGTGGCACAGAAGATTTCTTCTTTATACCATTGAGTTTTAGAACCCCTAAATAATTAAGACCCGTAGTTATTAAGAGCTATAAATGGTCACAGCCAATAAACATTTCAGATGTTAAGACTGTATCCCTCTGTCAAACATGGTTGTCTTCCCATGTCCTCAGCCTAATTCAGCTTCTGTTCTTTCTTCCCACTTTTCCTTTCCCCCCACTTACTTTCTATTTTTCTCTTTACTCATTTCTTTCCTCTTATTTTTCTTTACTTGTTACTGCCTTTTTCCTACCTCTTATTTTTTTTTCCTTTTCAATTTCCATTTTATTGGCCAAAAAATGGGACCAAAATAGGCAATTTTTAAAAAATTTAATGTTTATTTTAGAGAGAGAGAGCAGGGGAACAGAGAGGGGACAGGGGATCTGAAGTGGGCTCTGCACTGACAGCAGGGAGCCCAACGTTGGGCTCCCTCTCAAGAACTGTGAGATCATGAAGATCTGAGCCCAAGTTGTATGCTTAACCTACTGAGCCACCCAAGTGCCCTACAGAATAGGCAACTTTAAAATTTATGGTAGTTATTCATTGGATATGCAATTGATGATGCTTTGTGGTTCCCATTACTACATTTTTAAAATGTTTGTTGCAGTGTGGTATACATATAGAAAAGTGTGCAGGTGTCGGGGACACTACTTAGTGAATTTTCACCAACTGAATGTGCCTATAAAATCATCATCCAAATCAAGAAACAGAACATCATTAGCACCCAGAAATCCCTTAAATACCCCTCCAGTTCATTGCCCTTCAGGAGTACACATCATCTTGACATGTAACACAGTTTATTTTTGTCAATTTTTCTACTTTAGTATAAATAGAATCAGAAATACTGTGCTCTTTGTGTCTGGCTTCTTTCACTCAAAATTATTTTTGTGAGATTTATACTGTTGTTGCCCGTAGTGGAGCTTCTTCATTATCAGTTCTGCTTTTGCACCGTATATGTATCCACTGTGTGAATGTACCACAGTAATTTACCTGTTGTACTGATGGACATTTGAGTTGTTTCTAGTTTTAGGTGAGTACAGATAAAGCTATAATATTCTAGTCACATCTTCTGTCTGGGGAGCGTAGATACACATTTTTCTTGGCCATCTTCTTAGGAGAGAGTCACTGTGTCACAGATTGTGTATATTTTTCACTTTAATAAATATTTGCCATTTTCCAGAGCTGGTTTAGTATTGATGATACTAGCAATATTTGAGAGCTCCCAGTGCTTCACATCTTCACTAACATAGTGTCAGTATTTTAAAATTGTGGGCATTCTTAATATATAGTGATATTTCGTTTTTACTTTAAACTTTTGTAACTAGTGAAGTTGAACAACTTCTTCATGTTTATTGTCTGCTTGGATTTCTTTATTTGCAAATTTGTTGAAGTCTTCTATGTGTGTTTTTTAAGAAATGGAATTGTCTGCCTTCTCTAATGTGAGAATATTTCATATAGCTAGATGACAGTCTTTTCTCAGATAGGAATACGTATGTACATACACACGTGCATAGTGCAGCTATCTTCCCACTCTGGCTTTTACTCTTCTATTACTGGTATTTTTTGAAAAGCAGAATTTGAAAATTTGATATAGCCCTATTTATCCACTTTGTTCCTTTGATGGCAAGTGCTTTCTGAGATTTGAGAAATATTTCCCAAGTCCTGAAGATGTTTTTGTATACATTATTTTCTGAAAGTTTTTTGTTTGCTTTTCGCATTTAGCTCTACATTTCATCTGGAATTAATTTATTCTTGTGTACGGTGAGAGGTAGTGGTTAAGACCCGTTTTTTTCCCGTGTGAATGTATAATTGACCTAGTACCATTTATGGAAGAGAGCATTTTTTCCCCCTGTATTGCAGTGTCACCTTTATCATCAATAACATGACTATGTGAATGGATCAGTTTCCATTCTGTTGCATTAGACTGTTTGTACCAATACAACTATGACTTAATTACTGTACCTTTATGATAGATCTTGCTGTTTAGTTGTGTAATTACTCCAGTAGTTTTTTCTTATTCAGCATTACCTGGGCTATTCTTGGCCCTTTGAATTTCCGGATGAATTTTAGAAGCAGCTTCTCAATTCTCCCTCTTTTTTCCCCCACACCCACCATTATTTTGATCCAGAATTGAAAGATATTTATAGTTTAACAACTTTCTAGATCGATTTGACATCTTTACCAAGTATTAATTCTTGCCACTTATGAAATTGGTGTGCCCCTCCATTTATTTACATCTCCAGTTTATCTTGGTAATATTGTAAGTTTCGGGAGAGTCTGTCTTTAGATTTATTCCTAGGTATTTGATGTTTCTTAATGCTGTCATAAATGACATTGTTTTTTAAATTTTTTCTGTTTGTTTGCTGCTGGTTTGTGTGTGTGTGTGTGTGCGCGCGCATGTATACATGCTTCTAAATCTATGTAGATAGAAATAGAATTGATTTTTTAAAAATCAGGATTGTATGCAGTGTTTCTGCTAAATTAATTTAATTACTTCTACGAGTGTATCCATAGCTTATTTTGAATTTTCTACATACACAGTCAATATCTTCTGTTAATAATGATTATTTCATTGCACTTTTTTTAGTCCTTGTATCTTACTCCTTTTTCTTGCCTTGATACGCTGGCTAGGACTTCCATTATAGTGTTAAATAGTAAGTGAAAATACCAAGTACCCTTTTCTTGTTTATCAACCTTGGGGAAAAGCTTCCGTTAATTAATTCACCACTGAGTGTGGTGTTTGCTGTAGGTTTTTTTGTAAATACCCTGTATCAAGTTTATGAGTTATCTTCTATTCTAATTGGCTAATAGTTTTTTAAAATCATGAATAGATAGGGGCGCTTGGGTGGCTCAGTTGGTTAAGCGTCCAACTTCGGCTCAGGTCATGATCTCGCGGTCCATGAGTTCGAGCCCCGCGTTGGGCTCTGCTGATAGCTCAGAGCCTGGAGCCTATTTTGGATTCTTTGTCTCCCTCTCTCTCTGACCCTCCCCGGTTCATGCTCTGTCTCTGTCTGTCTCAAAAATAAATAAACGTTTAAAAAAAATTTAAATCATGAATAGATACTGAATTTTATCAGGTGCTTTTTCTGTATCTCTCAACTTGATCATATAAATTTTCACCATTTTTTTCTATTAATGTGACTAATTGTTATTTGAATATTAAGTCATCTGTGTGTTCCTGGAAGAGGTCCTCTTTCTCTACTTTTTAATCTGTTACTGGATTTGAATAACTGATACTTTGTTTAGGATTTTTGTATCTGGGGTCCTGAGCGAGAATGGTTTGTACTTTTCCTTTCTTGAAATACTGAGAGTTTTTGATACCAAGGTTTTGGTGATCTCAAAAATAGTTGGGAAATGTTTCATCTTTTTCACTTCTCTAGAAATATTTGTATTAATTGGTGTTTTTCCTTCCATAAATGTTTGGAGAATTTACTAATGAAGTCTTTTTGGTCAAGTTTTCTTTGTGGGAAGAATTTTACATCTGATGTAGTTTCTTTAATAAATATCACTCTTCATATTTTCTATTTCTTCTGTCAGGTTTGAGAGACTGTATTTCTTGAGAATTTTGTCTATTTAATCCAAATTTTCAAATTTTCTATGTCTACAGCATCTGAAAGGGTGTCCCTTGATCTTGGTAATTCATTTTCTCATGATATCTTAATAAGTCTCAGGATTTTCAAAGAATCACCCTTTAGCTTTGAATTTTATCTGTCGTACATTTGTGTACTATTTTGATTATTTTATTTATATTAGTTTTTTCATTCTGCTTTTATTTGCTATTTATTTCTAGCTTTGTAAGATAGATTTTAATAAGATTTCAGTCTTTATGTGTATTTAAGATCTTAACTTTTCATCGAAGTATTACTTTAGTTGTATCCCACAAATTTTTGATGTATCTTCATTATCATTCAATAAAGACATTTTCTGATTTCCTTTTTAATTTCTCTTTCGATCGCCCATTTTAGAAGTATATTGTCTAAGTCTCAGGCAGCAGGTGATCTTCTAGTTATCTTGTTTTCGTTTCTATCTGCCATTGTTTTCAGAGGACAAACTGTGAGTGGTTTCAGTCTTGAATTTATTGAGGCTTTCTTTAAGACCAGCTTGTAGTCAATTTGATAGATATTCCATGTGCACTTGAAAAGAATGTGAATTCTGATGCCATGGGGCACAGTGTTCTATGTATGTCAGTTAGATTGGATTTATTGTGTCCAGCTCATTTTCCTGATTTTTTTTTGTCCTGCTTATTCTATCATTTGTTAAGTGTTAAAATTCACACTGTAATTTTGGGTTTTTCTTTTTCTTTTTATTTCTGTTTTTTTCTTTATATTTTTTGAAATTATGTTATTGAATTTATGCATGTTTAGTATCATTATATCTTCCTGTCAGATTGATACTTGCAAGTTGTCTTAATCATTGAGGCTGCTGTAACGAAATATCATAGACTGGATGGCTTAATGAAGTTATTTGCACATTTCTGGAGGCTGGGAAGTTCAAGATCAAGGCACCCACAAATTTTGTGTCTGGTGAGGACCCACTTCCTGGTTGTAGACTTTCATAAGGGCACTAATCCCATCCATGAGGGCTCCATGCTCATGACCTAATCACCTTCCAAACACTCCAACTCTTAGTACTGTCACATTGGAAGTTAGGATTTCAACATATGAATCTTGTGGGGACAGAACCATTCAGTCTATAAGAGCAATCATTATACAGTATCTTTTTTTAATCTCTAATAATTTTTTTCCCTCAAAATCTACTTGTGTTTGAGTTTGCATCATACAGTTTTGCCCATCATCATTTCTCCATCATTACCCACAATACACTGCCAGGTGGTGCCAACTTGGTGAGGGAGGGGTAGCCTTCAGACCTATGCTTCGCCCATGGTCCCCAGGTCTAGATAGAGCTTGCCATTACTCTATTTCTCCTCCATGCCACCTCCTAGGTGTCCCACCTGTGCCTACTTTGCACCCCCCCCCCCTTTGCTTGGGCCATAGTGTCTCTTCATTTCCTTTTTGCCTTCACTTCTTTTCTTCCCCCACCCCAGAACATGTGGGGTCACAGCCCCCAGCCTGTGAGCATCTTGGGAACAGACCTTCAATAAAAGTGAAGGCAATTAAAAAAAAAAAAACAAAAGCCCCTTGTTTGCAATCTTTCTGTGTCTTAATATTTATTATCTCATTGTTTGCTTCTTGTATGATGTATCTGTTTTATGTTCCTTTTCCTCCTTGTCTTCTTTTGAATTGTTCAAGTTATTTTAAAAATTTTCTTCTAAGGGCGCCTGGGTGGCTCTGTTCGTTAAGCGTCCAGTTTTGGCTCAGGTCATGATGTCATGGTTCATGGATTCGAGCCCCGTGTCAGACTCTGTGCTGACAGCTTAGAGCCTGAAGCCTGCTTCAGATTCTGTGTCACCCTCTCTCTCTGTCCGTCCCCTGCTCTGTCTCTCTCTCAAAAACAAGTAAACATAAAAAAAAAAATTAGAAAATTTTTTCTTCTTATATTAACTTGTTAATTCTATATTCTTTTACAGTTTGTTACCCTCAAGAACATGAAGTTTATTCTTATTATAGTCTAATACAAATTAATTCCCTAACAAAATATGCTCCCCCAATACTGCTAGAACATTAGAATAGTTTAATTCCATCTTAATTTTGCCAGGTGTTTTTTTTCTGCATCTCTGTCTCCTGCCTCATAGGTTTCTTATCATGCATTTTAGTTCTGCATGTATTTTAAACTTCACAGCTAATATATTGACCATTTTGTACCGCTGATCTTTATATTCACCCCCAAATTTACTTTTTCTTTAATCTCCATTTTTAAATTTTTCATCTTCTTGAGGAGTTCAGTTTAGTATTTCCCTTAGTACAGGCCTCCTAATCCCCTCAAATTTTATTGTGTTAAAATTCCTTTACTTTACCTTCATTTTTTTTTAAGTTTATTTATTTATTTTGAGTGAGTGAGAGAGAGAGCATGTGCAAGCAGATGAGGGGCAGAGAGAGAAGGAGAGACAATCTCAAGCAGGCTCTGTGCGATCAGCACAGAGCCCAAGGCAGGGCTCGAACTCACAAACCATGAGATCATGACCTGAGCCAAGGTCAAGAGTCCAGTGCCTAACTGACTGAGCCACCCAGGTGCCCCACTTTACCTTCATCTTTGAAGCCTACTTGCTAGTATAGAATTTTAGGTTGCAGGTTTTTGTTTTTTTTTTTTTAACACTTTAAAGAAATCATGCAGTTGTCTTCTGACTTCCATCATTTCTGTTTCTAGCAGCAGTCTTATTTACATCCCATTAGTGGGATTATTACTTTTTTTCACCTCTGACTCAGCTTTAGATTTCCTTTTTCTCTTTGATTCGAGTGTTTTATCACATTATACTTAAATATGGGTTTGTTGGAAATCACCCTGCTTAGAGTTTACTGGTAGATACTACTTAACAATTGTGGAAAATTCTTGGTCAGAATTTTTTAAAATATAGTTTCTTCACTATTCCCTCCTCTTTTTCTAGACTATAAATTTATATATATAAATATAAGTGTATCTACATGTTTCTTATGTTTTTCCCCATATTCTTTTAAATTTTTTCCATTATGCTCCAGTTTGAATATTGATATAGCTCTTTGTTCCGTTTCACTAATCATGTCTTTCTTTGTATCCAGTATGCTGTTAAACACATCTATATATCCAGTTCTTAATTTCAGATGCTTTATTTTTCAGCACCAGAATGCCTGTTGGTTTTCTTAATGCATTCCAGTTCTCTGTAGAAAGTTTCCATTTTTTAAAAATGTTTTTAATGCTTATTTATTTTTGAGAGAGGGAGCGTGAGACAGAGCATGAGAAGGGGAGGGGCAGAGGGAGAGGGAGACACAGAATCCAAAACAGGCTCTAGGCTCTGAGCTGTCAGCACAGAGCCCTACATGGGGCTAGAACTCAGGAACCATGAGATTGTGACCCGAACTGAAATAGGACACTTAACCAACTGAGCCACCCAGGTGCCCCAGGAAGTTTCCATTTTAACCCATCTTTCCCTTTATTTTCTTGAGCATATTAATCATAGTTATTTAAAGTTTTTGTGTGCTAACTCCAGTCTGGATCATCTGTGGGTCAGCTTCTGTTTTCTGTCTTTTCTCTTGGTTGTTGGTTATATAGTCTTGCCTCTTTTATGTCTAGTAACTCTTTATTATATGCTGGATATGGTGTGTGGAGTGCTAGAGGCTCCAGCTGATTTTATCTCCTATTAGAGAGAGTTTCCTCTTTACTCTCTTAGGCAGATAGGGTTGAAAACTGATTTTAATCCATCAGAAATTGAGCTAGGTCAACACTGGGTTTTAGTTTTGGTAGGCTGTATTTTTGATTTGCCCCATTCCTCGGATGTGGCCTTCCAGGAGTTTTGAACTGAGAATCTGACAAATATTTATCTCCTCAGCCTGAAAGACTGTGGGATATTCAGTTTTGCCCTTCCGAGGTTTTCAGCCTAGTCCTTTAGCCTTCGGCCCCATGCAGCTTCAAAATTTAGCAGATACCTTTCGGGGGAGACTGGCCGTGTGAGGCCCCTCAAGTCTTCAGTTTTGTTACTCCGGCCCCATGTGAATGCCAGAATCTCTGCTAGCTTCTCTGTGCCCCCAGTCGGGGCCTTCTTCCAGGGGCCATGCCTGGATTCTCAACCTCTAGCTGCACCCAGAATTGGTAAGTGACCCCAGGTGAAAAGTGGCTATAGGTGGAAAATGACCATTCCCTCTAGGGCTTTATTTTGCCTGTTTTGTTTCAGGCCTCTTCCTCTGGTGGGTCATTGTTTCCTAGTACCACAAGACTGGGGAGATTTCACTACCTCTTCAGTCTCTCAGTTCAGTTTTGCGGGGAAAAATTAGCCATGTGTTTGAGGCTCTTCAAATCTCCAGTATGATGGCTGTAGCCCCATCAACCGCTAAAAGTTTACTGCTACTTTTTCTCCCAGTGGTGACCTTTTGTGGGGCTAAACCCTGATCCTCAGCATACACCCTGAATCAACAAATGTCCCCAGAGACTAAAAGAGCTTTCAGTCCATCAGCTTATCACTGAATGATTCTCCTTCTCTGGAATTTTAGTCCATCTGCTATACATTGTCTCTGTACTGTTCTGATGCTTTTAGAAATAAGGTTTTTGTAATTCATTTGACTTTTTCAAGTTGCTGATGCCAGAAGCATTGACCTGCTACCTCCTACCCAGAAGAAGAAATTACAGTTATAAATTAATTGAGTGATACATATTCTACTTAGAAAATACCTAAATAAAATCACTTTTTTGTCTTTAGTTCTCATTATTTTCTTTTTGTGTTCGTGGTTCTTGTTAGGGAAAAAAAAAGAAAAGATTCCTCACCCTATTTTAATGCATTCGTAAACATAATATTTTATCTTAGAGTGTAATCTGCGATTGTCTGGCTTTTTCTTTATTTTCCTTTGAAGTTACTTTGTTACAAAGACAAATAATCATGGATTGTAAAGATTAGGTTGCTGTATTGTTGCTATATCGTTATGGGAACAATTATAATGTAGATTTTCTTTCATGTATGTAGTTTCAGATGATAAAGAAGACACAGGTGGTGATGGTGTTCATGAAGTTACAAGCCGAGATAGTCCTGTCTATCCCAAATGTTTGCTTGATGATGATCTGGTCCTGGGAGTTTACATTCACCGAACTGATCGACTTAAATCTGATTTTATGATTTCTCACCCAATGGTAAAAATTCATGTGATTGATGAGCATACTGGTCAATATGTCAAGAAAGATGATAGGTAATGTTTTTAATTGCACAGCCAACCCTTGAATTTGAAACTGTCTGCAGTAGAAGTCCTATTTTCTATCATTAGAGATAAAGATTTGCATTAGAGAAGAGTTTACTAGTTGTCGGTGTTCATCAACCATTGATACTGATCAGTATGTTTTATGGAAGAAATGGAGAACATATGTTAATTCAGTGATTATTTTTAAAAATTTTTTGTAACATTTATTTTTGGGAGACAGAGCGTGAGCCGGGGAGGGGCAGAGAGAGAGAGAGAGACACACACACAGAATCCGAAGTGGGCTCCAGGCTCTGGGGTACCAGCACAGAGCCCAGTGTGGGGCTCGAAATCACAAACTGCAAGATCATGACCTGAGTCAAAGTCAGATGCCCAACTGACTGAGCCAGCCAGGTGCCCCCAGGGATTGATTTTAAGTCAAGGGGAGTTGAGAGAGCTTCTCCCAAACTTCATGACTAATTTATGGCATGTAACTTGCAGTGTAAATCATTGCATGTTGCACTATAAGTGCTTTAATTGTCTAACTTCATGCTTTTCTTTTGAAGTTAGTATGTTACCTGGGCCTCGTATGAGGGAAATGAATCTTGAATTTAATCTTTTTTCTAGTATTACTTCTATAGCTCATACCTGCTTGAAGCTTACAAATGAAAAGCACAGTAAAATAAATGATTATACTAGAATTCAAAAAAAGTCATTTGGTTTGAAAAATGACAGGGATGAGAAACATGAAGATTATCAGAAAAGTCACTTATTCACTTGTCTTAGGGCATACAAAAAAATATGACATACCTCAAAAGGTTTGCAATCCTGTTGTACTCATTTTCTTATTTAAATGTAGTGTACTGTTTTATCATAGACTCATTTAAGATTCTAAAGGAGTTACTTTATTGTAGCTCTGTATGCTGAACTCTTGCTTTATATTTCTGTAATAAAATGATTCACTGAAACCAATCAATAGCATATAAATACAAGATGATAGTAGGATACTACCACTTCTAAGTCTCATAAAATTTGTAATTTTCTCAGTGGACAACCAAAATAATTTTTCATCATATATCACGACTATTTGTTATTTCTTTACCTCAAGCACTATATTTTTTTCTCATCTTCTCAAAATAATCTTAATCGTGTTATTGGACGTATCTGTTTTTGAACAGTGAACGGCCTGTTTCATCTTACTGTGAAAAAGAGAATGTGGATTACATTCTTCCCATTATGACCCAGCCATTTGATTTCAAACAGTTAAAATCAAGACTTCCAGAATGGGAAGAACAAATTATATTTAATGAAAACTTCCCCTATTTGCTTCGAGATTCTGATGAGAGCCCTAAAGTCATCTTGTTTTTTGAGGTATGATTGAATAGAGTGATTTAAACTATGTTTGGTTATTAATATTTTAATTGCATAAATATAAGCTGTTGTTTTTAGTAGTTTAATAATGCAACAAAGTAGTGTGAGGATTGAATCCCCAGGATTTAGTGTTTGTAATATGCTATGGAGATAACAAGTGAGAAATTCAAGTAATAGCAAGTGTCCTGAGCATTTACTAGTGCAAGTAATTAGCCATTTGATTCACTCTATTATTTAATTCTTACAGCAACACCATGACTGTAAACTGAGGTGATGAATGTAATCTGTATCTATGTAGTCCTCTTTCTTAATCCGTTTTATAAAATGTAAACTCATTTAACCATATCGGACTCTCTAAGAGTTTATATACTATCAAGGGCAATAAAGAGGAATAGAGATCGCTTAGCTAAGACAGTGTAATATATAACCAAGAGGAAGTAGAACTTCTTCGATGTGGAGGGTTAGTGCAGAGTCAGAGCAGTCAGGGAAAGTTTTATGGAATAGATGGCCTTTGAGTTGACTTGTTATTCTGATTTTTTTCCAGCAAAGGAAATCAAGGTTCAGAGTGTAAAGGAAATATTTCCCCAAAGCTACTCCAATTTTAGGTGTAGGTAATTTGTTTTTGAAGGTGATTTAAACCTGAAATACACATTTCTCTTCTTCATGTCATCTCTCCATAAGCCCAGGGAAGTGGAGAAACCTCTCTTCCCATTTAAGCAAGATGCAGAATTTTAGCAGTGGAACAGCAAGATGTGACGAGCACCAATGAGTGATTTTGTGGAATTACATGTTTTTCTGATCTTTAACTTTCATATGATCTGTATATGTTTATTATATAAACACTATTTACATTCTGTGATTATGTTGTGTGATGTACACAAAGTTGTGATTTTTTTGAAAAGTGATGTAACTTGTACGTCAAGGAACTTTTTCTTTGTCATAGAAATTTGTCATTTGTTATAATGCTCATTCACATTTATTTTAGTAAGATTAGTAGATTTAAGAAAGATTGTTGGATTATGACATTTTTTGTTGCTTCTTAAGTTTTAACATAATGTTATCGTCAAACAAAACTACTTTTTGACTTCAGCTTTTTAAGGGTTTATTGAGGACAATTTGGTATCTATTAGAAGTCTTTAAAATCATTTTTTTAAGCAATCTGTAAAGACTTGTTATCTCAGCTGAGCTCCTGAAAAGTACCAGATAGTTCTAAGTGATCGTCTCTGAGAAGTACCTAGAGCACAGATAGTGTCTGTGGCATCTTGGGTCCACATCCATGAGTCTGAACATCCAGACAGAATGGAGATATGAAATAAATCCTCTTGAGAGCCTAATGACAACACATATCCAAAGAGAAAAATCCCCAACTTCAGGAAAGTGATCCAAGGAAGGACCCAGAGATCAGATCTCAGGTTTTTTAAACAATCTTTTGAAGTCGCTCTCAGACATTAATCAATCAATCAATCAAAGCCTAAGAATTCTGTGCTTGGTGTATTTGTGCCTAGACTATATTTGAGATACTTAATATTTGGTCTTGGATGTGAAATAATTCTTAATAAATGATTTACTAATAAAAGATAAAAGTGGTCAAAAAAATGGACCCTCACTGACAGAATGAGTTAACTTAAAGGTGAATGAAATGAGATAAGAATTGCTTCTCTTCCATGTGAAGAAAACATCTGTGAAGTATACTAATTATTCTTTTAATTTCAATAATATTTTACTAGAAAATATTAAATTTCATGTAGGCTAGTGTTCTCTGAAGTAATTTTTTGTACGTATTTACAGATTCTTGATTTCTTAAGCATGGATGAAATTAAGAATAACTCTGAAATTCAAAGTCAAGAATGTGGCTTTCGGAAAATTGCCTGGGCATTTCTCAAGGTATGTTTTTCACCCATTTTAAATGCTTTAAAAATCATCTTCAAATCTGATTGGCTACATTTCCCCAAGTCACTTTGCTTTCATATAGGGAGTTGTGATGTGAGGCAAGATTGCAGTGGAGAAGAATTGTTAATTCAAGCTTAGAGCATACTCATTCAGATTCTTAAATATTCATTGAGCATGTAGTATGTGCCAGATACACTATTTGGTTCTGAGTATGTAGTATTGAAAAAGATACTGTCTGTGTGCCAGCAACTTTTCTAGTCAGTGAAAAAGAAGATAAACTCCTTGACCTTGTAGATTTCATTTTCTAGCAAGAAAAGGAGATATAAAACAATTGATGATACAATTTATCATTCCTTGCAATTTTTGTAAATACTGTGTGGAGGTCACAGAAAGGTTTCCTAAAGAAGAGAGGTTGAACCTGAGTATTAGCTAGATGGTGGCAGTGGGAGAGAGAGTTGTAGGTAGGTAGAAGGTACCATATATGCAGTGACCCTGATGTTGGGAGGAGCAGGATGTACTCAGATAACCAAAAGGCCGCTGATTTTGGAGGACAGAGACTGAGGGTGGAAATGGTGTCTGAAAAGATTGCTGACGTAGACAGAGTCTTGATTATGCAAGGTCTTTGAAGCCATTATAGGAACAGAAAGCCATTATGGAATTTATTCTAAAGAGCAACAGGAAGCCATTATAGGATTTTAAACAAAGGGGTAAAATAATTTGATTTATGTTTTCGAAAGATTATTTTGCTTGGTGGAGGATGATTTGAGAGGGTACAGATATATGTACTGGAAGATTAAGGTTAAAAATTGTTAACAGTAATCTAGGTAGGAAATGATGGTGTCTTTTGAGTGTTTCAACAGACATAAAAGACATGGATAGGTTGGTTTTTACAAAAGGGGAATTTTATAATTTTATATTTTATATAATTTATATATATTATATATAAATTCATGTAAATTTATATATTATATATAAATCATAATTTATATAATTTATAAGGTTAAAAATTCTTTTATTCCTGGTATCCTCTATTTCTAACTTCAAATATAAATGAGTTACAAAACATCTTGAAATTAACCTATTTTGTACACTTTATAAAACTTTTCCATTTTTGCATCCATCCATTCAATAAAGCTTTAAGTGTCTGTGAAATGCCAGGCACTCTGCTGAATACAGAGCATTCATAGATAAATTAGACATTGTCCTTACCCTCCAGTTCAGTCTCTGTATAAACATATTACTTGGGCACCTGGGTGTCTCAGTCGGTTAAGTGTCCAACTTCAGCTCAGGTCATGTCACGGTTTGTGGGTTTGAGCCCCACGTCAGGCTCCGTGCTGACAGCTCAGAGCTGGAGCCTGCTTCAGATTCTGTGTCTCCCTGTCTCTCTGTCCCTCCCCTGCTTGTGCTCTGTCTCTCTGTCTCTCAGCAATAAATAAATGTTAAAAAAAAAATTTTAAAACCATATTACTTATGTGATTATGTGCTATAGAGTGGATGGTGTGAAAACCCAGGTAAGGCACTTAATCCTCATTGGGGGTTATAGAGAGTCTTTAGAAGAGGTATAGTCTGACTGCCTGCTATAAGGCAGCCAGATTGGCTGTGGGAGGAAGTTATTCTAAAGTGGACTTAGGAATCAGTTGGTCCAATGCACCTTCTAAAATCACCCTTTTGTAACGTGTTAAAACCTTTTTATATCCCTCCCCCCAAACTGATTTAGAGTGAAAAATAATGCAAAAGCCAAAACAAATAAAAAAAGGTTACTTTCACATAGTAAATACTGTCATTGTGTGGTCTTACTAGAAAGTACTTTCGTTCCTTTTATGCTAATTTTTGTGCAGAACTACAGTATTTACTACGAACTGCACTTGGGAAACAATAATGTCTCATAGCCTTTCCCTTTAAGTGTCACATAGGTTTTTATTTATCCATTTTACGCCATTGGCAGAAATGGCAAATCAGGAATTCTCTCCTCTCCACCCCCTATAAAGGGTAAAGTATTCTATGTATTTCCTGTATTATAACACTTATGTATTCCCTTCATTAGATTGTAAGTTTTTCAAAATCACCAGGAACTTCCTTTTGGCAAATTTGTTGAATATGTTTTAGTCCTTATTTTACCATATCTCTTTGCATTTGACATACTACTCTCTTGAAAATCTCTCTTGCATAATTACCACTAGCTCCCAGCCTATTAGTGGTACACAGAAAGTGTATGGTGAATGTCTATTGAGAAAATGAACAAATGTATGGAAACAGTGACTAGGAAAAATCCATCTTTGAAAGTAGCATGGATTAAGTTAAAATTTAAATGTGTTAATACCTATACCATTGGTTCCAGGAATGTCCTAGGATATTGTAAAGTTATACAGGGGTTCAAATAAACCCAAAGGACCCTTATCCAGATACAAATTCTCAGTTAAAGGTACTTTCAATTCATTTAGCACATATATATTACCATTCTTTTAAATTTAATAAAGCTTTATTTATCCAAGTTCTACTAATAGCAGGATGTTGGCTGGATTGTAGTCATTTACTCATGCTAATCATCATACTAGTGTAAACTAGATTGCCTGGTGGGTATTAAAACAACCTATAGGAAAGTTTCATTTAGAATCTGGGGAATGATATCTCCTTAAAATATTATTCCCTTATGATAAGCTTAAGACAGGAGTAGGATTTGTGAAGGGAGTCTTGAGAGCTTACTATTTAATTACTGAACAACTCTATCACTCTATTGAAACTGTTGTTTACCCCTATATATCATAACATCAACTCTCAGCTTACGACCTCCATTGACTTTACATTCTTCCCTAGAAGGCTAGGGATGCGATGGGCTATATTTTTGTCAGCTCTGTTTCTTTATTGATGCTTCATTCTTGAACAGACTACAATCTGGATTTTGTTTCAGCTAGCATACATCTCCAAATGAATCAGTGACTTCTTTTTGCCACATTATTGAGTGAACACTTTAGGTTTTTTTAATCACACCTATGTGTGTTTGATCCATCAGTCTCTCGAACCTCTGTTTTCTTGGTTTCCTTCATTTTCCCTGTACTCATCCTTCAGTTTCCGGCATGGTCTTCCACTTACCTCTTTAATGTCACTCCTACTCATAGTTTCAGCTTTGATCTGCCTTTCTTAGACCCACTTTTCTTGCTTCTGCCTCACATTTCAGACATTTCAACTTGGATGACCCATAAATACCTAGACTCCTACAGTCTGAACATTCTACCTATATTCTTTACCTCTTCTGTATCTGCTACTTCAGTTGATAGTGTTGCCATCAGCCCAGTCTCCCACGTTTACAGCCTTAGAGCCACACTGTTCATTTTGGTAGCCACAAATCACGTGTGGCTATTAGAATTCAAATTAATTAATTAAAATTAAATATAATTAAAAATTGAGTTCCACAGTTGTGCTAGCCACACTTCAAGTGCTCGATAGCCATAGATGACTAGTGTATGTTGTATTGAGGACCACAAATGTAGAATAGTCCTATCATCACAGAAAGTTCTGTTGGACAGCACTACCTTTGAGTTTTTCTTGAATCTTCCCTTTTTCTCCTTTCCAAGTTGCAGCAGTCAGGAACAGCTACTCAGTATATTCCCTGCACCCAGTCCCTGTTCTCTTAGTTTGTCACCTTCATGTTCTGTCTGAACTGCTGCAAAAGTTCCAAACTGTTTCTACTCCTAATTTGTAGAGGACACAACGGCTAACAAAGACATTTTCTGGGGCGCCTGAGTGGCTCAATTGGTTCAGCGTCTGACTCTTGATTTTGGCTCAGGTCATGATCTCAGGGTTCATGAGATTGAGCCCTGTGTTGGGCTCTGCGCTGACAGTGTGGAGCCTGCATGGGATTCTCTCCCCTGCTCAGGTTCTCTATCTCTGTCTCTCTCTCTCTCTCTCTCTCTCTCTCTCTCAAAATAAACAAACTTAAAAAAAAAAGAAAACAGACATCTTCAACTTAGAGTCATGGTCTGGTAAAAGAGGACCTATTTTGAGTTGGTAAGATTTTTATTTTTCCTCATAAGCATCTCCATTTACTTAAGTATAAGTTGTTTTAATAAGTTTTTTTATTGAATAAACTTTTTTAAGAAGGTAGATTAAAATATTTTTTAATGTAATGAATGCCTTTATGTTAATTACTCTTTGAAAATGATTTTGACTTTTTGAAAATTAAAACATTAAAATGTTCCCATTAAAAAACTGATACAAACAAATGGAAAATTTGTTTCTGTGTTTAAATAATACACGTTTTAATTTTATCATTGTTATTACAAACAAAGGTGTTTTGATCACCTCCTTTGTGCAAAGTAACATCTGGCACAGTAATGTAAGTGCTTTACCAACAGCCTGAATTTGTACGTGCCAGACGGCTATCAAGAAAATATGTAAAAAGTTGTTTGGGTTACCTTTTGCTGAGATGATCTGGAATTGTGTTTAACCAATTCAGTATTCTTTGCTTTATATCTCTAAGGAATTTCATCATGCCATATTAATCTTTTTTTTTCCTTCAATGAGTTTTTGACTTGTACTATTGCTTTACTGGATATATTTATTTTCAGTGAAAGTAATATTTTATATGAATTTTTATTTTAAGCTTCTCGGAGCCAATGGAAATGTAAACATCAATTCAAAACTTCGTTTGCAGCTGTATTACCCACCTACTAAGCCTCGATACCAATTAAATGTTGTTGAGGTTTTTGAATGGTGGTCAAAACACCCAAGAAATTGGTACCCATCAACATTGTACGTAACTGTAAGAGGACTGAAAGTTCCAGAATGTGTAAGTTAATAGCACATATAAATATATGTTCTCCATTGTTGAAATTAAATGGTAACATTTTCCATTTCTAGAAAGATAAGGTCTCTAAAATTATTTTAATTGATTTCTGGAATATAAAAGTACTTTCAACAGCTATGTATTAAGCCTATGCTAGCTTATATTTTAAAAGATACTTAAATGGCGGTGCCTGGGTGGCTCAGTCAGTTGAGCATGCAACTCTTGATTTTTGCTGAAGTCATCTCAGGGTCATAGGATCAAACCCCACATTGGGCTCTGTGTTGGGTATGGAGCCTGCTTAAGATCCTCTCTCTTCCTCTAGACCTCTCCCTCTTCCCCCTCCCCAGTTTGTGTGCCCTCTCTTGCTCTCATTCTCTCAAAAAAAAAAAAAAAAAAAAAGGCACTTAAACGAATTTTTTAGTACTAAATAAAAGTTTCAGTGTTAGGAGAATTTTTAAAAATAATATTCATTTTTAAAAATTAAACATAAAAAATGATATGAAGTAGGAGTTGACCAATATTTTCTGTAAAGGACCAAATAGTTAATATTTTAGACTTTGTAGGTCATATAGTTTTTGTTGGAACTACTTTGTCTTTGTAGCATAAAAGTAGGTACATAACACATATGTAGGCAATGCTAACAGATGGGTATGGATGTGTTCCAGTAAAACTTTATTGACAAAAACAGCAAGCTAGATTTGGTCCAGGCATTTGCAGTACCATGATTTATAGGCACACTTTTCACGATATTATTCAAAGAATCAGTAAATGTTTCTGCTGCTGTTTTCCATAGATTAAAGCTATGAATGACTTTAGCAAAGAATTGGTTCTAAAACAAAATTTTTGTTTTTGTCTTATTTGCAATGAGACATTTCAGAACAGTTGGATATTTTGTAATTGATATTGTAAGTTGTGACCACAGGGTTGGTTTGCATTGATTTGAATAGAGTTAAGTCTCTTCTTAAGAAAAGCACAATTTAAAAACTTTAGGTCTTTAGGGTATCAGTTTTGCCATATTAAGGGGAGAGATACCATTGTATATCAGAGCTGTGAAATAACATCTGGTAGGTGTTGGTGAAGAGGCAAAAACAAAGGGATAGAATTATTAAAACCATTTCATGCAACCATCGGAATTGTTTTTTTCCTCCCAACTTCTAGGCTTTTTGGTTTTATAGAACTACAATTTCAAGTTCCCTTCATCTTATTTAGAATAATGTACATAAAAGTAGAATGTTTTTCTGAATTACATTTTGAAAACATTTCCATATTGTTTGTTTCAATATTTAAAAAACCCTGTGTGCTAGAAAAGAGAAAAAGATTAAATCAATACTTAACATTTTCTCAACTTCTATACATATTTAGATAAAGCCGTCTTACCATTCTGTGGTGGCTCTTCAGGAGGAAAAAGGTAAACCAGTGCACTGTGAACGACACCACGAGCCCAGTTCATTAGATGCAGAACCTGGACTAGAAGATTCCAAGGAAGTGGTGAAGTGGAAACGACTACCTGGGCAGGTGAAGTGTTGGATTATTCTTGATTCATTTAGAGGTGTCCTTACTTAACTTTAAAAGCTCCAACAGTTCTGAGGGTAACTAGCTTGCTACTTAAAACTCTCAGATTATCCCTGTTTTTTTTACCACAATCTTGTCTTTTCATTAATTCACTTGGCAACTAATAATAGAGAGTGCATATCATGTGCTTTATGAAAGCACTATCTTGGGGCTCCTGGGTGGCTTGGTTAAGCATCCAACTTCAGCTCAGGTCATGATATTACTGTGAGTTCCAGCCCCAGGTCCGGCTCCCTGCTGTCATCACAGAGCCCGCTTCAGATCTTCTGTTCCCCTTTCTCTCTGTCCTTCCCCCTGCTCCCGCTCATGCCCTCTCTCTCAAAAATAAATAAAAGCATTTTAAAAAAATAAAAATAAAAGCACTATCTTAGGTTCTTTGTTAGGGACCTGGGTTTTTTCTATCAGTTGGCTGGAGCTGGGATAAAGAAATACCACAGACCGGGGGGGGGGGGGGGGGGGCGGCTTAAACAGCATAAGCTTACCTCCTCATAGTTCTGGAGGCTAAAGTCCCAGGGTTAAGGGTTGGTTTACTCTGAGGCCTTTCTCCTTGGCTGGCAAATGGCTGCCATCTTGCTGCCTTTTCGTGGTCTTTTCTCTGTGTGTGTTCATCCATGGTGTCTTTTCTTCTTGTGAGGACAGTAGTCTTAGTAGTTTAGGACCCCACCCTAAGAAAAACAAACAAAACCTTATTTTAATGTAATCAACTCTTTAGAGATTTTTATCTCCAAATATTATTAGAATATATATATTCTGAGTTACTAGAGTTAGGGTTTCAACTATGAATTTGGGGAGACACAGTTCAACCCATTACAGCAATAAAACAACAGATTTCTGATGTTTATAAGAAGTAGATCTCATAATGGGTTTTCTTAGTAAAATGGATTTTATTAAAAAATGGATTTTTTTAATGTGTTCATGAGATTTATTTTTTAATTCCCAGCTTCTTCCTGAATCACATTTTGATGGAGATATATATGCATGCATATTTTTCTACCACAAGTTGAGTAATATTTAAGCTTTTATTAATGTTTTCCTTTCTGGTTAGCATATTTTACAGTAGCGAGAAACATTGTTGATACAGTTTTGCAGATCTCTTACTTATTTCCACAAAGAGTGGAGTGGTTCATTCTGTACATCTGAGACATTGCCAGGTGCAGTTTATCCAAAATCTTAATTTATCCAAACATTCAATATATACATAAGAATAATTACCTTCATAGACTTTTTTACTTTCTGTATTTTGCATCACATTTGACTTTCTTTTTGAGTCCCATTTCACAGATACATCTTAAAGTCATTTTAAAATACTTTGAATATGGAACGAGTGGGTGGTCAGTCAGTTGAGTATCTGTCTCTTGATTTTGGCTCAGGTCATGATCCCAGAGTCATGGGGTTGAGCCCCATATCAGGCTCCACTCTGAATGTAGAGCCTGCTTAAGATTCTCTCTCTCTCTCTCTCTCTCTCTCTCTCCCTCTCCCTCTCCCTCTCCCTCTCCCCCCCTCCCCCTCCCCCTCCCTCCCTCCCTCCCTCCTTCTCCCCCTCCCTCTGCCCCTCTCCCTGGGTCACACTCTCTCTCTAAAATAAAAAAAATAATAAAATACTTTGAACATAATAATAATGATAGAGTAACATTAGACTGTGCCCTTGGAGACCTTCAACATTCGTTGGGGAAGCAGGAGACAGTTGCCGTGTTGTTCGCTGTCAGGTGTACTGCAGACAAGTCTTGAGGAAAGGCAGTTCTGATGGTAATTGCAGAGTGCGATTTGGGAACTGCTGGAAGTCCTGAGACCCTTTCAGGGCGTCTACAAAGTCACCTAATTTTCATAATATAATTGTAATGATTCTGATTACTTCATAATGATTTAGTTTATCTTCTTCACTTTTGTTCTCCCTTAAGTATACACTGGAGTTTTCCAGAGACTAAGTGATACGTGATAGCACAAGAGAGTGACAGCAGAAGCAATTATGAACATTTGGCTGTCTTTTATTAAGCAAGATATTAAAGAGTTTTTCAAAAGTGTGGAACAATTCATTTTATGTAGTTATTTTTCATAAAAGACTAACATCTTTATGTTGACATTTAATAGGTTAGCTATTTGTTATTTTTTTCAATGAATTAAGAAATGTTCTTTAAATTTCTCAATTGTAATTTCTAATGTGATAAATATGGTTATATCCACATAGAAGTATTTTGGGGTCTTCAAAATTCTTTAAAGACTCTGCAGCCATCCTGAAACTAAAACAATTTGAGAATTGCAGATATGAAGAAGGTGAGCTGGAGTGGTGGAAGAAGGGTTCATTCCACAGGTTGGGGGAGCTTGAAATAGACTTTAAAGGCAGCCAAGTTAGGGGTGGGTGAAGAGGGACAGGGAAGGGTGTTTCAATATGGGGGCAAAGTTGTAAATAAATGGGAATGGACCTCTTGTATTCAGGCACTCAGAAATTTGGCAGGCTGGATTGGGCACCTGGGTTGCTCAGTTGGTTAAGCATCTGACTCTTGATTTCTGCTCAGGTCATAATCTCGCAGTTCGTGGGTTTGAGCCCCACATCGGGCTCTGTGCTGACCAGAGCCTGCTTGGTCATCTCTCTCTCCCCGTCTCTCTGCCTTTCCTCTGTGCTCTCTCTTCCTCTGTCTCTCAAAATAAGTAAATAAACATTTTTAAAAAAATGGCTGGCTGGAAACCAGAGTTTGCGTAAGAGATAAAGTGGTATGATTGATTGGGCCCACGATGTAGAGTATCACTAATGGTAGCCCAATACTTGACTGTGTGGGATGTGAGAAGTAATGGAATGTTTTTGGATAGGAGAAAAGTATAATAGTACTTCATAACCATATTTTAGAACAAATTAATTCTGGCATAGCATGTTGGAGATCTTGAGGTAGGATACATCAGAATGAGAGAGACCCACTTCAAGGCAGTTGTAGTCATTAATGTGTGAGGGGAAAAGGGTCTAACCTTGGGATAATGGTAACAAAAAGGAAAAATATGGGATAAATACAAGAGAAAGATAGAACAAAAACCAGCATAATTTAATGACAGGTAGGAAAGAAGGGAGAAGAGTCAAAGATGTGGAAGACCTTTATTATCAATTGTTCATTGAGCGCCTCTTCTAGTACAGTGCCAAACCCTGGTCATACGAAGAAAATTGTAGTAGCTTCAGTGATTTTACTTTGGTGGTGTGGCAGAGTTTTCCTCAGCCGCATCTACTGCCGGCAGCAAGTGCTTATAAAACCTCCTGATTTTTCCTTCAATTTTTATCCTCTTTTTATCACCCCTCCTTTTCTAAAATGTGTGGATGGAGAATGGAGGGCAAAGATGGGTAGCATGGTGTCCGCTACCTTGTTGACACCTAAGAAATGTCTGTTGAATATTCCACTTTCCTGGTAGCTGCATGTAATGCTGCCTGCTAATAATGCTGCTGAATCTTGGTGCTACTTGTGACGCACCTGGTACCTGTCCAGAAGGCAGACTCTTGAGCTAATAGTCTTTGACTAGGCCCAGCAAGTTGCACTTGACCCTCTGAATAATCCTTATTAACTGTATGTAGAAATAATGGTTACTTACAGGGTGCTGTGATTAACATATTAAAAGACATTTGTGAGGTAGTACCACATTCATAGCATATAGTAAGGGTCCAATATATGTTTAATTGAACTTGCAGAATAACAAGAACTAAGGCTCACGAAAGTTTGGAAGAAGTAGAATTAGGACAAATAAAAGTAGTATTTTCTACAGTAGATATTATACATGGAAAGTTTTGGGTTCGTCTGGTAATTCATAAAAATTAACGAAGAAATTTTAATAAAATTAATGAAGAAACCAGCAAGAGGTGATTGATTACTTTAAAGGACCTTTCGGAAGGCAGCCACAAATGATGATGATTTTAAGAGAGAAAAAGAGAGAAAATGAGCATTCATACATTCTGGGCTTAAGCTAGACCCTATAGGGCATTTATGGTCTCAGAATTAGTTGTGGTTCAGCAAATATCACTTATTAGGTGTCATGGAATAAAGATCTGATATGACATTTTTTTGTGCGTGGCTATATCTTTTGTGCAGTAGTGACAACTTTAGAGTACCAGATAATGGCATTATTGCTTCGCAGTTTAGGTGAATTAAGTGCTAGTACTCAATTTATTGAGTATAAATTGACTTTATTTTATGGAGAACTGATTCCCTCTTTAGGAAGTAAAATAATTTACTATAGTTTTCCATCATTCTGTTTACTTGCTTTTCTCTTTCTCTGCATCACAGTAGAGGGACTTAAAAAAAAAAAAGCTCTACCACTTAGTAATTGAATCAACAACTAGCCTTCATATTTTAATGTTTCTTATTTTTCTTAATATATGTTTTCTTAGGCTTGCCGTATTCCAAACAAGCACCTCTTCTCACTAAATGCAGGAGAACGAGGATGTTTTTGTCTTGCTTTCTCTCACAACGGAAGAATATTAGCAGCAGCCTGTGCTAGCAGGGATGGATATCCGATTATTTGTGAGTAATAATTCTGCCTGTTTAATCTGATCGAAGTCTATGTGGAGGACATTGTTTAGTTTTTAAAATTCATTGAAATCTTAATTTGAGTAATCCTCCAGTTTTTTAACAATAATTTTACAGCTTTCTATAAAATTTATGTTCAGGAGTAGAGAGAATGACCAAATGAAGGATGGTAAGTTTACTTTTAAAACATGCAGGAGGATTTTTGTAAGCATTTTCTATTTTAAAATAGAAATTTAGAAATGTGCAGGCATTAATACATCTCATGAGGAATTCTAGTCCATTATGGTCAGTTGGTAACAGTGATAATTTAAATTATGAAAGCCTTTGAATTTCATATGCATTAGAAGGGTTACATCTGGCTCAGGAGTATCTAGAGAACGACCTCTCATTATGGTAGAGAAGTCAGCAGTGGCCCAAAACCCACTCTCAAATTGCTTCTAAAAAAAATATAGAAAACCTTGTTGGGGTGCCTGAATAGCTCCATCAGTTAAGCCTCCAACACTTGATTTTTGCTTAGGTCACGATCTTATGGTTCATGAGTTCGAGCCCTATGTTGGGCTCTGCACGGACAGTGAAGAACCTGCTTGGGATTCCCTCTTCCTTTTTTCTGGAGGTGCATGCTTGTGTTCATGCACTGTCTCTATCCCTCAAAAATAAACATTTAAAAAATATAGAGAAAACCATATTAAAATTTTCTGTAACAGTAGAGATCTTTTTTAAGTGAGCATCTCTTCTAGACTTAAAGGCATTAAGTACTTTCCTTTTTTTTTCCTTTTTAAATATTTATTTATTTATTTTTGAGAGAGACAGAGCGAGTGAGGGAGGGGCAGAGAGGGAGAGAGAGAATTCCAAGCAGGCTCCACATATCAGCAGAGACCCAGGTGGGGCTTGAACCCATGGACCACGAGATCATGACCTGAGCCAAAATCAAGAGTTGATGCTTAACCAACTGAGCCACCAGGTGCCCCTACTTTGCCTTATTTCTTGCATAATTATGAAAACCAGCTTCCTCAGCAGGAAGTAACCCACTCCCTATGGGCATCTGCCCAAAGCACTAGGTAGTGTTGAACTTCCCTCAGTCTCACACAGTTTATTTCTTAGCAGATTTATTCTTTCAGCAGGGACTTCTAATTGGCTTGATTAACATTTTTTAAATAAACATTAAATGTTAAATAAATCAAATAAATATTTTTTTCATGAAATGTTAGTTAAAAAAAAAACAGATTTTTTTTGTGTAGTTTTATTATAGCCATGCTATTTTAAAAATTCATCAAAACCTATTCATGAGGGAGAAAAGATTCTTAAGAAACATACTCCAGAGTGTTAATAGTGATTTATTTTTTTCGGGCAGTGAAGGAATTATTTTCATTCTGATTTATGTTCTCAACATTTCAGTGACAAATGTTACTTTATGCTTAAAAACAACTTGTGCAAAATGCTATATAAATTTAGACGTACTTATTGCTTAAGTCTCAAAAAACAGAAGAAGAATTTGGTCTTTGGTTTTTGATTGTTTGCTTATGATGTGTCTGCTTGAAATTTATTTAGCTTGTTAGATGTGTGGATTAATGTCTTCACAAAATTGGGAAGTTTTCAGTCTTTCTTTCTTCACATTGTTCTGTCTGCTCCTTTCTATTTTTTCTCTTCTGAGACTCGTCATCTCTTTGTTGGTACACTTGGTGGTGTCCCACAGGTCCCTGCAGCTTTATTCTTTTATCTTCATTCTTTTTCTCTCTTTTCCTCAGACAGCATAATCTCAAATGACCTATCTTCAAGTTTGTTGATTTTCTGCCAGTTCAGATTTGTTATTGAGCCCCTCTAGTGAGTTGTTTATTTCCATTATTGTATTTTTCAACTCTAGAATTTTTGGGGTTTTTTATATATAATTTCTGTCCCTTTGTTGGTATTTTTTTGGTGAGAATTATTCCTAATTTCTAGGGATAGTTTTCTTTATATCTTTGAGTATATTTGTAAAAGTGGGCTTAAAGTCTTTGTCTAGAAATACTAACATCTTGGCTTCCTCTTAGACAGTTTCTGTGGACTGCCTCATTTCTTTGTATGGCCATAGTTGACTGCTTGGTTTTTCATGTCTCCCTAATTTTGTGTTGAGAAGTAGATATTATTACAGTGTGGCTGTTCAGGAAATCAGATTCCTTTCCTTCCCCCTCCTCTCTACCCACCCACCCAGGATTTGTTGTTGTCTCTGAAGTCTCTACTCACTTAACTTGGTGGTCAGCCACGGTTAGAGATTTTTAAATGTCTTGACTGAGCAGATCACCCAGCCTTTGCCAAGGGGATCTGTGTGTGCATTGGGATGTACTCTTAACATGTTGTGGTAGGCAGTTTGCAACTCTGCCATAGCCTTCACTTTATGTTTGCACAGAGCCTCCTGAGGTCAGCCAGAGTGAGAGAGGGCCTAGAGTCTTTTACTCACATGTACATGTCCTGCTAGATTCCCAGGAGTTTGTTGAAGTCCCCTATGGACATCTCATTCTCAGTGTTTTCCTTTTAAGTTTTTTGCTCAGCCTCTTCTTAGCCTCAGTTGGCATCACTGCCTCAGACAGCTATGCCACTGATTATTTCAGCGTGTACCCTAGGGTTAGGGCTGTTCGCACAGAGCATGCTCTGAGCCCAGTTAAATAAAGCCAAGCCCTGAGAATGGAGACTTTCAGGGAACTGCTAGACTGTGTTAATCGTAGTAAGTCTTGGGGATGGGGATTTGGGGGAGCTTCATACCTCTTCTGCCCCATCCTGTGGCTGCTATGCTGCTGGCTTTAAGTTGTGAGGCTATTGATTTTTAAAGCTCCTTTGGAGCTTGGGGGAAGAGAATGGGAACACGGCAAGTTAAAACACCACGAAGCTCAGGTTCTTACCAAGATTCAGCTGTTTTTCTTAAATAAATGCTCCTCATATTGTTGCAAACCTTTGTTTAATTTCTAGAGTTCTGAAAAAGTTAATTTGGATAATTTTGGCAGTGTTCTCTTTGTTTTTATCAGGGAGCAGATATTCGGAAGTCCTTCTGTTGCTATTCCGGAAGTAATTCTGTTCTGCTTAGTATTTTAAAGGGGATTTGGTTTTACCACTAGGTGGAAGTAGAGACTTGCACACTTTGTTGTTCTAAATTCAGTCATTGTCTTGGAAGATTTCATTGTGAACCTAACTTACAGGAAAACCACAATGCCTTTTAATCAGATTGGGTCTTTGTTAATTCTCTTACTAAATCATTTTAGTATTGGAAATTTTTTCTGACAATAGCACAGTTCACATTTTTTCTTCAAAGAATTAAAATTCTGTTGGAATTTAATTTTCAGTAAACTAATGCTTTATTCATGAAAGCCCAAATTATAGAATCTTTGGAGTTGCAATTTAAATGTTATTTATTATTTGATTAATGATTGTCAAAGATTATTAGAAAAATTGCTTTGAAGTGATGAGAATAAATGTTAATTGGAGCATATTGTAAAATTTTGTATGTGGAAATTCTTGTGTCTAAAGGAAATGAAAAACTGTTTTTAAGTAGACTTTGAAATCTTTTATGCTAAAATATCTTTGGTGATAATATTCTTGGAGGCAGTGCTTACCTTATGTACATACAGATTATCGTAAACTATGTATTTATGTATTACTGGATTGAGAGTCTCTGTCCTGGAAACCTACTAATTTTTGAATATTTTCATTAGTATACGAAATTCCTTCTGGACGTTTCATGAGAGAATTGTGTGGCCACCTCAATATTATTTATGATCTTTGCTGGTCACATGACGATCGCTATATCCTTACTGCCTCATCTGATGGCACCGCCAGGTTAGTATCCTTGAGAAGTACTTCTTCTGTACGTTGCTTGCCGTCAAGGAAAGTAACTAATGCATCAGTTATGTTTGGATGATCAAGCGACTATCAGAGATGCATCCTACAGACTGATTAGATGAGTCGTAGTGCAAAATTTTTTTCCTGAAGATGTTTTTGTTAAGTGTATTAGGTAATGTATAATACTTTTGGTCTCAGTGTCTTTCAGTGATCATTATATACACTGTTTGATTAATACTTTGACATAAGGTTATTAAACAATTGATATTTTCCCCAAAATATAAGCTCTTAATGGTAGGGGTCTGTCTTCACTGTTAGCTCTATGCAGGGGCCAGGCCATAGTGCTGCACTATATGTGGTACAGGGCCAGTAAGGTTTCCTCTGCTCTCCAAAAATATGGCATTTCTATGAAATTTTTCCTAGGACAAAAATGGCATAAAATGAAGAAGTAATTACTGTTAATGTATATGGAAAAGTTTTTGAGTGTTCCCAGACCTAAAAATAGCCTCTTGGACTTTTCTGATACCAAAGGACATGTCTTGCTAATGGATGCACACAATAAACTGGGATAAAGCGGAGATGTTCACAGATACAGTTCAGAGCTAGAGCAGCTCAATGTGGAGATGCTGAGTGTGGTTTCCAGGGAAGAGCTTGACGGTGCTACTTGCTGCTTGGGGTGTGTGCTGCCTCTGTAAGGGCTCACTGCAAAACAGATGCTGAACCCTAGTTTTGCTTTTCTCCTTTTTTCATCAAAGCAAAAATTCTCTTCAGCTGTCTTTGGGTTAGTGAAAACAAACCAAAAAGTACTAACACAGGTCTTAGGCAAAAGCAAAGTGGTATAATGCAGACTTTCGAAAAGCAGGGGATACTTGTAAGTGAATATGCACCTCATGTTTTAAGAGTTTTCTAGATTGTCAGTATTTGCATTTTTCAGAATGTCAGTCATGAAATAATCTAACCCCTTCCAACCTAATAAGTATCACAGTAGCATTTTTAAAAACTACTTTGTGAAGTGCCATTGACACTGTTTTAGCTGCTTGCTCTACCTTGCATGTAATATAAATGTATTATTAGGCAGCTTTTCAGAATGCCTTTATAGATGTCATTTAATTTGATTCCAACAAATGTAGGTGGGTGCATATAAACATTTATTATTTCTTTTTTTTTCCATTCTCAGAACTTTATTTAAGATTAGAGTTGAGCAGTGTGGCCTTTTCTTTGGAATTGCAATGCACTTTCCAAACACCCTTCATTTTAATGGGATTCTGGCTGATAATCACTGAGGTTCTTTTTTTTTTTTTTTTTTTTTTGCTGTTTTTTTTTTAAATTTTTTTTTTAATTTTTTAAAATTTACATCCAAGTTAGTTAGCATATAGTGCAACAATGATTTCAGGAGTAGATTCCTTAGTGCCCCTTACCCATTTAGCCCATCCCCCCCCACAACCCCTCCAGTAACCCTCAGTTTGTTCTCCATATTTATGAGTCTCTTCTATTCAGTCCCCCTCCCTGTTTTTATATTATTTTTGTTTCCTTCCCTTATGTTCATCTGTTTTGTCTCTTAAAGTCCTCATATGAGTGAAATCATATGATTTTTGTCTTCTCTGACTAACTTAGCATAATACCCTCCAGTTCCATCGACATAGTTGCAAATGGCAAGATTTCATTCTTTTTGATTGCCAAGTAATACTTCATTGTGTATATATACCACATCTTCTTTATCCATGCATCCATCGGTGGACATTTGGGCTCTTTCCATACTTTGGCTATTGTTGATAGTGCTGCTATAAACATGGGGGTGCATGTGTCCCTTTGAAACAGCACACCTGTATTCCTTGGATAAATGCCTAGTAGTGCAATTGCTGGGTCGTAGGGTAGTTCTATTTTTTGTTTTTTGAGGAACCTCCATACTGTTTTCCAGAATGGCTGCACCAGCTTGCATTCCCAACACTTACTCTTTCTATACACTAAGAAGCTGATACTTGGAGCAGTTCGCGATCCCCTCTGACTTCACTCTTCTGCTTCCTGCTTTTCTAACACACTTTGTAGCAGATACTCCTTGCGTCTGGATCCCTTCTTTTACTAGTCTTATCAGCTTCCTTTTTAATATAAGATGTCTAATTGATTAAGATGTTATCATTACTGTTTACTTTATATTTAAATGCAAAAGATAGTAATTGGTGAGCATTGGTTTCCTTCCCTGTGTAGCTGGGAACCTGCTATGCGTCCCTCCTTATGTTATCCTCCACAACCTGTGGTCTGCTTGTTTTCTCGGCATAGCCATTCTGTCTGATGCCAGGTTGTACTAGAGAACAGTTTATAACCCTGCCAGGCCTGACTGGATTTGTAAGTCTTAAAATCACTTGAGCTCTCATCTCAGCTGCACAATCCTTTTCCTTATCAAAATTCAGCTGTTTCCCCTCATTTCTCTGGCGGCATATCCAGGTCTCACGGCACTTCAGGTTCTGTACACTGAGTCACATCTTCCCACTTTCATTAGCTGAATGCCTTCAGCTTACAGTGAAATGAAGCCAGACACGCACTTCCTGTATTTCCCCCTGGTTTTCCACCCAGTGTCTGTCAGTGTACCCATCTTTATCTCTGTCTGCTGCCTTAACAAAAATGTGAATAAAGACACTTTTTTCCGGCCACTCTTTGATCTATGCTTTTAATCTCAGTCCTTCAGTCTGCAGCTCTGTTTCCTACCTCTTGTCTCTTCACTATCTTCCTGTCTATTGACTTTGTCCTGTCATCCTAAAAATACGTTCACATCTTCTTATCTTAAGAAATCTTTTTCTCAGCTCTTTCTCCTTTCCAGACTACCACATTATTTTTCTTTCTACACCATCAAGGGCATTCTATGCACGTTGTCTTTACTTCAACCCAGTTAGTCTGGCTTTCACTCCCATTCTGCTAGATAAACCTTCTTCAAGAGGTCAGCAGTCACTTGCTGATTTTCAGATCCCAGGGCCAGTTTTGGTCCTTATCCTGTTTGCCTTCACTGCAGTACTTAATTATTGACCAGTCTCCAAATATTCTCAGTTAATGGTTTCCTTGACAACCTCTTCTGTTTCCTTTTTATTGTGACTCTGGCCAGTTCTCATTCCCTGCCTCCTGTTCCTCCTCCTCTGCCTATTCTCTGTAGATGTTTATCCCTGGGATCCTCTTCTTGTCATCTTCCCTGGTTTGGGGTGCTCGACCTGGTCTGTCTCGTCTTTCCCGGCTTGGAGTCTCAGTCATAGGCAGTGACTTCTAGCGCCCACTTTTTTCTGAATTGCACTTTCTGTTACACACTTCTGTCTGGACTGTCCAGTGGCACCTCAGATCAGACTTGCTGATAATCACAAAACTTTGCTTTCCTCTTTTAGTCCTCTTGTGGATTTTTTAATGGCATCCTTATCCACTTTGTCTCCTGAGCCAGGAACCCAGGGAGCCCTCATTTCTTTTTTTACTTCCCACCATTCCTCCCCGCATCCAAGCAGCGCCACGGTCTATCAGTTCACCCTTCTAAAAGGCTCACCATTCTATCACACTCTTTCTGTCCTCACTGGTGTTACCTTCATTCAGGCCCTTGCTATCTGCTCTTAAACTATTGGTGCTGAACTTTCCCACTGTTCAGTCTTTTGTTCCTCCATCTTTCCAAAACCATCTTTCATAATGCCTTGATTTTCAGAAGTCTTTGATTACCACCACCCTTTTGAAAATGTTCCAGTTCCCGGGGCGCCTGGGTGGCTCAGTTGGTTGGACATCCAACTCTTGATTTCGGCTCAGGTCAGGTTGGTGGGATCAAGCCCCATGTCAGTCTCTGTACTGACAGCATGGAACCTGCTTGGGGTTCTCTCTCTCCCTCTCTCTCTGCCCCTCCCCTGCTCACATGAGGACATGTGAACACATTTTAAAAATTGTAAAAGAAAAAGGAAAGAAAGAAAGAAAGAAAGAAAGAAAGAAAGAAAGAAAGAAAGAAAAAGAAAATATTCCAGTTCCTTAGCATGGCATAACAAGCATGTTTCTCATTGACCCTACACCCTTGTCCTGTGCACTTGCTATATGCCCTCGGCCTCACCCACACAGTCTTTTGAAATGCCCTTAGTATCTTACCCTCTTTGAAATCCCTGTGCTCTGTAGCCTTGCCTCCTCTTCCTGTGCTTAAATGCCCTTTTCCTAGCCTTCCTGCCCAACTCAGTGACTCAGCAAACATTTAAGTGCCTTTTATGAGCCACCATGGGCTCATAGTCATCATTTAAAACTCAGCTCAGATTTAACCATTTCTTGAAGACTCTTGGATTTTTCCACACAGCACATAATATGTTGCAGTACAGTATACTTTTTTTCTTTTTGTAGCTTTGAAATTTATACTGATTGAGAGCTCTTGGCATCATAAAAATATTAATGTGTAAGATTAACTGAGTGAAGAGGGAAACATTGTGACTAGAACCAAAAAGACTGAGGTTTTTGAAAGGGGTAAGGACTACTAAAAATGAATAAGCTAATGTCAAAAGGACGAGAATTAGAGTTGCTCATGCCAAGAGTGGCAGAGGGATGAGTTTCTCTGGCTGTTTCTTCCATCTTCCTGGGGATCCACACCACATGTTAGTGTCTCCTGAGTACCGCTGTTTCCCACTGGACAGCTCTCTGCCATGTAAGTTTAACCAAAATCTTTTGCTGTCATCCAGATAATTTGTATTTTTCTCTAACCGGCAACTCCTAAAATAATCCAATTTTTCCCATGTGTAATGGCTCCAGTTAGGCACATAGGTCCCTATGCCACCCTTAATCCCACATACTGCTTAACTTCATGTTTTTTCTTACCCAGTTCTAATAATGTTTTTTGTGCGCTCATCTAGTCATTACAAGTTTGAGTATCTCCTTGTTCTTTGTGATTAGCCTATTTTTTCCCCCAGACTCATTAATATGTTTCTTTTGTTCTTGGATTCAACCATTGCTTGCTTGATGAAAGCCATCATTCACACCAGTTAGGTCTTCACATAAAAAGCTTCATTTTTATTTTAAAATGCTGTCTGGATTTTTTAAAAATTTTTTTAAACATTTATTTATTTTGAGAGACAGAGACAGAGCAGGAGCAGGGAAGGGGCAGGGAGAGAGAGGGAGACACAGAATCCGAAGCAGGCTCCAGGCTCTGAGCTGTCAGCACTGAGCCAGATGTAGGGCTCGAACCCGTGAACTGTGAGATCTAAGCCAAAGTCAGATACTTAACCGACTGAGCCACCCAAGTGCCCCCAAAAATGCTGTGTCTGTTTTAATTGAGCTGTTTTTAAGGTATGATTGCTTCATTTCTATCCGCTATATAGTATTTCAGATTATACCACTGAGATTTTTTAGCAAGCAACTGAAGTTTTCATCTTTTAAACAATCTTCACAATATTAATCACAAATTAATGATTTTGTTCTTTAAGTACTGTATTTCATGCAGCATGCATTCGTTGAAAGTATTGCTATGGTAAAAATGTTTATGCAGTGACATACATGCTTTATTTTTACTTGAAAACATGTTCTTTCACTTCCTTCATCATTAGTTTGGATTCTTAGTAATTGAAGATCATATCCTGTATTTGAAGCAGCTGCTGAGAAAATGCATAGAATGTTATTCTTTTTTTTTTTTTTTTAATTTTTTTTTAGCGTTTATTTATTTTTGAGACAGAGAGAGACAGAGCATGAACGGGGGAGGGGCAGAGAGAGAGGGAGACACAGAATCGGAAGCAGGCTCCAGGCTCTGAGCCATCAGCCCAGAGCCCGACGCGGGGCTCGAAGTCACGGACCGCGAGATCGTGACCTGGCTGAAGTCGGACGCTTAACCGACTGAGCCACCCAGGCGCCCCAGAATGTTATTCTTAAATGGCAACCATATTTTTTCTTCGATAAATTTGAAAAGGACTTAATTTGCTTTAGTTCTTAGGTAGTAATTAAAAGAATGAACTGTAAATCCCCTCATTAAAAAATCAATATATTTTTCTAATTCTAGTAATTTAATCAAGTTAAAAAAAAAAAACAGTGTTCTACACTCATTTAGTAGCTGTCTGTTGTTAGATTTTTCCAATTTTTACACATTGACTAGAATTGCAGAGTATCTGACATAACAATTTTAACGCTTGAGATTTACTCTTTTGTCGAGACTGTAGCAGTGACAGTAACACTGCTTTTTAAAAGTTGTCCATTATTTAGAGGAAGAGATAATGAGAGTGTTGAACATAAGCTGATTATTTAATGTAAGGTAGTCTGTTTTCTATCAAAAATCATAATTATTTTAATCTTATGCAAGTATTCATACAGTTATTTCATTATGGCTTTTAAGTCTTTGAGATCATGTTCTTTATCTATGCTATGAAATTACATATATAAGGTTAATGGAGTATCCTGTTCTCTAAACCTCTACAGTGAGCACTTTGCAAGAGCAATATACACAACCTAGGTGGGGAATAATTAAAGCTCTCCCTAGATTTTATTTTTTGTGTGTAATGTACTAAATGCAGTATTTTACCAGCTATACAGTGTGTATTTAATCAATGACAAAAGTAGGTATGTTTAAGAAAAACAGACCTATCCAAATATAATTTTTCATTTATAGTATAGTTACAATTAGTAGACAATTAACATGGTTCATAATAACTAAGAAATAGCTTTGTCAAATTGTAAAGAACCCCAGCCATCAAATCTTTGATCATATTATTTTTGATTGTTAGGAAATTTAGTTTACCATTGGTTGTTACCATTGCTTACTTGAGTCCCATTGGCTGTGTTTTTAGAGAAAGTTTTAGAAACTTGTGCATTTCAGAAGCAATATATAACTTTTTATCCTTTTCCAGGATCTGGAAAAATGAAATAAATAGTACCAGTACTTTCAGAGTTTTGCCTCATCCTTCTTTTGTTTACACGGCTAAATTCCATCCCGCTGTGAAAGAGGTGGTGGTTACAGGGTGCTATGATTCCGTGATACGGATATGGAAAGTTGATATGAGAGAGGATCCTGCCGTATTGATCCGACAGTTTGACACACACAGGAGTTTCATCAACTCTCTCTGTTTTGATGTTGAAGGTATGTCACAATATATTCCAAATGGAAGATAGTTGCATGAAGAATTTTTTTTTAATTTTATTTCACTAAGATAATTTTTTAAGTTTGAGAGGGATTTTTTGTATTGATAATTGTACGTATTTGTATATATGTGTATTTTGCAGATCATATGGTAGATGTAGGCACAGATTTAGCACTGAGGGAGTTTTGTTTGTAATTTTAAGTTCATTAAATTCCTAAACATTTATATTCAACTAATCTTTACTGTGAGAACCAGTCATATATCAAATCTCATAGATATATTTCATTGGATTGGTGATTATCCCCTCAGTAGGTTTTTTTTGTTTTTTTTGTTTTTTTTTTAAGATTTATTTATTTATTTTGAGAGAGAAAAGTGTGAGTGGAAGAGGGGCAGGGAAAGAATCCCAAGCAGGCCCCACACTGTCAGTGCAGAGCCCAATGGGGGCTCAAACCCACAAACTGTGAGATCATGACCCGAGTGGAAGTCGGACACTTAACTGCAACTGAGCCACCAGGTGCCCCCTCAGTAGGTTTTTTTTTTTTTAAGTGGCTTTTGAGTGAAAGGGTTAAAATGAGGAAGAACGGGAAATACCAAAAGAATATTAGATAGTGGGAGAAACCTGTATTTACACTGTGTACTGAGCACCACTGCATTCAGCTAACAGTTAATAGGTATATGTTATAGAGTCGTCTAAATGTATCTGAAGAAATTTTCAAGAAAAAAGCATTTTCTATTATCGGCAATGCTTAAAATGTTTTCAGCTTTCTCGTATCATGAACATGATTTCTATGAATACGAATTTTATTTATATATATATATGTGTGTATGTTTATATATATATACATATATGTTTATATATGTTTATATATGTTTATATATATAAACATATATGTTTATATATGTATATATATAAAGCTTTGTTGCACTATTATTTTCTTAAATTCCTAGATGTGAGGTTACTGAGTCAAACATTTCTGGAGTCCTTGCTATGTAGTTTAATGTTTTAAATACTTTACATGTGTAAACTAGTTTATTCCTCACAAAATCTGTATGATTATGGTATATACCTTCACAATATTTCAGACGCTGGGTATACAGACTATAGCTATAATTAATTAGTATGGGATCCAGATCAAAATGACAATACTGCTAATATATTCATTTTAACTCTAAGGATGTTAAAAAATTGGAACACATTTAGAAAAGTCAACCAAGGATAGAAAGGTGTCTGTAAACTTTGTCATAGTAGAAGTAACTCAGATTATAAAAAGAGGAAGGAATTTCTTCAAATATTTGACTAAGACCTCTATACATGAAACAAAGAAAGTCAGTCTGTGTTGCTTCCAGTAGGTAGAGATGGGACCAAAGCGGCAGAAGGCAGATATTCTTTGTTCAGAATTAGAAAGAACATTCTAGTGTACAGAGTAGCTCATCAGTTGAATAGCTGCTTTGTAAAATATTAAGTTCACAGTTGCTAGACAATTGTTCATTATGGTGTGGTAGATATTCCTGAGTGGGTGTGAAGTTGAATTTGATGGTCTCTGAGGTTCCATTCAACTATGAGGGGGTTTGACTCTAAGAATGTATGTTAAACTGAAGCACCTGTTACTTATCATTTTATTCATTCCCTGATCATTTACTGAGTTTCTACTGGTATCAGGCACTTTGCTAAAAGTATGTATAAAATATAGGTGTTTTTCCAGGAATACAAAACAGATTATACAGGTTAATGAAAGTGAGCAATACAGACATATTGGATAATTCAAATAATTTGTTTGGCTTTATAATTTGAACCATGTACAAATGCACTAAGATGCTCATTTCTTTTTGTATTCAAGTTCAAGTAAGTGACAAAGGGAAATAAGTCAAAAGTAATTCGGTAGAGTGAAGAATTCATTTAAAGATCATTGGGATTTGACTACAAATTGTGTTTTGGTTTTTGGCCTTTTTTTTTTTGCTAAAACACCTTTTAATACCCCTCTGATTCTTTGTTATACTGGGCTGTGTTTTACCAATTTCGTATTATTTGTTTCTACCTGTGTGTAGCACTTATAAAAGAGTAATTTTACTTTTTTTTAAATAGGTCATCACATGTATTCAGGAGATTGCACAGGGGTGATTGTTGTTTGGAATACCTATGTCAGAGTTAATGATGTGCCACATTCAGTGCATCACTGGAGTGTAAATAAGGTATAAAATCATACTTCATATTTAGGGTTTAATTAAAGAAATTAGAAAAAATTGAACCACATGAATTTAAAAATATGATGTCAGGACACTCTGTTCTCTCTTCTCAAAAAAAAGTGAAGTTTTTCTCAGTCCCTGCAAGCTATCATTGATTCATTATCAAGTCTTTCTGATGGCTAAGTGGTGATATAGCAACTTAGTGAAAATTTTCATTTTGGTCAGACTTCACTTCCTTATTTTGAACCCTAATTTGTGATATGGCGTTCAGTGATCCACTACTGAAATTATGCTCAAATGAGGCATATGTTAATATTACCATCTCTAAGTCATAACTTCTGTTATCTGCTATTCATATTCTTTCTTTTGACCCAATAACATCACTCTAAAAACAACATGCTCAACATTTTAACAGTCGTGTCTTTCACAATGATGTAATCAAAATTAAGTAATTATGAGTGGGGTCTGCTATTCAATCACTATAATTGCTTTCATTTAAACTTTGCTAAGTAGGCAGAAACAAACGAATAATCTTTCATTTTTGGAGTGTTTTTAAGGTGGCTGGTATATAAAGCAATTTTGTTGGTGCGTATTCAGTACTTTTTAGTTAAAAATACAAAGTGAATTCTTAAACCTGAGTTTTGTATAAGTTGATATAGTTTCTAATATGCTATAATTTATTCTTAAGTTTTTGTTCTTCTATAACAGTTGTCCTCATTTGAAGTAAAGACACTCCAAGTGAAAAAGAATTTTTATGAACTTTAGTTGAATCTATCAGATCTGTTTAAAAAACTGTCTATTCTATTTTTAGTCATTCTCATCTAGTCTCTCAGATTAATGATTGATGGCTTGGAATTCGTGTTGTAGATTAATTTCACGCATTTTGAAAAGAACTTTCTAATTCTTATATACCTGAGGGATTGGCAAAACTCCAAAGTCACCTATTCCAGTAATTTGCGTGTAGAATGCGAAGTCTGTTATTTGTGTTAAATATCGTGTGTTTCTTTACCTCAGTATAGTTGTTAAAAGGCAAATTTATCTTCAGAATCGACAGCCTGGTAGTTATTTGAGACAGTCCAAAATAAAAAGTCAGGAAATGAACTGGAATGTCTTTCAGTAGCTAATGCCCTAGAACAAACTGTAGACTCTGATTTCTTATGTGGTTCTCTTCAGCCAGCAGTGAGACATGGGAGGTTATACTCAGCTGTCCCTTAAGATGAAGTGCCTGTGTGCTGTTGCACACACTCCTTGTTACAGGACATGGGCTTCAGAACTAGAACGTTTTTAGTTTGAAGATGAGTACGATAAAGAAAACTATAAAGGAAATCATTAACAGATACTACAAACGCTAGACCTGCTAGCACTTTTGTCAAATTCATGCCTAACATAACTTGTTAGACAGCTCTGTGTTTTTGATTTTGCACCTTTGCATCTGTGTAAATGTTTCTCAGACCCGCAACAGTGCATCCCCGACCCCAAGTTGTTGTAGTTCAATTAGTATAACCCCCATCTGTGCTGTCAGTGTTTGGCTCTTTTCTGTAACTTTTAAATTTTTTTTTTTCAACGTTTATTTATTTTTGGGACAGAGAGAGACAGAGCATGAACGGGGGAGGGACAGAGAGAGAGGGAGACACAGAATCGGAAACAGGCTCCAGGCTCTGAGCCATCAGCCCAGAGCCCGACGCGGGGCTCGAACTCACGGACCGCGAGATCGTGACCTGGCTGAAGTCGGACGCTTAACCGACTGCGCCACCCAGGCGCCCCTTTTTTTTTTTTTTAATTTTTTTTTTTCAACGTTTATTTATTTTTGGGACAGAGAGAGACAGAGCATGAACGGGGGAGGGACAGAGAGAGAGGGAGACACAGAATCGGAAACAGGCTCCAGGCTCTGAGCCATTCTGTAACTTTTAAAAAGGAGCTAGCGGCGGGTCTCAGTGTCAGACAACGATAGCGTGGGCTCAGCTGCTGCTCTCGGAACTGTAGCCCTCTGTACTCCAGCTGGTGCCAAACCGCCCCTGAAGAGGAGACCCCTCTAGGAACTGGCGACAAAACATAATGTCGGAGCCTCGAAGGACATGAAGGCTAATTCCAAATTCTGCCTGCAGGTTAAAGCAGACTTTCTGTTGACTCTGTGGACTTTAGTCTGAGCAGTTTTGCTTTAGTAATTCTTCCTTGTGAGGCTTATCCAGGCAGATTTTCCTTCAGTATGTATGTCTTTCTTGACATCATTAGCCAGGAGTCTTCCATGGCTGCCTTAAATAACAATCAAAAAAAAAAACAAAAACCTGGAGGCTCAGGTGCACTTTAGATTTGGCTCACCATAACCCACCACCACACGGAGGAAGGCATTGCTGCTAGAGGTGTAATGGACGTTAATACTGCTTTACAAGAGGTGCTGAAGACCACCCTCGTCCACGGTGGCCTAGCACGTGGAATTCACGAAGCTGCCAAAGCCTTAGACAAGCATTAAGCCCGTCTTTGTCTGCTTGCATCCAACTGGGATGAGCCTCTCTCTGTATGTCAAGTTGGTGGGGAGGCCCTTTGTGCTGAACACCAAATCAACCTCATTAAGGTTGATGACGACGGGAAACTGGGGGAATGGGTCGGCCTCTGTAAAATTAACAGGGAGGGAAAATCCTATAAAGTGGTTGGTTGCAGTTGTGTAGTGGTTAAGACTATCTGTGGCAGAGAGTCTCAGGCCAAGGATGTCATTGAGGAATACTTCAAATGCAAGAATTGAACAAATAAAAATCTTGGTTCTTGTTCCTCAAAAAAAAAAAAAAAAATCCCTAAAACTACAATCTAAATTAAATGAGCTCAGAATAAGATGCCAATAACATACCTTTTTCAGGATAAAGTGGAAATAAGTACACGAAAAAATGATCTCATACTGAAATAGAATTTGAAAGTTAACTCCGTACTAACTTTTGAAGTTATAAAAATTAGAATCTTTCTTATATGATGGTAAGCAAGAAAATTCAATGTTAGAAGTTATGTTTTAAGAAGTGCTGTTTGGGGCGCCTGGGTGGCGCAGTCGGTTAAGCGTCCGACTTCAGCCAGGTCACGATCTCGCGGTCCGTGAGTTCGAACCCCGCGTCAGGCTCTGGGCTGATGGCTCAGAGTCTGGAGCCTGTTTCCGATTCTGTGTCTCCCTCTCTCTCTGCCCCTCCCCCATTCATGCTCTGTCTCTCTCTGTCCCAAAAATAAATAAAAAATGTTGAAAAAAAAATTAAAAAAAAAAAAGAAGTGCTGTTTATTTGGGGATATACTACAATAATGCTAATTAAGTGTAGCCGTATATAACAGTCAAAAAATACATGTTACCAGCTTTATTTTCAACCTTCATTGGGAATTCTTTGGCTAGCAATTTTAAAGGACGCTTTAAATTATAACTGAAAATGACTTCTTCAAATTAGTTTTGTACTCTAAAAGAGGCTTCATATTCAATAAACTGTTCAGTGCTAATATTTTATAATCTTTTTTAATCATTTCAGGAAATTAAAGAGAGTGAGTTTAAGGGGATTCCCATAAGTTATTTGGAGGTTCATCCCAATGGAAAACGATTGTTAATCCATACCAAAGACAGTACTTTGAGAATTATGGATCTCCGAATGTAAGTATATTTCAGTATTGACAGATTAAGCACTCATAGAATAAGAAATGAATTAATTCATATTTATAAAATGCAGCTGTAGTTTTTAAATAGACAGTTTTCCCTCCAGAGGACATTTGACAGTGTCCGGAAGCATTTTTGAATGTTAGCATTTAGTGGATAGAGACCAGATAGTATATAGTGGATAGAGACCAGAAATACTGCTAAGCATCCTACAGTTTATAAGACAGTGCCCCCACCTCACAACAAAGAGTTTTCTGGCTCAAATGTGAATAGTTCTGAAGTAGAAATATAGTCAGTTGCTCTTTGTTGTCACAATTAAAAAAAAAAAGAAGAAACTTCTGCCTTAGATAGATCTTTTACTTTTATGATACTGGTATAGCGTAGTACTCTGATATACCTACCATAACAGAATGAGATGGCTTTTGATGAACATGTCCTTGTTTTTCTTATTCTGTTTTATTTCTAAATAAGGAAAGGAAATATCCTTAATGTTAAAAGCAGAGAAGCAGAATTCTGGACAAACCAGCATGGTCTTCTGATGGTTCTTGTTTGGTGTTAATAGTACTTGTAAAACAAACAAGAGAAGGCTAGTTCTGTTAGTTGTCACTATTGTATTTTGAAAGGAAAATGTGGTAGTCTATACTAGTTTATTCTGCAGTTATCTTTTAGGGCTAACTGTTAAGGCCTTCAGGGTTTATGTGGAGCTGTTCAGGGTACTGACATCAGTGCTATGAGAGAATGATTACCAGAATGAGTTCATTAGGAGTTTATAATCTAGTTGAACTGCCTCCAAAATAACTCACAAAACATTTAATGAGGCTAAATTGTGAGATCTTCTAGGATTGGAATCTGCTTATTCTTCTTACATACATAGTACCTATGTTATGCCTGGCTGATAGTAAGTACTTGATATGTATTTTTTTTTAATGAAGATAAATACATAATAAGAGGATTATATCTTTCATGGCAATAGTAAAGGTGATGATAGGTCTACTATAGTCTTCTATTAAAGGCTCTATGGAGAGGCTGGCCTTTGAGCTCGGTCTTGAAGGATGGATGGAATTTAGAGAAGATAGAAGTGTTGTCAGGAGGGTGGAAAACATGAAAAGCCTGGAATAAAATTCAGAGGTAGGTTAATAGAAGTTGTGTTCGAGGCAAGGTGGGTAAATCTGTAGAAGCATAAGTTTCTTGATAAGGAGTGCTGAGAGAGAATTTCTTTGGTTTTAAAGGTTACTCATTTATTTTGAGAGAGGGTGCACATGCATGCAGGGGAAGGGCAGAGAGAGAGCGAGAGAGAGAATTCTAAACAGGAGAGCATCCTAAACAGAATTGTACAGAGGCCAACGCGGAGCTCGATCCCACAAATTGTGAGATCATGACCTGAGCCGAAACCAAGAGCCGGACACTGAGCCAACTGAGTCACCTAGGAGCCCTGAGAGTTTTAGAAGTAGAGATTAGAGCCACATTTTAGAAGGTCAGGCCTTAGAAGTTTGGTTATTCTCTTTTTAAGTAGTAGGTAGTATTCAGCTTAGAATCATGCTTGAGCTCTAGAGGCAAACTGCTTAACATTTATTTATTTTTGAGACAGAGAGAGACAGAGCATGAACGGGGGAGGGGCAGAGAGAGAGGGAGGCACAGAATCGGAAGCAGGCTCCAGGCTCTGAGCCATCAGCCCAGAGCCCGACGTGGGGCTCGAACTTGCGGACCTCGAGATCGTGACCTGAGCTGAAGTCGGACACTTAACCGACTGAGCCACCCAGGCACCCCGGCAAACTGCTTAGAGTCAAATACTGCCTTTTCCATCCCTGACTAACTGATTAACCATTCTGTGCCTCTCTTTTCCTCCTCATTCAAATAGGGGAGATAATATACCACATTTGTAAGGGTTTTGCGGGGAATAAATTAGTTTACACATGCAAAGTGCTTAAAACATTACACCGTATAACAAAGTCTCTAGAAATGTTTGACCCAGTAACCTCAGGTCTGGGAATTTATGTGAAAATAGTTATAAAGCAGGGAAAAAGTACAATTACACAAGCTTGTTCATAGAAATCATCTTCATGGTAGGAGAAAGCTGGGAATATTCTGTTGTCTCATAGTAGAAGATTTCTTAAGGTACGTTTAGACTTGATATAATACATACCTACTAAAATGATAATACCTAATTTATACGCTCTGACACAGAGGGCCGTTATTCATGAGTCATTGTTAAATCGGGGACAATTGTGTGTCTACCTGGCACATAGTGAGCACTAAGATAATGTTAGTTATTATTCACAAGCGAAAAAGTCTAGAAAGTTATATACCATATTTAATAGATGATTTAATTATATTTTTATCTAATATTTCTGCAAGTGTCCCAACTCTGCATTGTGTGATTTTAAAAATTTATCACATGGGGTGGTAAATGGGTGGCTTAGTCAGCTCAGGTCTTGATCTCACAGTTTGATTCATGCTATTGAGCCCTTTGTTGGGCTCTGGATTCTCTCTCTCCCTCTCTCTGCCCTCCCCTACTCGTGCACACTCTCTCTCTCTCAAAGTAAGTAAACTTTTTTTTTAATTTATCACCTGGAAAAAATAGGAGTATAAAAATTTTGTACATTTTTCAGTAACCAACTCAAATGCTACTTCTATAATATAGGCTCTCTCTGCATAGCTAGAAATAATCACTTTTATCCAAATCTGCAAAGTACTCTTTTTGTTCTTTTATGGCACTTTCTGTATCCATTTTCTGTTTTACATGGATGCATTCCTTCTCTGTCCTGCTAAATTAGAAACTCCCTGACCTCCAGGACTATCTCTTCTTTATTCTACATCCATCATAGAATGTCTCCCATGTAACAGAGTCTCAAAAATCGTTAAATGCAAGTGAAGTATTTAAGAGAAAAGGGTTTGGTTTTTTTTTTAACCACCGGTCTTTTCCATGGTTAAGACAGGTCATATGTGTGAAATCTTTTTTGTTTATAGATTAGCAGCAAGGAAATTTGTAGGTGCAGCAAATTATCGGGAAAAGATTCATAGTACTTTGACACCATGTGGGACTTTTCTCTTTGCTGGAAGTGAGGATGGTACAGTATACGTTTGGAACCCAGAAACAGGTAAGTATTTCATTTATCTTAAAAATATTTTTTGGTTTGTTTTTATTTTGAATAAAGGTGAAAACTACCATTTTCTGGAATAATTTTCAAGGAAATTCTGATTTCAGGTTCTCAATTATGTTTATCAAAATGGGAAATGGGAAAGCTGATAATGGAACTAAGCTGCAGTCTAAATTTGTGTTAACATTCTGTTCTTTACTGTTTTGATATCTTTCACATTATAATTCAATGTTTATAATGAGATATTATCAATCTTAAGAGAAGTATTTTTTATTGTGGTTGACATACAATATTATATTAGTTTAAGCTGTATGACAAACATAATGATTCAACAGTTACATAATTACAAAATGCTTGCAGTGATAAGTGTAGTTACCATGTGTCATCATACAAAATTATTATATGATTGACTATATTCCCTATCCTATATTAAGAGAAGTATTTAATTAAGATTGTAATGCAAAATACAAAATATTTATAAGCTGAATTTAGAATATAAGTGAGTATACAAATGGCTACATATCTATAGTATATTTTTGTTAGAAACAAACATATTCCTGTCAAAGTTTTGATGTCTGAAACTTAATAGCAACTTACCCGGGGCGGGGCGCCTGGCTGGCTCTGTTGGTAGAGCATGGAACTCTTGACCTCACGGTTGTAAATTCAAGCCCTACATTGGGTGTAGAGATTACTTAAGAATAAAATCTTTAAAACAGAAAAGAAAAAAAAAAAAAACACCATTTACTTCAATTACTGTAATTAATTATTCATTTGTGCCTCACCTTTGCTTTTCAAAAGAAAAGCTAAAACCACATAAACATTTCTTAGCACTAAATTGAGAGATTTTATAAAATTTAAAATATCTTTAATCAGTAGTATTTGGTTCACTGTGCTTATTCTCTTAATTTTTTTCCAAGTGTTTATTTAAATTCCAGATAGTCAATATACAGCGTAATATTAGTTTTAGATGTAGAATTGAGTGATTCAGCATTTACATGCAGCACCTGGTTCACATCACAAGTGCCCTCCTTAATCCACAGTCTCTCGATCTTTTCTTTAACATTTTTGACTAGTCAGTTCACTTAGTGTTTTTTTGTTTTTTTTTTTTCTTATCGTGTTTTGATACTTTAGGATCGGTTTGGAAGTGTTAAATCTCTTTTCTCCTTCAATAAGTAGATCTAGATTCTTTGTGAGTTCTGTTTTTCATAGGTTCCTTAGGCCTCTACTGTAGGTCTCTTTTAGCGATTAATAATCAGATATATCTTTAAAGCAGGTGGTATCTCAGTCTCTGGGGAAAAAAAAATAGAAAAATTTATTCCCCACCAGATCTCCCTCAGCCAGACAGTATCTTCAGTGTTAGAACCTGCAGTTCCTTATGAGTTTTCCCTGAGTTCTTTGTTAGTTGGCATTTGCTCAGCTCTGTCAGATTTCAGGGTCAGATACTTCTCTACTAGTAAGTTCTTTGTTTTTATTTTGTGCCTGGAAAACCTCATTGAAGAGGTTGAATTGCAAAGTAGAAAAGGTCCAACAGGATGAAAAATAAATATAAGAGTTACTTGGACGTCCGATTAAGTGTCCGACTTCAGCTCAGGTCATGATCTCACAGTTCGTGAGTTTGAGCCCTGCATTAGGCTCTGTGCTGATAGCTCAGGGCCTGAAGCCCGCTTCAGATTCTGTGTCTCCCTCTCTCTCTGCCCCTCCCCCTCCCTCCCTCCCTCCCTCTCTCTCTCTCTCTCTCTCTCTCCAAAATAAATAAACATTTAAAAAAAAAATTAAGAGTTACTCAACTATTTTTAAGTATTTGAAGTTCTCATGTAAATAATATGAGCTTTATTACATACTGTAACTATTTTAGTAAGTTGCAGAATAATCTTCTAATGAGAGATATTTGAGATAGTACAAATGATTGAATGTCTTTTCTTATTTAGGAGAACAAGTTGCGATGTATTCTGACCTGCCATTCAAATCACCCATTCGAGACATTTCTTATCACCCACTTGAAAATATGGTTGCATTTTGTGCGTTTGGGCAGAATGAGCCAATTCTTCTGTATATTTATGATTTCCATGGTAAGTTCACTGCTGATAAGTAAAGAATATTTCGAGTAACCTTTACTTTTAGACTGACCCAGGAATCATGAGCTCTGTAAAGACTATCAACCTTTGTATTAATAAAGCTTTCTTAAATATATTTTAAGACCCAAACAGATTAAATAGATTATATTATTATTATAACAGTTTATTTTTCCAAAAGCACTATCATTATGGAGTTTAAATATCAGCGAAGATACACATAAATGGTTGTGCCCTTATGTTGGAATCATAGAAAGGTAGTCATCACAAGTCAAATTCACCTAAAAATTATTTGAGAATGTATTAACTAAATTTCAAAGGTAAATAACATTTAGGAAATATGGATCTTTAATGTTTTCAGTTGAATATTTAATTTCTTATTCCATATTTCTGTTTTTCACCAGAGCACATAGTTGTAATAAGTTATAGTTTCAAGAATTTCTTAACCTAAAAGGAAGGCAAAAAAATCAAGTGTCAGTAAAACAAGATCTGGAATTGGAAATTTAATGTCTTTTTTTACTCTAAAATTACACTGCTCCATCATTCTGAGAAAAAATAAATAAAGATTCTGGACACATTTTTCAGGAATAATGTAGCATTCTTAGAATTATTTGGATTTATGCTGTATTTCATACATTTCTTTAATTTCTTTCCTGAAATTAGGATTTCATTGTTCTACATTGCATTGATAGTGCTGTCACTCCCAAAATTACAGTTCCATTTTCTTTATGTATTAAATCTTGTTCAAAAATAAATCGTCTTTATTAGTTTCTGATTTGATTAGGATGTCATATATCATCATTCACTGTTTCTGCTAAGCTAGGATGGCTTACATACAATGTCATAAATGCATAAATGTGCAAATACATCCATTATAGGTAACATGAATGTGGGATTATTTGGCAAAGAGTTTTAAATTTAAATGAAATACAAGTGGTTACATTTACTGTGTTCACGCAGATCACACAGAAATGTTAGCGTTAATTGGTTATTTGTTAATGGTTGTGATATGTGCTAAATTATTAAACAGTTAAGTTCTAAGCCTGAAATTGTTGATCACTGAATGGGTATTATTATTATTATTATTATTATGCTATTCCAGGCAAATTATATTAGAAAATAATTTGTAAAATTGAAATTTATTTTTAAAAATCTTACCAAGATGTAACCAGTTTCTCTAATGCGTATTCAAATCTGTTGACTGGTGCAAACATGTATCCAGAGACAGGTCTTTCTCTGTGCCAACTCTAAATCTTCCTGTGAAAGAGAGTTACACCTAGGCACTTATTCTTAACCTGGGACTGTTGTACAGAAATCAGCAGCGCAGTTATTTCCTCAGAACCTTTAGAGGTTTCACAACAGTCTTCATTTAATTCCTAATGTGCTTTTCTTTAGGCTTTGGAAATTTTCACTACACATGCAAGTGAAAGTCCCACTCTTATCTTTTTTTATTCAGTAATTTTTGGTCATGGATCAAGGGTTTCCATAAGATTAGCCCAGTTAGGGGCGCCTGGGTGGCGCAGTCGGTTAAGCGTCCGACTTCAGCCAGGTCACGATCTCGCGGTCCGTGAGTTCGAGCCCCGCGTCAGACTCTGGGCTGATGGCTCAGAGCCTGGAGCCTCTTTCCGATTCTGTGTCTCCCTCTCTCTCTGCCCCTCGCCCGTTCATGCTCTGTCTCTCTCTGTCCCAAAAATAAATAAATGTTGAAAAAAAAATTAAAAAAAAAAAAAAAAAAGATTTAAAAAAAAAAAAAAAAAAAAGATTAGCCCAGTTGGGTTTGCCAGTTTGGTTTTGAGGCAGTAGGCACATAGACTAAGAAGTCCGTTCTAGAAATGTCAGTAGAAAGAGCAAAGTGCTTTTCGGAATTCAAAAACAGAGGTTTTAGGTTCCTTTCTGTTGCTGTAGTGACCTGGTGCAAGCCTCTTGCCTTCCTGAAGCTCCATTTCCTGATCTGGTAAGTGGTACCACTACTGTTTAATACCTGTGCCACCTAAGAGAGCCATTTGTGGGGAATCTGTGAGTCGGGAACTGGGAAAGTACTTCATATATGGAAAAGGACTATATTAAAACAAGGAAAAAGGTAAAATGGGTTGTTACCATATTCATTTAACCCATATATACTTGACTTTGTGGTAATTTAGGTTTTAATATGCTGGTAAGCATCTCTCTATGAAAGGGAATTGAAAAAAAGGGTTTTTCCCCTTTCATTCGTTCTATTGACAGCCTTTATTAGAGTATGCACCTTTTGGGGTCAGTTGTATTAGAAAATAAATCATGAAGTTAAGAACATCATGTTATACCTATACTATATTACTGTCAAAAGGAAGGAATTCAAAGTGTTTCAGAAATTAAAAAGTTCAGATAATACACATGGAATTTAAATTATTTTGTACCATGATTTTAGGACACAATTTTCAATATACTGATACCTTTACAAACAAAACTCAAAATGTTTCAACACATTTTCCTAACTCTTTGTTGCCTATTTTTAAAATGAGGAAGCTTAGGAAGAAGTTACATAATCCTAGGCAGTCCAAGATTTAGCACAGTTCTTGTGAATGGTATATATTCATAAGAAAACAGAAAGTTGTTTTCGATCCAAAAATAAATTTTACTTATTAAATACAGGCCAGAATCATCAAGTGAAATAGTGTTTAGATTTTTTATTAAAACATACAGTATTTATTATTAATCTTTTACAGGTTTGCCTTATATTTTATTTATTTTTAATACAGGAATATTTTGCCCAGTCTTTCTTGTCTGAAAATAAAGTTTACATGTATCTTTATATAAATGTTTTAATGGTATAAAATTTGAAAGATACAGAATAGTTACATGATTTTAAAATAGTATTTATCAGAGCTGCTCATTCGTTTAGACATTTTTCAAGGAAAATGGAGCAAACTCATTTTTTTTTATAAGTTGAATAAGCTGTGAATGAGACCACAGTGGTAGCTAAATGTATCATCTGTCTTTCAGTTCTAGCAAAATCTGTGAAGAGTCAGCAAGCATCTTTCCCTGCTAAGCATATGTTCAGGTTGTGGTCTTTTGGGTCTTTCATTCTACTGACTTTTTGCTGTTTTTGGTAAGGAACACAATTTTTACTTTCAGAAGGCAGTTTTATTTGCCTGATGTTGAAAGGGTTAATCATCTAGTAATACAAAATTTAGTCACAGAGTACCACAAATAATGTACTTTTAGGATTCCCATAATAACAGAGTACTAGTCAGAAGAAAACGGCTTCCACTGAATTAAATTTATGAACCTAGGCTCTAGCAGTTAATGTTCTGTTATTAATATCTGTCTACCTCCATCTCTAGGATCCTGTTCTACATGTAATGATAATCATAACTAGTACTTACAAAGCACTTTCTTTGTTCCTGGTACCGTTTTAAGCATTTTATATATATTTACTTCATTTTTCACAATAATCTTAAAAGATAGGTGCTGTAATTATCCTCATTTTACATGAGCCAGGACTTGAATCCAAAAAAACTACCCTTGGAGACCATGCTCTTATTTGCTACACTAACTTGCCTCTTTAGAAAATTTCCTGAAGTACTAGCTTTTGATTGTCTAATAAGCAGACTTTTTTTTTTCCTGCAGTATCATTTACTTTATGCCTCTTGAGTATGTGATTTTTTTGTATTATCTGTACTTCGTAGGGAGCAGAGATGGAGGCTAATTCATCTTTTTATTACCAGTACCTAGCCTGAATACCAACACACAATGAAAATACATGTAGTATTTTAAGCAGGATCAAGTCTTAAATTGGTAAATTGTCAGCATTACTTGATAATCCCAGGTAATGAGCCTGACGTTCCACTAGGTGGCAATCTTTTCTCTGAATCAGATTAACTCTGGAGTACTTTTTATTCGTAGTGGCTTTCTGAGGGAAGACAGATCTTTATTGAGCATCTATTGTGTGCCAAGTTGAATAGAGCTATAAAATCCAGGAATCAGACTGAGATTACCATGCTCCTTTCCAGTCTTTTGTGCTTTCCAAGTTGTCGATTAAACCTCTGGAAGAATTTTAGTTAAACTGAACAACAATCTCTAGCATTGACACTAAATGTGATTTTATTATTGGATTCATGTTCATTAACAACCACCTACATTGTCATTGTTGATGGCTTTATTTTGCACACTGCAACATACTTTACCAGAGTTCAAGGCAATGTATACCTTTATGTTCCTATAAAAAATTTGTTGTATAAGTTGCTTATTGACCAAAAGTCCATGGTGTTTGCAATGCCTTATGTCTAACATAGTACCTGGTATATTACTGATGTGCAGTAAGTGTGTGAAATGAGAATTACAAATCCTATAGAATAGCATTTTTTCCTTAAATTTTATAAAAAACATAGAATGAGAGGCATGATCAGTGAGTAAATTGGGGGATAATAATAATAGTGGTAGTAGGAGCTAACATTTATCAAACATTTACTGTGTCCCCTACTCTTTTTTTTTAAGTGTATTTATTTATTTATTTATTTATTTATTTATTTATTTATTTTGAGAGAGACAGAGAGTACAAGCAGAGGAGGGGCAGAGAGAGAGGGGGACAGAGGATCTGAAGCGGGCTCCTTGCCGACAGCAAAGAGCCTGATGCAGGGCTTGAACTCATGGATCGTGAGATCATGGCCTGAGCTGAAGTCAGACGCTTAACCGACTGTGTCCCCTACTCTTATGAGCATATTACATACATCTTCCCATATAGTCCTCTCAAAACCCCACAAGGTAGATGCTATTATTATCCTCATTTTGCATATGATGAAACTGAGGCACAGGGAGAATGAAGTAATTTACATCAGGTCACACATTTGGTAAATGTTAAAGTTTACCCAGCTAAGTCCAGAGCCCATAGTTTTAAAACGCCAGTCTGCTTACTTCAGTCTTGGCATTTCCTGTTTCATGAAGTAACTTAGTTAAGAAGGTAACCAGATATTCCTGTAATAAAGTGTGTTGTTTGTTTTTAATTTTAATATTTCGAAAAAGCCCTTAAGACTAAAAGGAACTTTGGTTACTTAGTATTATTAATAGTTCATTCCTTTACAAATGTTGGGGACAATTATAACGCATTAAGCAGTTGTATTCTCAGTATAGTCCAAAATACGAATTATCTTTATTATGTAGCATTAAATTTTAATGTAACTAATTTTGTAATATTTTTGCAACAAGCTAATATGTAGTTGAGGTAAATTTAATATGCATAGTTGTCTGTATAAATTTAATAGTGTTCTTAAAGTACTAATGATGAATGCCTGAAAACAAGCTTGGTTATTACAGTTCTCATACTTGGATAAGGTTATGCAGTAACATATATAACTGATGGTAGGTCCAAGTTTAAGTGTCTATTGTTAGCCTAGTAGGAGAATTAAGAGATAGAAATGCCATATTTGAAGATATGCTTAAACTACCTATATCTTGGTTGTATCCTGAAGTGTCTACTTTAACATTCTGTGCAAAATGGATACTTTGATTTGGTTGTGTCATTCATAGATTGAGGACATATGAAAAAGTAGCTTTGAGCATAAACCAGAGCTGTGAATTCCTCATTCAGACATTTTTTTTATGTTTACATTGGTGCTTTTTAAAGTGCATCAAGAAGGAAGAATGGTACAGTGTGAAATAGCAGTGTGGTGGGAAAGGCTGGAATAGGAGTGAGCTCACTGGAATTCTAGACAAAGTGCCATCACTTTCTGCTTGACCCTGGTCAAGTAATTTAGCATTTTTGTATCTGTTTTTTTTTTTCACTGTAAAATTAAAATATCTATCCTGTTTTATCAAATACCTGTCTTAGTGTTTTATCAAAGGCAAAAATGCAATTATAAAGCATGGTATAGAGCATTCGTATATTAAGAATTCATGAACCAGGCTTCAGAAGAGAAATCCTAGCCATTTTCTATAGCGATACACACATCACACACTTTAGTTGAATAGCATGACATATGGAAATTGATGGATAATGGAATAGGAAATCAACAGAAAGACAATAGCATGTACTTCAGGGGACCTGGAGATAGTTTATTATATTTTGGTGTTCAGATTTGCTGAATGTCGGTAGATGCTCTCCCATTTGGTTGGCTATGAGACATGGATCTATTACACTTTCTTGTATAGCTTTTTGGACAGTTTCTTTTTTTTTTTTTTTTTAACGTTTATTTTTGAGAGACACAAGAGACAGAATGCGAGTGGGTTAGGGGCAGAGAGAGAGGGAGACACAGAATCTGAAGCAGGCTCCAGGCTCCGAGCTGTCAGCACAGAGCCCGATATGGGGCTCGAACTCACGAACTGTGAGATCATGACCTGAGCCGAAGTTGGATGCTCAACTGACTGAGCCACCCAGGCGCCCCTGGACAGTTTCATTAGTAACACTTAGAAGTTCTCTTTGACATATTAAATATTAAATATAAAATTACTAATGGTCCTGAATACACCCAAGCTATTCGAATCAAAGTGTTACTCAATAGAACTTCTCTAGTGCATCCATACAGTTTGTTAAGATTAGCTGAAGCAGGAACAAGTCGGGCCCAGTAAAGTACAATTTAAAAAACCATTATAAGCCCTTAAACATTCTTGTCCTGGCCCATTCAGACTGCTATAACAAAATACCAGAGACTACATGGCTTTGTAAACAACAGAAATTTATTTCTCACAATTCTGAATGCTGGGAAGTCCCAAGATCAAGGCATAGCAGACTCAATGTCTAGTGAGAGCTTGCTTTCTGGTTCATAGACAGGATCTTCTAGCTGTAACCTCATGTGATAGAAGGGGTGAGGGAACTCTCTGAGACCTCTTTTATAAGGGCACTAATCCCATTCATGAGGGCTCACCTCGCAAAGGCCCCACCTCCAAGTACCAGCACTTTGGGCATTAGAAAGAACTTCAACATGAGAATTTCAGGAGGACACAAACACTCAGACCACAGGAATTCCCTACACATTGCAGATGTTAGAGGAAGAGAAGGAGGGTGCTGCATAACTGCTGAATGCTGGGAACTAGAAAAGCAGACCTGCCAGCTTACAGTAATACTATATTTAGAAATCGTTCATCTATAAGTAAAGAAATTAGGTATCCTGTAAAATGACTATACCCATTAACAGAGCTGTGTAAAATAATAGGTCTTGAGCAAAGGAATTAAGTGTTGAACCAAAAGGAAATCTTAATGTAGTATAAGAGAAAAAATACTTTGTTTTTTTAGGTGCACTTTATTATAAAGTCAATAACATAAGTAAATATAGGTTTTAATAATAACAAACATGTATTCACTCTGAATGCAAAAGGCTCTGGATTAAAATATCTTATTTCCTCTGTTCTTCCTCCTATAAAGATAAAAATCTCCTGAGAAAACCACGTTATTTTTTATAATTGTTTAAGGTCAGAACGTACACAACAGCACTGAACTTGTATAAATCAAAATTTGATTATCAGTTATGAAAACATTTTATGAATTTAAGTGTGTAAAATTTAAAATCCCCAATTATAGCCAATTGTAGGCAGGTTTATAAGTAATTTGATGGGTATATCATTCCTTTAAGCAAATGTAGTTGCCACCTCTGTGTTCTTAGCACCTTGTGGGTCCCTCTGCTACACGACTGAGCACACAGTAGTACTTATTTGTTGACCTCCAAGAGATTCAAGCCCCAAGACAGGCCTGTGTCTTTGCATTCCCAGAGCCTGCTCTCGTGCACTCCTAAAAAAGTGGTAGAAGGATGGAGATGAGGCTTACAATTTTGAGTTTTCTCAGGTTAAGTTAGTTTTAAGTGTACAAAGTTAAATTAGCCAAAGAAGAGAAAATGACTAAGTGAAGAAATACAGGTATTTAATTGCAACATTGTACTCCAATCATGGCCTATGTGAAAATGGTTTAGAAACCTTTGAAATGTTAGAAGCGTAGAGCTCAAGGGAATTTCAGAAAGCTTCCATTATGACCTATTTTACAGTGAAATAATCTGTACAGCGCTATACAAATAGGTGTATGTATTTGTGGAGGGTGAGGGAGGGGAAGAATGCAAAGACTTGTAAGTAGCTTCTGTTTCTAGTATCTGAGAAACTAGGTCTTTGAATATTTCTGCAGACTTCTGTTTTTATGACTGCCTTCACAGCACTAGAAGTGTTAAATATAAAGTATGATGTCCGTGTGACTCCTGGAAACCCAGTCAAATGTCTTTTGCATAGAAAACTCTCCTTAGACAACAGAAACAAATATTCATAATTGTTTGGGCTTTATTTTTGTTACCTGCATCTGTGTAGGCCATTGTAATCTTTTTGGAAAGGCATCTTTATACCACCAAAAATAAACAGGCAATGCTTTTTGTTATTTTTACTTGTTAACAAATTCCTTTTTTAAAGAAAATATGATACATAATACTTAGTGTAGCATAATACTTAGGAAATACAGTTTGGCAAGAAGAATAAGATAAATATCAAAATCCTGCTATCCTGCATAACTGCTGCTTATATCAGCATTTATGTGCTTCTGTGCTCGATCACTCATAGCTTCAAGTTAAATCGTGGTGGGCTTATTAGGTAGCTAGCAAGTACAGAAAAACAGAGAAATCAGAAAATGCCATTAAATACTTTAAGTCCAGCTCTACTTTCCACTCAACAACAACAACAACAAAAAACAATGAAATGTTAAAAGAACAGTTTTGAAAAGCAAATAAGGCAAAGATGGTGAAACATTATTTTTATCTGTTGATTCATTCATCCCTGGCTCATCTACTAATGTTAAGCCTTCAGTTTCCAATTCCAAGAGCACTTTTCTTTCACCTCCTCAAAGTTTCTGTTGTTCTTTAAACAATCTGAATATTTGAGAGTAAATTTTCAGTGTTAGGGAAGTTCAGAACGTGTACAGAAAAGTAGTGGGCAGACCCATGAAAATCTAAGCATAGAAGCAGCTACGCTTCCATCTGCAAACAGTAGTTGGGTATTGAGGAAGGAGCATCCTCTGGGATGGTAGGTTGTAAGCAGGTCTTCTCCCTCAGTATTGTTCCCTGGTACTTTCATCATTAAGGTCTGCAGAAAGAGAGCACCCGTTAAGAGTGTGTGCTGTATTTAGAGTGTGTAAATGAAGTAGGGCATGAATACAGTGGTCAAGGCCCTAAAATTTTTTAGATGTGCTATCTCGGATTCATGGTTGATGAAACCCCAAGACCGGTGACAAAACAAAACAAAACCAAACAAAACCACGTGATTATTCTTCTATATATCCATTATATTGCTTTATAAACTATTTTTCCTGCAATTAACATGTTAGTAATATTTCATCATGGCAGCTGTACTTCTGTACATAATTTTAGTTGCTGAATTCCCTTTCATTAAACAAATACACCATAATTTATTTAAAATACTATTGTACAGTTCCACTGTTACATAGGTTTTTCAATATTTTAAACATGACTTCAGTACTTGCCTGGCTACTCCATTTTGCTTCTTAGGAAAAAGGATCTTGAGGTACAATGGGTCAGTTAAACAGGCCAAAAACAAACAAACAAACAAAAAACATCATTTTCTAATTTGCCTTTTTTTCCGTTATTCCTTCTTACTGGTGAGGCTGAATATTTCTTTTATTGGCCACATAGTTATTCTTTTGTGAATTTTCTGTGGTGGTCCTTTGCCCATTTTCTGTTAGATTATTTATTTTTAATTCATTTTATGGGGACTCTTTGCATGTTAAGAATATTAACCCCTTTTATCACTAGTTTGTCATTTGCTTTTTTTTTGTATGAGCAACATTATTAAGGTACATTGAAATACAGTAAACTGCATATATTTAAAATGTACATTTTGATAAATCTAAACATATTTAAACATGTGTGAAACCATCATCTCAATCAAGATAATGAACATATCCATCATTTCTAAGTTACTTTGTGCTTCTTTGAAATTTCTCCCTACCACATCCTTCCCCATGGCAATCACTATGAGTTAATTTCCATTTTGTAGAATTATGTATAAGTGAGACTGTTTATACCATGTACTCTTTTTTGTCTGACTTCTTTCACCCATAATTACTTTGAGATTCATCTCTATTTTAGCTTTTATTAATAGTTTATCCTTCATCCTTACAATGAGTATTGTTTCATTTTATGATATATCACAGTCTGTCTGTTGATGGAAATGGGGGTTGTACCCAGTTTTTAGCTATTAGAAATAAAGCTGCTATGAACATTCATCTACAAGTCTTTGTCTGAACACATGCTTTCATTTCTCCTGAGTAAATTCCTAAGAGTAGGAAGACTGCATCTAATTGCAGATGTCTGTTTAACGTAAGAAGCTGCCAGACTGTTTTTAAAGTGGTTATGCCATTTAACCTTTCTCCCAGTAGTGTGTATTTCAGTATCTCCATACCCTTGCTAAATTTGAAGTAGTCAGTCTTTCTAATTTTAGCCCCCTCTGATACTGATGTGCAGTGCTATTTCATGCTGGTTTTAATTTGCTTATCTTTAATGACTAATGTTGTTGAGCCACCTTTTCATGTACATATTTGCCATCCATTTATCTTCTTCAGTGAAGTGTCTGTTCATGTCTTTTGCCCGTTTTTTAGTTAGCTTATTTTCTGACTATGAAGTCTTAAGTGTTAGGTTTTCTCCATAAAAGTGGTGCTCTATTAGATACATGATTTGCAAATATTTCTCCCAGTCTTTGTCTTCTAATTCTCTTCTTAACAGTGTTGAAGAACAAGTGTTTGCAATTTTGATGACGTTCTAAATTACCAATTTTTGTTTTATATGGAGTTTCGGTTTTGTATCTAAGAATCTTTGCCTAATCCAAGCTCACAAAAGTATTCTCCTGTGTGTTCTCTAGAGAAGTCTTACGGTTTTAGGTTTTAGATTCATTTTGAGTTATTTTCTGTACATGGTGTGAAGTATGTATCAAAGTTCATTTGCTCACATATGAATATCCATTTGTTCTAGCACTATTTATTCAAAAGAACCGGCTTTACACCATGTCCGTACATGCTGAGCTCTATTCTGTTCTCTTATCTATTTGTTTATCTTTGTGCCAAAAACAAAGTGTCTTGATTACTACACTTTATAATAAGACTTGAAGTCAAGTTGTATAACTCCCCCCTTTTTTTCCAGCTTGTTTTGACTCTTCTAGATCCTTTGTATTTCCATTTGAAGTTTAGAATTTGACAATTTCCCCAAAAGAGACCTGCTGGATTTTGAGTGAGATTACGTTGAAAGCACAGATCATTTGGGGAGAATTGGCATTTTGACAGTATTGATTATTCAAACCATGAACATAATCTATCTCTTTATTTAGGTTCTTCTTCAGTTTTATCTCGGCACTGTTTTTGTAGTTTTCAGTGTACATGTCTTTCCCATCTTTCATCAGATGCCTCCCAAAATATGTCATGTTTTTTATATCATTCTAAATGATATATATTTTTTAAATTTAAATTTCTGACTTTTTGTTACTTGTCTATAGAAATGATGCTGATCTTGTCTAAAGTTGATTGTTAGTTCTAATGACTTATGTTTTTAGATTCCAGTCAGATTTTTTACACAAATGTGGGGCCAGGACCTGAGAGTGAGAACCTCCATAAATTTCCTTTGTACTGCTTCACTTGCCTTACCATCATCTTAGCTCTGGATAGACGATTCTGTTTATAAAGACAATTTCATTTCTTCCTTTTATACATTCTATCTACGTTTTGGTAGTTCCAAGCAGGAGGGAAAATCCGGTCCCTTTTACTCTTATTTTGGCCAGAGATGGAATTCTCTTACCTTTCCTATGCTTTTTTATTTTTATTATGATAGCCTTATTTTTTTAATTTTAATAGAGACTCTTTAAATGTTCACATAGAAAAATCTGTCCATCTTTTATGTTGACAATTCTTAACATTTTCTGACTCATGCAGTCCTTTGACAAATAATCTGATAAAAGTTATGGATCTGATTTCCATAAACATTTACACATTCATATTTCTATATGTAACTTCAGTAGTCCACAGAAACCCTGGAGGCTGGTCTATTGATTGATTCCCTGTTATGAATCTTGATTGTATCACTTTCTTCTCATGTTATGTTTAGAAAGTCCTTCTATTAAAAATTATATAATTAAGGAAATACTTTTTAAGTGATTACTGTATACTTTTCTCCTTTGTATATACAAACAGGTACTTACAGATTTTTAGATTCCTTTATTTTAAATGATCAAATGAGATAGTGTATATAAACGCATTCTGAACACCATAAAGTACAGTATTCATGCTGTTGTCCTTGTCGTCATCATCAAAAACATTCACTCTTTTGGCCATCTATTCCAGTCTGGGGAATTAAATACAAAGAAAGAATTATTTCAAGAAATAATTTGAACTATGAAAAGTACTTGTTCATACATGGTCTGTAATGAGGGAAAACAAAACATTGTAAATATTTAGTAATAGGAGAATGCATAAATAAATAATAGTGCTTCATTGGATGAGATGTTGTAAAGCATTTAAAAGTGGTAACTACATAGTTATAAAAATACGAAAAATGTTTGTAATTAAATTGAAGAAAATTAAATTTATTCACATTATGGTATCTTGTGTAAAGTGTCCATATGTATAAAGATTAAGAGGCGTGTAGAAATATGAAAAGAGTTGTTTTAGGGAGATGGGTTTGCAAATAATTATTTTTATTGTTCTTCCCTTTCCTTTAATTCTATTCTATTATGCCTTTGATTTTTTTAAATATTTTTTTATGTTTACTTTTGAGAGCAAGAGAGACAATATGAGTGGGAGAGGGGCAGAGAGAGAGGGAGAAACAGAATCTGAAGCAGGCTCCAGGCTCCGAGCCTCAGAACAGAGCCTGACGTGGAGCTCAAACTCACGGACCGCGAGATCATGACCTGAAGTTGGCCACTCCACCGACTGAGCCACCCAGGCTCCCTAATGCCTTTGATTTTTTATATTACGTTTTCTGTATACATATATTTAAAGTTAGGTTCCGGGGTGCCTAGGTGGCTCAGTTGGTTAGGTGTTCGACTTCGGCTCAGGTCATGATCTCGCGATTTGTGAGTTTGAGCCCCGCGTCGGGCTCTGTGCTGACAGCTCAGAACCTGGAGCCTGCTCCGGATTCTGTGTCTCGCTCTCTCTCTGCCCCTCCCCTGCTCATGCTCTGTCTCTCTCTGTCTCAAAAAATAAATAAAACATAAAAAAAAAATTTTAAGTTAGGTTCCCATTCCAACATGTTTTTTACCACACCAAGAGATGACATGGCCTTCAAGCCTGATTTATAATACTGCCTGACATAAATCATCTGTGAAATTATTATTTTTCCTTTTTCATGCTTTTATATTATTGAATAATTCCACAATTTCACATTTTGCCAGTCATGTTGTCTTATTATCACCCAGTTTTTAAAATGTATTATGTAGTTTCTGATCGTTGGTTTAATGCTACAGTCTCATGGCTTAATTATTTCATTGTGCTTTTGCTATGATGACTTTAACTAATTATGGATGTATTTTTTCAGTTGCCCAGCAAGAGGGTGAAATGTTCAAACGCTACAATGGGACATTTCCGTTACCTGGAATACACCAAAGTCAAGATGCTTTATGCACCTGTCCTAAACTGCCTCATCAAGGCTCTTTTCAGATAGATGACTACGTCCACGCTGACAATTCTTCAATGAAGATGCAGCAAGTGAAACAGAGACTCGATTCTGTCACAGTATGTCTGATGATTTTATGCAGTTGAGAAGTTGGAAATTTTAAAACCATTTTGATTCTATTTTACATTGCCATGCCAATAAGTATTAATTCAAAAAAGTAAGTAGGTTACTTAAAAATAGGTTTTCTAATGCTTTTTTGGTTGCCTTCTGGTATTTGTTCTAACATCACCCACTGCAGTAAACAGACTGATATGGGATAGATAAACTATCATGCTTTCCCGACTTGATATTTCTGTAAAGACCAGCCCAAGATCTCTTTTGCTATTTAAAAATGGAAGTGCGTATGTGTGTGCATATGTACAACACACACAAACACAAAAGGCACCAACCTGGGAAATTATTCATGTAAAATATATTAAAGGTACAACCTCCTTAATATGCCAAAGTTTAAATAATAAAGAAAAAAGACTTGAACAAAGAAATGGATAAAATAAATAAGCAGGAACTTCCAAAAAGAATAGATACAGATGTTCCTGAAGCATATTTAAAAGGACTGTTATCTCATTACAAGAAAAGTGCTGTCAAAATTAGGAATGGCCATAAAACTGGAAAATAGGTCATGAAAATGAGGAGGAGGATGCTTAATTAAAAATAGAGGGCTTTTTATTCTGTTCATTATAAATTATTACATTAACTTTCTCAAAGATAACTAATAAAATGTATTGGGAAGCTTAGATATCCTTAAAAATGCTTAATGCTCTTTGAACATAATAGTTCCTTTAGTTAGAATTAGCCTTGAGCTCCTTGAAGACAGGGACTGTGCAGACTTGTTCCTTGTCGTGTTGTCACCTTTTGGCACAGTGCCTGGCACTTAATAAATATAATCCCTTTCTCTCCTCCATTGATAGGAATCTTCACCAGTTTTAACCCAAACATATGAGGAACTATATTGAGACACCTTTAGTTATGACTATACTTACTTCCTCTCTACTTTTCTTTCTTTAGAAAATTGGAGTTTCAGGTATACCAGAATGCAGGTTTTGTTGGAATATAAGGGAAATATTTTTATTTTTATCAGTGTAAATTTTAGAATATGTACTATAAATTAATAAATTTATTTCAAAGTTGTAATTCTGTGTATTTTACCATTTTAATTGAATAATGTATGACATTCCAGATTTTAAAAGGAAGTATAAATAGATAAATAGAGTTTTAAAAACTAGAGAAAAATGTTTCTTCACTAGGGAAAAAAGTGTCCCTTGTGTAAAATCTTACATGGCAAAATGTCTTCACAGATTTAAGAGCAACTCACTGATCAATAAAAAAAACAAGTTTCCTACAATCTGTTGATCTTTACACTATAAAACTTAATGTGCTGGAATTACCTTAGCCTTGTAGCTTTTCTTTTGTCATCTTATATAGCTGTCATCTTCAGATAAATGAAAGGACATAAGAACAAAAGAAAGTAGATGTAAAGGAAAAATCAGAAAAATATTTTTTAAGATATGAAATCAAAAGCAAGGGGGAAGTAGATTGATAATTTATTATAAGAGAAAAATTTCTTTCTCTTATTTATTTATTTCTTTTAAATTAGAGTATCTGTTTGCATTGGGATTGAGGTAGACCAAGGCTGCCTTTAGAAATGAAAACTTTGTGTATAATGGCTGTGGTTTTTGAAAAGCCCTATTTTTCCCATGTTGAGAGAATGCACCGAACTCTTTCAAATGTCATCTGCAATATATTTTCTTTTGGAATGTAGATAGTATGTATGGGTATTAAAACAAAATGTCCTCTTTATTCCCTTGGCAGCTCTATTTTTATATTTTGCAAGCATTGACTGGATTGTTACCTTTTGTCACAAATCCTTTTTCTTGTTTCTTGTAATTTATTTTGGTAGAGCCCAATTTTTTGTTGTTAGGTTTTTAGTCCATTGAAGACTCTGACAGTGGTCTTCTATAGAGAAGTGTAGTAGGGAAGACTTGATTACTTCTATATTATGAGGACTATATTACTAGAGATACTTCTTTCTTTGTAACCACAGTAGGAATTTTTTAAATAAAATATAGTGCAAGCTTAGGGTATGATATGTGTGTGTGTGTGTGTGTGTGTGTGTGTGTGTGTGTGAATTGCATAACCAATCCAGTTCAGCAGGTGTTTACTCATTAATGGATAAAGGAAACAAAAATAGATAATTCTCTGTTCTCCATAGCCTTACCATTTAGTCATTTAGCTCTTTCCTCTTACCTTTAACAGAGTTGACTGTATTTGCAGCTACAGCAATACCTGAAAGGCATACTGCAGCCCAGATAGATCTCTTAGGTAGACAGTATGTTAAGAGCATTGCCAAAAGTCACTCTGTTTTTAAAATTTGATCTTATCAGTGCATCCAAACTTGCTCAGAACCTGGGATACCTACTGGGAGTAATCAGACTTACAAAAAGTTGATTTATGAAGTTAAGAAACTTACTTATAGGGAAAGGTATACCTTTCTAGTTGCCTGAACACTGAAGACCACTCTCACTTTTAAGAATTAATCTGAAGCCCAGGCTAATGATGACAGAGTTGATTATAAGCAGAGTCATAGGAGTAGGGATTAGATAGATTTAAAAATGTTTTATGCCAGCTTTGCAAAAAGGTTAGTTTTCTCTACCTTTTGGGAGATTTCACCTAATAATGATTGATGATAACTAACATCTATTTAATTATGAATGATGACTAACATCATGAATTCCTGTGCTGAGTGCTTTACTTGTTCATTGTATTTAATCCTCAAAAACATCCTATAGTGTGAGTGCTAGTATTATCCCCATTTTACGGAAAGTGAAGTTGAGGCTTACAGAGCTCAAGCAATATCACCAGTGTCGCACAGTTGGCAAGTGCTGGAACTGAGATTCAGTCCAGACAGAATCTCATGCTCCGGCAGTGTCATTTTCTCCTTTTAGTGATCGAATTACTAATACCTTTCAGACATAGTCTCTGTCCCTTAGAAATTTCTGGATAAAAAATTGATACTCCTCTTTTAGTTCTCTTTTTTCCTAAACTCCACATTCATCATTAGCATTTTTCTCTGTTTCTCGTGTAGTCTGATGATACATGCTGGCTGACCTTAATTGGACTTGGATATTTTTTGTGTCTCCATAGGAGCACATTTTCAAATCATTTATTATAATGTTGACTTTTACTAGTTTCTTTGTCAGAACTGATCTTTTTCTTCCCTTGTCCCATGAATTGTAGGTGGTTCCTTTCTGTAGCTCCTTCAATACTGATAACATACTTTGCCATTTAGTAGTGTTTGTTACTAGATTTCCTCAGAAGTAAATTATTAATATGGATATTATATTTATGGGCATTGTTATTTGTAGAGATAATTATATACAATAATTAATTATGGGTGCGTCTTTGAGACATGTTAGTGCTCTGGTGTAGAATTTTGGCATTTACAAGTTTATTATTACTAGGTTTGTTTATGAAGTTTATTGAGGCCACACGGTTTTCTTGAGGCAGATGTGCGTGGGCTCTCCATGCCTTTTGTTTCAGCAGGTTAGATTTATCAAGAACTCACTGAGTCTCTTTTTTTTTATTTCACACTCTTTCCAGCTCATTGGAAACAATGCAGAGTGACAGCTACAGGGTGATAGACAAAGAGGCTCTCCCAAATGTTGATTTTGGTTATTAAAGGATTAATACCAGAATGTGTTGAAAAGAGTTGATAATTTTATTAAGATAAAATTATGAATATTTCCTTACTTGTTGTATTGTATTTCTTTTAGGAGGTGATACGAGCCTGTACTGCAAAGGTAAGCAGTTTTTATCAGGAGGAAGATAACTTTAAGACCAGAGCTTTCATTGTGATGTACCAGAGAATTGAAATGTACCATTCGGAGTTTTTACTAGAACTTTTACAAAAGCTAGTCAGATGTGTATTTTCCTTATTTGAGCTCAAATCTATCAAAGAATTATATACGGGAATCTGAGACTTTAACAAATACCTTCATATTTTCGAAGATTTAAGAATATTAAGTAATTGGAATGTACTTTCAGTAAAGGGCCAGCAAGGTCATTTGATCCTCTGAGAAAAATATTATACGATACTTAATAGGTAAGAGACACCAGTACAGTTCCAGTGGATGTATGCTGAGTAAACTGTATAAGCCGTGAAATGCATGCAAGGTGCGCGTAAATAACAGTGATACACTGTGTGCTTATAATGCTCTTGATCATTTACTTATACCAGTGTCTCACACTTCTTTTTCCATTTAGCTGCATAGCAATCCTGACAGGCAAATTAGATATTATTGTTACTCCAATTTTAGAAAGGAGGAAGCTGAGGCTTATTGAAGTTAAGTGATTTGCTCAAGACCCCAAAGTTAGTGGAAAAATAGTAGCATACCTTTTGATTATTAAACAGTTTCAACCAAATTGTATCTAAGATGCTTCCAACACAGCAGCTTTCTTCTTTTTACAAGCAAAGCTATTTTATATGCAATCTCTAACTCCGTTGTCAAGAAAATAAATTTTAATTTAAAAGATTTGGAATGGCACCATATGTTTGTCTTTCCCTCTCCTCTGTCCACTCCCCAAATTCAGTTGAATAATTAGACATTCATTGATTTATCAAATGTAATTATATCTATCACAGAGTAAAAGGGTGAGACATTCAGAAGGGAATTAGCATGGTGTTGGTATGTTCAAAGACTGCTTTGTGTCATATCAGTGCAGTGGAAGTATTTTTTTATTCGGTAAACATATACTACCATGTGGCAGGCACTTGGAATACAGAAGTAGGTCCTAGGCTATTGCTGCTTTTCACATGAGGCATCTTATAGAGGAAACGTGTGAGAAAACACTATACTTACCCCATCACTGAACTGTCCAGTATCAGTGAGGACCCATCACTTTTTTACCTAATTATCGCAAGTCAACAGGATATGGAATATAGACAAGGGGAAGGAAGATGAAGGGAAGAAGAGAACAAGCTATATTCTGACTTGGGCTGCAGATATTCAGGAAACTTGCTCCTGATAGCGGTGATTACTATAGTGATTGTAGCTCCAAGATTACTACCTCTTCTTAAGTATACATAGTATATAAAACCAAAGTAAAAAATAATTTTCTGGCTAGCAATTCAGAGCTTTTTCTCTTTAACAAATAAATATATATACGCTTCTTTTGTTTAAAAAATTTTTTTAAAAATATTTTATTTATTTTTGAGACAGAGAGAGACAGAGCATGAACGGGGGAGGGTCAGAGAGAGAGGGAGACACAGAATCTGAAGCAGGCTCCAGGCTCTGAACTGTCAGCACAGAGCCCGATGCGGGGCTCGAACTCACGGACCGTGAGATCATGACCTGAGCCGAAGTCGGACACTTAACCAACTGAGCCACCCAGGCGCCCCCCCCCTTTTTTTTTTTAATATACGCTTCTTTTGTAAAGCTCTCTGAATGTCCAAAAGTCAGGTGATCTGTACATATTTGCCAAAGGTTGAGGAAACTGTCATCTGCTAATCTGGAACCTCTCTGCAGATGAAGGATCGTTATATTCATCTTTGTACCCCAAGTCTTTCACAGAAGTAAATTAAATGCTCATTGAAAATATGATGATATATTTGGAAATTAAGTATTTGGAAAGATTAACCTTACTATTGTCTCTAGTTATTCTTTTTTGGTAAGTTTTACTGAGAGGTAATTCACATACCATCATAATTTGCCCTTTTGAAGTATACAGTTACTGGGTTTTACCTTACTCACAGGCTGTGCAAGCATCACTATTACCTGATTTTCAAACTTTTTTATTGCCTCCAAAAAGAAATTGTGTTTCTCTTAGCAGTCATTATTTCTATAGGTATATGCACATGCACACACACACACACCCAAACTCCTGGCCACCACTAATATACCTTCTGTCTCTATAGGTTTGCCTGTTCTGAACATTTTATATCAATTGAATCAAAGAATATGTGGTCATTTATAACTGGCTTCTTTCACTTAGAATAATGTTTTCACAGTTCCTCCGTTTGTAGCATGTTATCAATACTACTTTTTATTGCCAAATAAGATTCTGTTGTACAGATATATTACATTTTGTTTACCCATTCATCAGTTTATAGACTTTTGGATTGTTTCCATTTGGGGGCTATTATGAATAATGCTACTCCAATCATGTGTGTACCAGTTTTTGTTTAGGTGTATGTTTTCATTTCTTGAGACATATAGGAGTGGAATTGTTGGGTGATGTGATAACTCTGCATTTAACATTTTGCACAACTACTAAACTTACCCAAAGTGGCTGCACCATTTTAGAATCCTGTGTGGTAATTCTATATTTAACATTTTGAGGAAATTTTATATTTAACACTTTTCCAAAGTGGCTGTGCCATTTTATATTCCCACCAGGAATGTTTAAGGGTTCCAGTTTCTCCTCATTCTTACCAACACTTGTTATTTTCTGTCTTTCTTAGGATAGCTATCCTAGTTGGTGAGAAGTGGTATCTCGTTGTGGCTTTTGATTTGCATTTCCCTAATGACTAACGACATTGAGCATGTTTGATGTGCCATTTGTATATCTTGCTTAGAGAAGTGTCTGGTCAAATCCTTTGCCCATTTTAAAAAAAAATTGTCTTTTTAATGTGCATTTTTTTAAGAGTTCTGGATACAAATCTCTTATCAGATAGATGATTTGCATATGTTTTATCCCACTTTGTGAGTTGTCTTTCCACTTTCTTGATGATGGCCTTTAAAGCAAAAAGGTCTTAATTCTTGTGAAGTTCAGTTTATCTATTTTTTCTTTTGTCACTTTGCTTTTGGTATCATATCTAATAAACCATTGCCTAACCCGACACATCAAAGATGTACCTCTTTTTAAGATTTTAATATTTTTAACTCTAACACTTAGTCTGTGATTATCTTCTCTTTTTTTATGTGTGTAATGCTATGTGGAGCTATAACTTTATCCCATTGCATGTGGCCACCTGGTTGTCTCTGCACCAGTTGTTGAAAAGGCTGTTCGTGCCCCATTGAGTGGTTTGGGCGCCATTGTCAAAAGTCCTTAGTCTTAAAAGCAAAGTATATTTGTGCAGTTTCTCATTTGTTGCAACCAGGGTAGTAAATTTTGCCAGGTATCTAAGTTTTTTCTTCCTTAAATCCCAGCCAAATTTTTATGTTGTTGAAGATTCATTCCTTTTTTCCATTAACGTGCTTTAGTAAGTATTTGTGTGTGTGTGTGTGTGTGTGTGTGTGTGTGCACATGCACACACGCACATGTGTGCTTGGGTTAGAACAGTGAATAGGCACATTTTGTCATTGGAAGATAAACAATAAAAAAAGGAAACAAGGTAATTTCAGACAATAAGTGATGTAACAATAAAAGTAGATCCCTGAGACAGAGAATGCTGGGGGAGTGGGGGACAGCTGCCCTCAAAGTGTGTTCATAAAAGGCCTCTCTGAGAGAAACATTTGACAAGGAGCTAGTCCTGTCCTGGAAAATCCTCATCTGGAAATATAACTGGCAGAAAGAAGAGCACTGTGTGTAAGTAGTAATCATCAGCAAGTAAGGAGAAACGGTGTTTCGTGACGAGGTTGGAGAGGTGATCAGGAGACCATGCATGCCTTTAAAATGCCTGTAAGCATGGTAATGCAGGGGAGGAACAATTTCCCTTCTCTCCTAGGTTCTGTCCTTCTAGGTCTGATGGTTAGTTGACATAAGAAAGATTAATAAAAGAAAAAAATCTAATTATGCACATATGGGAGCCCCACAAAAATATGAGACTACAAAGCTGCAGGCAGTTGAGGCTTTTATAAACCATCCTTAGCGTAGGAAAGGGAGCGATAGGGATAGAGGGCTCCAAAGTGGGAAGGCAGCCATTCCCAGGAAAGTGAGAGGAGGAACTGTTAGGCGAAGAAAGCCTGCCCTGCCACGAAGTTAAGTCCCTCCAGTGAAAAAGGTCTCTCTGGGCATAGCTCTCTTCCTAGTAAAGGCCTCCTTTTTAAAGTACATTTCCTGGGGCGCCTGGATGGCTCCTAGTAAAGGCCTCCTTTTTTTTTTTTTTAATTTTTTTTTTAAGGCCTCCTTTTTAAAGTACATTTCCTGGGGCGCCTGGATGGCTCATTCAGTTAAGCATCTGACTTTGGCCCAGGTCATGATCTCACGGTGTGTGGGTTTGAGTCCCGCATTGGGCTCTGTGCTGACAACTCAGAACCTGGACCCTGCTTTGGATTCTGTGACTCCCTCTCTCTCTACTCCTCCTCCACTCATGCTCTGTCTGTCTCTCTCTCTCTCTCTCTCTCTCTCAAAAATAAAGAAACATTAAAAAAAAATTTTTAAGTACATTTCCCTCATTGAAGGGTAGCTTCTCTACCTGTTTTCAGAGCTTTTCCAGTGTCTGCAGTTTCTGAAAATAATCCTTATGCCAAAGAGGCATATTTGAGGGTGACATATTCTGCTAAACCTTCAGTAAGGAGTTAGGTGTTGTTTTAATCAAAGAAGCTGTGATGGAGGTATTAAGCTGGGGAGAATGTGAGAATAGATTTTAAAGGGAGTAAGTCTTCAAGCAGATCAGTTAGCTGACTTTCATGGTTGTCCATGAGGAGATGGTACCTGGACTAAGGATGGTGTTAAAAGATAAACTGACACCTATTAAAATTTTTTAGAGTTTATTTGAGCAAAAATTGATTTGAACGGCACAGCGTCAAAGTGGACATGGTTAGAAGTGCTCCACTGGCAGGAACTGAGGAAAGACTTTTTATAGAGAAAAGGCTGAAGCAAAGCAAGGAAATTAGAGATTGATGGTAGTTTAAAGCCTAGTTGGCCATTTGTGATTGGTTGTCCTTAGGTTTCAACTTTGTAACCTGGAGGTATTTACTGGCTTAGATTGGGCTTTGCTTCCATAGCCTGTAAGGCCAGGCGCCATGGCATTAGAGCTGCCTGAGACTCATCGCCTCCTGTTTAATTAATTTCACAGTGGCAATAATGAATTTGCAGGCAGTGGACAGATTTGCAGTATATTTTGGAAGCAGATTCAACACAGCTCAGCGATGGATTGGATGTGGTGTAAGTGAAGGAAAGAGGAAAGTTGGCTTCTGTGTTGCTGCTTGCGGCAATTGTACGGATGCTAGTAGAGCTTTGAATGAGGTGAGGAATGCTGGCGTGGAGGGAGCAGATTTTAGGAGCAGAGTTTTGCATGTGGACATAGTTGTGTGGTAGGTGTTTGGACTTCTGAGTCTTGAATTCAGGGAAGAAGTTAGGGCTAAAGTTACATTTATTTAAGCTGTGAGATTGGATGAGATCTCCTGGGGAGAGGTAGCTAAAGATCTGAGGCACGGGTCCAGGAGAAGCGTATGTCAGAGAAGCCTAGAGGAGAGTATTCCAAGGAAGAGAGGTGCTAAACTATCACGTGTGACTGAGAGAATGAGCAAAATGAGGATAGAACATTGAGGATTGTATTTGGCTGGATGGTGTCCTTTGGTTACCTTGATGGAAACTGTTTCAGTAAGTGGCAGAGACAAACGCACAATTGAAGCGAGTTGAGGACAGAATAGAAGTCCATAAATTTTGACTGGGAAGCAGAGAAACAGGAGCTGAGGAGGAGTCGTCAGTGGACAACATCAAAGCATATTTATTTGCTGATTGGAATAATTCAGCAGTGATGGAGAAGTGGGTACTGTACCACAGAGGTGGTCATTGCTGCCCTCAAGTCCTTGAAAAAGTGAGAGGGGATGTAATCCTGAATACTAGTGGAGGAGCTGGCCTTAAGAGAAGGGATTTTTCATCCCGTCTGATAGGCCAGTAGGTGGAAACTGGGTAGATGCTTGGATACAAATTTGATGATGGGAGGTTGTAAGAGTGCTCATCTGATTGCTCCAAGATAGGAAATGGTATTAGAAGTCTTGCATTGCTCTGAATTGTGATAGCCCTAAAATATCAGTGTATGAGTTTACAGCTTACGGATTTCCTTGCTCTTTTCCTTGGCTTAGAGTTGGATTGAAGCACATCAGAAATGGTATTGCCTGGAGTCTGTGTCCATTCAGCTCTGTGTTATTCCTCACAAATGGAACTAAATCTGTTTTTCTCCTGTTTCCGGACATAATTATATCATACCTGGCATGTGTTAGAAATGGGCCTATTCTTCCTTAAATTATAATTAATTTTGGCTGTCTTTTCCAGAATGAAATTATGAATTCCCTCAGAGAGAAACAACTCTCTTTCTGCCTTCTCCCCTTCCTCCCTTCCTTCCTCCCTTCCTTCCTTCCTTCCTTCCTTCCTTCCTTCCTTCCTTCCTTCCTTCCTTCCTTCCTTCCTTCCTTCCTAACTTCTTCCCCCTCCTCCTTGTTCTCCCTCCCTTCTTTCCTTCTTTTTCAGCTTCACATAGTACTGCCTCCACCTCTAATGTTACATTTCTGAATCTCCACACTCCTTTGTGAGCTTCTCAAAGCTATTTGTTTGTTTTTTAAATTAGTAATATCACCTGTCCTAGATGAATATAAATGCAGCCAAGCTGAAGTTCATTGAATTATGTTTAGTAGAATAATGTTGTAAAGGTAAGGTCATAATTAAATTATAATCTAATATATCATAGAACATAGTATTCACTAAAAAATAAAAAGGTTTAAAAAACGGAGAATCCAGAGATGATGATTTTTATAAATCTCCTAAAAAAAAGTTTGGATATTTTCATCATGAAGAGATAAAAATTAAGTTGAGATTTTAATAGAATAGTTGTTTACGCTTATTTGGAGAGTTTCTTTCTCAATGGTTTGTTTTTAATGCTTAAAATTATTCCTTCATGGCATTCCAAAACTTGAGAAAAGCAAATTAAGTGTTGTTATTTTGACAGTATTTGGGAGACTGGCCTGACTGTAGGAGTGGTACAGGCCAAAATAGGCCACTAAAAGAAATTATGTAATTTTATTCCTGAAAGTTTTAGAAAACAAGAAAAACCCCTTGTTTTACGAAAAGCCAGTTTTCCTCCCATGTGTCTCCTTTACTCTCGCTCTACCACCAACCTTCACAACACTTCTGGTACCAGATGGGCTGTGGTTTTTTTTCCCACACCAAGCAGTTCTCTGCGATACAGGATGTCCTACACTATAACTCAGTTGTGACATTGTCCACCTGAGGAGAGCGGCAGATCAGCAGATTCCACAGGTTTAAGGACTCAGTCCCACAAGACTTCACGTGCCACCACACCTCTGACATTTCAGGTGCCAGTGTGGGTCCACATTGTTACCTGTGTTTCTGACCAATCAGCTGTAAATTGGAGGGTCCCGGGCCAATTTCCTCAGGTTCAGTTAATTCCCTGGAGCAGCTAAGAACTCAGAAAAACAATTTACTCGTTACTGTTTGCCAGTTTATTATAAACGGATGAAGGATACAGGTGAACATCCAGATGGAAGAGATGCAGAGGGCAAGGTGTGTGGGGAGGGCCCGGAGCTTCCATGATCTCTCAGGCGCAGCACTCCCCGCACGTCCATGTGATCACCAACCTGGAAGCTATCTGAACCCCATACTCTTGGCATTTTTATGGAGGTTTCTTCAGGTAGGCATGATCAGTTACAATTCCATTTCTAGCCCCTCTCCCCTCCCTGGAAAATGGGGGGGGGGGCATGGGCTAAAAATTCCAAGTTTCTAATCATGGCTTGATCTTTCTGGAGACCAGCCCTCATCCCAGAGAACACCAAAAGTGACTTCATTAGAACAAAAGACATTTCTGTCTCCCAGGAAATTCCAAGGTATATAGGAGCTCAGTGTCTGGAACCAGAGTCAAAGACCAAGTATTAGAACAAAAGATCCTCCTAGTACTTTTATCACTTAGGAAATTACAGGAGCTCTGTGCCAGGAACTGCAGCCAGAAACCAATTTTTTTTTTTCTGTTACTTCACATACCTATTTCTAGATTTAAATTGAGTATTAAACCATGAAATTTAATGTATTTTTTACTTTTAAGGCTTTCATTCTACCAATTTTTATCATTAAAAGGTTACATTTGAGAAGTCTTGAACACAGTTACCACCTTAGCTTTGGGTAGGTTTTTAAACATGCACTGCTTTCACATTTATATTACTTCATTTGACTTCTGTGCAATTCTTATTAGTTTTATAGGAGTTATTTATTAAAGAAAGATGAACAAAAACTGGTTCTTACCCTCAGGAAGATTACAGTCAGTTGGATAGTAATTAACCAAATAATTAAGCACACCAAAGTGTTACCACTGCTGTGATAATACAGTATAATAATAAGATACGAGACATGGTGGGGAGACAAGGGAGGGAGAGGTAAGTTCTCCTGGGAGAATCTGAAAGGCTTTTCACACATGATATAATACTCGAGCTAAGGCTTGAAAAAGGAGTTGACATCCATCAGGAAAGTGGAGGCAAAAGAAAGCCCATTCCTGGAAATGGAACGGTATGAGCTAAGTGACAGGGACATGAAACAACTTGGCATGTGTGCAGAGTTATACACAGTTTGTCTTAGCCAACATAGGAAAAGGAGTGATAAGGTTGAGGAACTAGGTAATTATTAGAATAGAAAGCTTTGTATGCCAGGATGAGAATTATGGACATTATCTAGTGGAACAACTGATGATAGGTTTTAACCAGAAATGTTAGTCAGTAAAATTAGCATTTCAGAAAGATTATCTTGTTAGTAGTATAGAAGAAGAATTAGAGATACAGGAGATAGGGAGACAAAGCAGGAGACTATTGCAGTACTTTGCAAGCAGAGAAAAAGGCCTGAACCAGAGCCCTGACTGAAGACAAAGAGTGGGGTCAGATGTCCAAGCATCTAATTGACCTAGTGACCAACTCTGTGGAGTGCGAGATGGTCGTGTAGGATGATGTCCACCCTTGTGGCTGAGGCAACTAAGTGGATAGCAGTAGCTTTCCCTGAGACAGTAAATAATGGAGGGAGTTAGTTTAGCTTTGAACTTAACGTGTTTGAAAGAGTTTTGGATTTCAGAAACGTCGGCATAGAAGGCAGATGAAGTGATGAAAACAGATATTACTGCCTAGGGTGACCTTGTGGTGTGAGGGAAGAAGAGGAACCAGTGCGTCTAACAGGCAACCCTGATAAGCAGTGGTGGCAGGATAGCCCACAGAAAACAGTTTTCCATAAACAGAGGAGAGTGACTGGCAGTGTTAGAGATCTCAGAGGCTTAAGTGAATCTGCTAAATCGGCCCAGTTGAAGTCTTGGGTGACTTTAACTTCAGATTTAGTCTTCTGGTAGAGAAAAGCTTCATTGTGCTTGGTTGAGATTGAATGGTTGAATTATATGGATAGCAGTTATGTGCTATTTTTCATGGAGTTTGGCTTTCAGTGAAGCTTAAGGAAATTATGGAATCATTGTGAGAATTTTTCATTTTTTGCTATTTGTTTCTAGACTGAAGTAGAAAGATCTATGCTTTTTTTACTATAGGGAAACAGCCAGTGGAAAATTTGAAAGTAGAATTTGGAAGAGCTTGAAGTATCCCCAAGGGAGAGGCACCAGGGTGGTTCAGTCAGTTAAGCATCGGACTCTTGATTTCAGCTCAGGTCATGATCTCGAGGTTCTTAAGATCGAGCCCTGTGTTGGGCTCCACGCTGTTAGGGTGGATTGCGATTCTCTCTCCCTCTCTCTGCTACCATGCACTCACTCTCTCACTCTCTACCAAAATAAATAAACTTTAAAAAAAAGGTATCCCCAAGGGAACAGATGGAGGGATTAATGTTCAACAGAGGGGCACTAGACGAAAAGAGGTGAAGGTGGATGTAAGAGCTGTGTTCTTTGAGAGGTTTGAACATGAGGGTTTCAGAGACTTGAAGACCGAATTTTCTCTGTGAAGTAAGGAAATACACTGAGAAAGGAGATAAAGTTTGGAGAAAGCCAAAGACATTGAGATAAATTGACTTTGACTAAGACATGTTGGATAAATGGTTTGAACCAGCACTACATCTTAATTTTTAAGCTTTGCATGGAGGAATCATATCAGTTATCTTTGAACTACCAGTCCTTGGTGTGTGTGTGTGTGTGTGTGTGTGTGTGTGTGTGTGTGTGTATATCAGAAGTTCAAAAAAATCTTGATTAAATACTGCAAAATAAAACTTCGTTATGACTGATTCAAATTTGAATTCTGGTTTTAGTTCATGTAGCAGTGATGAACTGATTTGGGGGGAGACTTCCTGGCACCTTACCCTACTGTAGAAATTTCTCTTCTGCACGAACAGTGTTTCTTCCTGATCCCTCACTGTACTGTGGTAGCTTATATGGAAAATACCTAGGGACCTAGAGCTCATGTTTGAATTTCTCTTTATGACACCACAGGCTACTCATTTGTTAGGTTTTACTAACCTAGAAATCACAGGAACTTAAGCTGCTTTAGTTTATCATATGAGAATGTTAAGATACCTGACTGACTTCAGTTGCCTCGAGTCTCATTGTGGCTCAGGTTTTCTCTTTCACTTGTTCTTTAATATTGGGATTCTAATATTTATAACAGACATTCAGTTTGCAACAGAACATTTCCTGGGTATTGGGCTTTTTTTTTGCAACCAGAACTGTCTTCAAATGAAAGTATTATCTGCATTGTTGTTCCAGTGTAATGGAAAAAAATAGCCTTTTGGAGGAAGGAGGGGACACATTTGCAAACATAAATGTATAGACCATATTATCACCTTTCAAGTTACAATTTAAAAGCAATTTGAAGTATCTCCACAACTTGAAATTTTAAAAACAATTCTACTTCATGTGTATGTACCATATAATCTAAAATCAGCTAAAATGATGAGGTCTGTAAATACATATGAAAATGAGTGTTATGTATCTCCCAAAGGTTTCATAGTTTAGCTAATCACTAAACAAGAAACTAATTGTTAGCTTGTTCAGTGTTGTGCACTCAATTTGAGGTCAGGGTAATGACTTTTTTAATATGAAAATTAACCTCCTCCTAGAGAATTAGTATTTGCATATTTTGCCCAAAGCTGCTTATGTTCAGAAAGAGTAAGCAAAAGCATTTTTGTGATTAACTTGGCTGAAGTTCAGGTGATATGTTTTCCTTTTTACTATTAAGAATTTCATTAAATTTTTATGTTTTTAGTTCTCCCCAATTTGGAGTATTAAACTGACTTTGGCAGACTGTGGTTTTTGCATGAAGCAAGCAGAAAAGTGTGTTGTGAAAAGAGGGTAGATTTGTGTAGGGTAGACTATCTTAGCCAACCTTTCTGTTGTTGTAAAACTATTAAGCAACTCTTTTCCACAGCATATATTTCAAAAATAGATATTGCTTCACTCTAGTTAATGGTTATTATTATTTTTCTCCCCTTAGGTAAAGTAGTGAATATGTATAGGCTAGCTTTGAAAATACTTGGAGCGCGAATTTCAAGTCACTATAAATAATTAACACCTATCCAAAGTCTTGAAATCTGCTGTATGTTGCTACTTACCACTTCATAGGTATTAGATAGTCCCTAAAGAAATGTTTTGAGAAAGAACAGAATTTTTAAAATGCCTAGGAAGAATATGTGAAGTCTCTGTTTGAGCAGAGACATTGAAGTATCCTATTCTAGCTTCCCCGGTGTTCTTTTTGGTTTTAGCACAAGTAAATATTTGAAGAGGAAGACTAAAAAAGCCTGTAGTATGGCGTTGTGTGTGTGTGTGTGTGTGTGTGTGTGTGTGTGTGTGTGTGTGTGTGTGTTTGCGCGCGCGCACGCGTGTGTGTGTGTGTGTGTGTGTCCCCAGCATACACTTGTTCCTTTGGACCAGATTTCAAAATGCATTGTTTGACATGTAGGAAAAAACTTTATAAGAACACAGAAGTAAAACTGAAAATGATTCTAAAAAGAGAAGTGGATTAAATAGTTAAGTGATAAATATATATCATTGTGTATAATATTTCCATGTAAAAGCATAGCACTATGAAAAATTTACTGTATCATTATACTAAATTACATATTCCTAATTACTCTTACTTCTAGTGATGTTAATAATAATAACTAATATTTCTATAGCACTTTATATTTGTATAGCACTTTATGGCTTCCCTTTGCCAACATACTCTATTTCATATATTTTTTATTTAATATGTTATCCAGTGCTTTATGTTTTGCATACATAAATAGCACTTTATAATACCAATTCATCTTTATTGTTCCTCCAGCACATTCCCAATGAAGCATGCATACTATTTTTATTATCTTCACTTAAAGGTGGAAATAAAACTCAAAAATGTGAGATGATTTCGTTGACACTTTAGGTATTGTATTGATGTAAATAGTCACCATTAATGTTGCTCAACGTTTAATCATGGCTCCTGATAGAATTTTTAAAGCTGGATAATTTTTTTTTTTAGCACTGATGCGGTATTTGACCCTATTTTGAAAAATATTTTTGTTTTTTATAAAATGACATCATAACAGTTTACAAACTTTAGAGCTATACTATTATATGGTATAATATATAATTTTTTTTTACCAAATATGTAAAAGCCCTTTGCTTTAGAAGAAAAGTTTGATACACCATTTACTATCACTATTTGAAAGAAGAGAAGCATTTACAAACATTATATGAATGATGAGTCAGATAAAGGACATGCAGGAACCACAATCTACTGCTATGTAGAACATCAAAAGGGAATTTTTTAATATTAGTACAGTAGTTGTCCTCTGATTGTTTTTTGAAAAGAGCAAGGGAAGGCAACTATTTTCATATATTAGTATTTATATGCCATAAACTATCATTTAACAGTTTGGTAATTCACAGATTATATTTTACAATAAATTAGAAATTCAAACTTCAAAATTTTTCAGAATTAGATCACATTTTATCATGATTTCTGAAAATGAAGTTATTTCAAAAAATAATAAAGGTATAATTTATTAATAACCAACAAGAGACTAGATCATTGCTGAAATTAATCACAAGTTGCAAGATAAATTTACTAATATACATTTAACACATTTGGTGACCTGTTCTTTATTTTCCTGCATAAGCTATTATTATCATGTACTTGTTACAGGTTTCATTTCTAGAAGACCGTTGTATTCAGACAGTGGAAACTATTCCACTTGGCAGGTTAGGTTACAGCTGTGTTACCTGTGTCACCGTGATGTATGAAAACGTGAATATTAGAGGTGTTTTCTGTACGGTCTCTGAAAAGGAAGTACCTGCTGTTTCACAGAATGTTAAAGAAGTGTGGCTGTAAAACATTCTAACTTTCTTAATTGAAAATTAAGGGGGCAGGTCATTTTTAATTTTTGCATGTCTTTGCATAACTTTTAAGACCACTCTTTTATTGGGGCGCCTGGGGGGCTCAGTCAGTTGAGCGTCCGACTTCGGCTCAGGTCATTATCTCACAGTCTGTGAGTTCGAGCCCCACGTTGGGCTCTGTGCTAACAGCTTGGAGCCTGGAGCCTGCTTCAGATTCTGTGTCTCCCTCTCTCTCTGCCCCTGACCCACTTGCGTTCTGTCTCTGTCTCAAAAATAAGTAAACATTAAAAAAAATTTTTTTAAATAAATAAAAAAAAGACCACTCTGTTATTAATAATGTCAATTCCATGATAAGCACATTTGTTTTAGTAAGGCAGATTTACTTTATAGTTCTGCTTTCATTTCCACTGTATTCCTTTCTTGATAAAAACTACTCTGTAAACTTTAAAAACTAAGCATATAAATCGTTACCACTTGTTTTGACCTACCATGTGTCCTGGTTTGCATTGTAAGCAAACATTTCTCATCCAGTTTTTGCATCAGTAACCCAGGAAATTACACTTTGGTTCTGATTTGCCTTTCCTATTACAGCTCAACAAAAATCTCTCGTTTACTTCAATGCCAGCCTCCTCACAGCCGTCTAAGGTAAAGCAGGCAGACATGCTGGCCGCTCATCAGATTCATCAGTTTGGTTTCACTCAGACCGGTGAGCCCCTTTTCTTATTTTGAGTACTCTTTTAAATGTTCAGATACTGTTTTTTTAGAAGATGTCATTTATTTCACTTGAGAACTGTAGCTCATAGCATTGTAATGGTCAGTTCTCATATTTGAGTTATGTTCTGGCATTTTTTTTTTCTTTAAAATCACTGAAGTCATTTCAAAAGCAAATTTGAACCTGGTAAATTTAATAGTAGATAGCTCTCAAGCTCTGTTTTGTTGAACAGAAAATAATTTTAAAGTAGCAAAACATGCATTTTAAACATGTGTAATATTAAATCTGATTCAGTTTCCCTTGGATAAAAGAACCATAGTTGATGGATAATCCCATTTTATAATTTCAAGGAAAGCCAAGGTAGAATACATTTGGGAAGAAATAGGATATAGAAATCTACATAAGTCACTGAGTTGAAACGAACTGTACAGTTGCAAATTTTTAGGCGAATGTTTTAAATTTATTTGAATAATATTTTCAAAGGATGTCAACGAAAAAGCATCAAGGTGAGAAATGTGTATTTTGGGTAATTAAAGAGGACTATTTCTGTTTGTTAGGCTGTATGTTATGACAGTGTATTTTCTATTGAATTCTTTTAGAAAGATGAGACAGCTGGGAATAACAAAATGATTATCTTTGACAAAGAGATTATAATAAGAAACTTGAGCTTGAAAAGATTAACATTATTTACAAATCCAGGGACAAGACTACTTTTCTACTTTAAAAGTATTTGGAGTTTACATATACAAGCTGTTTTAATATAGTTGCATTTTAATATTGCTGTATAAGTTACACATTACAGTGTGAACATACTTAAATTAACAGTTCTTATATTCAGTCCTGGCTGTGCCTTTTATTATTCTTATTACATGAGAACTTTAAATCTTCATTTGAAAAGTGGAAGTGATGTTTACATTGGATATTGTTGAACTTCAAATCACATAGCACATATGAAAACACTTCGTAAGCATAGGTACCATATGAATATAACATACTTATTAACATGATGAATGTATATACACTAGCTGTGAAAATACTTTCAATTCTCATTGCAAATCACTATAATAATTAAGTTATCTCAAACCTTAGAAATTTTAAATTTCTAGTGTTTTAGATGTGTGCCAGAAGTTGGAACAATGGCATTAGTAATTTTTAGGCACAATAAAGGGCACACTGTGTGCCACCCCTTTAGACTCTTAATCCCTACACCCTAAGTAGATACTTAGTTTGCCCTCAAATCAGGTCATTTTATTTATTTATTTTTTATTTTTTTTTTCAACGTTTATTTATTTTTGGGACAGAGAGAGACAGAGCATGAACGGGGGAGGGGCAGAGAGAGAGGGAGACACAGAATCGGAAACCGGCTCCAGGCTCTGAGCCATCAGCCCAGAGCCCGACGCGGGGCTGGAACTCACGGACCGCGAGATTGTGACCTGGCTGAAGTTGGACGCTTAACCGACTGCGCCACCCAGGCGCCCCTCAAATCAGGTCATTTTAATGACTAGGAAAGAAAGAACCTATCTCTACCACTTGATTCCTGTCATCCGGATGCTTCAGGATCAAATCTGGTTGAGTTAATATATTGATTAAAACTCATTCAAGTAGTGTCAGCCAACAAAGTGAAGATGATAGATGAAGAATTCTTCCCTTTTCCATAAAGGGAAAAATAGGGATAGATAGGAAGCCTTTTGAAATGGGAAGAGGGATTGCCACTGAGACAAATAAAGGAAAAAGGAAAGCCAGATATGATAAAGGCCAGTCTTTCAGACTTCACCATTATACATAGGATTTGGTCCATTTACCTTCAGCTTTCCATGGCCTTGAGTGTAGCATTTGTATCATGCATCTCTCTGTGTATACACTATCTTAGAAGCATTACCATTAAACCATATGATAGATGGTAACACTGCTTCACTTGATTCAGTTATTAATATGCCTGACCTCATTTTAAGGCATAGCCTTCCTATAAAATTTGTTGAGATATCAATGTATGGAAAAATTATAAAAGCAGAATATGGAATCCATTGCAAAATGGCCAAATTAATCCATTTCATTCATTCAGAAGCCTATCTTTGTGGGAAAAAAACTATGCAGTAGGAAACAGGTGAACTAGTTTCTACATCTGGCTCCATTTCTAAATGACTGTAGAATCCCAAGAAATTTTTTCAGGCCTGTTTTCTCATCCCTACAGATAAATGAGGGCTCTGAATTTAAAGAGTTTCTGTCTTAAAAATTCTATGATGCTGTCCTGTATTCAAATGAGCCTTAAAAAGGGATAGTTAAGTGTTCCCCACTGTACAGAAAAACCATTAGAATCTAAAATATAAGACTACAAAAACAAATGTAGATAGAATGTTTAAAAATAAAAATCTTACTTGAAAACCTCTGTAAATATTCAGTCATATCTGTAGACATTTGGCTTTGTACAGTATAAAGAAAAGCTCCTTAACACAGAGCTAATCAGGATGGGCCCTCTAGCCCTCATGCTAGGAGGCTGAAGAGCACAGGTTGGTTTGATTTACATTCTATATGAGTTTCTATGCTGGAAGGCTAGACTCCAAAGCAGGTTTATGGTCTGTAGTAATTTCTGTTAACTCTTATTCAGGGTAAGTTCTATGTAATGGAGACTGCTAGAAAAGTAACTTTTTCTTCTTTGATTTGCATTCCTCGGAGTTTCTAGAACAGTGCCTTTTTTCATTCTACAATCATTGTAAGTGGCTCCATTGTTGAAGATCCTTTCTTAAATGGACTAAGTATTATAGTCTCCACTCTCAAGCAGCTTACAGTCTGATTGGAGACAGTAGTGAGTGTGGACCAAATTATGTCAGCATTGGATAGATTATAAAATCACAGTGTAAGCAAAGCAGGACTGGAATAGAGACGGACCGAGCAGCTAAGAGTTTTCTCAGATTTTTCTATGTCCAAATAGAATTTATGCCACAAACCCCGCCTTCCACCTCCACTTTCCCTCCTGCACACACACCGAGGCTTCCCAATCCCAGCGCTCCAGCCACATTCACCTAGTTGTTAGGTGAAACTAGGAGTAAATTTTTAGTCATCTTTTTTCCCACCACTTCCTACACCTCCACCCTTGTTTCTTAGCTTATTCTCCCTAGAGCAATGTGATTCTTTGAAAAATGAATTGGAAAAAAAAAATGAATTGGAGCATGTTACTTTCCTGCTTAAAGCTCTTAAATGGCTTCCTATCACAATTAGAATGATTCCCAGAGTTCCCACCCTGTCTTATGAAACCTTTCAGAATCATGCCCCTGTCTTCATGTTGGCCTCCTTAACAGCTGGGGGTTAAGGGACCATGCCAAGAGAGCCAAGAAGCGGGTAACCAGACCTTTGCCTTAAAGACAGCTTTGTTTGGCTAGGGGGGGTTGACTCTTAGTTAGCTGGAAGAAATGCTCAGGTGAATGTACTTAAGAAAAACTGAGTCTGTGAAGGTAGGTGGGGGTCAAATTGTGTCCTACTGAAGAGTTCATATTTTATTTTCTAGGTAAAATAGAGCTGTCCAAAATGTGTTTTTTTTTTTAATTTTTTTTCAACGTTTTTTATTTATTTTTGGGACAGAGAGAGACAGAGCATGAACGGGGGAGGGGCAGAGAGAGAGGGAGACACAGAATCGGAAACAGGCTCCAGGCTCCGAGCCATCAGCCCAGAGCCCGACGCGGGGCTCGAAGTCACGGACCGCGAGATCGTGACCTGGCTGAAGTCGGACGCTTAACCGACTGTGCCACCCAGGCGTCCCCAAAATGTGTTTTTAAAAAATACGTCTGGTAACTGAGTGAAGAATGGGTTAGACAGGAAAAAAGCTGGATACAACTCTTATGAGATCCTTATTTCAAGAAGTATTCATTAGGCTATTACTCTAGGTTCTTAGTTACAAAGGAATAAATCAGCTAATTCTATTAATCCTGTTAAAATTAAAACTATAAATCCCCCCAAAAAATCTCTTCCCGAGTAACTTTTAAGAATGAAAATTTTATAATTTTGTCAGTTACACTTTAATAAAGCTGAAGGGAACAAAACAAAAATGTAATCTTAACATTTTAGGTTAAACTGAAGGTTATAGCTCATCATGCCTCACCATGTAGAGGACATGTTATACTGCATCTCAAAACTGTCTCCATACTTCTTTAGTATATAATGAAGAAAATCTCTAAAACAATAAGAGTAACTTGTGTTTATAAAAAAAAAAATTGTGAAGTGCTTTCATATACATTCTCATTTGATCTTTGATAAAACTTTCTTGGAAGTAGGGTAAACATTAAAATCATAGGGCATGAAATCCTTCTAGAGCATCTAGGACGTTAAAACTTTGGCTGCTCAGCCCTTTACAGTGAAAGGGAGAGGCAGAGAGGCTGGCTTGACAGAGTCCATGTAGCTGGTAGTGTCTTAAAACAGTATCTCCTCGCTCCTAGTTCCGTCCCTCTCATACTACCGTACCAAACTGCCTACTCCTAGAGGAAGGCACGAGTGTAGGAGGTGGAGTGGACTGCCTTCTCGATTCTGTCCGTGAGGCTGGCCCTGGAGCCACTCCTTCATTCCTGGTCCATTGACCTCCCACTCTGCCACGTGGTCCCTCTGGCTGCAGGTGTTCTCTTTTGTTACCAGCTTTGGAGGTCTGTGATCTACTGTAGAGTAATAATCTGAACAGTACTAACTCTGTGCTAAAGCTGAGGTGAAATGAAGGTATTTCCTAAGGATTAACGAACTTCTACTTTGCTTTGACCTTTAAATATAATTCTGTGTTTGCTAGTTGTTAGATTTTTTTAAGGTTTAGTTTCAGTGATACTGTGGTATTTCAGTGTGCAGTCAAATCAACAGGTTCTCTGCAGAGAAATTTTGTTCTGTGATAGTTTGTCTCAATCCCAGATCCCATTCAGCCATCTCAAGAGTACTTATTATGGAAGTAAATTTTTAAATGTGGATTATTTAGTAAAAAATAGAATTAATTACTGTTATGGGCAGCAGAAATTAGCAGGAAGTGCTCATTCTACTGGCAGTGGGATAGGTGGTGTATCATCTTTTCATGTTTATATTTGAAGGGCAGCATGCTTCATTTTTATGTATTTAGTGTATCTTTTTTTAAGTGTATTTATCTTGAGATAGAGAATACGAGCTTGTGTTGGGGAGGGACAGAGAGAGTGGGAGAGAAAGAATCTCAAGAAGCAGGCTCCACACTGTCAGCACAGAGCCTGATGTGGGGCTCAGACTCACGAACCATGAGATCATGACCCAAGGCAAAATCAATAGTCGGATGCTCAACCTACTGAGCCACCCAGGCACCCCTTATTAGTGTATCTTTTCACAGCATTGCTTTAAGTTAAATTTATTTCATATTCAATAGGTAAGTTGAGTCATACAAAATAGGACATTTTTTAATGTGTTTATTAATATATCTCTTTTCATTGTAGACTTGGAGTTTGATAGGGAAGACCGTGTGACATGGTTTTTAAAAACAATCAATAATAGCTCTGTCTTCTCCATATTTTGGCTGCACTTTCCAATAGCCCATATAAACATATATTAAACTTTACAAACAACCATTTAATCTAAGTTTTTATCATATCCTAAACAGGCAAAGTATCTGATTTAGACATAATCATAAACTGATTCAGATGGCTTCAGTATTGGTTAAGAGATACCAAGTTAACTTTTGTGCATCTACATGTTTAATATTTGAAGAACTGGATTTTTTCCATTGATTTTGCATGCCTTTGACAAGTAGACACTTATTCCCTTGACCAGCTCTTAAAATTAGGAGCCACTTTCCAGTTAAAATTAATTTTTATTCTTTTCAAGATTTCAGTATTTCTTAAGGTTTTAATTATTTGCAGAAAAATGCAAAACTTATAATACCACTGAAATTTAAAATGAGTCCTGGACCCTAGTTTCACCAGAGATTCTGTAATATCATTATATAACCCATCATAGAAGGTAGATTACATCCAAGTTGGAAACGTGACACTTGTATTTCAGAGGAAGGGAAAGAAAACATGTTGGCAAAAATCGGGAGTTACAATGACTCTGAGTAAACACAGCTGATGGTAGAAGGGGGTTTCCATTTTAAGGAAGGTAAAATGAGCTTCAAAGAACTCTCTCATGTTATCAGAATTGGCAGTTTTCTCATAGTATTACTTAATGAGCTTTAAAGTGTTAATTGAAAGCATGTTTTATTGAATTCTGATAACAGACTTCCAGAATTCCAAGATTGCGATTTGGGTGGTGGGACAGGTGACAGGAGTGAATTTGCCATCACAGATAAAGATGTCTGCAGAATTAACTGATTTTCTATAGACACATGTCCTTAAATGTGCTTTATGGTACTAAAAAGAATCAAAAATATTTTTATTATGCAACTTTTTTTTTAATTTTTTTACGTTTATTTTTGAAAGAGAGAGAGCAAGCACGAGCGGGGTAGGGGTAGAGAGAGGAGAGAGAATTCCAAGCAGGCTCCATGCTGTCAGTGAAGAGCCTGATGTGGGGCTCAAGCTAATGAACTGTGAGATCATGACCTGAGCCGAAATTAAAGAGTTAGCTGCTTAACCGACTGGGCTCTCCAGGCACCCCTATTATGCAGTGTTTAAAAGCAAGAGTTTGTTTTCCAAAACAACCAGTTTTCTAAATTCAGTACATGTGCCTTATGGTGCAAAAAGCACTGCACTAGACCTGGGGTCAGAAGGCCAGGGGAGCTGGGCCCAAGCCCTAATTGTGCCACTGCCCAGCTGTTTTCTTGGGTAACTGCCTTTATCTCTCCAGGTGTATTGTCTCTGTTTTCTACTTCATTGTGAGGATCAGAAAAATATTTTTAATACTTTGAAATCCATAAGAAATTGTAAGAATAAACAATATGAGATTTTATAGGAGATTCTTCTGATTTTTTGTTTGTTTGTTTGGAATCATACAATCTGTATTGTGGCCAAAGGAATGGAGGAAATCTTATTTGAAGACATGTTTTAATAAAATATGATAAGTGATGATTATAGAAAAAAAGAACACGTCAGAGAGGCAAATAATGGTTGTAGAATTTTTAGAAGCATGCCAAAAAAGACATTAAGATGAAGTAATTTTAAGAAGAAAGTTTTCAAACGAGTGTCTCAAACTTAAATAATCCACTGGAATCCACTTAACTTTGAAACTTTGGTTTTCCCCATAAGTACGAGTCAACACAAAACCCTGGAGGTGTGGGACTATGTTCATATTTGGATTTTTCTGGACACTGAGCAAATGACCTTGATTTCATGAATATTTTTTCTTTAACAAGTCACTATTTTATATTTCCCTACCACAAAGAATGAGATTTTATTTGTTAGATTTTTTTTGTTGTTGCTTGTAATTGGAATATCTAACAATGATGTTTGTTACATTAAAGAATTAAGGTGCCGTTTTAGTAACCAATATCATTATTTTTACTAAGTAATTCTCCAGTGATCCAAGTCAAGCCCTTTGTTTTAAAAAATTTTTTTTTAACATTTATTTATTTTTGAGACAGAGAGAGACAGAGCATGAACGGGGGAGGGTCAGAGAGAGAGAGGGAGACACAGAATCTGAAACAGGCTCCAGGCTCTGAGCTGTCAGCACAGAGCCCGACGTGGGGCTCGAACTCACGGACCGCGAGATCATGACCTGAGCTGAAGTCGGCTGCTTAACTGACTGAGCCACCCAGGCGCCCCAAGCCCTTTGTTAAAAGAATAAAACTTATCCTTATTTGTAATAGAAGCCCTTATACTTCCTCAATAATAAATATCATTTGAATTAGTAAAGTGTTTCTAATTGTGTTGATAACAAAGTATAATCTATATATTTATCATTTCCTAATTTAAAAATCATTTTATCAACTAGTAAATACTAATATACTTAATGAGTGGTTCTTCGTTCACATGGATATGCATTTCATATTAATGTCCCCATTGAGTTACTAAATTTTTCCTAATACCCTCTGAAGAGAGAATATGAATGCAGACATTTCTCCTCATTTAAATCTGTTGATTTGAATGAGCTTAAATTTGTCCATTAGGTGCTAGCCAATTATTTTCTAAGAAGCTATTTTATATGGTATTTATATTGTGTATATGGTTCCAACCTTATAATTTTCAACCTTTTCCCCCATGTGTTAAAAATAAAAAACTTTAAGCTTTCCTTTTATTTTTTTAACATTTGTGTGTGTGTGCGCATGCGCATGTGTTTTGTTTAAGAGCCTATTAAATTTAGTTGTTGAAGTATATTGTAGTACTTACCCAGTGGATTCACTTTAAAGGTGAAATAATTATATTAACATTCACTGAAAAATAAAAAGAAAGCAACTAAAAGCCATTAACTATAAGAAATTAAAATGATTTAATAAATGAGAACTACCTAATTTAATCGTAATGCAGCCAAAATACATGCCAGACCTTTGAATTTGCATTTTATAGATATTCTGATGTTTATCTTTTACAGAATTTTCCAATTGATGTACTAAGAACCTTTTTGTTTTTTTTTATATTTTGAAGATTTATAGAAGATACTTGCGTATAGCATCCTTTTTTAAGAGATCACATGTAAATTTTTTGAGAGCTTAGGCAAAGTTAAACAGCTACTATAGTATGGATGGCTCTGAAATATGAAATGCAGAAGATACTTAGCCTCAAGCTTGTGTAGCAAGATATATATAAACTAACCACTTTGGTCATATATGTGACACACATGTAATCATTGCCATGCATGAGCTTTCATTTCCTGAAAAAAGCTTCTGTATTTTATTCTCCTGCCTCATTTTGGATGACAGCATTACCATTTTTCCAGTAGAAACTGTGGACCCATCTTTGAGTCCTTTCCTTTGACGAGTTAGTCTCAGAGCCCTCTCTTGATTCTGAATCTTTCTTAATTCACCAACTGTCCTTCTGATCTTTATGGTCTCTTTCTTGTCCTGTTTGTCCCTTTTTTTCTGGTGTCAGAGTTTTGTGGATGTCATTACGTCTTCCTAATTCTAAATAAAGTTCTTTTCTCTGAATTGATGTTTTTCTCCTGTGCTCAGTTTTTTCATCTGTTTATGTATCCTATGTTTTTGTTTCATGCCAGTGGTTTTTCCTTTGTATCTGATGATCATTGGTATTTGTCTTTTTTTTTTTATATGAAGGACTGGGTACAAATATGGTATCCCTCTTCTGTGGTGTAAATAGCTCTATAATCTTGCTATTTTGTTCACTTTAGCAGAAAGTATTGAGGACTTTGTATATGTGGCTAAGACATATTAACTGGCAGCCTATATTTAGGGTAAGCAAGCCAGATAAATGAGTCCACTTGTCAGGCTGTCACACTCATTGCCAGAATGAGAAGTAGGGCAACAGTATTCACTTGTAGAAGTCTTCACTCTTCCAAGTGGTATGTTCAATAATATTTTTAGGGACAATTCCACTGATTTATTTTTACTTTTTAATCTTTTTTTGTCTATGGTTAATGCTCAGCAGCATCCATTTTATGTGGGATCGATCTGCAGCCTGTTTGGCCTAAATATTTTATATATGAACCTTCAATTATTTCTCCTGGGTTTTGTTTTGCCCCCTACGAAATATGCTTTTTCTGTGTCCACAGGTCCTCAGTTTCACTGTCAGATAATTCTGTATCTACTGCAGCCCACCATAATGTTTTCAGACAGATACTTCTAATCATTTTTCATCTTCTATAAATTTATTGAACTTTCTAACCTATTTTTTTCAAGCTCCCCAGTGACTTTCATGTTGCTCATACAAGTAGTCAATCCTGTTTATGTTACTTGACCTATAAGCAGCACTTGACACATTCGATCTCTTCTCAATATACTGGTTTCTGGGACGCCACATTCTCCTTTTAACTTTTATCTCATTAGCCACTACCCTTCATTCTCTTTTTGCTAGTTCTTCCTCTTTTCTTCCATGTCTTATCACATGGTTCCACTGCAATCTGATCCTCTTTTATTTCCAGTATTTATGTTCATTTCCTTGGTGATCTCTTGACTAAATAAAACTTCTATATTAGTGTCTTATCTTCAGCCCAGACCACTTTTCCAAACTCTAGATCTGCACAGTCCAATACAGTAGCCTGTAGCCTCATGTGGCCATTGAATACTTAAAATGTAGCTAGGGTGATTTGGGATCTGTTTTTTATTCTATTTTATTTCAATTTCAATTTAGATAGGCACATACAGGGGTGCCTAGGTGGCTCAGTCAGTTGGGCATCCACCTCTTGATTTCGGCTCAGGTCATGATCTCACAGTTTGTGAGTTCAAGCTCAACATTGGGCTTTGTGCTAACAGTGCATGAAGCCTGTTTGGTATTTTGTCTCCCTCTCTCTGTGCCCCTCCGCAGTTTGCTCTCTATATCTCTCTCAAAATAAATAAAAATAAACTTGAAATAAATAAATAAAATAAAATAAAATAAAATAAATAGACACATATGGCCAATGGCTGTTACGTTGGACAGTTCAGACTTACAAAATCTACTTCTATGTATATCTTCATTATCTGACACCAGACAAATCAGTGTTACGATATAAAAAATAGATTACCACTTTTTAAAATATACATAATTCTTTTAATATTAAGACCTCCTTGAATATAATGTTGAAAATTTTATGGTGTTTTATCATCAGGATTGTAGAAATGTTATTAATAAGCAGCACTGATATTAATTTGAATAGGGGGTCTACAAGTTTCTTACTCTTCATATTTAAATCAATACATGACACTCTGCTTGCACTTAGCCGAGAAGTCAGACACCCGAATTTAGATCCAGATTTTGTAAGTTATGCAGTAAGTTATTTCATCCTAGTGACTTGTCATTTGAAAATAGAGGATGGGAAAGTGTTTACTGCAAGTGAAAGTTTTTAAATACCAACCCATGCTTGACTTAAAATGCACTAGGAGTTATAGATAGTATCTTTATGACTATATTCAGAGCTATTTTAATCAGTGAACTTTTTATTTTAAATTTACCTAACTTCCCACTAAATTTTAGAAAGAGAAATCACTATGTTCTTAGAATTAGACTTAGTGAATGTTGTGTGTTAAAATCCATATTCCTCTAGTACACTATATATTTTTTCAAAATACAATCTCTAGGCATACCGGTTAAAACATTTCCATGACAAAGGTGGTTTTTATCATGTAGTTCTAAAGTAGGAGAGCTGGAAATTTTCATCTTTATCAGAACATAATTTACATCATGATGAAAGTAGTGAATGTTTCTGATTTACTGCTGTGCCTCCAGGGAAAAATGAAACTGTCAGTAATCAATTCACTCAAAAGTGAGGATTATTGAAAGAATTACAACTTTATATGGCTGCACCCGGCAAGGGGAAAAGGGCAGATTATAAAACAGTTAAATTATTTTTGGCCAGGGGTAACTTTATTTTTTACATAGCTTGAGAATAAGACTACGTTTAATGTTATTTAACATCAACCATAAGATGCATTTTACTATATTTATAATCTCACACTGAAATTGACAGTTTTTCCATTTCTAAGGCAGTAAGGCATACAAAATGATATTATTATAGGGTATATTTTCACGCATGTAGGTTTTAAAGTAGATTTTTTCATAACTTTTTTTTCTGATAATAAACTTAAGGCATGGTTTTGAAGGGAAAATGAGTATTCCACAATTTTGACATCTTTCAATTGCTAGATACTATTTAGTTTTTCAGTATTCTAGTCAATATATCTATTTCAAGATGTTGACCACATCTCTGTTAATGAAAAATATTTTTAATTCATGTTGAAAATAAAAAGTCAAATAATACTCCATGTTAATCCAGTTTACTCATTCCTTCCATTGATGTACCTGCACATATTTCACATCCTTTCATTTCAATCTTTATGTTCTGTGATTCTGTGAAAAGTGATGAAATTTAAAAACGAGTAATCATTTTTTATTTATGTATTTTGCTGAGGGTGGGCACTGCTTAGAACCAAGGAAGCAGTTCCCATGTTTACTCCCTTGGTCAAGGGGGGGGGGAATGAAATACCATTTAGAGCATAAAAATAATAATTTTTGTTTCCTTTGTAAATTCCAGCATCCCAGAGTAACTTTTTAAAAAATTAAGTCTATGACAAGACATAATTCAGTTTTTAAACATTTTAGTTTCTGTCTACCAAAGGCTCTAGAAATTTAGAGGAAGACTCTGGAAATTTGGAGGAAGAGGACTATTTAAATTAAGTTTTCATTCACTCTTACTCAGTTAGGTTATGCTTTATAAGACTATATTCAGAATAGTCCTAAGGTTTCTCTCAGACTAGCCTAAGTGCATACTTTTGAATTTTGTGGTTTAGTCAGTTTGGTCTGGATAATGAACATTCTATGATATCATAGAATTTACTGGTAATGTTTTCTGGAAATGAATATCCATCACTTATTGAAAATGTTAACTAACGATGGAAATTAGGTTTAGGAACTGGTCCTTCTGGTAATGATAGAGATGTCTAGATAATGTTGATTTGTATTTTCCAGAATTTTAAATGTGTGTTTTCAGGAAGCTTTTTCCTTGAATGAAAAGTGAATGAAAATGTAAAGAATCACTCTTTGTGTTGTTCTTAGTCAGCAACTTGCCTCCAAGTCTGAGAGCAAGGTTGATGACAAATATGGCAACTTAAGAAATGACTAGATGGAGTGACTGGTCATATTTTAAAAATAATTTAAGAGGCTTTTACATTGTAAACGTTCAGTAAGTAAAAAGTAGAACATTTGTCCTAATGTTCTAATTTCAGGCAATTTACTTTTTTTCTCAACTTTCTCCTCTGAAAAATATTCAACTATAATTTCATAAAGAGTAAAAATTGAGAACGTTTTTTGACTAGTATCCATCTTTTTGAACAGAACCAGAAATACTGTATTTTAGTAGAAATATCCTAACAGAACCTGTTAGTTTAAAAAAATAAAAAACTTTTATATACTTTATCAAAAATTAATTCATACAGTTCATCAACAATTGTTTTTGGAGAACTTACTGTGTGACAGGGACTGTGCCAAACCCTGGCAGAACTGGAAGATAAAGGACTGCCCTCAAAGTCCTCAGAATAATGGGGTTAGGTTCAACAGCAGATAAGCATAAAACACTAAGGGAATACAGACATGAAACAGTCTGCTCAAACACATTATCCTTATGAAATGCACTTAGTTTCATGGCTCTGCTTAGAATTGTGTGTCTTCTATTCAGTATAAAACAGTATTGTCTATTTAAAACTTCTCCCAACGATAGTTTAGAACTAGGAATTTAAATTTTGATGCTGACCTTTTATAAGGCCAGTGTATCACAAGTCATGTAATAACCTCCATTACTGTACTATATCCTTCAAATCTGCCTCCTAAGGGTGTTCTGGGAATAAATGAGTGAATATTTATAAAACACTCCAGTTTCTTTTCTTTCGTACAAATATGTGTGAGTGACTGTGTGTGTGCGTGTGCGTGTGCGTGTGTGTTGTCTACACCTGACTTCTTTTTTTTTTTTTTTAATTTTTTTTTTCTTTTCAACGTTTTATTTATTTTTGGGACAGAGAGAGACAGAGCATGAACGGGGGAGGAGCAGAGAGAGAGGGAGACACAGAATCGGAAACAGGCTCCAGGCTCTGAGCCATCAGCCCAGAGCCTGACGCGGGGCTCGAACTCCCGGACCGCGAGATCGTGACCTGGCTGAAGTCGGACGCTTAACCGACTGCGCCACCCAGGCGTCCCCTGACTTCTTTTTGAAAAGAGTCAAGTCACATCTCACAGCTACTAAGCTCTGTCGAAGCAGTGTAGCAGATGTTTTATTTTGGCCAATTCAGAGTCAACCAAATGTGAAGTGTTTTTATTTGGTGCAGGGATAGGGGTCTCTTGTGTTTCTTTTTTCCTTATTTCCACTTGTGTAGTAACGTTATGAGGCTTGATACTTAATGTCTTCTCAGTCTTTTAATCTGTATATTTTCAAGTGATGATTTAACATTAACAACTAATGTTAAAAGCAGTTATAAATGCACAGTATAACAGGCAAATTTACTTAATATTCATTAAACTTTTATAGGGAAAAAGTTGATATAGCAACATCTTTTTTTTAATAACATCTCTTTGCCTTGAGTTATGGAAAATGTCTTCTAAATCATCATGCTTGTGTTTGGAATCTTAGCATATTACCTCTCCCTAGTACTTAAATTATTTGTTTTATAGATCGACCTGAGAATATGACTTCTCACCTTCCTACATTCTCGATAGCATAATAGTGTAATAGATGAAAATACTTTTTCCATTATTAATTCTTTTCTCATTTTAACTTTTTTTTTGGAGTCTTTTCTTAATTCTAAAGGATGTTTAATTCTTTCACATGCAGATACTGGGAATGCAGCATTCATTCATACATTCAGTAAATACCCCATGGGTACTTACTTTATCCCAGGCACTATTATAGGTGGTATGTGAATGTATGAGTGAACAAAACAGGTAAAAATCCATATCCTTGTTCAGCTTACCTTCCAGTGAGAGAAGGAGACAATAAGCAAATAAATATAGAATAAATAACAAGCAAAGGAGGGAAGGGGGTTAAAGTGAACTGGGAAGTGAGGTTATATTGCTGTTTTAAATAGGGTGGTCGAGAAAAAAAATGTCACAAGGAAGCTGACAGTTGAGCAAAATTTTGAAGAAAGAAAGCCATGTCGTCTGGGAGAATAGCATCCCTAACCAAGATCTCAAGTCAGAGATGTGTGTGGTGTGGTTCTTCTTTTGAAGAACAAAGAGACCAGTATGGCTAGAGTAAAGGGAACGAGGGGAAAAGTAGAAGACAGTGAGGCCAGAGAGGTAGCAGGGGGCCATATTGCACAGAATCTTGTGTAAATGAAGTGCAGAACACTGCCTGTTCCCTGGTGCTGACAATATTCACAAGAGACATCTTTTTTTAGTTTCTTTTTTTTTTTTAAATTTTTTTTTTCAACGTTTATTTATTTTTGGGACAGAGAGAGACAAAGCATGAACGGGGGAGGGGCAGAGAGAGAGGGAGACACAGAATCGGAAACAGGCTCCAGGCTCTGAGCCATCAGCCCAGAGCCTGACGCGGGACTCGAACTCACGGACCGCGAGATCGTGACCTGGTTGAAGTCGGACGCTTAACCGATTGCGCCACCCAGGCGCCCCTTTAGTTTCTTTTAATATTTATTCATTTTTGAGAGAGGGAGTGAGCACAGCTGACGGAGAGAGAGGGACGCGGGACAGAGGATCTGAAGCGGGCTCTCTCTCAGCAGAGAACCTGATGCAGGGCTCCAACTCACAAAGCAAATCATGAGATCATGACCTGAGCTGAAGTAGGACGCTTAACCAACTGAGCCACACAGTCACCCGAGATATATTTTTAAACGGGAGAGGTATGTGGAATCTTACAGTTTGATACTCTCTAAATAAGAAAAATGAACAAAATGTACTGGAGTGTATATATGATGTAGTTACAATCCTCAGAGAATGCACTATTTAATTGTTATCAGATGAGAAAACTAATAATCATAAAAGGTGTTAGTGCATTCCAGCTAGGAAAGTCAGTTAAAAGGTGATTTTTAACAATCGAGGTGGGAAAATGGGACTGAAGTAAGAAGATAAAGACGTTTAGGGGCGCCTGGGTGGCTCAGTCAGTTAAGCGTCCAACTTCAGCTCAGGTCTTATCTCACTATTCATGAGTTCGAACGCCACATCGGGCACTGTGCTGATAGGTCGAAGCCTGGAGCCTGCTTCAGATTTGTGTCTCCCTCTCTCTCTCTCTGACTCTCTCCCGCTCACACTCTGTGTGTCTCTCTCTCTCAAGAATAAACATTAAAAAAAAAAGTTTTTTTAAGAAAATAGAGATGTTTAAATCATTAAATGTTAGAGATTTGGAATGTGAGTGGTAAGGAATAGAGAATTTGAGGGTAACTATGGCTTCTAATTTTGGTGAATAAGTAGATGGCAGTCCATTAACAAAAATAGGGAGATATCTAGAAATACTGGGGAAAAAAGGTAATGAATTATATTTCTGATATATTGAGTTTGTGATGCCTGGAAGACATTCAGAGCAAGGTATTAGAAGCTTGCTTATTCATTTGGACCGCATTTATTAAATATCCTGCTATGAGTCAGGCCCTGTCCTAGGAACTAGACTGCATACTTTGAAATATGGGCTTGGAGGGGCACCTGGCTGGCTCAGTCGATGGAGCGAGTGACTCTTGAACTCAGGGTTGTGGGTTTGAGTCCCACATTGGGTGTAGAGATTTCTTAAAAATAAAATCTTTAAAAATTTTTGAAATATGGGCTTGGAGCATAAGTAAAGATTAAGGAGTCAGTGGCCTATGTGTAGTCTTGATGTCCACAGGAGTTAATGAGATAAGCTGGAAGAGGCTATTAAATGAAAAGAGACCAAGAGACTAAGAGCCATTAGGATGATTCCGAAATAGATAGCTTGGATGTTCACTAACCAGAAGACAGAAAAGGAAAAAAATGAGGAAAGCAGGCAATTGCATGAAGCTTCTTTTGGTGCTATATGTTTTCTTTTTTTTTAATTCTTCACTGCAATAATAAATCTGAAAGAAAAAAATGCCTGAATTATGATAGTTTACATTTTATCCTTTTTGTTGCTGTACTTTGGTTTTCAAGATTCTGTAGTATGACTGCTAAAATAATATTAGTCGTAGAGACTTACAGATACTAAATTATATTTAAAGGATTTTACACACACAGAATTGTAGTATTTTGGCTTTATCTATATAATAAATATGTGACATAATTATATTAGAAATATATCCTTACTATTGTCAGATTGAATATGTAGAAATATGCATGTCACAAAGGGTATGATTTGAACAGACCTTAATCTCCTGTTAAGAGTTTACTGAGGATGTTTGTCAGATACTAAAAATTGTATGCAGTTTTTGGTAGTAAATAACTACTGTAGAATTTTAAGTGATTGTTGGTTAGGACAGTTAAATTATTTGGGCATCAGTTTACAAGTTAGAGATATGCTAACATTATATTCTCAGTGGATCAGTGAATTAAATTTTTTAGTCGTAGTTGGGAATAAATAGCAAAGATTATTAGAGACTGAAGGATCTTCCCAACAGGTGTGAGGCTTAAACTGAAGCACAGAAAGACTATGATGGCAGGGCTGTAACCAAGAGCCGTATTGTCTGGTTGATGCCGTCCACACTGTAGAGTTACTCTCTTTTCCCTGCTTGCTTTGTACTTTTCCAGAAGCATTACCAGTCTCAGTTTACCAGTCTCAAATGTTAGGGACCCCTTACCCTCCTTTCCAGTGTTTTACCTACTCATTCGTGTTTACATACCCTTGATGAGTAGGTCACTACCTATTTCCATAACTAACACAGGAAAAAGCCTACTGATTTGTGGTTTTGTGTATTCACTGTGCTTTACCTCTGTGGTCTGCGTAGATATCCAAACGTTGTAGACTCGGGGCCCTCAGCCTTTGACGTTTCTGAGTGTGGGATGGTTTTTTTCCTCTAATGTATGAAAAGTAAATTGTTCAAAGAATGTTCCCTTTCTGTAATCTGAAATATGTATCCAGTAAATAAAGGGCTTCCCATGCCATCCTGAAAAAGTCCAATATAAAAAATAAATGTTAACATTTTACTAGGCTAGATGAGGAAAAGTCATTTTAGGATTTGCATTTATTAAAAATGTATTTTAGATGAATATTTAGAAAAATACGTAGAATATGGGATGACTGTACCAGTGGAGAATCTGCAGCCTGTTTTGCTGCAAGATGTTTTTAACTCTCATTTTCTGTATATGTTTTCAGTCATTCAACAGGCGTTTATTAAATATGAACTGTATGACACATAGAACTAAGCAAGTTTTCATAAACATAGCGAGTTTATGTTATGATAGAGGATTGTACAGGCATGCTAAGGGAGGGAAGAGCTGGAGGGAGGTATATGAATCAGAGTGCAGTGTGAAGAAGAATATCACAGACCATTTCCTAGAGAACGCAGTGTTTGACCTGAGCTTTAAAGAATGTCTAGGAAATAATTCAGCTTAGAAGGAGGTGTCAGAAATGGAGAAAGTTTAGGTACATTCTGCTTAAAGAGCAGCTGGGGGAATGGCAAGGGTGAATGACAGGGGGGATGGTTAGTGAGCGAGGCAGTAGCTACATCCTGAATAGCTTTGTGTGCCATTTTTAGTTAAGCAGTTGAGTTAAACACTCGAGAAGGGTGATTTTTATCCTAAAGACTATGCTATAGAAGAAGAGGATAACAATTTTTCCTTAGAATAGGCACTCTGGCAGTGTGGGATGTCATTGGAAAGCCCAAGTCAGGGGGGTTGGTTAGGAATCTATTCCAGTTATCCAAATGAGGAGAAACAATCCAAGTTAAGTAATGGGATAGAGAGGAGGGGGCAGGGTTTATATATATGTACATGGGTATGTATGCCATCTGAACCCACACACATGTATATGTATGTATGGGCATAGTTTTTAATAAAAATATTTTTATGGTATGATAAAGTTAGTTATTTTTTACCTCAGGTTGTATGAAGCAAGCCATTAAGTTTTCTAAAGCAGAACTCATTATTAGACTATCTGACCCTTCATACAAATATTTAATTATAATGCTTACTTTAGTTCTACATGTATTTGAGGGCTATTGAAAAAATATACAAATATATGTTATTTTAAACATCAAAATAAACATTCTGATACTGTGTGTGTGTATGTATGTGTGTGTGTGTGTATATATATATATATTTCAAACATACATAGTATGCCAGATGCAATTTGAAGTATTTTTTCCTATAGTTAATTAATTAATTCTCCCATCAACCTATGAGATACATATTGTTTTCCCTGTACTGAATGAGGAAATGGAGACACAGAGTGGAGAAATAATTTGCCCAAGGTCACATAGCTAATCACTGCCAGAGCTGGTCTTCCGAAACATACAGAGTAGTTCCAGAGTCAGGATTATTATGGATAAATATTATTATTTAAATTGTCCTTTGAAATGTTTTTTCTCTAATTGTAAAGGGGCAAAAACTAATAATAGAGAATTATAGATAACTGATACCTCTGATTTGGGACAGGGATTTGCCATGAAAATTATTTCTCAACAGATTTATTGAGTGAAGCTATCAATATGTAAACTATAAATACATATTGTAGTAGCTTTTTGTTCATTTGTGCATTAATTTTGGAGCTTTTTCTTATTTTTAGGAAGACACTCCATTAAATTCAGAGTTGGGAGAAGTGTTTTCATTGACTGTTTTTAAATAATGCTGAGAAATTTTTTCAGTGAGAACCTAAGCCCTGTTTACTACTCTGCTTACGTGGAAGATTTAGCAATATTCAAAACCATTGACTATTTGCTTGCCTGCTATATGATCATTAAATGTCTAATAAGGGTCTATAGTCCTTTCCCCAAGTGTATTTTGAAGTTTTATAATACCACAAAAAAGTTGGAAACAAGATAAAATAAAACCAAATTTGCACCAAAACCTTCATTCAAATATCTGTTAAGAATAAGGATATTCTCTATATAATCATGGTACCATTATCACAAGGAAAATTAACAATGATTCTATAATATCAAATAAACAGTTCATATTCACATTTTCTTAATTCTATCTAAAGTATCTTAAGCAGTTTTTTGTTTGCATGCTTATTTGTCCAGCATCCAATCCAGAGTCACACTTACATTGGTTGCTATGTCATTTTAGTCTCATTTAATCTCTGTTAATCTACTCCTTTGGTGTTGTTGTTTTTCATGACATGGACTTTTTTGAAGAGTCTGACTGAGCCAGTTGTCCGGTAGAATATCCAGTGTTTTGTTTTTATCTATTTCACTATGATTAGATTCAGGTTAAACTGTTTTGGCAAGAACACTATAATGTGTATTTTTCTGCATCACGTCAGGAGGCATGGAATGTCAGGGTGTTCCATGACTTGTGTTGCTAAATTTAATCCTTGATTAACTTGGTGAACACTAGATCTCTCTGTGGTAAAGGTAAACTTTTCCCTTTGTAATTGCTGAGTGGGTATTCTGTGGGCTGATACTTTGAGACCATGTGAATACCCTGTTCCCCAACAGCCTTACTCAGCGGTTTCAGCAGCCACCGATGATCCTTACTAGAAATAACTATTAACAGTGGTTGGTTTCTAACGTTATGATTGGTTCTACATTTATTGGCGGGTGTTCAGTCCAGAGGCGCATTTCCTTTTCTTCTTGCCTGTCTCTTTTGAGCATTGTGAATTTTTTTCATTCACTTTGTTGTACTTCTTCACTGTCATTTTCTTTGTGTTGCTGAAACTGTTCCCTAATTTGGGAAGGAGGAGCCCCTTCATGTCCACTCCTGTGTCCTTTGATACGAACCAGGTAGCTCAGAGTATGTGCTGCTTGCAGTGTCCTAGGTTCATCCTGTATTTGCCCTCCCCAAAGCTGGAATCAGTCAATTCTCCAAGGAGTCCTGGTACTAGTTTGTGGATAATGGAATTTAGAAACTAAAATTTGGGGCTGAGTATACTCATTGCTGTTGGGATATCATTGCTGCTAAGACTTTTTTTCACTGGACATATCTAGGAAATCAAGTCTTAAAAGCTCAATGAATTCATACTGTGACTTCCAATTTAAATTTTAAATCACCCTTATTAATATTTGTATATTTTTGCTTTCCATAATAGGGAAGCTTGTCATCTGTCAGTAATGTAGGTTGCAAATATTTTCTCCAAGTTGTATATTTTGCTTTTGATTTTGCAGCACAAAATTTGAAGAAAGCTTTTCTCATTGGGTTTGTAAAGACATTCACTATGTTTTTTCTTCTAATATTGGTATAGCTTCATTTTTAGCATTTAAATATGACCCATTAAGAATTCTTTTCCTAGTGTATGGTGTGAGGTATGGATCAGTTCTTTTTCAAAACGTACATTGCATCCCAACACCATGTATTAAAAAGTATCTCTTCCTCTTTGCATGTAATTTCCATATGTAATTGGATCCTTTTCTGAACATTTTAATATATTCTACTGGTCTACAGGTCTATTCATGTGTCATTACCACATTGTTTTAATTGCAGAGACTTTTTATAATATATATTGATCTTTAGTAGTGTTTATTTCCCCTCATTGCTCTTTTTATTCCCCAGGATTTTTCTAGGTGTTCTTGCATATACTTCTGTATGAATTTTAGAGTCAATTTGTGCTGGGGCAAAAAACTTTTTTTATTGAAATCACACAATTCATATATTATGTTTGAGGGAATTGGCCTTTATATAATGTTACATGTTCTTGTTGCAGAATAAGGGGTGTCTGTTTGTTCAGGGCTACTTTTATGTCTTTTAGAAGTATGTTAACATTCATATTGTTTTGTACATTTCTTGTATTTATTCAGGTATTTTATCTTTTATTTTGCTCTTATAAATGAGGTATTCTTTGTCATATATCTTCTAGCTAGTTTGAATATGTAAAGGATATTGATTTTTGTATATTAAATTTTATATTGTGCTAACTTCCTGATGTATTGTTATTGATTATGTTACTTTTAGCAGTGATTCTTTTGAATTTTCTAGTTATAAAATTATATTATCTGAAAAACAGTTTTACTTCTTTTCTAGTTCTTAAGAATGCTTGCAAGCTCTGCACAACTTTTATGTTAAATTTGCCTTGAAAGAACACTACCTTCTAAAACTTTTACTGGAATATAGTACATTTTATTTCATTTTTTCCTAGTCAAAAGTAATCAAAGCATAATTCTTTCTGCCTTATATAGAGATTCATGATTTCTAAAACTCAAAAAGGATGCATAGTTATATTGTTGCATGAAGTGAATGGCTCCTAAAAAGGGGTCGTGAAAGGGAGAATCAGGGTTCTCTTGTCCCTAGCACAGTGCCTTGTGCTTAGTGGGTAGCCCATAAACATTTGGTGATGATACATAATATTGCTGTATATATATTCTGACTCTAGAATTTGGCATATATTCCTGCCTTTTTTGCTTTTGCAAGAAATTTCATTATCTTGTTTGTTTTTTTTCCTTTGATCGTGGTCTTGAGTTGAAGGTGTGTGGACTTTAGGGAAACTGTAAAATATATAATTCCGCTGTTTGAGTCAGTCAAGTACAGGGGTAAATGTCATGCTCTAGTTTTCTACAAAATAAAATACCTAACCATCTCCCAAAAAGCATAAAATGTTTTCCATTATCTTCTCTAGAATGTGTAATATCTGGAAAATTAGGAAAATTTTAAAGTAACACACTTTAGTTTTACAGTAAGTTTAGATACATTACCAGAGAACGTAGTAAATTAACATTTTTGAAAGCAGTCCTAGAAGATTAACTCAAATATTCTGATAACTAATGCACACAGGTAAATATGTATTATAGTACATGAACTCAGTGGATATGGCATAGTTTCCATTTATTCATTTCAAGAGTTGGGGGTCTTCTGGGTTTTAAGCATTTGGACTAGGCACTGTAGATGCAAAGATGAATAAAATCGGGGCCTTGCCACAGGAGTCAAACACGCCAATGGGTCTGGAGGGTTTGTGACTCATACACGTAGGTTTCAGTCATGGTACTGCTGCTCATTGGTTGTGTGACTTTGGGAATCTACCCATCTTCCTATTTACTTTCTAGAAGCCACTACTGTTTCCTTCCTTTAAAATAGAGTTATCTTCATTGCTTGTTAATTAATATCTTAAAATTCTTAATAGTTGTTGATTTTTGTTTGTTTCGTTACATTTTAATTTAAAAGACCCTCTCATTCTTCCTTTGTCATCAGTGGCACTACCAGTTCTAGAAAGTTATTTGGTCATGTTCAGGTTACTGAAACTCCTTATGAGAGTTGATAGTTTTCTTTGCATGCTCATGGTTTGTGGTCCCAACTATACTGATAGAGGTCTGAGCTATGGCAAAACACGAAAACACCCACCTGCTGAGGCACAGGGGTGAGCTCCTCCTCTCAGGTCTCATCAGTTGCAAGTTACAGTCCTCTCCCAGTGGCTGGGCCTGGAACCAGACTCCTCCAGTTGTGTAGGTCCCTTTGCATGTAGGCCCTTTTAGATCCACTGTGGTGCATAGGCTCTCCCAAGCTCTTGATACACTAAAAACATTAAACTGACAAATATAGCCAGTTACCCAGAGCATTTATTATAACTTCTGCAGGCTGAGAGACCTCAGTGAACTCTAAAAAAAACATTTTGCCTACACCTTTGGAAGAGACCGGCTTTCCCTGCACATGTCCTTGCTTAGTACCAAGGAGAACAGAGCCCTCCCACACCTGCCCCTACCCCCATTCCTGACACATTGGCATTGAGATCCCAGGAAAAAAACTTGATCTTCTGATATACTCTCTAGGGTTTGCCATCCTGTTTGCTTTCATCCTTGTAGGCCTCTAGAAAGAAACTAAGCTAAACTGTATGATTTCAAGTTTTAAAAGCATTAGACAAAGTGAAAAGAAGATGCTTCCTTAGAAGATTAAATACATTGGTTATCATAAAGATAAAAATTTTGAAGGTAAAATAAAATGAACTGCTAAATTTACAGAAGTAACAGAATAAAATTTCTCTAAGCAGTTGATAAAACTCTGCCCATTAAAGGGCTTATCAAGTCCCAAGAAAGGTTAATTATAGCCAAGACACAATTTGATATACCCTAGTAAAATTTCTGATTTTCCAGATACAGGGAAAATTTCACAAGCCTGTACATAAAGGAACAGGTTCTTTACCTTAGGAAGAGAGTTGAATGTAAAAGTCTTGAAATCTGGCTGATAGTGGAATAACCTGTTCAGACAACTAAGATAAAGGATTTCTTATCCAAAAATCCATTACTCAGATTTAGAGGGAGGAACTGATCTTATTTTTAGATATTTAATAAGTAGATGTACCGAGATTAAAGCAACAGCCCAAGCCCAACCCAGGCTAACTCCTGATTTGAATACAAAGATCCACCCTTCACCATAGCTTTCAAGAAGAAGAAAGAGTGAGCCCTTTCTGGGGAAGCATGCTTTCTCTCTCATTCTCTACCAATTATATATCTAATAGCTCTAACCTGCAGTCAGAAATATGAAGCATGTGAATAAGCAGGAATAGGTGACCCATAATCAAGAAAAAGAACAATCAGTAGAAGGATTGGAATTCGTAGACAAGAACTTTGAAATAACTTTTATACATATGTTAAATAATTTTTGAAGAAACATGGGTATGATGAATAATTTCAGCAGAGAAATGGAAACCATAAAAAAAGAAATAAGTGGAAATTCTGCATCTAAAGAGTATAATAGATAAAATGAAAAGTTCATCAATATAAAATGAAAAGTTCATTAAGTGAACCTAATTGCTGATAGTACACATTGAAAGAAAGGATCCTTGAACTCAAGGACATAACAATAAAAATCATCCAAATCGAAGCACAGGGTAGGGGAGGGAAATAACAGAGCATCAGACCTGTGTGACTACATCAAATCATCTAAACATGTATAAATGGAATTCCAGAAGGAAAATAGAGAAGATAGGGTGAAGAACTAATAGGCCAAGAATTTTCCAACTCTAATAAAAGAAAATAACGTAAAAGATATAAAAAGCTTAGCAAACCCCAAGAATATATATAAGTGAAACCTCACCTAGGTACATTTTAAATAAACTGAGGAAAATGAAACCTAAAGAAAAGATCATAAAAGCAGCCAAAGGAAAAAATGCATGACATTCAGAGAATAATAGTAAGAAATGATGGCTTTGTTCTCGTAAGAAACAATGGTATAAAATCAGTAAAGTGCTAAAAGACAATGGCTATCAACCTAGATTTCAATATACAGCAAAATTAGCCTTCATACACGAATGCCTGCTAAAGTCTTTACAGAAAAAAAAAAAAAAAAAAACAGTCATCCACAGATTTACACCGTGAGAGATTCAACAAAGAGTTCATCAGTCTAAAGGGAAATGATCTCAGATGAAAACTTGGATCTGCAGGAAGGAATGAAAACACTGGAAAGGATCAGTATATGTGTAAATATAAAAAGCTGATTTTTCATTCTTAAATACTACTGTTTAAAACAGTATGCAGGCAAAATGTTGTGGGGTTTATAACATATGGAGGTAAAATACAACAATAGCATAAAGGGTGGAAGGGTAGATGGAGTAATACTGCTTTGAGATATTTATATTGTTAGCAAAGTATAAAATCATAATTCAGGGTGCCCTGTAATAAATTAGAGATATATATTGCAATCTCTAGCCACTAAAAGAAAAAAATAAAGATGTGTAGCTAACAATATAGCCATTGGGGATATAAAATGGAATAGTAAAAGTATTTGATTATTTCAAAAGAGTATGGAGAAAAGAGAAAGGAACAGAACTAGATGCAACAAAATAGCAAGATGGCAGACTTAAACATAGCCATATCAGTAATTGCATTAAATGTAAATAAATATCAAGAAGCAGAGATTGTCAGACTGGATAATCTAGTGGTAAATATCTATTGACATATTGATTTTGTTATTTGGTAGATTATTCTACAGATGTAATATTAAGTTCATTGTGAGGTATTTGGATTTTTAAAATATACCATAATAAGTTGGACCTTTTAACCATATTCTGCATGATTAATTAGTGAACAAAAATTTAATTTAGAATAAGTACAAACAATTTTAGTTTCATTTTTTTAAATTGTTTCTCCAAAAGTTAAGTGTATTAGTTAGCCTCCAGAGAAACAGAACCAGTAGAATGTGTATTTAGATCGATTTATTTTGAGGAATTGGTTTACGCGATTATGTAGCCGGCAGGTACAAAACCTCCAAGGTCAGCTGATAGCCTGGAGACCCAGGGAAGAGTTATAGTTCAAGTCCAAAAGCAGTCTGTGGGCAAAATTTTTTCTCTTTCAGGGGAAGTCATTCTTTTTCTTAAGACCTTCAACCAACTGGATGAAACCCTGTCACATTACGGAGAGCAATCTCCTTTATTCAGAGCCTGTTGATTTAAGTGTTCATCTTATCTAAAACATACCTTCACAGAAACATCTGGAATGTTTGACCAGATATGCAGCACTGTGGCCTAGCCAAGCTGACACACAAAAATAACCAGCACAGCAATCTATTTATTAGGAGCTTTCACTTATTATCATACCTTAATGAAAGTGAAAAAACATACAAATGGAGACTTTTTTGGTAAAATGTACTTAAAATAGTCAGCTGTTTGGGAACATTTTTTCTTAAGCTTATTTTGTGTATATTCATTACTGAAAGCTCGAACAAACATGTATTAATTGTATTTCCAAATCATATTATTTCAATTGGCAATCTAAATTTAAAACTAAGGTTATATCTTTGGATAATCCGCTTTAAAAATTTTTAGTTTCCACCACCTACTTATCCTGAAATTGAAACTGTAAAATACGTAGCTGTTTTTTCTTTGTAATTTTGTAAGCTGAAGATGTAGATTTAGTTTTTATTTTCAACATCTTGAAGTTACTTTCTTAATGGATAAGAACTTTAAAATTAGTAATCAGCCTAGGTCAGTTTTATAGCAGTCAGATTACAATAGTGAGAACACACATGTAAGATTTTGCTAACTCTTGATTAAAAGTCTGTGTCATGCCAGACTGTTCTCAGTGGATGCAGCCAGAGAGGGTTGTGGGGAGTGTGGGCGCTGGGGAAGTGGGGATTTCACCATTTGTTCTATATACTTCAGTATTACTAAAATCTACCAGTAAGAGTCAGCATTATCTGAACATTTTCTAATATGTTTACTTGGGGTTTTTAAAAATTTTTTATTCAAGACCAGTGTTACTCTATGAATAAAAATGTCTTTGCATAAAAATTACTTTAAAGATTTTGTTATTATTCTTAAGACAGAACTTTTAATTTGCTCTGTAGTATTTTTTCAAATACAGAGTATTTGTATTTCACATTTGTATTTCAAATACTCTGTATTTGAAAAAAATACTCTAGTATTTCTATATACTAGAGTATTTTTTTCAAATCCTCTGTTTTACTCGAGTCTTGAGGTCAGAAGTTATAATTTATCCTTTATAATTCGTCTTTTATCACTGATGCCAAATAGCCACTTAGTAAATATTAGTTGATTGTATAAGGTAGTATACTGCTTTATACTTCATTGGCTAATTATAGCTGAATTTTTAAAATGAAACAAAAAAAATTTTTTAATCGTGTTTCATGGTACTTTGTTCATTTTTAAATATTATTTCACAGTGATAAAAAGTGATTGTTTTATGATGCTCTCACATAATCCCTTATCATACTTGAAGAAGAATGAGTTAAATGACTGTAAATGGGAGGAGCTATTGTTTCAATCAGAAATTGTGCTAATTGCTCCTAACAATACTTGTAGTTCTTACTTCTAAGCAGCCTTGCATGTGAAAGCCTGTATCATTATTTGAAGGAACTAGAACTATTCTAATGTCCTAACTCACCTGTTGGTTTGCTGATGGACAGAGATTATAAAGTAAATGAGACCCACACCTGTGTTCATTTTTAACTTGAGCTAGACTTTGAACCAGTATCTTTATAAATGAGATGCAATGTGTTATATCCTTAAAAGCTGTTTATTACAAAGAAATGCAGGAGAGGACATTCGGAACAAAAAGATAAATCCACACATGATAAAAGGATTTTTCTCAAGTTTAGCAGTCAATATTATCATTTTAAAGGAGAGAATCAGGGGGAACTTTTTTTTTTCAGACACTCCATGGTGATTGAATAAATAGAATATGACATAGTAGGAAGTCAAGTGATCAAAGAGAAATTCAAGTAGATTTATTTATTCTTTATGAGAAAATAAGGAAGTGATTCCTTTTACAGCCTTTGTGATATTTCTGTATGAAAACTTGATGACCTCAAGTCAGAAATAAAAATTTAATGGAAGAACTGCAGCAGAGTGGAGATAATGGTATAATTTTTGAGCCAAGAGCAGGATATGGACACATCTTAGACTATTGCTAAACACCTCTTGAATGGGAAAATTTGCTCAGCTCACTTTGAGTTGGGTCTCTTAGTTAGCTAAACTCTCCAACTGTTTCTGACCAAAGAATTCATGATAGAACTTTAAAGGATCCTGCCATTCAAATGAGACTTTTTTCCTTATAAGCTATAGGAGTCACCTCTTACTGAGATAAATGTTTTCACAATAAAATGGATAGGTATAATCAAATATCTACCATCTTTTCTTTGCACAGGAATTATCAACATAGAAAGAAAGCCTTGTAACCATCATGTAGATACAGCACCAACGGTAAGACAGTCTATTTCTGCATTGTTAAAACTGATAAGCTACAAAATGATCCTGGTTATAGGACACAAAATGCCATTGTAGAAAAGTCTTTTGACCTCCCTTTTGCCGAAAATTATACCCCTTCAAGAAAATTAACCTCATGTTTTCTAACTTAATGAGGAAAACATACTAATTTTTGCCAATATTTGGGAAAATAAGATATAGTATCATTTTTGCAGATACTTGTTTATGTTACTATTATAAATAGAATGATTTTTAATTTAAAAATATTTTAGATTTTTAATAAGTTAATATAAATCTTCACACAAATTTATTTACACTTTTTAAAATGAGTTTTATTTTGTGCACGAGCATCATTATGTAGAGTGAATATTTTTTAATAGTAAAAGCAGTCCATCATGTTTCATTTCTCTTATGAATTGCTATGCTTTATTATTATAGAAGTGAAAACTTTTATCCCTCTTCTATTACTGCCAGACAACAAAAGGCATTTAACAATTATAATACCTATTTACTATGTTAAAGATAACTGTATAAGATAATGTAGAAGGAAAACAATTAAATTTCCCTTCTATTCTCTAAATATAATATTTGAATGAAATATGTATCAGTGGCCAATTCCCACTTGAAAGATTCATAAAATAATACAGAGTAAAATATATCTTATTCTTCACTGAGCATAATCTTGTTTCTCTTATCGTTCCTGTATATTAAGTCTTTTAGATACTCCATACAGTTCATCATTTCCTGTTAGAAAGATTTGGTAATGCCTTTTTTATGAAAATAAAGGCAATATTAAACTATATTTGAATTTTATTGATAATATTTTCCTCACTGGCAGGTTGCCTTCATTTTCCATTTGTAATAAATTCATATGATTGAGCCAGCCTGTTTGATAACTTACTGTGTGGGGCTCTGGAAAAGTGGTGTTTGAGGAATTAAACACCACTGTAATCCTAAAAGTACTTGGCTATTGTGTGTGTTGCAGTTAAACTTTAGTAAGTATGCTAAAATAGTAGTCATAACATGTACACTGTATTCTTTAATATTTAAAAAATGCAGACTAGCAATTATGGAAAATAATTTATTTTCTCTCAGGTGTAGGTCTTAAAAGTTGAGGTGTCTGAGGTGGGGTTTGAACCCTTTACTCCTTGAGGAGAAACTCCAGGTTTTACTTTTTCTCTCGGTTGTGGGTCACTGCACTGGGGTGGGGGTTTATGGCAAGGTTGTATCTTAGGCTCTCCTACATGCTTCAATGTGGTTTTCTTCTTGTTTGCCTGTGGGGTAGTCCTCATTCAGCCAGCCTTTTGGTTTTTTAAGAGGAAATTGTTCCACATGTAGCTACAGACTTAGTGTGTCAGTGGGAGGAGGTTAAGTTGAGGATCTTCCTGTGTTACCATCTTGAACTGGAACCCCTTAATGTATTTGAAAAAGATACTTACTGGATTATTTACATACTTTTGAAATTCAGTTTATTCCTATAGGCTTTCCTACAGCACCTGTGTTTCCATTTCTGGTTTTGTTGGGGGTTTTTTTGGTACATTCTAGAACTCAGAAAAGTGTAACCTAACAGTTTTTTTGTTTTACTCTGTAGGCTGATTGTAGATTTCCATCTTAACTAAATGATGAAATAATAGAACTGACTTCTCATGAAATCATGAGAAATAATGGCATTAATGTTTACAGTAATGCCCTAACAGTCTCAGAATGACTCCAAAGAACCAAACAAAATCTAATACATAAGGGTTTAGGTATTGTTGGTCTTTTTTTATGTTTTTTCAGTTGGATTATTAAATTATAGCTCCTAATATATTAATAACATTTCTGATCTATAAAGCTGTAAGTTTTAATGTATTTGGTTTATACAGGCACACCCCAAACATGCATTGGTTCTCCAAGCCCTCACTTGAGCCAGGCTGCATTTTGGTATGTTTTTCTGAGCTCCTTCAGTGTCTTTACTACAAACTCCTTAGTTTACTAGTTTACTTAGTTTACTACTGCCCCCTCATTCCCAAAAAGTCTCCTACCTTGCTGACAGTTAACTTTGGCCTTTTGTCCATAACCTCTAAATAGAATCACAAGTCTGTTCATTACCCAGTGTCTTCTGGTCCCCAGGAGAGGAAAAGTCTGATTTTCACGGAAATAGTGTTACCTAATTTCCATCCTTTGTATGTGTGTGCCCTTGTTTTCCTTAAAGGGTTTAAGAGAAGAAGATATTTAGAGATAAAAGAAATAGGAAAAAGTCTGTCGGAAAACTTTAACAAAGTAGAGTATTTGTAAGTTCAAACCTGGTACTACTCTAGCCCAAAAAGGAGAGATACTCTGGGGTCCTGAGAAAAGATAAGAAGGCGGTGGACCAGGGTTTTAGAATGGCTGAGGCCAGGTCCCTGAGTGACTTCCTGGACCTCGTTCCTAACCACCAGCCTCCAGGTCACCTCTCTTTGTATGTTATCACCTCCACTTTCCTGTTGCTCCGAGAACCACCGCAGATGGTTTGGGTCCCAGAGAGTGCTAGATGCTAATTACAGCAGTTCAGCAGGTGAGGGAAATGACACTTTTTCAGGCCTCTATCAAAAACTGTGTTTCTTGACATTCCAAATCGGAATGAACTTTTTAGTAAATCTATGGTTATGGAGGAGAGTTTGATCCTATAGTGTTCTAATGTGATGCGGTGTTCTTTAAGTATAGGTTAGCCTGAAAACAAAACCACCTCTTTGTTGTGTTCTCTCCCACTCTCTTTTTAACTGTCTTGTTTCTTTTTGTTGTTGTTGTTCATTTAACACATGAGCTTTAATTTTTTTGTTTGGAATTTTTTTCTTTCTGACATTAAATAATACCTTGTGTGTTTTTGAGATGCCTTCAGTAGAAGTAAAACAATATCCCCACATGGCATGACCTCCTCCTTCAAAGAGAATCAAACCTCACTATTCACTTTTTTTTTGCATTTTGAGCTCTTAATTTTGTTTATATCCAACAGTATATTTTCAAGTTATTTTTTTCCAGAAATATAATGTGAGAGGTATATTATCTGAGTATCTGAGTCTACATATTTTAAAATATCTTAGTTGTCTTTGAATAAGAGTTTGCTAGGGTTTTTAATTATTTGGACATAAACTTTTCCCCTCAGAACATTATGGAAATTGATCCTCTTTTGCTTTCTGGTATTTAGTGTTTTGGGTGAGACATTGGACATCAGCCTAACAGTTCTTTTGCGAAGGTAGCCTGTTTTACCTACTCATATATTCAGATTTTCTTTTATTTTCTTTATACCTGATGTCCTAGTTCAGATTTGATGGTTAAATGTGTGGCTTTCTTTTTGTCCTGAATGGTAGTCACTCAAACACTTTACTATTATAGGAAAAGCAAATAAGACATTAGACAGTCATGATATTAGATTACATGAAAATAATTAGATCATGCCACTTTAAGAACGAGTTGCTGTTAAGGATAATATCAGACTCAGATTAATCAGAGGTCATTGCCTGAACCCTGCAAGGCAGGTGTAAAAGTTAGTTAATAGTTAAGTAAGCACAGGCTTGAGTCTCATATTCACTTTAAATGAAGGACTCATTTGTAAATCAGAGAAAAATCACAACTAGCATAAGGAAGTCTCTGTAAATCTTTGGTCTTATTGAGATTATTACAAACCTGCCCATAGCCTGCTATATGCATGGAACTTCCCATAGCTTTGTATGTTTTCTGTTGGAATTAAAACACGATAAGCCATGCTGAATATGTACAGAATTTTTAGTGATTTGAGAAGAATTGTTTTTGAATCTCTTCTAGTGAAAACTGGTATGTTAAAAATTCAAGCATCAGCATGGCCTATTGAATTGATTGCTGATTTTTATAAAGCTCCTGCATTCCAAACCTGTAACGCTAGTTAATACTACTCCTTTCTTCCTCTTTTATTCAGTGATCCCACAATCCGCATTAATGAGAACAAATTTTCTTTTAACAAATGGATTTTCTGGCAGTGTATATAATTACAGCTTGCATCAGCCACAACGGGTTGAAACAAAATCCAGGCTGTCTCATTAAGATTATACCAGTTATGGGATACTTTTGCCATCCATCTAAATATTTCATTAATTATTAGAAATTAAAATATCCTAGTCTGATTAGAAATTTATTCATTCATTATTCTTCATTTTGTAAGTTGCATTTAGCAAACTTTTAATTTATTCATTCTGCAGTTATACTTCTAGGTTTTCTCAGGGCTTGATTGACAAGTTTTTGTCATGTAATGTTTCATCAGTAGTAAATTTCAATATGTTTTACAGTATTTTACTATTCTGGAAAAATATCTGAGATGTTCATGATGTTGCTTGCCGTTTACACTAAACTTATTCGTAAAGGTGTTGATCTGAATCCTACAAATTAAAATTTAGTCTAAGACTCTTGGATTCTGTGATAATCTATCTTTATTCTACAACATTTTTTTTAAGTTTATTCTGAGAGAAGGAAAGAGAGCATGAGTGGGGGAGGGGCAGACAGAGAGGGAGAGAGAGACTTCCAAGGCTCCACACTGTCAGTGCAGAACCTGAGGCAGGGCTCAGTCTCACGAGCCATGAGATCATGACCTGAGCTGAAACCAGGAGTTGGATGCTCAACGAACTGAGCCACCCGGGTGCCCCTCTGTGACATTTTAAGTTGTCTTTGTTGTTAGGTTTGGGTCATTGTTTAGCCCACTATGCAAGTTCACAAGATTGCTATATATTCTATTATTACACACAAGTATACTATGCCTTATACATATATTTATGTAAAATTTGTCTTTCACATTTTAACATAGTACTTGGGGCTGTATATTTATGGATAAATACAGAAGTTCAAGTGAAATGCTTCTTTTGATGTGAAGAAAGCACTTTCTTTTTTTCCAGTCTGTAGAATTTTCCAGGAATTCATAGTATGCAAACTGGGGTGAATGTGCCCCTATAAAACTCATAAAATAAAACCATGGCCAATCTCTTCCTGTAGGTAATTGCAGGGTGGAGAGGGAACCGATAAACTATAAGCATTTATAACTTGTCATAAAAGAATCTGTTTCACTTATCAATAAAGTAGCAATTCAAAGCAGTCCTGTTGAAATTCGAATACAAATGCAAAATAGGTTTTCCTTTAAGATCACTTATGAGTTGTCCGTAATATAACAATTTTATTAAGTATTGTAGATGTTAGTTGCTTTTCCACATGTTGTAAATTATGATGCTTCATGTAGATTTTTCCCACTAGCATACTCTTCTGACATTTATGTTTTTCTTAGACTTTTTTCCCTAATTCTCTTCTGACTTGATGATTTTTAGAGAATGCTAAATTTCAGGTAGCCAGAGGCCATAAACAAGTAGAAATGTTCAAAGAACTGAGAATATAGGCTTAGAACTCAGAAGAGAGGATGAGTTTGAAGTTCTAACTTTGCTGTGCTTCATAGAGCCAGACTCTACAGCTCTGAAGTCCAGACGGGAGAAGCAGTAGTCAGAAGGCCTGGGCAGTGGTTGTGGGAAGTCCTTCTGTCATCATGGGCAGGGAGCAAGCAGATTCTTGACAACAGTCACTCAAAAACCCCATGCAGGAAGGAGGCACATATCCAGTCTCTATAACAAGCTGAGTCAGAAACCAGTCTCCTCTTACTCACCTTCCAAATCCATTCTCCACAAAACTATTTATCCAAAAGATAAGAATGGCCATGCATTTAGGATCCTACGGTGCACCCCATATCCTACCAGTTGAAAACTAAGCTATATAGCATGCCATTTGATGTCCTATTACTTCTTTTCTAAACTTATTTCCAGCTTTTCCCCAATACTCTGAGCTACTTGCAGTTCCCTAAATGTGTCTGGGCCTCTCACATTAAGTAACAGTATTAGAAGAGCAGGATGAAGGGGCGCCTGGGTGGCTCAGTGGGTCAAGCATCTGACTTAGGCTTAGGTCATGATCTCGCAGTTTGTGAGTTCAAGCCCTGCTTTGGACTCTGTGCTGACAACTCGAGATGAAGAACGCTTGAGTTTGGAACCATATTCCCTGGCTTCATGTCCTGTTTGGCTACTTTTGCTGTACATGACTTTAGGCAAGCTTCTTTCGCTCTTTGTTCTTCAGTTTTCTCATCTGTAAGTAGGGATAATACCTACCTCAAGGATTATTATGAGGAATAAATGAGTTAAGATGCATTGCACCCCACTCAATATATTTTTGTATACCAGATACTGAATATTATTTCATCACAAGAGATGGCCAGATATTGAGGACAAGAACATAGCACAAGCCTGAGAAGTAAAACTAGGTCAGTAATCAAAGGGAGGACACCAGGGTCCCACCTAGGTCAGGGGCATCAGGGACAAGGGAATCTGATGAAGGTTGCCACAAAGCCTGCCTGTGTCTTGACCAACCTTTGTTTTTCTGTATTCATTTTTTAAAGTTTGCTTTAGTGTTTATGTACTTACTACATATTCTGACTCAAAAGGAGTTGGTATAGAAGTCCAGTTACACCAGGACAACGGGCCTAAACTGGGATTATGTTGGGCAACCCTCCATGTGTTGGTATTCATCAGTCTGAAAGTCATGACAGCCAGAGTGATCTTTTTAAAATCTAAGTCATAATGGCTTACCCTCTGGCTTAACACTCTTCAGTAACTTCTCCTTATGTTTAGAATAAAACCCAGGCCCTGTAGGGCCTTGCATGATCTGGTCACTACTTACCTCTCCAGCATTACCCTATGATACTCTCTGCTCCGAGTTTCTCAAACACAGCCAAGCTCTCTCCCACTCACCTGTAGACCTTTGAGCATTTGGTCTCTCTGCCAGGAATATACACACCTTTTGCGTAACAGCCTTTTTTTTTAGATCCCAGTAAATGTCAACTTTTCAAAGGACTTTCCTTTACCGCTCTATCTGAAGTAGATACTCCCCGATTAGTCTTTATTATTGTACTTTGTTTTTTCCTTCTTAATATTTATCCCCATTTGTAATTTTTTATTTAGTTGTTTTCTTGTTTATCACCAGTCTTCCTCAATAGGATGTAAATTCCATGAAAGCAGGGACCGTGTCTGTCGTACCATTGCTTATACACTGTCATTAGATAATGCTTAGCTGAATACATGAAAATATGATGAAACTATAGGAATAAATAAGAGCAAAGAGACAGGCAGGACCTGAGGGATGTCCATATTCTAAAGGTTGGAAGAAGAACCTTCACAGAAGACGGATGAAATGAGAAGAATGTCAGAAGAGATCAGGAATAGTGTAGCATGTTGGAAGTCTGAGGAGGGTGGAAATGGAGGGAGTTTTGTTCTGTCATTCGTAGACAGAAGCTTTAGGAGAGATGGGAACAGGGCCCTAGAAAGGAAGCTAGATGGTCACACTAGGAGGCATGAAGAACTGGATGAATTCAGGAAGCCTGTTACAAGAGGAGGATGGAAAATAGAATAGCAGTTCACTCAGCCTTCTGTGTTTGTCACTGACTTACTTCACAAAAGAAAGTAGCATTTAGCAAAAAGAGCTGTCATGAGATTAATCTATATAGAGTGCAAAGTAATTGTTTTTCCATGTTCTTCAAAAGTGAAAAATGAAATTTAGGTATTTATACAATAGTATTACATTCAAAATGAATATTTCTCAGAAGAAAATGTCTAGCAATATAAATGGGGCAGGAGAAAGATGCAGACCAGATTTTAGCATTTGGCAGAGGAGTAGGGTAGGGCATTTGTGGCAAGGTCCATTGCCAAGGGACTTACTTATCTAGTTGGTAAAATTAGGTTGAAGAAGTTGATCTTTCAAGTCCATTTCTGGATCTAAAGTTCTGTGTATCTTTTTCAGCTGCCCTTACTGTTAGGAAAGAACATACTAAAGCATAAAAATTAAGCAAATCTCTGATAGTCATCTCTTGAGTGCACAATCATCATTTCTCTCCTTCAGCTCGTCCTCAGGATTCAGTTAGAATTCACTTCCTTATGTTATACACATGGCATTTATGTTCACCACGTCGTGTAACAAATGCCCATCACCATCATTGCTATTGGAAATTTTGTGCCGCTTATGTTGTCACAGGCTAGCTGCCTTCAGTAGATCAAAAACTAAGTCCCTTCCTATAGAACTGAATCTCTCCACCTTCGTAAGCCCAGTACGTGGTGAAATGATGCCAAGCAATAGAATATGGTGTTCAGATATCTGTGCAAGTGAGCCAACAGATGGTTTAGACAGCATGTGTAGTAGAGTGGGGAAAAGGCACTGGCCAGGCTGCCTGATATTCTGTTGAAGGAATGTCCCGCAATCTTTTTTTGTCCATTTTAAACTCTTTCACTATTTTTCCTAACACAGGAAATGGCACATCCAGTTACACAAATTGGTAGAACTTGAGGAATAGGCTAATCAAAACCATGACTCAAGAAGTCAAAAGAGCCTAAATATTTTTAAATAGCATATCTTAAGCATTTGAAAACAAAAATTAAAATCATTTTAGTTTCGACTCTAGGTGAGGTACTTTCTTAGGGAAGCCAACGAGATACCTAGAAGTATGAACACATGGTTCCCATAGGTCCTTACTCCAGAGGAATCATTTTGGTCATTTTCCCCCTGCAAGCAGCAAAACGAACAAGTGGTAGAGGGTGTCTGCTCCCTTACAGACTTAAACTGGGAAGACAGGAGCCAGAAGGCGGGAGCCCCATTTAATGCCACACAGGGCTTCGAAGTGCTGATATGCCCTGCCCAAATCACCTGCTTAACCCCCTAACCTGTTTTCTTTGTAGTACTTACTGTTGTCATAAGTAAGTACAGTCTGTATTTCTGTGTGTTTCTATGGTTTCAGTTAGCTTGTGTGCATTAATAAATAAATGGATAATGTCAGTATGAAAGCAGAGGAATTTTTTCTGCGTATTTTAACTGGCCTCTGAAAGCAATCAGAGGCCAGCTTTCTCAGTCTAATGGAAAGACCAAGCAATATTTTTCTACTTATTTTGAAAGAGAAAATCCCAAGCAGGCTCTGTGTTGTCAGCGTGGAGCCGAACCTGGGGCTCAATTTCATGAACCATGCGATCATGACTTGAGTCTAAATCAGGAGTCAGACTCTTAACCGTCTGAGCCACTCAGGCACCCCAAGACCGAGCAGTTTTTAAAAGCTAAAGTACCTTTTTGAGTGGCCATTTTAGTAGCTTTAGTAACTGCTAATACAAATGAAGAAGCAGCTAAGACATTTCTCCTAATTTCAAAAAAATTGTCATTTGATTGATGAAGTCTAAAACCTGGGTTGGCTTTTTAATTTTGATGAACTGGTCTCTGTTGACAGTAAATCCTTTCAAGGACCTGCATTTCAGAAGAGGTCTCATGGATGCTGCTTACGGGCTGCAGTCTCAGGATGGACTGACAATAATGTTGAGTTCAAAGATTTAACACCAGCCAAGATTTAACACCACATTAGTACATAGTTTAAGATTGTTACTGTTTCTGTCAGTGCCCTAGTTACAAAGCTCCATAGATTTTAAGTAGTCTGCAACAACCACATCTTTTCCACAAACCCTGTTATATTTAATTCACAAGTTTTACCCATTGTGAGGTCTTATAGCAGAAAAACATGTAAAAAATAAAGGAATTTATCGCCATAGTAAAGTATGTAATACATCAAGAGAAGGAGTTTGGGTTTTATTTTTGTTTTTTGTTTTAACAACTCTACAACTTGGCATTTTATTTTATTTTTATTGAAGTGTAGTTAACACACAATGTTACATTAGTTTCAGGTGTACAATATTATGATTCAACAACTCTGTAGTTATGCTGTGCTCACAAGTGTGCCTAACATCTGTCACCATACATCACTATCACAATACCATTGACTATATTCCCTGTGCTGTACTGTTTGTCCCCGTGATTTATTCAGTACATAACTGGAAATCCATACCCCCCCTCCCTTTCATCCATTTTGCCTGTCTGCCCCTCTGACAAGCACCAGTTTGTTAAAAGAGTGATTTTGCATGTTCTTGTTCAGCACTACAATCTGAGTACAGTACATTGCACACATTATTACTACCCATTATTATATTACCGATACTCTTAATGATCCTGAATCTCCAAGAATTTTATCAAATTACTATTCATTAGGAGCTTCAGTGGCTCAGTCGGTTGAGCATCTCTCTTGATTTTGGCTTAAGTCATAATCTCACGGTTTGTGAGATTGAGCTCCACATGAGGCTCTGTGCTGACCACGTGGAGCCTGCTTGGGATTCTCTCTCTCCCTCTCTTTCAGCCCCTCCGCTCATGCGCACATGTGCGTGCAGTCTCGCTCAAAACAAACATTTTTTTTTTTTTGCCAGGATCTACAAGAGGTTTATTTTTTTAATTTAATTTTTTATTTTTTAAAATTTTCATCCAAATTAGCTGCAACAGTGATTTCAGGAGTAGATTCCTTTACCCATTTAGCCCATCTCCCCTCCCACAACCCCTCCAGTAACCCTCAGTTTGTTCTCCATATTTATGAGTCTCTTCTGTTTTGTCCCCCTCCCTGTTTTTATATTATTTTTTGTTGCCCTTCCCTTCTGTTCATCTGTTTTATCTCTTAAAGTCCTCATATGAGTGAAGTCATATGATTTTTGTCTTTCTATGACTAATTTCACTTATCATAATACCCTCCAGTTCCAGCCACGTAGTTGCAAATGGCAAGATTTCATTCTTTTTGATTGCCGAGTAATACTCCATTGTATATATATACCACATCTTCTTTATCCATGCATCCATAGATGGACATTTGGGCTCTTTCCATACTTTGGCTATTGTTGATGGTGCTGCTATAAACATGGGGGTGCATGTGTCCCTTCGAAACAGTACACCTGTATCCCGTGGATAAATGCCTAGTAGTGCCATTGCTGGGTCATAGGGTAGTTCTATTTTTCGTTTTTTGAGGAACCTCCATACTGTTTTCCGGAGTGGCTGCACCAGCTTGCATTGCCACCAACAATGCAAAAGAGATCCTCTTTCTCCGCATCCTCGCCAACATCTGTCGTTGCCTGAGTTGTTAATGTTAGCCATTCTGTCAGGTGTAAGGTGGTATCTCATTGTGGTTTTGATTTGTATTTCCCTGGTGATGAGTGATGTTGAGCATTTTTTCATGTGTCTGTTGGCCATCTGGATGTCTTCCTCGGAGAAGTGTCTATTCATGTCTTTTGCCCATTTCTTCACTGGATTATTTGTTTTTTGGGCGTTGAGTTTGATAAGTTCTTTATAGATTTTGGATACTAACCTTTTATCTGATATGTCATTTGCAAATATCTTGTCCCATTCTGTCGGTTGCCTTTTAGTTTTGCAGATTGTTTCCTTCACTGTGCAGAAGCTTTTTATTTATTTTGATGAGGTCACAATAGTTCATTTTTGCTTTTGTTTTCCTTGCCTCTGGAGACGTGTTGAGTAAGAAGTTGCTGCAGCCAAGATCAAAGACGTTTTTGCCTGCTTTCTCCTCAAGGATTTTGATGGCTTTCTGTCTTACATTGAGGTCTTTCATCCATTTTGAGTTTATTTTTGTGTATGGTGTGAGAAAGTGGTCCAGGTTCATTCTTCTACATGTCACTGTCCAGTTTTCCCAGCACCACTTGCTGAAGAGACTGTCTTTATTCCATTGGATATTCTTTCCTGCTTTGTCAAAGATTAGTTTGACAATGGGACCATTTCTGGGTTCTCTATTCTGTTCCATTGATCTGAGTGTCTGTTCTTGTGCCAGTACCATACTGTCTTGATGATTACAGCTTTGTAGTATAGCTTGAAGCCTGGGAAAAACAAACTCTTTAAAAAATTATTTATTAATGTTTATTGTGAACATTAATGATATACATATATTGAATACTTACTGTGTTACCAGTGTTTCTTTATATCTACTCTCTCTCCATCTGTATAATTCTCAGGTAGGTATCATTATTCCCACTTTATAAATTAGGAAACTGAGGCACTGAAAAGTGAAGAGGTTCATCCAGCATCACAGATAGTAAATACAGAGCCAGGAAAGTCTTTTCCTTGTTAACATGTTACCGAGAAGCCTCAGAGTTTTTGCACCAAGACTTTTCAATAGACTACATTATTTCTTAATAATGGGATATTGTGATAACAAGTGTTGAGGCATTTCTAGTCTCTACACATTTGTAGTTATTTAACATCAACATATGAGAAAGATGTGTCACTGAGAAAGACAAAATCTTTTTACTTGTGGATACATTGTTTCCTGATAAGCAAAAACTGGTTCTACCTTGTAAGCATTGTGTTTTCATTAATTACCCAAGTTTGTGCTTTACTACAAATAGTTAGTATCTTGGCTTCTAGACCATGGTAGACTAAATCAGGTTCTCTTTCTTTTTTTTTTTTTTCTTCTAAGTTTATTTACTTATTTATTTTGAGAGAGAGAAAGTGCACGGGAGGGGCAGAGAAAGAGGAAGAGAGAAAGAATCCCAAGCAGGGTCCACAGATCAGTGAGGAGCCCAGGGTGGGGCTCAGACTCACAAAACGAGAGATTATGATCTGAGCCAAAATCGAGAGATGGATGCTTATCTGACTGAGCCACCCAGGCGCCCCAGATTCCTCTTCTGTAAATGCAGCTCTTAAGATGCTTGGAGCATCTATTTTATCTTGACCTTCTCTTTTTTAGGTTAAGTATACCCATTTTCTTCTATTCATCTTAATCTATGCTGATTCCATTCCAGTTTGTTTACATTCTTTGGAAAACTGATATCCAGCAGTGAACTTAATATTCCAATTGCAGTGAAAAATATAGTGATTACCATTGGTTTCTGTAATCTGGATATTGTGTTTGATATTGAATTGTGACCTACCATAATTCCTTAAAGTTTTAAGCTTGTGCTGTCAAAACGTATTTCCCATTATTTACAGATCTGTGCCTCAGCATCCTCTTATCTAGAATGGAGTTAATAATAGTACCTTCCTCATTAGTGTTGTTCTGTTGTTTTAAGTACTGAGTACAGTGTGCAGCACACAATGATCTTTCAGATATTAGCTTAATACCATTTAACCCTAAGTGTATAGTTATTCATCCTTGTTGAATTTCATCAATTCATTTTGGGCTCAGTATCCAGCCTGTGAAAATTCTTTTGAATTCTGAATTTTTTTCTCAGGTATGATAATAGCTCTTCCCCAAACTCTTTAACACTGACAGATTTAATAATACCACTTACTAATTGTGTTTATTCAAAACATTAGAAAAATATTGAACAGTGAACAAAATAAAAATAACAATTTATTTATATATGGGCAATTTTGTTAGGGGGATGTTATGATTTCAAAGAAATTTCAGTGTTAATTGCATTATGTGCTTTAGCAAAGCATTTACTTGCCTGTCATTTAAAATAAGATTTGGTAAAAATAAATTGAATGAATGAATGAATGAATAAGATTTGGTAAAAATGAATGAATGAATAAATAAATAAATAAATAAATAAATCAAGATTTGGTGATTACTTGAAATTTTCCTTACAATCAGTATAAAATTTGATTCTTTAAGGAAGTGTTAATATAGTCCATTGCAGAAACCAAAACTTGCCTCGATCATGCCATCAAATGAAGGAAGCAATCATTTAGAAAAGAAAAAACTCCACGTTCATCATCCCTGAATATTAGTTTCCATTTTGGGAGAAATGTAATCAAAAGTCCTCCAACTAGTGCTCTGTTTTTCCTGCCTAGATGGACATGTGAAATCTGGCACTATTAATGTTCCGCAGATCCATTTTTTTGTCTTGGTAAAAACATGCATGTTCCTCTTCCTGGATGCTCTTTACACTACCATTATCTCAGGATCCCCAGAGATCCGTCTTTGGCAGAAATAGCACAGCATTCAGTAATGCAGACACCTCCTGGTATAACCACATAATTGGGTCACAGATTGGTTTGATGCATAAAGATTAAGTGAGATAAATCCCTGGAGGAAATGAAACTTCTTGTTCTGTGTTTTGAATGAAACTTCGTGAAGTTTTCTTGTCTCACCATAGCTCTGCCTGGTGTGATATTTTATGGCAACATTAGCCGACTTCTCTGAGGGCCTTTTCTGGATTCAGAGCTTATTTGCCAAGCCTAGAAATAAAATTTTGTTTTTTGGAAATGGAGTTGGTGTTAGTAGATCTGTTTGGTTTAGAAAATATGGCCAGGTTCATAGGTGTGGGTATTCTACAGAAATATTTTGCTATAAAACACCATTGCTCTATGATACCTTGAATAACTTTAGGGGTTATATAGTAATTATACCTAACATTTATTAGGCACTTACTGTTTGTCAAGCACTGTGCCAAGTGTTATTTCATTTGAATAAGTTGTTTCATTTGAATATCATAACAGTTGTATACAATAAAAATGTCACTATTATCATCGTTTGCCAGTGGGGGAACTGAGACACAAAAGGTCTTTAAGCTTCTTCTAGAAATATTTAAATTGAATATGTTAATGAATTATGATAGATGAACCAAAAATATTAACTCCTGTAAAAGCAGAATCAGCTAATGTGAATAAACCATTACATTCTAATGTTACTCAATGGCACAAGGCAGATTCTGTGGAAATTGGGAACAGTGCTGGTAATGTTGACAGCAGTTAGCACTTACAAAAACAATTTATGGTTTTAAGAGCCTGGCTTTATACTGTATATTGTCTCCTCTGATCTTTGTGTCATCACTGTAACTTGTAACAAGATTGGGCAGAGGTGGTCATGAAGGGCAGCTAAGCACTACAGGAAAGGCTGACCACAGTAACAGCTAAAAAGGGCCATGAGGCCCTGGATTTGAGGGGGGGGTGGTATACCACCAAATACAATTCTTCCCTCCTAATAAATCTAACATGGAAGTTATCTAAGAAAGCCAATTTCAAAAAATATTTTGGAAAATATCCCATCTACCCACCAAGAAGTTTTAATCAGATATGATTTGAGGTTAGTGGATAGAGTCTTAGTAGATTTCCTGGAAATAATTCAATTTTAATAGCAGTGGGCGAGTTAAAGTCATATAAGTGGCAGAGAGTAATCTGGATGTGAGAAGGGGATCTTGGGGTTTAGTGGGAAGAAAGGGGCCCAGAAGCTGTGGTTTATCGAGTGCACTGGCATAGTCACCTGTGACCTTGAGAAAGGAAATTACAAACACCTGCTGCACTTCAAACTATGCTACCCACATGCCACAGACAGCTGTTTGAAGAAGTGGAGTGAAGGAATGAGAAGGTAATTGTGACTGTTACCCAAGAATGAGGTGATTGGGCTTATCCCTTCTTCCCTGGGACTTACTTGCAAAGCTCACTGTGTACACACAAGTTTCAGTTGATATGGAATGATTCCTCAGTGGATATCTCTGGTCTTACTCTTTACTTTCTCCATTCTAATAGAAAAATCTTTATAATACGTACTTAGGCTGTTAACAGTTGTTAACTCAAAGAACCTAATTATTTTATTGAGTACAGCTCAATAAAATTCCTGTCTTCCCCAGGACTTTCATTGGGACTTTAATTTTCTGTCCCTGGTGCTACCAGCTGTTCAGTTTTTACCAAAAATCCTTGGTAATATACATATTAAGCTTACTTATCTCTCTTAGGTCTCACGTGCATCTTTTTCTCTTCTATTATATTTCCACAGTCTAACCTCTCTTATTCATTTCCAAAGCCAGAATCAAGCCTCTCCCCTCTGTCGTGAAAAACTATGGTTTCCATCTCTGTATTTTTGCTTGCATCTGTTGTTTTATTCATCATAACCAGCTTCACCTCCCATAACCACAATTTCTGTGCTCTCTTTTTATTTTTATTTATTTTTTAATTTTTTTAATGTTTACTTGTTTTTGAGAGGGAGAGAGAGACAGAGCACAGAGGGGCAGAGGGGAAAAGAATCACAGAATGCGAAGCATGTCCAGGCTCTGAGCTGTCAGCAGTGAGCCTAATGCGGGGCTCCAACTCACAGACTGCGAGGTCATGACCTGAGCCGAAGTCAGACACTTAACTGACTGAGCCCACCCAGGCGCCCCTAAGATCACAGATTTATTTGGGTATAATTCACATAGCATAAAATTTACCCTGTTAAAGTCTATAATTCAGTGGGGTTTAGTATATTCACAGGGTTTTACAACCATCACCACTCTCCAATTTTAAAATGTATTTGTTACCTCAAAAAGAAATCCTATGCTCATTAGTAATCACCCCCATTGCTTCCTTCTCTCTCTAGCCTCTGGCAAATACTAATCTACTTTCTGTCTCTATGTATTTGCCTATTCTTGACATTTTATATAAATGCAGTCATATCACTTATGACTTATTGTGTCTGACTTCTTTCACTTAGCATGATTTCAGAGTTCATCCATGTTGTAGCATGCATTAGAATTTCATTCCTTTTTATGGCTGAATAATATTCTATTATATGGATATACGACTCTTTATCCATTAATCTATCGACCGTTTTGGGGTTGCTTCCATTTTTAGCTATTATAAACATTCAAGTGCAGGTCTTTGTATGAACATGTTTTCAGTTCTCTCGGACATATATTTAGCAGTGGAATTGCTGTGTCATATGGTAACTCTATGTTTAACATTTTTGGGGAACTGCCCAAATGTTCTCCAAAGTGTCTAAACCTTTAAAATCCCACCAGCCATGTACAAGGGTTTAAATTTCCCCACATCCTCACTAACACTTGTTACTGTCCTTTTTATTATATCCATTGTAGTGGTTGAGTAGTATCTTCTGACTTTGATTTGTGTTTTCTTAGTGCCTAATGATAGAGCATCTTTTGAATTGATGTAAGTGTATCGTCTCTGGAAAAGTCTATTCAAATCCTTTGCCTATTTCCTAATTGGCAAATTGCAATTATATTTTACTGTATTACAAATTAGAAGTATTTTTAAGTGAATATATGTTATGTATATGTATATGTATATATTGGATTAAAAGCTTATTGTGCCAAATGTAGAAATGAATTGTTTTTAGAAATCGAGTTAAAGTTAGCAACTCTATATTTAATTTGAAAAATAGGACCACATTTATACCCTTGGGCATCCTACAGAAGTACTTTCTTACAGAATCTCTCTGTGATAACTCAAAGAACTTTAGGAGTTAAATAATAATAGTTCTACCTAACACTTACTGAGTACTTACCACGAGCCAGGCATATGATGTATAAATGTAAACACATTATATAAACATCAATTGCATATTATATAAATTATATATAAATATAAACATGATGTAAATATATTTGTATTACTTATGTCTAATTAGGTTTATTTTTTTATTATTGACTTTAAGAGTTTTTTTTATATATTCTGGATACAAGTCTTTTACCAAGTATATGATTTTAGATATTTCTTGCATTCTTTAGGTTGTCTTTTTCTTGTGTCCTTTGAATCACAATATTTTTAAAAAATTTTTATAAAGTCCATTTATCTACTCTCTGCTTTAGTCACTTGTGCTTTTGATGTCATATCTAAGAAACCACTGTCTGATCCAGGGTCACAAAGAATGACTCCAGTTTTCTTATACATCTAGTTCTACCTTTAGTTCTGGAATCTGTTTTGAGTTAATTTTTGCATATGGTGTGATTTAGGAATGCAACTTTACTTTTTTGGCATGTGGGTTATCCAGTTTTAGCAGCACCATTTATTGAAAAGACTAGTCCTTTGGCATGCCTGGGTGGCTCAGTTGGTTAAGCCTCTGACTTTGGTTCAGGCCATGATCTAATGGTTTGTGAGGTCAGGCGTCATTTCAGGCTCACTGCTGTCAGCGTGGAGCCCACTTCGGATCCTCTGTCCCCTTCTCTCTCTCAAAAAATAAAATAAACATTTAAAAAAAAGAAAGAAAAGACTATTCCTGGGCACCTGGGTGGTTCAATAGGTTAAACTTCAGACTCTTGATTTCGTCTAAGGTCTTGATCTCACAATCGTGAGACTGGGCTCCAGGCTGGGCATGGAACCTGCTTAAGATTCTCTTTCTCTGGCCTTCCCTCACTCACACACTCTCTCAGAAAAACTTAAAAAGAGAAGAAGAAAAAAAAAAAAAGAATATTCCTCTCCCATTTAATGGTCTTGGCACCCTCGTCAAAAATCTCTTGACCATGAATGCAAGGACTTCTATCTCTGCTCTTTGATTGTATACTTTTGTTCCATATGCCTGTCTTAAATCAGTAATCTACTGTTTTAATTACTATAACTTTGTAGTAAGTTTTAAAATCAGGGCATGTCCTCTGACTTTATTCTTCTTCTGGATTGTTTTGGTAATACTAGGTTTATTGTGTACAGTCACTTTCTCAGTTTCTATAAATTTTTTGATCGCGATTTTATTGAATCTGTAGATCAAAATTGAAGAGTATTTTAATCTTACTAGTATTAAGTCTTCCAATCTAGTAACATGGATCTTTCAGTTTATTTAAATACTTTTTAATGTCTTAATGGTTATTTTTGGGGGAGACAGAGCATGGGCAGGGGAGAGGCAGAAAGAGAGGAGGACAGAGGATCCAAAGTGGGCTCTGCTCTGACTGCAAGGGAGCCCAATGTGGGTCTCAAACTCACAAACCCACGAACAGTGAGATCAGGACCTGAGCCAAAGTTGGACGCTTAACCAACTGAGGCACCCAGGTGCCCCAGATAGTCTTTAACTTCTTTCAGTGGTATTTTGTGGCTTTCAGTATAAAATTCTTAGACTTCTATTTGAAGTACTTCATTCTTTTTGATGTTGTTGCAAATGGAATTGGTTTTATATTCAGATTATTCATTCCTCGGCTTATATCATAGCAATATACTTGATTTTTTATATTGATCTTGTATTCTGCAACCTTGCTGAATTTATTGTTCTAAAAGATGTTGGGGGGAGCAGATTATAGATTCCTTGAGATTATCTATATGAGATCATGTCATCTGCTAATACAGAAAGTTTTACTTCTTCCTTTCCATCTGAATGCCTTTTTATTCCTTGCCTACTTATTCTAGCTAGCATCTCCGGTGCAGTGTTGAAGTGGCAAGAGTGGATATCTTTGTCTTATTCTTAATCTTTGGGGGGAAGCTTTCAGTCTTTGACCATTAAGTGTGTTGTAAGTAGTGTGTTTTTTGCACATAGCCTTTATCAGGTTGAGGAAGTTTTCTTGTGTTCTTAATTTGTTGAGTGTTTTATCAGGGAAGGCTGTTGGACTTTGTTAAATGCTTTTCCAGTATCTATTGAGATAATTGTGTGGGTTTTGTCCTTAACACTATTAATAAGGTCTTTTACATTGACTGATTTTCATGTTAAACAGACCTGTCATTCCTAGGATAAATTTCATTTGGTCATGGTATATAATACTTTTTACATGTGGATTCTGTTCACTGGTATTTTATTCATGCTTTTACATAAATATTCATAAGAGATCTTAGTCTGTAGTTTTCTTGTCTAGTTTTGGGATCACAGTAATACTGTCTCTATAGAATGAGTTGGAAAGTGTTGATTTCTCTTTTATTTTTTTTGTGGAAGTTTGCAAAAGTTTGATGTTATTTTGTTTTTAAACATTTGGTACAATTCACCAATGATACATACTGTTTGGGGGCTTTTCTTTGTGGGAAGTTTTTTGATTGCTACTTCAGTCTCTACCCTTACAGGTCTATTCAGATTTTCTTTTTCTTCTTCAGTCAATGTTGTGTCTTTATAGGAATTTATTCCTTTCATCTAGGCTATTTAATTTGTTAGCATACAGTTGATAATAGCACTCCCTTAGGATCCTTTTTATTTATCTAAGGCTAGTACTGCTATCTCCTCTTTCATATTTGATTTTATTATTTTGAATGTTACCTCCAACCCATGGTGAACCTAGTTAAAGTTTTGTTAATTTTCTTGGTCTTTCAAAGAACTAATTTTAGATTTATTAATTTTCTTTTTTCTTTTTTCCATTTGTTATTTCATTTACTTCCATGCTAGTGTTTATATTATTCCCTTCCTTCTATTTATTCTGCATTTAGTTTTATTTTTTTAAATATAAGATTAGCTGTTGATTTAATATCTCTCTTCTCAACAAAAGCATTTATAGCTACAAAATTTCCTCAGATCACTGCTTTTGCTGCATTCATAGATTTTTGGCACATTATGTTTACTTTTTCATGTATCTTTTCCTAATTTCTTTGGTGATGTCTTTTTGACCCATTGGTTATTAAGAAGCGTGTTGTTTGATTTCCACACATCTATGAATTTCCCAAATTGTTCCTGTAACTGATTTCTCTTTTCATTTCATTGTGGTTATAGAACATACTTTCTATTATTTCAGGGTTTTTTTTGTAAAGGCTAGGGGCGCCTGGGTGGCTTAGCTGGTTAAGCATCCAACTTCAGCTCAGGTCATGATCTCACTGTTTGTGAGTTCAAGCCCTGCATTGGGCTCTGTGCTGACAGCTCAAAGCCTGGAGCCTGCTTTGGGTTCGTATCTCCCTCTCTCTCTGCTCCTCCCCCGCTCGTGCTCTGTCTCTGTCTCTCTCTCTCTCTCTCTCTCAAAAAAATGAAAAAAAATTAAAAACTTAAAAAAAATAATAAAGGCTTATTTTGGGGTGTAGCATATTGTCTATCCTAGAGAATGTTCTGTGTGCTCATAAGAAAAATAAGTACTCTGCTTTTGTTGGGTGCAGCATTCTATAAATGTCTGTTAGATCTAATTGGTTTGTAGTTTTGATCAAGTCATCTGTTTCTGGGTTGACACTGGGCCTAATTCTATTCACTATTAAAAGTGGGGTATTGAAGTCTCCAGCTTCAGTTGTTGTTGAACTATTTCATCTTTTAGTTCTATCAGTTTTGCCTCATGTACTTAGAGGCTATAGGAGGTGCATACATATTTATACTTATGTCTTTCTGATTCACTTTTTATCATTAAAATATTCTTGTCTCTACTGACAGTTTTTGTTTTAAATTCTATTTTGTCTGATATCAGAGATCTGATATGCAGCTCTCTTTTGTTTGTGTGGTGTATTTTTTTCATACCCTTTTTTTTTTTTTGTCTTTAAACCTAAAATATTTCTCTGATAGCATACAGTTGAATCATTTCTTTCCATTCTGATAATCTCTATTTTCTGTTTGGAGCATTTAATTTATTTACCTTTAAAGTAATTATTGATGAGGTAGAATTAAGTCTACGATGTGGTTTTCTTTATGTCTGACATATCTTTTTGTTCCTTTATTCTTTTATTGCTCACTGTTTTGGGTTAAATTAATATTCTTTACTATATAATTTTAATTCCCTTTTTCTTTTTATATATATATTCTGTGAGTTGTTTTCTTAGTGGTTACACTGAGAAGTACAGTTAACGTTTTGACTTAAAACAATGTAGTTTGGATTAAATTAGCTTCATTTAAGTAGTATGTAAAAACTTTGCTATAATACAGCTCTTTATCTTTTTGTCTCCTTTGTGCTACTATTATATAGATTCCATCTTTATACACTGTAAACTCATCAACACATTTTTGTAATTATTTCCTTAAGAAGTTGTCTTTTAAATCAAATGGAGAAGTTACAAAAAAAACCAGTCTTTTTATATTTACCTATGTAGTTACTTTTTCTGCTGCTCTTTATTTCTTCATGTAGATTTGCGTTACTGTCAAATGACTTTTTGTTTCAACCTGAAAAACCTCCATTAGTTTTTCTTGAAGAGTGGATGTGCTAGTAATGATCTCTATTATCATTTATTTGGGAATATGTTAATTGCTGCATATTGAATAGTTTTGCTGCATATTGAATGATAGGCAGAGTCTTTGAACACAAAATGTTGAAAACATATTCCTACTAACTTTTGATCTCCAAGTTTTCTGATGAGAAGTCTGTTGTTAGTCTTATTGAGAATCCTTTCTATGTGATGTGTTTTTCTGTTGCTTTCAAGATTCTTGTCTTTGGTTTCAACGATTTGATTATGATATTCCTAGATCTGGAGCTTTTTGAGTTTATCCTGTTGGGGTTTGTTTAGCTTCTTGGATGTACAGATTAATGTTTTTCATCAAAATTGGGGACGTTAGGGCCATTATGTATTCAAATATTTTTTCTCCCTTTTCTCTCCTTCTGTGACTCCTGTTATGCATATGATAGTACAGTTGGTGGTATCCCGTAGATCTCTGAGGCTCTGACATTTTTCTTCTTTTTTCTTTCTGTTCCTCAAACTAGATAATTCCAAAATACTTATCTTAGAAGTTCACGGACTCTTTCCCCTACTAGTTCAAATTTCTTGAGCCCCTCTAGTTAATATTGTGCTTTTCAACTCCAGAATTTTTATTTTATTAATAATTTCTATTTTTCAATGACATTTTATTTTCTTATTTTTTAAATTTTTTAATGTTTATTTATTTATTTTTAAGAGAGAGACAGAGACAGAGTACAAGCATGGGAGGGGAAGAGAGAGAGGGAGACACAGAATCTGAAGCAGTCTCCAGGCTCTGAGCTGTCGGCACAGAGCCCAATGCAGGGCTCAAACTCAGACCAGGAAATCATGACCTGAGCCGAAGTCAGACACTTAACCAACTGAGCTACCCAGGTGCCCCCATTGACATTTTCTGTTTGCTGTAATTCTTACACTTTCTTTGTGTCTACATAGATATAGATATAGATATAGATATAGATATAGATATGTAATATATTTATTTTATATGTGTATATGTATGTAATGTATGTATATGTATATGTATATGTAATATATATGTATGTATATGTGTATATGTATGTTATATATACTATATTTATTTTATATGTGTATATGTATGTATCTTTATTTTATATATGTATATGTATGTCTTTATTATATATATCTTTATAAACATATGTATATGTATATATACATATCCTTACGTACATACATAAACATATATGTATGTGTGTGTATATATATTAAATCTAATGTCTATTCCTCAGGGATAGTTTCTCTTAACTTCTTTGATTCCTGTGTAGAGTTATACTTTACTATCTCTTTATATTTATCATAATTTTTGGTTGATAACTGGACATTTGAAATGATATAAATTGGCAGACATGGAAATTAGATTCTCTATACCCACCCGCAGGATTTGTCATTTTTTGTTATTGTTACTATTTTAGTTGGTGACTTTCCTGAAGTAATTATATAAAGTCTATATTTTTTTGGTTTTTTGATCACTGAAATGTCTGTTTGGTTAGCTTAGTAGTCAACTAATGGTTGGACAGAAATTGCCTTAAATGCCTGGAACCAAGTTCTGCACCCTTTTCCAAGGGGCTCTGTGTGTGTTGGGACTTGTTTTCATTGCTTCAATATGCTGTTTATAACTCTGTCTTAGTTAGATTTTACTTTCTGTTTGCACAGAGGTCAACCAGAGATGAAAATTAGAGCCTTCTCTGGTCTTTCTTAGGCATACACACAGTCCTGCACATGTACATGGCCTTCTAGATTTCCAGGAATATGTGGGAGCTTTTCAGAGTATCCTGAAGACATATCATTTCCCAGTTTTGCCTTTTAATTTTTGGCCAGCCCCTTACTTTTCCTAACTCATATCATCATCTGAGTTGCCACTGATGGTTTTTGATAAATATCCTCAGGATACAGCTGTTCACACTTCTGGCTCTGACTCACATCAAATAAAGATGAGTCCAGAGAATGGAACTTTACAGACTTTTCAGGGGCTGCCATATAGGTCATATAATGACCCTTCTCTGGATATAGGGCTTTGGAGGCACTCTGAACCCATTTTGCCCTATCTGGTGACTGCTAGCCTTATGGTTTTCAGTTACCATTGTTGCGAGTCTGTTTTTGAGGCTGCCATAGAGCTGGTAAGAGAGTGATGGGAACAGGACAGGTTAAAATTCCTCAAAGTTTGCAGTTTTTGCCAAGATTCAACTGTGTGTGTGTGTGTGTGTGAGAGAGAGAGAGAGAGAGAGAGAGAGAGTGAGAGAGGGAGAGGGAGAGGGAGAATACATGCTTTTTGAATTGTTGCAACCCTTTGGCTAATTTTCATACTTATTAAAAAGTTGAGGGGCGCCTGGGTGGCGCAGTCGGTTAAGCGTCCGACTTCAGCCAGGTCACGATCTCGCGGTCCGTGAGTTCGAGCCCCGCGTCAGGCTCTGGGCTGATGGCTCGGAGCCTGGAGCCTGTTTCCGATTCTGTGTCTCCCTCTCTCTCTGCCCCTCCCCCGTTCATGCTCTGTCTCTCTCTGTCCCAAAAATAAATAAACGTTGAAAAAAAAAAAAAAAAAAGTTGGTTTTGACCATTTTTGCCAGTGTGCTTGCCTTTATGGAAGAGCCGGTTTTCATTACTCCCCTGTTCCAAAAGTGCTTCCCCTTTACTCATTTGTTCTAAAGTTAAAATTTTCCACTTCCATCTTAAAAATTCCATTTGCTGATTCATATTTTTCTATTTGAAATGGTAAGTTTCATGTTCCTTAAGTGTGTACATCTCCATACATAACACAGTTAAAATTATATACTAACATAGGGACATTTTCCATTAAGCTTTTTCATCATCTTTCTGTTATTCTTCTTCCCCACCAAACCACATGTTCACATGCATGTACATGAGCTTTTTCTGGCATATTTGGATTGACATTAGAATTGGAAATAGGGAAGCGTGTTTAAATAAGATGAGCAGTGAATTATTGATGTGTAGCTATCAGCAACCTAAAAAGCTTTTCTTTACATTTAAACTTATTACCCAAGATCCTTTTGCAAAGTTTTTCCTAATTAACTCTGCCTGTAGCATTTCAGTAATTCCCTCCACCCTTAAATATAAAGTGCAGTGATCAGATGGGCACATATGTTAATATACATAAAAAGCTGTGACCTTGGCCCAGTGATGGTTTCCCACATAACTTCCCAGTTTGGTGTCATCCATTAATTGTGAATAAGAAGCTAATATGAAGAAAATGCTTTGATGATCTTCTTTAGGTGCCTTCTTTAATAGAAATGCCAAGTGTTTAATACCCTCCTTTCAGCATATTCTTAAGGAAAGTCACAGTCAATGAACCAAGCAGCTTCATATTTACTTGGTTCCATGAAGGCCTCTAACTTCAAAATTAAATCTGTAAATTTAGTGACTAAAAGCATAGGCTTAGGAGAAAAGCAGACCTGTATGCACAGATATACACACACACACACACACACACACACACGCACACACACACACAGAATATACTTGTATACTCTTTGTGCTTAGCACATCCCTGGCATATAGTAAACATTAAATAAATGGTAGATACATATATTTCTAGATATAACTACACGAATACACACATACCTATAGCATCACAAATTATTAAATACCAGTAGATGTATATTGATGCTGAGAAAAGACTCAAACAGATTCATACACTTGTTTTAGAATTAGTAAATGTAAAATCTTGGTTGATTAAAACTAAAACATCTAAATGAGATGTGTTTATATAAAATATCTCATAAAACAGATTATTGTAAATTTATTAACTTCTTCTAAACTTTAAAAATAAAGATTTTTTAGTGTACAGTATTTGAAACTATATTTTTCTTAATTTTATGCTAAGCATTTTCAGGTCAAGAACTGTAGGCTGCATTTCTCTGTATTTCCTATACTGTGTCTATGGCCTTCTATATAGCACATACTTGAGATATTTATTACATGACTGAGATCTTAATTAATTCATCTTTTTAGAAATTGTTTATAATCTGTTAATAAATTTAACACATGTTTTTAGGAGTGCTTTTTTAAAAATTTTTTTTTAACGTTTATTTATTTTTGAGACAGAGAGACAGAGCATGAACAGGGGAGGGGCAGAGAGAGAGGGAGACACAGAATCTGAAATAGGCTCCAGGCTCTGAGCTGTCAGCACAGAGCCCGACGCGGGGCTCGAACTTACGGAGCGTGAGATCAAGGAGTGCTTTTAAGTAGATCTCAAAAGTTTCTGTAATAGATTGTCTTGAAATATTAAGGATTACAACTGTTTGCACTTAGAATTGGTGCTCAGGAAATCCTGAAGATGCCATTAAGCACCAAAAAGAGATTTAAATTTCATTCTCAAAAGACTTGTCTTCAGACCTTATGTTATTTTTAAGTAACAGGTGTTTTATGACTATTATGCATACTTAAGCACAGAGGCATAAACCTGTACCTCACTCTAAAAGAAAACAATGGAAATTATTGCTTATTTCAACATTGGAGTCCCTACTAAGTGCCTTTTCAAGTTTAGAGAGGGTTTTTCCAAAGTAGTTTTACAGCAATACAGGTCTGTCTGTTTGAAGACCCTTTTATAACTTATTTATCTATTTATGTTTATTTTTAAGTTCTTTAACATTTATGTAGTTATGTACTTTTGAAATTTTTTTACTACCTCTCACAACCCTATGGCTATGGAAAGACCTGGCTAGGTAAGTATCATCTACAGGTAGGTAAAACCAGGTAATAAATACAATACAGTTAAAAAGAATATTCATTTATCATAAGGGATATATTTCTATATATAATCTCTATGAATTTCTGCTTTAAACTATAGAGTTTAAAATTTATAACTGCTAAAACTGTGTTTATAAATTGTGAGTAATATGTTATTTGCAAATACTTGAATTTATTCTTGTTTAAATATATTGTTTGCATCTAGCTCTTAATAATTTTTTATTTACTCATAGCTTATGGTTTATTATAAGAATTTAAAGAAATTTATTATACTTTCAGGAGTAATTCATAACTTAGGGAACCTGGGTGGCTCAGTTAAGCATCCAACTCTTGATTTCAGCTCAGGTCATGATCTCACAGTTTGTGGGTTCCAGCCCCACATCAGGCTCTGTGCTGACAGCATGGAGCCTGCTTCAGATTCTCTCTCTCTCCCTCTCTCTCTCTGCCCCCCCCCGCCCCGCTCATTCACATGTGCGCACTCTCTCTCTCTCAAAAGAAATTAAAAAAAAAAATTCATAAATAATTATTTTAGAATTTAATATGAGCACACACCCTGGTACTGTGTATTAGCAACTTAAAAATAGATAAACAGAAGAGTAACTTGTACAAGTATTAAAAGTAGCCCTTTTTCTGAAAAGGCCTACCGGACCAAAAACAATAAAATATCCAGTAAAACAGAAGCTCTCTGGGGCGCCTGGGTGGCTCAGTCGGTTAAGCATCAGACTTTAGCTCAGGTCATGATCTCTTGGTTTGTGGGTTCAAGCCCCGCATCAGGTCCTGTGCTGACAGCTCAGAACCTAGAGCCTGTTTCAGATTCTGTGTCTCCACCTCTCTCTGCCTCTGGTCCACTTGTGCGCTCTGTCTCAAAAATAAACAAACATTTTTAAAAAATTAAAAAACAAAACAAAACAAAAACAGAAGCTCTCTTAGAGCAGGGATTGTTGTCTGTATTGTTCACTGCTATCCCCCCAGCCTGTCAGAATAGCTCAGGCACGGTAGGTACCTCATAATTGTTGCTCAGTGAACAGATTCTGTTTTTCAGTTCTGCTTGTTTTCCTGTTTTAAAGATCTCACTAATCCTTAAGAGGTTGTAGGGAAACTGAAGGAATGTTTGCCCTGACTCCTGGTTTCAGTTTGATCATGTGCTTATTGATAAAATGACGGAGTAGATGTTAAATTACTCAGCTCTAGAGCTAGTCAGCATTTCAGTGAGACAAGAGGAAAACTAAGCAAGATAAGTAAAACTAATAGGAAAGGAAGAGCAGGTTTACTTTTTCTTTTTTTAAAGTTTTGCCACTAACACTTTGTTACAAGATTTGGCTTTATATTTTATGCTTCTTACCCATTCAGTTGCATACTTTATATGTGCAAAAAAGAAGTGTGCATGTTCTATAAAGTAGATCAGTGAAATAAAATACTAACTAAACTTTTAAGTATGTTAGAGTCACCTGGAAGGCTTGTTAAAACACAGATTGTTGGGCCCATCCCCAAATAAATTATTTTAGTTGCTCTGGAATGGGGTCTGAGAATTTGCATTTTTAACAAATTTCCAGGTAATGTTGCTGCTGCTGGTCTGGAGAGCACACCATAAAAACCCTAATTTAAATCAATGATTCATAATTCTCTTTTTGCTATCCCTTCCAAGAAAGAAAAATTACACTGCCATTTTTCTTCACTAACAACAACAACAACAAAATCTGTACTCCAGTCTATAAAATAGCCTGCATCATTCTCTTGATTTTTTTAGGAGATAACCAATAAAAGGTTACATCTGAGCTCCTTCTCAAATGAAGCACTAATGATTCAGTGTAACAAAATGTGTGAATTACGATTTCTAACAGGAAAAATTTTAAGTGATACCAATCATCAAATAAAATGAGTGGCTTTATGTGTGAAGTCCAAAGGTCAAGTCATTCCTATTTGTCAAAGAAGTAGTAATTTCTAAATGGTAATTCAGAAGAAATGCTGTATTGTTGTTCTTTATTCAGTGCCAGGAGGCTTTTCCGGTGTAGTGTTGTAGCAGTTCAACAAGGTTTTCCAATTTATGGATGATCACAAATAATATAGCTACACTATTATCCAACAAATTACTATTTTGAATTTACCTTGAAATTTGTGAATGTTATTTTTTTGGAATAGTTTCCTGAGTACATGTTATAGAATTTTGAAAGCTCAAGGGTATAACACATAGCATCTGGTCCAGACCTGTTCATTTACAGCCATCCAGTCTGAGTGTTTTATGGTACATTTCAGCCTTGGAGGTCCAAACAGGACTGGTAACTAAACATGTTAATTCCTAGTTTGGTATTCTTTCCATTACCTTAGTTACTTTACCAGAAGATATTTGGAATTTAGTATTTTCAAATATTTGTTTCATAAAGTGTTTAAGGTTCACATATACTAACATTATATAGTAGGATAGGAACAGATAGTTTGTCTGGCACAGAGACAATAAACTTTGTGCAATTATTTACTTTTTTTAATCTCTGTTTTCTTAATTTATTATTATCCAGATAAGATCAGTTAAAAATAATAGGACCTTGGTTTCTTTTTTTATAAACATCTGTGGGGTATCTTACATAGTACTTATGGAAATAATCATAAGAGACCATATATCTTCCTACCACATGATGCTTGAAATGGGCTGTATGCTTTTTATTCCTCTCATGAAATAAAATACAGTCCCAGTGTCACTTAGTAAAGTAGTCATTGGAATATTCAGTAATGTATTTCTGTGCGATTTAGAATTTTTTGTTAAATTTGGTTTTCTACTAGCATTTTTTAATCTGCTCTTTTTTTCTATTTTAGTAATAAAGACCAAATATTCTGTAATTGACATCATTGAGGAATGAGACTTTCTTAAATCTTATTTTACTTGTTAAATGGTTGCTGGGGGCAGTGGGTGGGCATAGCCATGGCAGGAAAGGGGGGCCCACCCAGAGACTGATGCTCAAGGGCATGGCGGTTGGCAAGACATACCTACTCATGAGCTGTGCCACCGACGCCTTCCTGGAGGAGTGGTGCCCACCATCTTCAGTGCAGTCAGCTACAGGGCGGAGGGCAAGCACCCCATCCTGAGACTCTGTGATACAGCAGAACAGGAAGATAGACATCAGACAGGAACACTATGGTCATCTGAGGCCTGTATCTTATGCAGTGCGTGATGTCTTCCTTACATGCTTCTCTGTGACCTTATTTCGAAATGTGAAAGAGGAGTGGGCATCAGAACTTAGAGAACACACACTAAATGTGCCTCGTTTAGTAGGAACTCAGACTGATCTTCAAGGTGAGCCCCAAAACTTTAGCAAAACTGAATATGAAAGAAAATCTTGTTTATATATAGAACAAGGACAGAATCTAGCAAGAGACAGGGGCCACCATGTGGAAAGTTCAACTTTAACCCAGAGGGATTGAAGATAGTGTTTGATGAGGCTGTTGTAGCCATTATAATTCCAGAGAAAAACACTGTGCGAAAAAAAAAAAAAAAAGGATCAAGATATATAAACTGCTCTTTGATTACATGAGAAGTTTCTTCGTTGGCCAAGGAAACAGTTTCTTTCTCTCAGAAAGCATTTGAAATACTACAGCTGTACCCAGACTTCTTATAACCTCTTGTAAAAAAAAAAAAAAAAGCAGTTTACAGCTTGAGAGAAGAGGGTGGGGGAACCCTGTTGCCAATTCTACAAAATTAAGAATGTTTCCTCAATGTCCAAGAAGCAGAAAACAGCATTTGAAACACAATCTATTATAAATGTTTCAGCTGGAAGGTACAGTCTCTCAGGGGTTTGCTAGTTTAAAAAGCTACAGACCCATCATGTTGTAACTACATAAAACCCAGTACATTTACACGTAAATGGAACTGCCTGACTGAGACATACTCATTTCTGCACAGTCCTTATGGAGTCTGCAGAAAGAAGTGTCTTCTCCATTTGCTCCAGTTAATTGTTCTTGCATGTAAGTTGCTGTACCAGTATACCCAGAGTGATAAACCCAAGGCCAGCCACGTAGCCAGAGCTCACTTTAAGCATCTCCTGTATACGTGAGGAGAAAATATGTAAAATCAAAAAAGAACAATGTTTTATCATTTGAAACACAAGTGTAACCTGAATATATCTATACTAAAGCTTAATGCACTTTCTTAAAGAATGCCAAATGTGTAATAAAGTCGTAAGTGCATTTACCTTGAGCACTAAAACTGTACACATTTTAGTTGATGTGCCTTAAATTGTAACAAGTCTTCTGGCAAAAAAAATAATAAACCTGAGATGTTACTTTTCGTTTCACTTTATGTTAATTGGTCATAATCCTGCCAATAACCATAAGGAGGACTTTTAATACGTCTTTGGCTGAGGGGCGCCTGGGTGGCTCATTTGGTTAAGCATCTGACTTTGGTTCAGGCCGTGATCTCATGGTTTGTAAGTTCAAGCCCCACACTGGGCTCTGCACTGACAGTACGGAGCCTGTTTGGGATTCCCTTTCTCTCCTTCTCTCTACCTTTCCCCAACTCGCTCTCACTGTCTCTCTCAAAATAAATAAATGAACTTTTTAAAATAAGTCTTTGGCTGAGTACTAATGTCTGTGCTTGGGGTAAAACTCCATAAGGAAAAGACCATCAGAAATTAGCTACACAACAGAATGGGAACAATTCACATTCCTGACAGCCATAATGGCAAAACCTCCTCAAGTGTGGGGCGTCGAGGAAAATTAGCAGGAAACAGTGGGGGTTATTGAGCCCTAGACTAAAATCCTCATGAATCTGTTCTAACAAAACTTAAAATCAAACCTGAAAAGGGTCAAACTAATCTCAATGACTACACACCAGTAAAAGATCCAATTCTCTTTAAGGGAATACAAGAAAATCCAGCATTCACCAAAGTAAAATTCACATGTATTAGTTCCCTAGGGCTGTAGTAACAAATTACCACAAACACAGTGTGGCTTAAAACAATGAAAGTTTATTCTTTTACTATTTCTAGAGGCCAGGAGTCTGAAATCAAGTTAAGCAAGGAGAAAGCGGAGGGAATGTGGTAGGATTCAGGTCCACGTTGTCTGCAGCCTGGCACAAAGAAGTTCCCGATGATTGTAGACCCAGCTGAAGCGGTCCTAAAGGAGAAAGTACGCAAGTTTATGAGTTTATTCAGCATAACTTTGCTTGTTGAATGACTTGGGACCATTATTAATATTGATTTTTAGATTATATTATAATTGAAGTTGCAAGAAACATCTGCTGCTCAGCAATACTGGTTAATGTTCCCTCTGTACACTGGTTTCGAGAGCCACTGAGAACTCTTCAGAGACAACTACAATAAAAATTTCTCAGAAGATAATACGAAGAGAAATTTACCTCAATGTCTTACAACAGCCTGGCAGACCCTGCTTACCAAGAAATAGTCTCTGACGAGCACTGCTTTGAAGACTAAAAAAGGAATGTCAGGAAAAAAATAAATAAAAGCTTACCCTGGCACTCCCATCATGACTGCACCCAAGTAGTTTGGCCAGTTTGAAAAGAAGGAACTCTGTTTCAAGTATGTGAATTACGGACAAAATGTGATTGAGTGAATTTTGTTTAAAAAAAAAAAAAATCTCATTTCCCAGACCTGCCATTACCAACATGGGCACATGAACGAATTTTTTAAACTTCTTTTGCAGAAATATTTCATAACTGCTCTGTCAGCTCAAAGATACTGCTGAGGGTGTTGTGTCGTTCCTACATGCTCAAGCACTGTGTGCAAAGCAGTGGCGCGTTATAGAAGACACTCGTCACAAGAATGGTCGAGACAATTTCCTATGACAAGACCTACCAAAATAAAGAGGAAAGTAGACACGGTGTTAAGTTAAAAGAAATCTCCTGATGGGATTGCGTCTCTCAACTTTTTTATGGAGCTTTACGCTACCCTAAAATAGCAAGATAATAACAAAATGTAATTGGAGATGGGGGAGACAATTGACGTAGAATCCACTGCAAATTTTAAAAAGCAGAGAAGTTTTTTGTGTATACGAAGATGCTCAGAAGAGAGTAAGTGATCCTCAGATGAGAAGACATTCTGGATAAAAACACCCACTGTAGTGTAAGCAGACTCTATAGATTAGATAGCAGAATATAAGCCGTGTGGCTTTAGTCCCGTACCTTCAGTACGATGAAGGAATGGCCATAACTCCACTGCCAGGATGTGGACTGTTGGCATGTGCAGCACACGGATTCCTCACTGTATAGCGGTTTTTCGCTTAAATGTCAGTAATGGTATGATGGTGACATGCTCCAAAGACGGTTTCTTTGCTTTGAGGGATGTAGCCTCCCTAATGATGTTGGTGATGGAGTTTGGTGACGAGGCCATCGTTTCTACACCAGGAGATAAAATAATGGTGTTGAACACCATACTGTAAGCTGGTAAGGCTCTAAAATGGGTAGAATTAAGGTGTCCATTTGCAGTGCCATGGCAGGTAGTAGTGAGTGATTCATCTGACACCATCAGGTTGTAGAACTGGGTCAATCTGCCAGGACTGCTGTAACAAAGTACCAATAAACTAAGGGCTTAAAAATTTTTTGCTCACAGTTCTAGAAATTGGAAGTCCAGAATCAAGTAGCCAGCTGGGTTGGTTTCTCCTGAGACCTCCCTCCTTGACTTGCAGACAGCTGCTTTCTCACTGTGTCCTCATATGCCCTTTTTCTCTGTGCATGCATGTTCCTGCTGTTTCTTCCTCTTTTTTTATAAGGACAGCAGTCCTGTTGGATTAGGGCCCCACCCATATGACTTTATTTAACCTTAATTACCTCCATAAGGCCCTATCTCCAAATACAGTCACATGGTAGTTAGGGCTCCAACCTATGAATTTGGGGGGCATACAGTTCAGTCCATAACAGGGTCAAAGAGGATGGAACATAACTTACAAAGACTGGAGGGCTGTGTAACACTAGTGTTCTATAGGGGCACCTGAGTGGCTCAGCTGGTTGGGCATCAGACTCTTAATTTAGGCTCAGGTCATGATTTCACAGTCATGGGATCAAGCCCCACATTGGACTCTGCACTGACAGCCAGAACCTGCTTGGAATTCTCCCTTTCTCACCCTCTCCCTCTCTGTCTCTGTCTCTCTCTCTCAAGATAAATAAACATTAAAAAAAATAGTGTGCAATATTTGTGTAAGGAGGATAATCAGTGGATACTTTAACAGGCAAGTTGAAATGTAGGATCTTAGAGGTCTTTTGGACCCCTGTACCTCTGAAGAGACTCTTATCAAATACCATAGTGGAGAATTCAGGAAAGGTTTTCTGGCTCTAGGTTGATGGATTCCAGATTGTCAGTAATCCACCCAAGGACCCATGCCTGATACGGGACTTCATAAATGATTCTCTTGCCTGAGCCAAATCGCTCCTGCCCTTCTTCCGAGCAGCCAGCTCTGGCTCCTGATAAATAAGCACACACCAACCTCATCCTTCCATAAGATTCACCCACGTTGTGCTGTGTCGGTGCACCAGTGCCAGGGTGAGGAGCCCACTGGTTTCTGCGGCTGGAAATCAGGTGTCGTGAAAGAGCAGGCCTGCAGGTGACCCAGGTCTTGATTCTCTGTGCAGAGCCAGCCACTTACATGGTGCCGCCCAGAACTGCGTCTGCTCTTCCCTGAGGTTTGGGGAACTCTGTCCCTCGTCCCTTCTTCTCTCTGCTACTTCCTCGTGTGTTTGATTCCAGACAAAGACGTCCTATAAATGTATTTAGTTTTGGACAAAAAAAAAAAGTAACTCCTTATAGTTTAGACAAGCTACTAAAGTTCTTGGTACATAAAATCCCTCAGTTATAAAATTGAAATGAGAATTCATACCATCACAGGATTGTCTAAGAACGTACATAAGCAGCTAGAATTGTACCTAGACTGTGGCAGGCATTCAGAACATTTTTATTAGCTTTCTTCTTCTGTGACAGTGCCAGCTAGAAGAATAAAGGAGAAAAGGTTTGGAGAAGACAGAAGGAAGGAAGAGCTAAAAGTTCCACTTTTACAGGACGCCTGGGTGGCTCAGTTGGTTAAGCTTCTGGCCTCGGCTCAGGTCGTGATCTCACGGTCTGTGAGTTCGAGCCCTGCGTGGGGCTCTGTGCTGACAGCTCGGAGCCTGGAGCTTGCTTTGGATTCTGTGTCTCCCTCTCTGTCTGCCCCTCCCCTGCTCTCTTTCTCTCTCTCTCTCTCAAAAATAAATAAACATTAAAAAAATTTTTTTTAAGTTCCACTTTTACATAAGTAGTTTGGCATCAGTACACTAAAAGTTATAAAAGATTTGTAAACTTGAAACCACATCCTGTATAGCATATTGTTTATTACAGACTGTGCTAAGCAGTACAATAGGAATGGCATTTGTACCATTTGAATTAAATTATTTTTACTGCCCTTATACCATATAGTGACAGCAGGTAAGTCCACATTTATCCATTAAAATATCCTGGTTAATGTGTTAATAAATATTGTAAACTAAAAGGCACCACAAAGAGATTTGTAAACTGTTATGGAATCTCCTGCTTAAAACCCTTCTCTCTTCCCATGGCCTCTATTATGAGCATGAGCTCCTACAACGTGCATGATCTAGCCCCTACTTGTCCCTGTACCCTCTTTCCCCCACCTGGCTAGTTAGGCTCTTGCTGCTAATTCAGGCTCCCACCATATTGAATATTTTGGGTTTCTCTTCCCTGGACTCACACAAGCAATACAGTCTGCCCAAGACATGCTTTCTGTCTCTTCACCTGGTTAATTCCTGATTATCCTTTATTCTCCTGGAGAGCCAAAATGAGGTAGCCCTTCTAGAAAGGGTCCTATTTATTATTATATATTTAGCCCCTAGCCTAGTAGCAGGCGCATTAGGATTTCAGTAAACACTTGTTAAGTGAATGAATCAGTACGTAACCTAAATGCACAAAGGATTGTAATGATACTTTTCCATTACATACATAGTTGTATAACCTGTTAATTTTCAGACGCCATTTAAGTAGGAAAAGAAGTAGTTTCTTCTTTAGTATACATATTATGTTCTGTGTTATACAATACATGACATATAAAATGGATTGAGGTCTGCCTCATCCTTATAACTGCTCTGAGGGATTTGTTAAATTTCTGTGCAAGCCATTCATTTTTATTGGGTTTTTTAAAAATAAAAAGATCGAATACAGTGACTACCATACAGTATAGGAGAGAGTATTCTTGTAGAAAGACTTTTCTTCTTAAATTTGTATCTGGTGAAAATAACTTTATTAAGAGTATTTTTAATCAAAAGACTTAGTTTGATATAAAATACCAAAAAAAGCATGTGTTCATGGGAAAATATATTTTTAAAAGAGACATTAACAGTGATCAAGTGATCACAATGAAGTTATGTAATCAGGCTGTTTCATTACGTTTTGCTGTTTGTAAAATTGTTGACGTTCTGAGGGATTTTTTTTCAGTTACATCTGCTTAGCACAGAGCATGGGATCCAAAGGGAGTATAAGACAATTCTAAGAGAGTGAATGGTGTGTGAGCCTTCTTTTTATTTGCTTCACAAGTAATTCACTTAAAAAAAAAATTAACATCTGCTATTTTGAAGCTAATCTTAGTGTATTGAATGCTCTTAACCATTTCTCAATCCCGCAGTCTTTTATCTTGCTTCTCCTGCTGTGTTCCCACCACCCCTGATCCCATTAGCAAACCTTGAGACAGCCTCAGACTTACCAAAGTACTGCTTTGGTTTCAGCTGCTCTTCTGCAAGAGGAAGTGAATGTTGGGGGTTTTCTCTGTGGTACAGTTGTGATAAAGCTGTGGTGGTCTTATCTCTCTCGTAGGTAGTGGCTCTTTATGACTACACAGCAAATCGATCAGATGAACTAAGCATCCATCGCGGAGACATTATCCGAGTGTTTTTCAAAGATAATGAGGACTGGTGGTATGGCAGCAGAGGAAAGGGACAGGAGGGTTATTTCCCAGCTAATCATGTGGCTAGTGAAAGTAAGTTTTATGCTCCCTTCCTGGCTTACTAATATGGTATAACTGATAGTCCAAGATTTTATCATCTGCTACCCTTTACTCTCTCTGTAACTTTTGCATATGTTTACCAATGGGTATTGCTTTTCATTCTCTTGATGCAAAAAATAAAAATAAAAAGGTGGCACTGATGCACTAGAAAGCTACTACATTCCGAGATTGGAATATTTGCTTCATGGACTTAGCCCAGGGGAGCTGCCTGTCTAGCTACCAACATTCTTCAGCCCTACGTGCCGGCCACCTGCTTCATACACTCATGTCGGCTCATCTCTTGCCACAGTGACTTCTCACTTGACAGGCCCTGTGAGAACCAGTCTCTTTTTTACTCTGTATACCTCAGTCCTGGCTGGTACCTGCTAGAATGGAACCACATCAGGTTGTTTCATTCTCGGGTGAATTAAATCCCCATTTGTGAGAGGCAAAGGAAATGAGCTGGAGAAGAAGTTCTAAATAGGAGTTTGTGAGAGCTGTAGATGTCCTAGCAGGCATTGGAGAGGTACAAATAGAACTAATACAGAGAGCCTGAAGATAAAACAGTTTAAAGACTGAAGAAAGGAGAGAAGTGGAGCAGTGCTTCTTGAGAAGAATGCTTCTTATCAGCAGTTCACTGGATGGTTTGGTGCAAAAGCACAATATTCAGGGGTCAGGAAAACTGACTTTTAATCCTTGCTTGACAGCTAATATCAATATGCCTCAGTTTCCTCCTACAAAATGAGGAAGTTCAGCTCCGTCACCTGTAAGCTTCCTTCCAGAAACACTAAAATTGTATAGTTCTGGTTTAAAATGTAGTACAGGCAGCCTTGAGAGCACACTTTTTTGAATCATTATTGTTAAGTCCTTTGTTTCTGCAAAAAAGAAAATATTATAAGTAACAGTTTGACTTTCAGGCTAGTCTGCAAAACCCCATTTAACCCAAACTGGCTGAACAAAATACTATTGATTCCTAATGTAAGTTCTGAATTTTGAGAGCAAAAGAGACGAAGGAAAAGAGGAAGAATCGTTTCTTCCATGAGAACTGGGTGCTAGGCTAGGCGCAGATGAATTTACTTCTCTTTCACCCCCTCTCATTACCGTGTCTGCACCCTGGTACTTCCCAGGGCCCCCTTCCCCAGTCTCCAGAGCTCCTGGTCTCTGCAGCTCTTTCCCTCAGCTAATCTGCTGCTTTCAGCAAAGTCCTCCCTTCAAAAGTGCGAAGTGTCTCAAAAATGACCCACTTCTCTCCCTCATAACAAATTCTTAATTTCCTCCATGCCACTGTTGTAATTCTTCTCTGAGCAATAAATGATTGATAGCTCTTAAAACTGCTTTTAATATTCAAAAGAGGATGCACAGTGGAGAAAAATTAAGAGTGCGGAAAGAAGAAATTTTGGGACAGGTTAATTCCCAGTCACTTTCATAAGCTCAGTACTTGTAACTTGCAGATCGGTTCAGGTGTCCCAGTTCTTCCTTCCCTTTCCCAGTGATGGCTTTCCCTCTAGATCAACAGCCCCAGTTTGGCAGGAGTAACTCCCATTTTCAAGTCAAGAGAGCTGCCGGCCCAATGACAGTCACTCTGCAATATGTCTGTAATTTTAACGAGGTATTATAATCCACTGTTTCTTCTAGACAAAGTGGAAACATTCAAACTATTTTTTTTTACTTGACAGTATAAAAAGATGATGTATTTATTTCCAGGCAGGATGGTATTAGATGTTTTAACTTTAGAGTAGTTATTTTGTTTAGGACAGTTAGTTTGTAGAAATAACCTCTTAGGCTTATGAATCTTGAGAGGCTATAGGTATGTGATCTACAGTGGGTTAAAAATCCATTAAAATTGGTTTCTGTTCCATAATAACCAAAGTGAGACTTCTGAAGCATACTGCAGTGGTGGTTGATGGCTGCATGCAGAAATTAATTCCATGTTCCAAGGAGTGACCATCCTTCGACTGCCATAATTCCTTATTGTATCCCAGGGTAATTGGTATTTGCTTTTGGCCTCAGTCACTGCTTCTTGAAAAAGCCTTTTATCCAGAACACACAAAAAATTCTCAGAAAACCCGAGAATATAATGACTGAATTCTCACTTCATCAGGGGTTATCTTCTTTTCCCCTTTATCCTACTTTATACCTGAATTTAACAAAAACGCACCTGCTCAGTTTTAACTCTAGAGAATAAAGACCATCAGCGGCATATCCCACTCTAAAAATAGTAGGAGAAATTGTCCTTTATCTTCATCTGAAGCCCAGTATGCAAAGCAAATGCTCTAAGGGAGTGTATATATGTGAACAGACTCTGTACCAACCGTTCAGTTGAAAGCCATGTCCTCTAGGAGAACACAATAGAAGTACCCCATTATTATAAAGAACTTACTCCTTTTGTATCTTAAGCCACTGGAAAGAAAAACATGAACAGCTTCACTTAATGACATCTAACATCCTTTCCAATGAGAGATAAAGAAGCCTAATAATAAAATCAACCCATACACAAGGCCAATTAATATATCTTATAATTTAAGGATTTCAATCAGGTATATTTTACCAATGTCTCTCAGTTCAGAGTTGCCCAGGATTTTCATTTAACTGAAACACGTTTTCTGTTTAGTCCTTTAAAATTCCCACATTGATCCTGAGAAACTTAACAGAAGACCATGGGGGAGGGGAAGGAAAAAAAAGAGAGAGGGAGGGAGCTAAACCATAAGAGACTCTTAAAAACTGAGAACAAACTGAGGGTTGATGGAGGATGGGAGGGAGGGGGGGGTGGGTGATAGGTATTGAAGAGGGCACCTGTTGGGATGAGCACTGGGTATTGTATAGAAAACAATTTGACAATAAATTTCATAATTAATTAATAAAGAAAGAAAGAAAGAAAATTCCCACATAAGCTTTTCAGAGTCAACACTGTATGTAAATAGATTATATAAATTATAATCTTAGACTATCAGAACCTTAGACTCAGACTGTGAACAGATTCAATATTGTATATAGCCCTAGCCCCATGCTCATTTATTTCATACCATCTTCCCAAATTATTCTTTCTCCTTACCTCTGCCTGCAAAATCCTACCTATTCTTCAGAGTCTGACATACCTACCACTTCTTGCGTTGAGCATTTGCCATCCACATCAGAACTTGTCTTTATTGTCTCTCTTGAATAATGATATATTCTGTTTTATGTTACAATTGTGAACACGTCTGTCCCTGACCAGATTGTAGGCTCCTTGAGAGCAAAGGCTGTCTTTTGATCCTCTTCCAACTCCTCTACCAGTACCTAGCGGGTAACCTTGCCTGTAGCAGGTTCCTGGTAAATGTGAGTTGAGAGAAAATGAGATAAGCATCTGCATGACCACATAAGAAGTGAAAATGACACCTTCTATGTTTTTCAAATCCTGCTGATCAAAACTTTCCAATCATAAATTATGTTCTTTTGATAACTACCGTGTGCAACTATAAATTGACTATAATATTAAGTGCCAGGTAGCTTATTGTTACACCAAGGAAGTGACTATCAATACCTTTAGTTTCATATCTGCCCCCCCCCAGTGTTTCCCCCACCCCTGGCGTCAGTGCTCCTCAATTTGTGACGTGAATTCCTCATTCAATTCCAGCACTGTATCAAGAGCTACCTCCAGAGATAAAGGAGCGATCCCCTCCTTTAACCACAAAGGAGAAGACCAAACTGGAAAAACCTTCTTCAGCTCTTCAAAAGGTAAATGTTTTCAAGAATATGGATTGCATATGAACTGTAGTTTTTGCTCTCTGGATAAAATACAACTTTATTTTTCATGCTTATATACTTCATTGCATTCATTATGGTTTCTTTTAATATTGGCACCTACGTTATTGAAATATATAAGGCAAATATTATTATCATTATTATCATAATATTAGTAGCCATAATAGCCATTTTCCAGATAAGGAAACTGAGGAGGCTCAGAGGGATGAAAATAGACCCCAGGTCACAGCCCAGGTGGTGGGGCAAGGACCCCAAGTGGAACCTGTGACTTTAAGTGTGATGCTGTTTCTGTGTTGATGCTGTGCTGACCCTGTCACCCACCCACCTGAGGGTACACAGTTAAGCTAGAGGTCTTAGAGCCCACAGAATAAACATGTTCTATTCTCCTGGAGCATTCCTTTGACTTGCTAGGAATTCAGAATGTTTTAAGCTAAAAAGAAAATGGATAGGGGCGCCTGGGTGGTGACCAACTTCGGCTCAGGTCACAATCTCACACTCCGTGAGTTCGAGCCCCGCATCGGGCTCTGTGCTGACAGCTCAGAGCCTGGAACCCGCTTCGGATTCTGTGTCTCCCTCTCTCTCTGTCCCTCCCCTGCTCATGCTCTGACTCTCTCAGAAATAAATAAATATTAAAAAAAATTTAAAAATTAAAAAAAAAGAAAAATAAAAGAAAATGGATATATTAGAGAAATGTCATATTTTTTAGTCTGTGTCATCTGATCCCCCGGGGATATCAGTCTGTTCTTTTGATGTTAGTAGTACTTCGATAGAAAAGTTTAACAAGCAGTGTACCGTCTTATATATTACTTATTAAACCTAAAACTTTACTTCTTGACTCCTTAAACTGACATATATATTTTTTGTACAAATACCATGTCATGATAGGGTTGTTGTTTTTTTTTCCTGGTAGAGTTTTTTGACAGTTGAACCTGTCCATGTGTCATTTAGTCATTCAGCCTGTGTTTATTGAGTGCTTATTTCCATGCTGGGCGTTCTATTCGTCCTCACAGAAACAGGATTGAGTAGGCAAAGCATATGCCCGTCAGGAGCCTGCAGGCTGGTGGGTGAGACACCAGCGGACTAGGGCAATTCCAGCGGACAATGGTGGGAACTACCATGAAACTATGTGCACAGTGCCTCGGGAACACACAGGAAGAAACCCTCTGAATGTGCCCTGGGAGTCCAGGAAGAGTTCTCAGACAGGATCATTCTTGAGCTGAGGCTTATACGATGAAAAAGTATATGCTAGCTAGATGATCTTAGAAAAAACATCTAGCAGAGGGAACAACTTGAGAAAACTGTGGTATGGTATGGTTATGTTTGAGGAACATGGGGTCTAATGGGGAGAAGGAGAGGAGAAATGCAAGAGCCAGGCCATGGAGAGCTTATTGTGCTCTGCTAAGATGCTTACGTTGTAAATGCATCAGACAGAGGGGATCCCCTTAGAGGAGGTAATCCAGGGAGTGACATGGACAGATTTGTCTGTTAAAAATACATTCTAGTGGCAACACAGTGGTTGGATCAGAGGTACCTAAGACCTGGGTCAGGGAAATTCATTAGGAAACCACTGAAATAAAATATAAAAGCCTGAACTAGTGGGGAAACAAGGGAGGATGTAAGGTATCATTGATAGGATTTTTTGATTGATTGAATATGATTAAGGAAGTTGGAAATCTAGGATTGTGCTAAGGCCCTGGCTTATTATACAACTGATTGGAGGGTAGTACCATGGAAATAATAAAAGAATGAGGAATAGTTGGGGGCATAGAGACTGACAGTGGTAATGAGGAGCCTGTGATGAGTTCAGTTTTAGAGATCTTGATTTGTTAGTGGTGTCTGTAGTGCTCCCAGGTGGAAATAGTCCCTAGGAAGTCAGACATGCAGGATTGGAATTTGAGAGAAGGTAGGGCTTCAGATCACGTGGGGAGGAGTTAGTGTATGCATTGTATTCTATCAGAAGAGTTGAAGCTTGTAATGAAGGAGAAAGTCCGGGGGGTGGGGGGGGGATGTTGTAGAGTTTTGAGAGAAAAGCCAGGGACAGAATCCCAAGTGAACACTGGTATTTAAGGGAGAATCTGAGAAAGAGGAGACATTAAGAAAGAATAATCGAGTGGAAGGAAGGAACCAGAAAAAAAGAAGTGCCCTGGAAACCAGGAGAGAAGAAAGGTTCAAGGAGGGTATGGTCAACAATGTCAGAAACAGCCAGTCAGTTCGGCAGTGGAAGCATCTGGTAATCAGGAAGCCCTGGCACCTGTGCAGAAGTATCAGTGATTGACAACTAGTATGGCCGGGATTGAAGAGTAGAATGGGGCGTCGGCAAGGGAACTCGTAGAGGTCATTCCCAGAGCTTCACCTGAAAGGAAAAAAAAATTCGCACTGTGTCTGGAGGGCGACACGCTTCCACGAGTGACTGTGTAAATACTGGAGTGACGTGTCAAACTCTATACTAAGGAGACAAAAGCAATGGGCAGGTTTAGGTCGCAAATAGATAAAGAAAGCACACATAGATCTTGGAGGAAGCAGGACGTTTTTATCAGAAAGACAGGTTGATAGATTAGCCTTGGCTTAGAGCAGTGGTTCTCAACCTAGGGTGATTTGGCCTCCCGGGAGGCATTTGGCAGGCGTTTGGTCTGGAAATATTTTTACAAATACATGCATAGAGGGGGATACTGTTGTCATAGATACTGCTAAACATCTAGAATGTACAGGACAACTCCCCCACCACCAAAGGATCATCTGGCCAAAAATGTCAGCAAGGCTGAACTTAGAGCAGTGCCCCTCTGAGACAGGTAAATGTCAGTGAAGATACGAATAAGTTGGTAGGGTGGAAGTCGAGAAATTAAGGTTAGCATTATGTTCTCCACCACAGAAAAGAGGTCCACTTCAAAAGTGAGGGCCAAAGGAGTTAGGAAGAATAGTGACCCTTAGAATGCCTGTAAAGAGAGCAGGCACGAGAGCTCATCTGAGACATCTAGAGAGGTTCCTGAGTGGTGCTGAGAGCTGCTGTTTGTGTCCTCTGAAAATGTAGGTGGCCTAATTCTGTGTAGTTGGATTTTTTCCTTCAGTTGTGTTCAGCATGCGGGCCATAGCAGTGGAGAAGGCATATTTGGTTCGATACGTAACCAGGGCAGTTGTGATAAAGCATGAGAGGATAAGAGACTTGATAGTGTTGTTAAGAGAGTCACCAGAGCGACGGACACACCGTGGGGGATCTGCCAGATTGAAAAGGATGTGGAATCAGGAGAAGACTGGCCCACTTAGAAAGCAGGGTTCTCTGCAGGGTTGCAGTAAGCCATGCCTGCCCACGTGGAGGCAGAGTGTCAGACCCTAAAGGAGGTGACAAGCTGGGGACGCCTGGCTGGCTCATTTGGTGGAGGATGCCACTCTTGACTTGGGTTTATGAGTTTGAGCCCCACGTTGGGCATAGAGATTACTTAAAAATAAAGTCTTTAAGGGGCACCTGGATGGCTCAGTCAGTTAAGCGTCCAACTTTGGCTCAGGTCATGATCTCGCAGTCCGGGAGTTCAAGCCCCACGTCAGGCTCTGTGCTGACAGCCTGGAGCCTGCTTCGGATACGGTGTCTCCCTCTCTCTCTGCTCCTCTGCAGCGTGCTCGCTCTCTCTCTCTCTCTCTCTCTCTCTCTCTCTCTCTCTTCTCTCTCTCAAAAATAAACATTAAAAATATATAATAATAAAATAAAATAAAATCTTAAAAAAAAAAGTTGGAACTATGCCCTGTAAGCCCACAGACTCTTTTGCTTACTTAATATTCCAGATGTCAGGCAATTGAGGTTATAATAAATTCACAGAGCACGTATAAGAGCTGAAGTGAATAGAAGGACACATTGTAAAAATTGAGTTGGTCAAGGAACTGGACCCAGAGTGGTGAACAGGTTGTTCTCTTGGACTTTAAAATTCTATAATGGTTACAAGAGTTGGGATAAAGGGGACACTGGTGACCCAAGAGCTGATGTCCTTGATTCTTACATTAGAACAGATGTCTCACTCTTGGCTTCACATTGAAATCACCTAAGAAATTAAAAAAAAATAAATATCGATACCTGTCCCCACACCCAGAATGTGATTTAATTGCTCTGGAGTGGGATCTCAGCATGGGTAGATTTCAGAAGCTTTCCAGGTTATTTCGATGTGCAGCCAACATTGAGAACCATTGTGTTACAGTAACCTCAAGGTCTGAGGCAACAACTACAAAGACAAATAGGGAGTGGTGTAGTCAGGTGTCAAGGCATCCAAGGAAGAGTGTTTTAAAGGTATAAGCCTTTGGGGCGCATGGCTGCCTCAGTTGGTAAAGCATGAAACTCTTACCCTGTGAGTTCGAGCCCCAAATTGAATGTAGAGATTACTTAAAAAAAAAAGTATTGGGGCGCCTGGGTGGCTCATTCGGTTGAGCGACCGACTTCGGCTCGGGTCACGATCTCATGGTTTGTGAGTTCGAGCCCCGCATCGGGCTCTTTGCTGACAGCTCAGAGCCTGGAGCCTGCTTCCGATTCTGTGTCTCCCTCTCTCTCTGACCCTCCCCCGTTCATGCTCTGTCTCAAAAACAAATAAAAGTTAAAAAAAAATTTTTTTTAAAGTATTAATAGCCTAAAATTAACAACAGAGAGTTAAGAGGGGGCATGTGTTAACTCCAGGCACCTGGGATTCATGGTTGGGTTATATAAGAATGAACAGCCTGTGCTACAAAGAACTGAAAAAAAAAATGTTTCTAGGTAAAGTACCAGTTTCAGATACAGCAGGGACATATGACAGTGGTCACCTGTGACAGTATGAGGACAACAGGGGATATAGTTCAAAGGGTTGGTAAGGTATTTGAGCAAATGCTACATGTGTAATATTATCCATTGTTTGTAAATGAGCACCAGGGTTAAGAATTTAGGAAGATACTAATGTACATTTACAACCTAAAGACATTTAATGCAAAAAAGCATTTATAACATCAGCACAGGGAGTCATTGTAATAGCTCACAATATTTGTAGTCTGTCAAGAACTGTTAGAGATGCTATGAAAGGCATAACCTTTACTTCTAGTGACTTCCTGGTATCCCTGACTCCACATCATGCTGACCTTTGAAATTGGGGTTACTCAACCCCCACGTCTGTGTGCAGTAGCCTTGAACTAATTCTGCTCTTACTGGCTGCCTGGGATGTTGGTATTGCCCTTACCTCTTCCTGATGCACCTGTGTTCCTATGGATACAGACCTCTTAACCTGCTTCTCACAGTCCCCAGTTCTCACCTCTGCCCCTACTTCTCCACTTAGAATAACTTACTTCATCAAAAAATATTGTGTGCTTTTTCCTTTCACAGACTGATGTCCATGATTCATGTATACCTTTATATTTATAATTCAGCAGAGTAATTCTTCAGATATCCGTCTTGACCCTTGAGGTCTGCCTCAGGCTAATCCCACTACTGCCCAAATTCTAGTTCTAACAGACCTCAGGGACCTTGCAGACATGCAAAGTAAAACATTTAAAAACATCAAAATAGGTAAAGCAAGGAGTTGCAGAGGATAAGACTCCATGCGGGCAAGAGAGTAGAAGAGTCTTCATGTTGAGAGGGAACTCAAATGGCCTTTAACATTTTAGATGCATAGATTTCTTTGGTTGAAGAACATGATTTTATCTGCTCAGACTGGATTCTTGTGTTAGAATAGAGTCCTACATGTTTTTTCTCCTAGGAATATAACAGGTGTATAGGTAGATAGTGTTTTACTTTCCCTCTCTGAGAAAGTATCAGGAATGATATACGCTTATGTAAAAAGAAGAAACAGTAATGTTGGCCCAGGTAATCAAAATGCTTTGGGTACACTTTGAGTCATGATGCAGACAGCCAGCCCTTGAGAAATGTGTAACCAGCCTTCCTTAGCACCTGGCATAGTTGCCTTTCTTCAGTTGAGTCCTTTATCAGAATATATATGGTTTGATTTTATCAAGATCCTGCCACAAATTCTATCAGATGTTTAATTTCATGTGCAAGTTTTATATTTATTGTCATATAGAAGATATGTTTAAAAAGAACATGAAAAGTAGTTCTGATAAGTGCTTAGAATTGTGGAGGGGAGGGTCCTAAGTTCATAGAATTACAGAATTGATGACATGGAAGGAACCTTAGAGATCATCCACGGTGATTCTAGTCAATTCCTTCATTTTACAGATAAGGAAATCAAGATCCAGAAAGGTTGTAAGAGTTTTGTTCAGAATGACTCCTAATTAGGAGCTCGGACTTCATGTTCTCAGGCTAGTGCCCCTTTGTCCCCACCACCTAGTCAACAGCACAGACAGCTGTTACCTGCACAGCTAGCCACATTTCGTGTCACATTGGTTTTTACATTCCTGTTTTATGTTTGCTTCATGGGGCCCATCTCCATGTGGAAGTTTTTAGAATTGTATTCTCTGTACTTTTTAAGGAAAAAAGGAAACCACCTCAGTAGTTTTCTTTCTTCTTGAACTTACCTCTATTCAAACTATGGAATAAGAAGTAAAATTATACCTTTTAATAGCTTGGCAGCTGCTGAATCCTGTAAGTCCTTCCAAGTGGAGCACACCTGTTCTGTTGCTGAAAGCCCCGGGTACATTCCAGCATTTCATCTGGTTCACTGCAGTGTCAGTGGGTGATGGCAGCATTCGGATCTCCCAGGGCAGGAGGCGGGCACAGGGCTTGAGGTGGTGACTCTCCATGATAGGCCAGAGAGTCCCAGACAGATCAGCCATTACCTATACCCCAGGAGAGCGAAAGGAGGAGAATGTTTTCCTCAGGCTCACTCCAGAACATTTTTATCAGGATGTGCTGTGAATGTACATCTAATAGAAGGAAGAATATTGGTGCTATCAGGGAGGAAAAAACTGAGAAGCTTGGGGAAAAAAATAGTGCTGACAACCTTGGTTTATTTATGTTTGTATTTTAGACCTTATTGTTTTCTTAGGCTATTTTTACTAGCCTAATTATTAACCTATGTCATCCATTTATTTGGGGAGGAAAGTTGCTGTTAAAATTCCTGTTTTAAAATTTTTTTAATAACTTTAAGTTGTCTGACTGTAAAAGTAGTATATGCTCATAGTTTTAAAAATTTAACCAATAAAGAATAGTGTAAATGAAAAATAAAACCCCTCTGTCTGGCTAATATTTGTGTTCATTCCAACAGTTTCCTCCATATCCTGTTAAAAATGTTGTCTGCACATATGAGCATGCATATCTTTATTCATGTCTGTTCTTCTTTTCAATGAAACTAGGATCATACTTAATATTCTGATTTTTTTTCCCATCAGTATATCCTGGACATCTTTCCTTATTAGCACAGATACTTCTGATTCTTTTTTAAGTTTCAGGGTACTGAAATGCCCAGTTTTCTTTTTTTTTTAATTCCTAAAATGCCCCCTTTTTTTAGATTTCAGAAAATGCTTATTTTTTTGCTAAGAATGAAACCCAAAGCAGAGAAGCATCTTCTACTTTATGAATGTTTCAACATTGATACAACCAAGTATGTTTTTGTGCAAATTCCAGGTGTATAGTAATAATTATGTATAGGAATGTCAGATTATTTTTGTGAGTATAAAGAAATTACTGTGATGTTTTTGTCTTTCTCTAAAAACTCATTAAAAGAATAATATTTATTAGTTTCGCTATTTCAAGGTGATTCTAAAAATATCCGTTATAGCTCAGCTTCTCCCATGAGGAGAAGAGTGTTTTAATTCTGTTCAGTATTTTACTGAGCATCTAGAATTAGTGAGAGTAGGCTGGGCTTATTCAAAAGTGCTGACCCCTAAACCAAAGTGCCTGATACTCCAGTTTTATTCAGGAACAACTCTCTTCTTGTCTAGTCCAAAGCAAAACAGAAAACCCAGAAGCATCAGGTAACTCCATAGTAGTACCTCTTCCAGCCAAGCATACAATGCACACAAAATCTTAAATTGATAATTCTGTCAACCTCTTAGAAAAACAGTAGGCAGTATATTAGCTGCCTTCAGTGTACATGTGTCTGTCTTCATCTACGGAATCTCTAATTTTCATTTACCCTCTTCATCCCAAAAGAAGACAGTTCATTAAGCCGGAATTAACTGGGCTATATGTCACTATTTTCAAAAATCACTTCCTATAGAAAAGAAAACTTTCCATTTACTGGTCCTTGTACCAGGAGTGCGTCTGAATTATTTTTAACCACAGAAGTAATAATGATTTTATTATGTTTAACCCAACAACATGTTTATAATAGGCACTGGTTACTTTTGGTATGTTGAAGCAGATTTTTCAGATATCCAGAAGTTAATTAATGTATGCTAAATCACTGAAAATACAATCATAATATTGCCTCCTTCCTATTACTAAAGAATAGTATCAATTTATGTCTTTTTTTAACTTTAGTAATTTGGTTTATCAAACAAAATACAGTTGATTTGTCTCCAATTTGTTATTTTAAGTAGATAGAAAATTAATTTGTGTTTGGATCTGTTTTAAAATTTCAGGAATGTTTAGTTTTCTTCCTTCCTCTGAAGAGCATGAAATCAAAATCTTAACTCACAAGTAAATCTAAAACCAAAGTACTTATCTGTGTCCTGTGAAGAATCTCAGTGCAGACGATACGGATGTGTATTTTTCCTTATAATTTGTTTCAATACCTTATAACTATTTTGAGAAAAATATTAACTTCAAAAACCATTGTCTACAACTGAAAATTTTCTATTAGCCTAGAGAGAGAACATGTTCTGCAAAGAAAGTAAATGGACCCTGATGATGTGACAGCAAAGGGAGTATGAGTCACCTCACGCCCACAGACTCTGCTTTCAAAAGTAATGTTCCTAAATGTTCTACACGGAGAAACTCTAAAAGCCTCCAAGATCTCTCTTACCCTGAAAGGAAACCGTATGGTCTTGACCTTCTTAAAGGTCTGGTGACCAGTTTCTCTACTCATTCTCCTTTTTACACCTTTGCCTCAGCCAGTGTGTTTGACAGGTGCACCTCGGCTGCTGCCTTGTCTCTTCCCCTCAGCAGCTGTGTTGCTTGCTATTGGGGCAGAGCCCCCTGTGTGTTTCCAGGAGTCTCTTAACCCCGGCAGAGTGAAACACCGCTGACAGCCTGTCTTCTCAGCTTATCTAGCCTGGGTCCAGGACCTCCATCATTGCCAGCGGTTCCAAAATTAAAGGGGCTGTGAGAGAATCCCCCTGTAGCCTCCACCCCAAAACTTAGTTTGGGGAATGTGTCATATCCTTGATGTCTTCTTAACTCCCGTTACTTAAAATTTACACAAAATTACATAAGGGCAAGTTTGTTTTCCAGTTTAGCAACCCACTGATGATTCACCTGATTTGAGTCTCTGAGCCCATCCTCTATCACGTTTCGGTTTCTTATGTAGAGCTTCCATTGAAAACCCAGTCTAGAGAATAATATAAATTCAGTAAAGATTTCATAATTGTTCCAAGAAGCCATTGGTAAGAATTTGTAGGACATTCCCTCATGACTCTGAGAAGGCAGATGTAGCATTCAATCTTTGAATGGATGAGTATACATTAAAAATATAAAATAAGTGATGTACTCGGTCAAACCAATGTTTTGCTTGGCCCATTACTCACTCTTACTATGACAGTAAGCGTTGTTTGATAGAATAATATGGTATTTCCTTTTGCTTTTCATGATGGTATCAGTAACATCCATCTAATAATCTGTCAGCGATCTAAAATATGTAAGTTGTTGGGGTGCCTGGGTGGCTCAGTCAGTTAAGCATCAGAGTCTTGATTTCAGCTCAGGTTATGATCTCACAGTTTGTGAGTTCGATCCTCACATCAGGCTCTGCACTGACAGTGTGGAGCCTGCTTGGGATTCTCTCTGTGTCCGTCTCTCTTTCTCTCTCTCTGTCTCTCTCTCTCTCTCTCTGCCCCTCCCCCCTCACTCTCTCAAAATAAATAAATAAATACTTATTTTAATAAAATGTGTAAGATCTTGTTGGGAGAACTTGCCACCAGTCATTCCAGGTTGTAAATTGTCCTTTAGATACTGGCAGAATTGATTAATATCAGTCACCCTGTCTTCTGACTCAACAAGCATGTCCTTTTTTTCTGAAGTTCTCTGATACTCTGACTTTGCTGTCCTCTTGTGTTTTGTCAAGTACTCCATGGTTTCTCAAACTTGGCACACTGGCATTTGGGGCCAGATAATTCTTTGTTTGAGGGAATGTGTATTGTAGGATGTTTAGCGGCATCCCTGGCCTCTGTCCACCCATTCACTAGATGCCATAAACACTAATCTCTCCAGTTGTGACAATCAAAAATGCCTCCCAGATATTGCCAAATTTCCGCTGAGACACAAAATTATCCCCTCCAGTTGAAAACCACTCTATTGTAATAAAAATATACATATATAATATATAATATTGTGACATACATATGTGTGTTTTTCCTTCAATTACAATTCTTCTTATTGTAAGGTCCTGTTAAGGAAATTTTGCCTTCATTTTTCCATTTTTGGCAAGCTATACACATATATGCTATATGGAGTTATGACTATCCTACTTACTTATAAATAATAGCTTCACATAAAGATGTATCCAGCTATGGTGAGGCTCAACATGAAAAGTATATATAAAATGTCTCACTTAAATTTAGATAGCTCTTGACTACCATTTATTTCCTTTGCCTTAGAAATTAACTATATGCTCATGTTCTTGTTATTACGCAGCAGCCCCAATAATGCCATAATGATCTCTAATTTTAACACGGTTCTCCTTTAGTTGGCAAAGGAAGAAACTTTTTTTATTTGAAAGTCTCTTTTATCTGCACAAACCCTGCATATAATACAATACACTGAAACAGTTTTTCTTTTATCACTCTTTTACAGAACTTTTTTGTGCTTAATGAGCCTTGTTTGTTTGTTTGTTTTTTTACCCCTATTTATGCTTCCCCATTACCGTGAATGTGTTGAAGTAGCGACCTCAGTTACACACTTCTGTGTCTTACAAAGAACATAGAATGCTTGATAGACCTCCCAAAGGTTGACATCTCCTTTGTAAGAAAGTGTTCTCTGCCCAAGTGATGCCATCTTGGAGCGACTGACTAAAAGCAGTATCATTCCCAAGATTACAGTAGAAAACATGCCTAGGCCAAGATCATGAGGCTATCTATTGTCCTGTCCTGAAACTCACTGGCAGGTATAAGTGTAAATTACATTTCATATTGAACTTCCCCATTTGAGCAATCTTGTAGTATGGTCATAATTTTTTATTTTTTTAAAGTTTTTATTTGTTTATTTTGAGAGAATGTGCATGTGTGCACGCGTGCACGCACAAGTCGGGGAGGGCAGAGAGAGAATTCCAGACAGGCCCCGTGCTGTCAGTGTGGAGCCCAATACTGGGCTTGATCTCACAAACCATGAGATGGTGACCTGATCCAAAACCAAGAGCCAGGCGCTTAACCAGTTGAGCCATTCAGGCTTCCCTGGGTCACATTGTTTATCACAACTTTTGTAATTAACCACAAATGCCATGTATAATTATTTCATTTGTTATAGCTAATAAATTTTACATTATAAATATTGTTAAAAGCATGATTTGTGCTCGGGTATAATGGATATAAACCTACTAAAATGATGTAAAGAGCAAAGTTAAAAGCAACATCACTGAACAATTTTGTTCAAACTAATATAGATACATACGTATCCATATGCATATGTACACATACTGAAATGAAGAATAAGGAATCATTCATTTAGACAGACTGGCCAGAACCTCCACTTGGTCAGAGAAGTCTTTCCCCCCATAATCTCATGGCATATTGTTGGTCTCTTACTACATTTGTCACCTGCTACCTCAGTGCCAAATTATTTGTACATACGTTTTCCCTTACTAAATTATGAGTCACAGCCTCACTGTTTGTGTTTAATATTGTTTATCAGGAGGGCAATTGAAATTCTTAATGGGTAGCGTTGGTAAGAATAGAGATTCAAGCTGGAAGAAGAAGAAAACAAGGGAGGAGATCACATAATCCATGCTTACTGGTTACTAAGCTATATTCACTAAGCTTCAGACACCAAATCAAAAATTAGTCCTTAGCTCTCCTACCCCAACAAATTGCCAATTTGATTTATGCCAGATTAATAGTTATCAAAGTGCTAGGCCTCAGAATCACCTGGGGCACTTGTGTAAAAATCCTGGTGCCAGATCCTACCCTAAACATGCTAATCTTTGGGAGATACTCCTTTATATTTCTGAAAGCCTCCCTGGGAGACACAAGAGTTACGGAATTTTGCTAGCAAATGTTCTTCCAGCCTTATTGGAGGAATAACATATGTGCTTCAGATCCCTTGATCTCTGGATATATAAACTTGAAGTTGACCTGACGCATTATAGCAGCCTGTAAAGCATTACACATAGCTGTGTGAAACCAATGGGAATCAACTTCCCAGTTGTTCCTTTCAAAGCCCCTCATCTTAGTACTTTACATAGAGAATATTCTCAATAAATTATTACGATTTGACTGGGACAGAGCTCCCAAAAACTTCATAGATATGTCAGGAGTAAGAGAAGGTAGCAACAAAGAACAGTAAAATAGTAATTTTGTAGATACACAGAAGCCATACCAAAAAATATAGAGCGGATTCTCATTGTTCATAGTAGTTATGGTCTCTGAATTCACCACGAACACTGAATTGGTGAATGAATACTGAACCAGTGTTCCAGGGAAAATACCGGATTAGGTTCCTGTGAGCCTCTGGCCACCACATTTTCATCAGCCAACCAATACATAACCTAGTTTTATGTGTGTTTCTGTGTAAAGACACCTTATTTAATATATATATTGTTGATTCATTAAAATCGGACTCCTATCCAACAGTACTATAGCTTGTGCCTGAGCACAGATCATCTGACATATGTATTTCATCTAAGGCACATCAGCCTTCTTGCATTTAGTCATACTAGACAGCATTTCAACATGCTGCTTAGGTATCATTTTAAACAGCAGAATCACCAAGCCAAACACAAAAATGTGGAAAACATAGCAGTAAACAGACCACAAAAAGGATGCTCGTTTACAGTATGAGAGCTGAAATAAGGCAGAACATTTGAAACATGCCAAAGCTTTAGAAGTTTCTAGTGTTTCAGCCCCAAGTGGGATTGTGTGCATCAGGCAGCTCAAATTTTTCACCACCCTGCACGTGCACACGTATTCAAATGACTATAAAAGCACTGCCGGTATTGATCTGGGATTACAAGTGAACTGTAGTGAGGAGGTGAATTCGCAAATAGGCAATCCATAAATAATGATCGGTTGTGTGTTGAAACTCTCCTAAAAGTACATAGTTGTTCCATAAAACCCATTAAGTCTTTATAATAAAGATGAAGAAGAAGGTCAGGCAAAGGAAGCTGGTTTAAAAGAAAAAAAAATACAACCTGCTACTTCTAACATGACTCATGTGTCTGACTTTTTTCTTCTATTTCTTTCTTCCTCTCTGGATGGAAATAAAAAGTCCAAATGTTCCTTGAAGGCAGGGGCTATGTTCAGAATTGAATCCCCAGCATCTAATACAAAGCAGGTATCCAGTGAATGTTTACTGAGTGATGGAAAGGTCAGACAGACAAATAGGAGCACCTGTGCTGAGATGTTTGTGAATCTTTCACATTGGACCTGACCCCCGTCGGAGACCGCAGTGATGGTGCTCATGCTCACACAGCAGATGTTCAGTAGTGGATAGAGGGCTGGGTGCGATGGACTTCATCAAACAGTTAGGTCTCCATGAGTCTCTCCAGTTTCCTTCCTTAATCTCCCATCTCTAGCGAATAGTTCAGTCCCAGATGAGGAGGGGGATGACCCAAATGATTCTTTAGTTTGCAGGAATTCAAAAAGAGAGAGAGAGGGTGGCATTCTGATGTTTCCTGCCTCCCCGGTCATCTGCAGTCGTTTTTCATTCTCCCCAAATCAGGTTACTCTAGACCAGCCAGAAATAAAGTCCTGGAAGGCGCAATTATTTAGCAGTTGAATGCCAGATACATATAGTACTTGGAGTGTGTGACTTAGCATTACTACTCTTACCGGTCCCTAGGTCTGGGGGCAAACTGTTCATTTTAGCACTGCTGAGGAAAGTCACGTAATTGTCTTGCTTGTCTCTGCGTCATGGTTGTGATTCCCAGCCTCAGTGAGGCCCATGGTCTCGATCATCTTTTTCATTCTTCCTGACTGACTCCCTGCCCCGTTCTGTCTGTGCTGTGTCACAGAGATGTTCACATCCCTCCAGCCCCATCCTCTTACTCCAAGCTGACTCTGAAGAGAAGTCCCCCAACATGCATTTTCTCTACTTCTCATCTCTACGGTCTCTGTATTTCTGTAATTTCACCTTCCCTCCCCAGCTGCTTTCAGATAAAAAAGGAAGCCCCCTTCTTTCTACAGCTGACGCCTCCACTGGTGGTTTTGGTCATTTCCCTTCCACGTTCTTCTAGCTCCTACTGCATCCGTGAGCCCCTTCCTTGCTCCATCACTCCTGTGGCATCTTATTATTTACTCATTTAACACATGAATATTGAATGCCTGCTGTTTTTCCAGGCACTGCAGTGGGATGTTGTCTGGATAGCATAATGGCAAATTAGACAGAAATTGCCCTTCCAGCTTTTATAGGAGTTATAGTCTAGGGGCACCTGGGTGGCTCAGTCGGTTAAGCGTCTGACTTCAGCTCAGGTCATGATCTCAAGGTTTGTGGGTGCAAACCCCACATCGGGCTCTGTGCTCACAGCTCAGGGCCTGGAGCCTGCTTCTGATTCTGTGTCTCCCTCTCTCTGTCTCTGCCCCTCTCCTGCACATGCTCTGTCTCTCTCCCTCAAAAATAAATATTTTTTTTAATTTTTTTTAACGTTTATTTATTTTTGAGAGAGGGCATGAACGGGGGAGGGGCAGAGAGAGAGGGAGACACAGAACTGGAAGCAGGCTCCAGGCTCTGAACTGTCAGCACAGAGCCTGACACGGGGCTCGAACTCACAGACTGTGAGATCGTGACCTGACCTGAAGTCAGACGCTTAACCGACTGAGCCACCCAGGCGCCCCTCAAAAATAAATATTAAAAAAAAAAAAAAAAAAAGAGGGCCAGTTAGGCGGGAGGATACATTTGAGGCACTGGCAACCACATGTGCAAAAGCCCTGAGGTGGCTAGAAATACTCAACAGAAAAATTTTAAAGCCAGCTAGCTGGTCACAGGGGGAAAGGACAAGGAATGAAACGCAGAGTAGAAGGAAGGACCAAACCCAGCAATTAACAGACCATGTAAAGAAATACTCCATACCCGCAATGTCCTGGGTCATTAACACTACCGTCTCTCTGCTGTTTCTCTCTTTCCTTTCGGCGCTGAACTTACTACTTTTTTCATCTGGCTTCACCAGCCACTATATTTCAAGCCTTCTCTGAGACGTACACTGCTGCATCTTTTTTGTTGTTGTTTTTTATTTTTCTCTAACATATTTTTGTCTAGGTTATCACTTCTAGCCCCATAGTTTTGGATATCACTTTGGTATTCTCAGATGTACCAAACTCTACATCTGTAACCCTGGCTCCTATCCTGAATCCCCCAGGTATATTTCTAACTGCCTCCTGGAAGTTTTTATATAGATATCATTCTGGAATCTCTGGTCATGCCCATCATCTGCCCTCACCTTCAGGGAGTTCCCTCTTGAAAGAGCTGGCAGATGTCAGACATTTGGGAGTTTTGCTGCACAAGAGTTCAGTAGACTGCAGTACAAAATGCAAGAAGAACAAATAGAAATGGTTCCTGACCTAAGCTTCGTGAGGTCAGGAAAAGCTTTCCAGAGGAATTGATTTCTAAATTGAGTTTCATGGAAGCAAGGCATTCCTGGCAGACTGAACAGATATATACTAAGGCCTGGTACACTTGGGCCACACAAGTATTTCATCAGGTCTAGAGGTTGGGATGCAAAGTTAAAAACAGAAAGAGCTGGTGCACCTAGGTGGCTCAGTTGGTCAAGTGTCTGACTTTGGCTCAGGTCATGATCTCGCAGTTCGTGGGTTTGAGCCCCACACAGGGTTCTGTGCTGACAGTTGAGAGCTTGATGCCTGCTTCAGATTCTGTGTCTCCCTCTTTCTCCCTCTGCCCTTCCCCCACTCATGCTTGCTTGCGCTGTCTCTCTCTCTCTCTGTCTCTCTCTCTGTCTCTCAAAAATAAACATCAAAAAAAACTTTTAAATATATTTTAAAAAAAAGAGCTGAATCTGAACAAGGAGACAGGATTTAAGAAGGTCCCTATGGCATGTTAAGAAGCTGCATTTTAGGGATGCCCAGGTGGCTCAGTCCGTTAAGCGCCTGACTCTTGATTTTGGCTCAGGCCATGATCTCATGGTTCATGAGTTCGAGCCCCGCATCGGGTTCTCACTGACAGTGTGTAGCCTACTTGGGATTCTGTCTCTCTGCCTCTTTTTCTGCCCATCCCCCCGCTCATGCTGTCTCTTTCAAAATAAATAAATAAACTTAAAAAAAAAAAAAAAGGAAAAAAAGCTGCATCTTATCCTGGAGGTAGTAGGGAGTCACCAAAGGATTATCTAATTGTTTCAAAAGTGCATTCTAGAAGCTCTGAAAAAAATGGAAAAAAAGCAATACTGAAGGAACTATGACCAGGAGAAGCTGTTGCAATAATCCACGCCAAATACAATGAGAAACTAGGATTTGGTGAACTAAATCCATGTGAAGGTTAAGGAGAAACCTGGGTTTCTAGTTTGAACACCCCAGTGTATAAGAGTAGAAGAACTTCAGTCTGAGACTCAATGAAATTGGTGGCATCTACACAACCAACAGTCACTTACAGATATCTTGCAGACATCTATGGAACTCAGGAGAGATTTGCTGAAAACTCAGACTTGCAGGTAGTTCTGATGAAAATTTACAGATCCAAGTGTGTTTTCAGAAAAAACTGCTGTGTTTACAAAATTTGCTGAAAACTAGCTATTGCCAAGTCATTTTGGAGAAAACTTAAGATCTGGATCTGGTTTAATGGTATTGATTTGGAAGTCATTTGCTAAACATACTGGTTAAGTCCATGAGATCAGAGATTTAGTAAAGAATGGAAAGGACAAAGGGTAGAAGGTTAAGGGATGCCAGTTTTGGTCAAGAGTGAACTAAGAAAGAGCATGGGAAGGATGTTGCTGTGAAATAGCAGATCTCCTGAGATCTCTTAAGATCTAGCTAAATGCTCCTTCCTCTGTGAATCCCTCTCAAAAACCTCCAGTTACGATTCAAGGCTTCTGTTTCTTTATTTCTGCACATTTCCTTTTTACCGTCATCGTAATGTTTATTCCTCTCTGCCTATGTAAAGCTTTCCCCATTAGGTCATGAATTCCTATAGCCTCCTCAGCTTTGTACCCCCAGGACATCTAGCACAGTGCCTGGCTCAGAGTGGGGTTTCATAAATACCTGTTGTTTTTCTAACTGGCACAGTTAGTACCCAAAACTACAAATCACGAGCCAAAACGAAAACCTTCACTTTGTGTCTTTATATACTTCCAGAAACCGCATCTTAATGCACGGGACTATTTTGTCCTCAAGGAAAAGCATTATAATTCAGCATCAAATACAATTCACATAACTAATAATAAATTCTAAAATCAAAGAATCAAAGGAATATATAAAATCATAAAATTGTGCTCCTGGAAACAGAATTTTAGCAACAGAGGAAATCTGGAAGAGCTTGTTTAGTCCTATGGTCTATAAACTCTCCTCTGTAGAACCTGTTCTTTAGGGCTCTGGGGAGTAGAGGTGGGAAGACAGGGTTTACCAGGCCACCAAACCTAACTTCACCTAGACTAATTCCACGTTTAAGTGTCTCTATATGAGGCGTCCAAGCAAAACTGTCTTTGAAAAATAGTTTTGTTGTTAAATCAGTTTGAAAAACCAGAATTGTAGCCTTTGGGCGACTTCTGTAGCCTTGGCGAGTCTGAGCCTCCATTTCCTCATCTGTAAAATACGCGAATGGTGCTGTGATAGATCACGCTTTTATTCGGAGCCCCTTCTGTTCATTTTCAAGTAAAAAACAGACCCCAAGAGAAGGGAAATGGCTTGTACTCAGGCCACATGGAAAGCTAATGACAGAGCCACGACTACAATTTAGCCACCAGCTCTAGTTGTTGTTTTCCTCTCTCTTTTTAAAAAATGTCTACCAAGTGGGTATAAATAAACAGTAGATATTAATTATATGAAAAAGAAGATATCAGAAGGTATTATAAACACATAAATATAGAGCTGTACGATACCATAAATTTGCCTTATTTAAAGCTCACTTGTGTGCTACCTACAACAGACATTGATTGAACATTTACCTAATTTTACATTCATTCTTCAAGTTTACAGAAATACTTGGATGAGTTGTTTGCATGGCCCATTTCTCTTACAAAGCTATTTATGAGTTGTTTTCTTCTTGGTAAATCTCCCATTTGATCGGTGGAGGCACTTAAAATCATTTCGTTAATCATTCCTTTCATGTTTAAGTCTCACTGCATCTAATTTTAAAAGCCTCACGAAGAAGCTGTGAGGGTTTGGGAAGCAGGAGCCCCTGGATTCTGGTCCTTTCATTCATCTCCTTTGCTTTGCTCCTCTTCCTCTCTTCATCCCCTCCTCTCCAAATCAAGGGTACCGTGAAGAGGAGACAAAGTCACAAAACAACTTGAGAGGTGTGTGTGGACAGGAGGGAAAGAAGGGCAGCCGTGCTCCCTGGCCTTGTGGATGATGGGGGGTGCTGTGGGCTGGTGGTATCACAGCCGTGGGGGCTTTTTTGTTAAACAAGGAAATGAAACAAAACAGCTCACAGAGATACCTTCTTCCTCCTCCTTCTTGCCTCCATGAGTAACTACCCATATGGCGTGCTGCTGCTGAGACCAAGGAATGAGTGAGTAAAGGTGTTTAGAAGTGGAATATTGGTCCTAATTAAATAAGTGTCCTTTAATAAGTGTTAAAACTTTGTAATGTGGATACTCTATTAACTTGGGATTCATAGGATTTGAACACAATTTAAGCCACTTTTGCAACATGAAGAAGGACTTAATGTGCCAGTTACTGTAATACAGTAATACAGCAGGAAAGATGGCAGGGACAGTGTCAAATCTACTTAAGACAAACCTTCTGCATCCATTTCACATGATGAACAGACTATTAAAAGCAGGTTTGGTAAGACCTACACATGACAATATGTTGTTACTCATATGTCAGGGTCATGATAAATAACTAAAAATAACATTGACTTAACAGTGATATACAATTCAGTCTTATTTCTCTTCCCTCAACCTCTGAAGTAGGTTCAAATTCTGATCAGAGCTGTTACATCGAGGGGTTTTTTTAATCCAGACTTTTACAAAGTTGCATACGTTATATATGTATATATATATATATATATATATATATATATATATATATAATACATACACACATTATATACATATACATACATACATATACATATGGTAAGATGCTGGGCTTGCCATGAGCAAAGAGATAGAAGTAATACTTAGACCAAGTAAAAAATAAAATCAATTTGATTGCTGTCTTTGGAATTTATTTCATAAGACTGGGAGAAAAACTAAATATATTCAGTTATAATTGATACTTTCTGAGTTTAGATTTTGATGGTTTTTGCTTCTTGCGCTGTTGGGTTCAGGGCAGGTAGACTGTTCTGCAATCTGAATTAGTCCGTGAATTTGAATTTTTCATGTGATTGTACTTTTTGTCCCAAACACATTTTAAGTAAGTCAGATCATCTTCACTAGTAGGGAAAAATCAGGGTGTTTTTGGTGCTTTGGTTGTTCTGTGAAATTGAGTCACTTGCTACAAGATCCACCTTTCACCACTAAGTCTTCTTGTTCTTTTATGGTTTTATTATATGCTTGATTTAAAGCTATGCAGATAGCAATAATACTACATAATACAATATCATCTTGAAATCTTTATGATTAATAATACTTGTTTTAAAATATCCAATGACTTCACTCATATGAGGACTTTAGGATACAAAACAGATGAACATTAGGGAAGGGAGGCAAAAATAATCTAAAAACAGGGAGGGGGACAAAACATAAGAGACTCTTAAATATAGAGAACAAACAGAGGGTTACTGGAGGAGTTGTGGGGGGGGGTTGCTAAATGGGTAAGGGGCACTAAGGAATCTACTCCTGAAATCACTGTTGCACTATATGCTAACTAATTTGGATGTAAATTAAAAAATAAACATTATTAACTAAAAAGAAAAAAAAGAATACTTGTTTTAAGATACTCAAGTGCCAAATCTTGCTAAAGAATGATCTTGCAAAATCTGATTGTGAGGGACAAAATCTAAAAAGCAAAACAATCTTCAGGAAAGATAAGACTGGGAAAACAGTAGTTACTCAAACAACTTAAGACTGAAACAACTTAAGGACTGTGCTCCTTTTCTTTGATTTCATCTTGGTTTTTGTTTTCTGCAGTTTTTTTTTTTTAATTAGGTGGCCATAGTATATCTTTGATTTGTATATGGCTCAAAACTTAGTAACTGTATATTTTCTATGTGAATTTTAAATGGATTCTTTCCATAACATGTAATTACCTCTTTAAAAAAAGTATTTGTAGTCAATTTTATAGCAACGTTGGGTAGATTTATAAAATACTGTCTCATATCAAACTCCATTTTCCCACAGTATACTTTCATTTGGACTTAATGCTGGAATTCTGGAGGAACCATCAAACATAACAATATAATCTGGCACCACTGAAAGCACTTTTAATTTGTTTTCTTCACAAAGGTGCCGTTAATAAAATATGTACCGAACAAATTTTGTAGAAGGTTGGGTTTTCAGATCCAAAATTTTAGATAGAATTCCATGAGTGTCATCACTATGAAAATATAAAGTATGCCAAAAGGATGAGGAACGAAGGATGCGATGTTGAAAGATACATTTAGAACCTAAGTGATATGCCATATGGTGTTTCTAGATTAGTTTACACTGATTCGTATCTGACCTTTTTTTTGCCACATACCTGAAAACTGACATGCGTACAGAGTGCTCAGATGATCTGGAGAACTTTCTCCTTGGTTGTCCGTAGGAGTGAAAACATTATGCTGATAGACATTTATGTTCAGAACAAGCATGCTCTCTCCTCATTCAGCAAGTTGCTACTATTACCTGCATTGTGCTGAGTTTGTACTTACCGTTTGTTCTTCTTCTTTTGCAGCGGTCAGTCATTAAGGACAAGTCCCAAGATTTCAGGCTGGGCTCAGAGTCTGTGACACAGTAAGCAACTATTCCTTCTAAATACTTGCAGCGCTAAACAAGTATTGTTTGTTTTTTTAAGGACAATTTCTCCATTTCTCTTTTTATGACATTACACCAAAAGTTAAATTTCAGGGGCACCTGGGTGGCTCAGTCGGTTGAACATTCAACTCTTGATTTTGGCTCCGGTCATGATCCCAGGTTTGTGGGATGGAACGCTGTGTTGGGCTCTGCACTGAACGTGGAGCCTGCTTAAGATTCTCTCTCTCCCTGGGGTGCCTGGGTGGCTAAGTCAATTAAGTGTCCCATTCTTGGTTTCAGCTTGGGTCATGATCTCATGGTTTGTGGGTTCAAATTCCACATCGGGCTCCACACTGACAATGCAGAGCCTGTCTGGAAATCTCTGTCTCCCTCTCTCTTTCAAACTCTCTCTGCACCCCCTCTCAAAATAAATAAATAAACAAAAAAAAAAAGGAAAAGATTCTCTCTCTCTTCTCCCTCTCTTCGTCTCTCAAAAAAAAAAAATCTCAAACTTTAAAAAAAGAAAGTTAAATTTTAGATCATTGATTTTTAAGAGTTGAGCTAGCTTGAGAATATTTTATTTTGATTTTTTTAGTGTTTATTTACTTTTGAGAGAGAGAGAGAGAGAGAGCAGGGGAGGGGCAGAGAGAGAGGGAGACACAGAATCCAAAGCAGGCTCCAGGCTCTGAGCTGTCAGCACAGAGCCTGACGTGGGGCTTGAACTCATGCAAGATCATGACCTGAGTCGAAGTCGGACACTAAACCGACTGAGCCACCCAGGCGCTCGTAAGAATATCTTAATGGTTGGACTTTGAGAATGTATTATAACTAAGTTACAAGAAATAATATTAAATAAAATTAAAATATCATACTAAATTTTTGTTTTTTGGGACCATTTTGTCATTTATTTTTGTTTGAGTAACATTTTAAAATGACATTAACTGAAAACACGGAGATGATGTGTGGTTTAAAAAAAAAAATTATGAAATACCTATTTTGAGACATTAAAGAAAAGAAAGTAATACCCAGAACATTATCATTGTATATTTTCTCCAAACGCGTAATATATTTAAGCAATTCGTTTCGAGGTATTTGTTATAAAAGATCACTAGGAAGTTTCTGTAGTTTCATTTGGTACTTGCTGCATCATTTAATACATAAATGAAAATCCCTTTTACCTCAAAAAACTTATATCAAAAATCTTCCTATTTCTCATTTTTTTTTTATCAGTGCAGATCATTTTGTACCTGACTTTCAGCCCAAACTTCATATTCACACAATCACTAGCAAACTATCCCAAGAGGGTAACAGCCTCGAACAGCCTAGATAATCTGTCGTGCCCTTCTGTTCATCCACCACCAACCATACCCACATACGCATATGAGTACATGCTTACACACACACGCACCCGGATGATCCCAGCTGAATTTCCTTCAGGAAGATGTTTGTTCAGGTTAACCCTGCTACTGATGTTGACATTTTGGAGAATAATATGTCTGTTTCACTTCAAAAATTCTGAAGGAGATGACAGTCTACTTTATAGGAATTATCAAACAAAACCATGCATTATTTCACAAGATAATGTTTTATTCTACAGATGAAAGACAAACATAATTTAAATGGTGTTTTAAAGAGTCACAGAATCATGACCTAGAAGATTCCTTAGAAATTCTCTATCCCCTCTGTTTTCTAGTCAAGAAAACTAAGGGGAAAGGCCTTGCATAAATTTCCCAGGGCACTTCTGTGTCAGTGCACAGACCAGGAGCCAAGATCCCCAGACTGCTGGGCTGTTTGTTTGTCTGTTTGTTTTAAATTATATTTAGTGTTGTCAGGCTTCCCGGTAAAATGCTATTTTGTTGGAAGCTTTAAAATCTTTTAAAGAGAAAAATCTGATGATGATATAACTATATATAGCCCTGGATCACTTCAGAGCACAGCCACTCACATGGATCACATTTGGTTCTATCTCCCTGCAGACCAGTATCCTGACCCCTGTCTTAGATCTTAGAGGCTGTGACTTGTCTCAAGTCACTGTGGTTACTAAATGTCAGACCCAGGACCAGAACACAGGTCCTCTGTTTCCTAATCTGCTTTTCTTTCCAGGCTTTCCCGCTGCCTCCCGTATGAAACACACATCCCAGGTCTTTCTGATCTTCATTCTTGTTACATCTGCCAGGAAAGTTTTCAGTTCCATTCTCTAAAACACTGGAATTTTATATAATAGTTGATGATACAGTCATTGACCCTAAAGAGTTTATACTCAATGACAGATCACACATATAAAAAATACACGAACAGTAAGGACAAACTGTTTCAACAACCAAAAAATACCATAATATTTAGGGGCACCTGGGTGGCCCAGTCAGTTAAGCATCCAGCTTCGGCTCAGGTCATGATCTAGTGGTTCGTGAGTTTGAGCCCCACATCAGGCTCTGGGCTGACAGAGCCTGAACCTGCTTCAGATTCTGTGTGTGTGTCTCTCTCTCTCTCTGTCTCTCTCAAAAATAAAAATAAAAATAATTTTAAAATACCATATTTAATACATTATGGCAACAGTACTCTTGGTGTTTTTGAACATGTTTTATAAAAAATTTTCAAACTTGTATCTAATATGCAAATGAGAGTCTGTAGTCACTGACTGCATTGGATGCCTATTCTCCGGTGATACACAGATCCACACCATGCTCTCCAGGTTAGAATTTTTAAAAAACCTCACAAAATGTCCCAGCTCCTAAAGACTGTCAGGGTAGCTTGACTTCTCCTTTTGAGCATAGAACACTTACAAAGCTTCTGAAAATAAATTTTCATGAGAAGTTCAGATATGTCTAAATGCTCAAGTTCATCTGCAGCTTTTTGGACTTTCCCTATACTAGTAATTTCTTAGAAGTAGGGATGAATTAAGATACATTTCTAATGACCTGAAAACTGTAGGCAAGTGGAAGGTGGAAATATTATAGCCCCATATGTACAAAGTCATTTCTTTATTTCTTTAATTTACCTAAATGAGTCCATTGTACCCAAGTAAATGGACGGACGCTAATTTTTTTTATTATTATTATTTTAGAGAGAGCACAAGTTGGGGAGGGAAGCAGAGAGAGAGAATCTTAAGGGCACAGGGCTTGATCTCACACGATCTCGTGATCATGACCTGAGCCAGAATCAAGAGTTGGACATTTAATCGACTGAGCCACCCAGGTGCCCCTGAAGGCTAATTGTTTTGTTTCTTTCAGTCTTGCCATTCAGTTTGCAACTTATTTGGTTGGTTGACCAGAATATATAAATAAGCTACATAGGACTACCTCTTACTACTTCCACTTGAATTTCTTATCTTCTTTATTCTTTCTTATTTTTATTTTTTTTAGAAATGTCAATCACTTCTGTGCAAGTAACGTTTACACATTTTAGTAAAGCTGTACTCCCTTCTTAAGGTATCAAGAAAAAACCCCAATAGGTTAATTTAACCAAAGCATTTTCTTAAAAGTCTGAAACTTACACCTTTTGTACTTCATGCCCCTATGATGTTATTATCTACTGCCTGAGAGTTGGTAATGAAGTTTCTATTAATATGTGACAATTCTTAATAAGTAGTATCCGGTATTCCCTAGTCATTAATCTGTTTTAACTTGAGTTTGTTGGGGTTTTTTTTTAAAGATAGAATGTTTTATTTCATTAACAGCTTTGATCAGAGAAAAGTTAATTCAGATAGTAATATTAAAGTCCTTTATTTATGAACACTCAGATGGGAACTGAATGAACGAAATCTCTTCTTAATATAATGAAGGCTTTAAGAGTTAATTCTAAGTATCCTGTCACTCTTCCACTATATATTTATTCCAGTTTTACAATAATCCTGTTCCAGACTCCAGTTTCCTTTTCACGAGAAGGAAGTGGTTTACCTTTTTTCCTTAAAATACCTGTTGCTTGCAACCTTTTTTTTTTTTTTAGTTCTTGCTTTGTCCACTTTTCAGCCTTTTTTTTTTTTACCACCACCCCCCCCCACCCCGACCTCCACTTTGTGAAATCAGACCCAGCCATTGTGAGGTGTGTGACATCACAATGTTCTTTATATATTTTAAATATGTTCTTCTGCAGATACATAATTTGCAGATATTCTCTCCCAGCCTCTGTTTTCCCTTTTCATTCTCTTTTAACAGTGGCTTTCAAAGAACAAGCTTTATTTTGATGACGTTTATCAGTTTTTTCTTTTATGAATCATGCTTTATACTGTCTAAGCATCCTTTGCCTAAAGTCACAGAAGTTTTCTCCTATGTCTTCCTGTGAAAGTTTTATATTTTCAGGTTTTATATTTAAGTGTATGATCTGTTTTGTGTTAATTTTTATATATGGTATGAGGTTTGGATCAGATCATCTATTTTGGTTTGTTTGCATTTGCATATTCTAGTTGTTCCAGCCCCATTTGTTGAAAAAACAATCCTGCCTCAGATGAATGGCCTTTTTGCATTTTTGTGAAAATCGATTCTCAGTATCTGTGTGCATTTGTTCCTGGACTCAGTTCTGATCCATTGATCTGGTTTTCTGTCTTTAATCGGTAATACACTGTCTTGATTACTATAGATTTATAATAAAACTGGAAGTCTTGGAAGTAGGTATTATTGGTCCTCCAACTTTGTCCTTTTTCAATGTCAATTTAGTTATTCAAGGTCTTTTTTATATGCACATGATTTTTAGAATAAGCTTCTTCTACAGTAGAGCCTACTGGATTCCAATTGGCATTGCCTTGAATCCACAGACCAGTTTGGAGAGAATTGACAGGTTAACAATATTCAGTAATCTGACTCATTAACAATTTCTTCATTTATTTAGGTCTTCGTTAATTTCTCTCAGCACTGTTTTTTTAGTTTTCAGGGTATAAGTCCTACAGATGTTTGACCCATTTATTCCTGAGTATTTCGTATGTAAATGATATTTATAGTTGTTTGTTGCTCATTTATAGAAATACTACTGACTGTCGGATGTTGAACTTGCATTATGCCATCTTACTAAAAATGTCTTTTGAGTTTTAGTAGCTTTTTAGTATATTTTACTAGATTCTCTACATAGACAATCAAACAAATAAAAACCAGTTTAATTCCTTCCTTTCCAAACCAGATGCCTTTTTTTTTTTTTTTTTTGCCTTATTGCAAAGGCTAAACCTCCAGTATAATGTTACAATGTTGAATAGAAATGATAAGAGTAGATAGCGTTATCTTCTTCATGATGTTATGGGTAATGAGTGGGAAAGCATTCAGTCTTTCACCATTAAATATGATATTATCATAGGTTTTTTTTTATAAATGTCCTTTATCAGGTAGATTCCTTCATTTCCTGGTTTGCTGAGAGTTTGTGTCAGTAATGGATGTTGGATTTTTGTCAAATGCTCTTTCTGTGTCTATTCAGATAATCATGATTTTTCTTTATTAATGTGTTCATATGGTAGATTACATTGATTTTCAAATATTAAACTAATGATTCATTCTTAGGATAAACCCTATTTAGTCATGGTATGTTATCATTTTTATAAATTGGTGAACTTGATTTTCTAAAATTTAATTTAGAATTTTTCGCATTTTGTTCATGAAAAATATGGGTCTTTGGTTTTCTTGTAATGTTTTAGTCTGGTTTGGTATTAGGGTAAGCTGGCTTCGTGGAATGAGTTAAGAAGAATTTCTAGTTCTTCTGTTCTCCGGAAGAGTCTGTAGATTTGGTATTTTTTCTTCTGTAATTTTCATTTCTTCATTGATACTCTCTGTTTAGTGACATAACTTCCTTTAGTTCTTTGAACATATTTACAATAATAGATTTCAAGTTTGTGTAGAAAGTCCAATGTATAGACTTCCTAAGGGACAGTTTCTGCTGATTATTTTTTTCCCTTTGTATGGGCCATCCTTTCTTGTTTTTTTTGTATGTCTTTGTAATCTTTTGTTGAAAACTGGACATTTTAAAGACTATAATGTGACAACTCTAAGAATTGGATTCTTCCCTTCCCTGGGGTTTGTTCTTGATGCTACTTATTATAGTTGTTATTTGTTAAATAACTTCTCTGAACAAATTTCGACAACTCTATAATTACAATGTTTGGCCGCTGAAGTCTCTGCTTGGTTAGACTAGTGATCAGCTAATTGGACAAAGATTTCCTTGAACACCTGGAACCAGTAAGTCTCTCAGTCTTGCTAAGGGGTCTCTTGGGGTATTGAGCACACCTTCGATATTTAGCCAGGCAGTTGACAACTCTGTGTTAGCTTTTGCTTCCTATTAGCACAGAGCATTAAGATCAGCCAGAAGTGAAGGCATAAAGCCTTTTTAGGTCTCTGCTGTGCATGCTCACAACCGTACATGTGTGAGACCTTCTAGACTCTCCGAATAGTGTCAGAACTTGGGGAAACTCGTGTGGAAATCCTACTCCCCCAACTTTTCCTTTTCACCTTTTTTAGTTAGTCTGTTGTTTGGCTTCTATTATCCATCACTCAGGCAGCCATGAAGCCAACTGTAATTGTTTTAACAAGTGCCTCCCAGGGAAAAGGCCAGCTCTGAGATAGGTCAAGTACTGACAGCCTTATAAGTGGTATCTTCCAAGGAACCACCAGACAGATCAAGTAAAATAGTTCTTTAGAAATGAGGCTTTGAAAGAGCTCCATCCCTGTTCTGTTCCTTCCAGTAGCTGCCGGGCTGCTGGCTTTCGCCGTAAATTGCAGGCTATTCTTCAAGGCCACCACAGAGCTACAGTGGGGTATGGGACTAGGTCAAGTTAAAATGCCACAGAGCTCTCTGCTTTTACCAAGGTTCAACCATTTTTCTTGAATAAACATTCCCCAGTTGCCACAAGCTTTTGACTAATTTCTAGAAATCTGAAAATGCTGATTCTGACCATTTTTGCCAGTTTTCTCTTAGCTTATTTGGAGAAGAGAATATTTGGAAGTCCTTAGCTCCACCACTTTCATGGCCATCATTTTATTTCTTCTTCAAATGTTGGATAAATTCACAGGTAAAGCTGTCTGGCCCTGGAATGTTCTTTTTTGGAAGATTTTTAACTACAAATTCTATTTATTCAGTAGAATTAGAGCTCTCAAGGTTATCTGTTTCTTCTTATGTAAACCTTGATAGTTTGTTTCTTTCAAGGAATTTGTCCATTTCACTCAAGTGATTTAATTGGTTGATATAATGTTGTTCATAATATTCCCTCATCTTTTCAGTGGTAATAGGATCTGTAGTAGTGTTGCAGCCCCCTAATCCCTGCTGTTGGTAATTTATTTTTTTAAGGCAGCGAGCAATCTCAGCCTAAATAATTTCTTTTTTTTTCAATCAGCCTTGCTAATAATGGTTTATCAATTTTGATCTCAAAGAATCAAATTTTTGTTTCATTGATTTCTCCTTATTGTTTCTCTATTTTCTCTTTCGTTGGTATCTACTCTGGTCTTTATTTGGCTTATTTGGGGTTTAATTTGTCCTTTTTCACAATTTTTAAAGTGGAAACTGTGGACATCGATTTAATACCTTTCTTCTTTCCTAATATAAACATTTAGTGCCATAAATTTCCCACTAAGCACTGCTTGAATGGCATTCCACAAATTTTGATATATTGTGGTTTCATTTTCATTTCTTTCAAAAACACTTTTTTAATTTTTCTTCAGATTTATTCTTTGATCCTGGGTTACTTGGAAGAGGGTCATTTCATTCCCAATATTTAGGGAGTTTCCCAGATATCATTCTGTTATTGATTTCTAATTCCATTGTGGTCAAAGAACATATTCTGAATGATCCAAATCTTTTTAAATTTATTGAGAATTATTTTGTGATTCTTAATATGGTCTCTCTTGGTAAAAGTTTTTAGTGCCCTTGAAAAAAATGTGTAGTCAATAGATGTAGAAGAAGCACTTGACAAAATACAGCATGCTTTCTTAATAAAAACCCTCAAGAAAGCCCGGATAGAAGGAACATACCTTAACATCATAAAAGCCAAATATGTAAAACCCATGACTAATATCATCCTAAATGGGGAAAAACTGAAATCTTCCCCCTGAAATCAGGAACATGACAAGGATGCCCACTCTCACCACTGTTGTTGAACATAGTGTCGGATGTCCTAGCCTCAGCAATCAGACAGCAAAATGAAATAAAAGGCATCCAAATTAGCAAAAAAGAAGTCAAAATTTCACTTTTCACAGATGACATGATACTATACATGGAAAACCTGAAAGACTCCACCAAAGATCTGCTAGAACTAATGCATGAATTCAGCAAAGTCACAGGATACAAAATCAGTGTACAGAAATCGGTTGCATTTCTGTACACCAGTAATGAAGCAGCAGAAAGAGAAATCAAGAAATCGATCCCATTTACAATTGCACCAAAAACCATAAAATACCTAGGAGTAAACCTAACCAAAGCTGTAAAAGATCTGTATGCTGAAAACTATAGAAAACTTACAAAGGAAATTGAAGACACAAAGAAATGGAAAAATATTCCATGCTCATGGATTGGAAGAACAAATACTGTTAAAATGTCAGTACTACCCAAAGCAATTTACACATTCAGTGAAATCCGTATCAAAATTGCACCAGCATTCTTCTCAAAGCTGGAACAAACAATCCTAAAATTTATATGGAACCATAAAAGACCCTGAATAGCCAAAGTCATGTTGAAAAAGAAAGCCAAAGCAGGAGGCATCAGAATCCCAGACTTTAGCCTCTATTCCAAAGTTGTAATCATCAAGACAGTATGGTATTGGCACAAAAACAGACACATAGACCAATGGAATAGAATAGAGAACCCAGAATTGGACCCACAAATGTTATGGCCATCTAATCTTTGTCAAAGCAGGCAAGAGTATCCAATGGAAAAAAGACAGTCTCTTTAGCAAATGATGCTGGGAGAACTGGACAGCAACATGCAGAAGAATGAAACTGGACCACTTTCTTACACCATACACGAAAATAAACTCAAAGTGGATGAAAGACCTAAATGTGAGACAGGAAACCATCAAAACCTAGAGGAGAATACAGGCAACAACCTCTTTGACCTCTGCCACAGCAATTTCTTGCTTGACACGTCTCCGAAGGCAAGGGAAATAAAAGCAAAAATGAACTATTGGGACCTCATCAAGATAAAAAGCTTCTGCATGGTGAAGGAAACAATCAACAAAACTGAAAGGCAACCAACGGAATGGGAAAAGATATTTGCAAATGAGATATCAGATAAAGGGTTAGTATCCAAAATCTATAAAGAACTTACCAAACTCAACACCTAGAAAACAAATAATCCAGTGAAGAAATGGGCAGAAGACATGAATAGACACTTTTCCAAAGAAGACATCCAGATGGCCAACAGACACATGGGAAGATGCTCAACATCACTCATCATCAGGGAAATACAAGTCAAAACCACGTTAAGATACCACCTCACACCAGTCAGAGTGACTAAAATTAACTCGGGAAACAACAGAAGCTGGCGAGGATGTGGAGAAATGGGAACCCTCTTGCACTGTTGGTGGGAATGCAAACTGGTGCAGTTGCTCTGGAAAACAGTGTGGAGGTTCCTCAAAAAATTAAAAATAGAACTACCCTATGACCCAGCAACAGCACTACTAGGCATTTATCCAAAGGATACAGAGTGCTGATTCATAGGGGCACATGCACGCCAATGTTTATAGCAATGCTTTCAACAATAGCCAAATTATGGAAAGAGCCTAAATGTCCATCAACTGATGAATGGTTAAAGGACATGTGGTTTATATATACAATGGAATACTACTTGGCAATGAAAAAGAATGAAATCCTGCCATTTGCAGCAATGTGGATGGAACTTGAGAAACTTAACAGAAACCCATGGGGGAAGGGAAGGGGAAAAAAATAGTTACAGAGAGGGAGGGAGGCAAACCATAAGAGATTCTTAAATACAGAGAACAAACTAAGGGCTGATGGTGCGGGGGTGGGTGAGGGAGAGGGGAAAATGGGCGCTGGGCATTGAGGAGGGCACTTGTTGGGATGAGCACTGGGTGTTGTATAAAAGCGATGAGTCACCCCCAAAACCAAGAGCGCACTGTATACATTGTATGTTAGCCAACTTGACAATAAATTATACTAAAAAAAAAGAAAAGAAAAAAAGAAAAGACTGAGTATCATGCACTTGTCTACCTGAAGTGTTCTTTTATAAATAAATTCGATCACATGGGGTAATAAGTGTTGTTTATGTCTGGGATAGCCTTACTGATTTTCTATCTATTCTATTAATTATTGAGAGTTGGGTATTGGAAGTCTTCAACTAATATTGTGGGCTTGTTTTTTAATTCTTGTAGCTCTGTTAGGTTTTGTGTCATATATTTTGAAGCTCTGTATTAGGTGCCCATATGTTTAGGATTGTTATGTTTTTTTGGAGGTAAATGACTTTATTTCTGGTCCTATTCTTTGTTCTGAAATCTACTTCAATTAATATTAGAAAAGTCACTCCAGCCTTCTCTTAATAGTGCTGGAATGATATATGTGTTTTTATACTTTAAATATAAAAGTGCAAATAGGTTGAAAATTAAAATATGCTTCTTATAGGCAGCATACAGCTGAGTTCATGCTCTTTTTACCCAATATGACCATTTCTGCCTATTAATTAGGATAATTAAGCAAACATTTATATTTAAATATGATTATTAACATGGAGAAGTTTTAGTCTATTATACTGTTTTTTGTTTTCTATTTGTCTCAGTTCTTCTCTCATTTTTCAACTTTTTCAGCTTTCTTTTAAATTATGTTTTATCTATTTTATCTTTCTTTGTTAGCTTATTACCCATAATGCTGTGCTTTCCTCTTTTAGTGATTTTTTTTTTTTTAGGGTTTAGCACTTTAAAATGGTGTTTTTCCATTTCTTCCTTCCTGACCTTCATGCTTCTGTAGTCACACACTTTATTTATATTAGTTATAACCCCTTCATTATGTTATTAATTTTGTGAACTGTCATCTTTGGAAGAGATTGAATAAGAAAACCTTAATATTTGCCTATTTTGTTTTCATTTTTCAGTATTTTTTAATTCCTTTGTGTAGATCCGTATTTTCACCTGGTACTGTTTTCCTTTACACCCAGAGGACTCCCTTCAACATCTCTTGTAATGTTGGTTAGCTAAAAATGAGTGCCTTTACTTTTCACATGTCTGAAAAGGACTAGTTCATCTTTTATTTTGAAAGCTGTTTTCATTTGGCATACAATTCTGTGTTGAAAGATCGGCACTTTTTTTCTGGTACTTTAAAAATACTGCTCCATTGGAGCCAAACCAATAAGCGACTCTTAAAAACTGAGAATAAACTGAGGGTTGATGGTGGGTGGGACGGAGGGGAAAGTGGGTGATAGGCATTGAGGAGGGCACCTGTTGGGATGAGCACTGGGTGTTGTATGGAAAACAATTTGACAATAAATTTCATATCAAAAGAAAAAAAATTCAGCTCCATTGCCTTCTCATCTGGCAGTTTTTTCCAACAGGAAATAGACTCATGCTTCTCTGTGTTCCTCCATACAGAGCATGGTTTCCCATATGTTGGCTACTTGTGAGATTTCTCTCTGTCACTGGTTTTGAGCAATTTGATTATGATGTGCCTTGTAATTTTCTTTACGTTTCTTGTGCTGGAGGTTAGTTGGATCGTTTAGGTTTATGTTTTCATCAAATTTGGAACATTTGGGCCATTTTTTCTTCTTAGTTTTGTTTTTGTTGTTTCCTGCCTCCATCTGTTTCTCTCATCTTTGAGGATTCCAATTACACATACATTAGGCCACATGAAGGTGTCCCGTGCTCCCTGATGCCTTTTTTTTTAGTTGTTTTTTTTTTCAATGTGTTTCACCTTTTCTATTGCTGTGGCTTCTATTTAATTCTATTAATAGTTTCTGTTGCTGCGTCTTCAAGTTATCTGATCTTTCTCTGCCGTGTCTCATCTGACTTTAATCCCTTCCAGTATATTTCTCACCTCAGGCCTTTTAGTTTTCATCTCTAGAAATTCACAGTGGGTCTTACAGATATCATCCTTGGGTCTACTTAACCTTTTGAGCAAGTGGAATATAGTTATAATAACTGTTTTGATGTTTTTTCTAACATTGTTTTAATGAGAATTCTAACATCTGAGTCAGTTCTAAGTTTCAGTTTTTTGATAGTCATCATGGGTTGTATTTTTCTATTTCTTTGCCCACCCCCCAATACACTTTTATTGGATGCCACACATTGAAATCTTTACCTTTTGGTTACTAGATATTTCTGTATTTCTATAAATATTCTTAAGCTCTGTTCTAGAATATAGTTGAGCTACTTCAGAACAGTTTGATCTTCTCGGGTCTTGCTTGTAAGGTTTGTTAGGGGGGACCAGAGCCATTCATTATTCCTCAGCATGGACACAAATCCCTCTGGGTACTCTGTGCAGCCCCTTCTGGGTTGTGAGGTCTTCCAGCCTGGCTGGTAGGCACAGGCACTGTTCTGGCCTCAGGAAATGTCCTCAGATGCATGAGTTCACCAGGTCTTCTGAATACTTGAAGGGAACCCTTTGCAGATGTTCACATTCTCTCACTGTGAGGCTTTCTCCTCTCTGACACTCTGTGAACTCTAGCCATCTCCGTCTCCTCAGGCCCTCAGCTGTCAGGGAATCCACCAGGACTCATGCACGCCTCATGTCCCTGTGCCATAGCCTGGAAACTCAAGGCGGTGAGCTGGGTGACCATAGGGCTCATCTCATTTGTTCTCTGTCTCTTGGGTATCAGTGTCCTTTGTTGCCAGTGAGTCATTGTCTTGAAAACTATTGTTTCATATATTTTATACAGCTTATTGTGGGGTTTTTTGGTGGTGGTGGTTTTAGGCAAGCAGTATATCCAGTCCCTGCCTCCCCATCTTGGCTGCAAACAAAAGTCCAGATGTTGTATCCATTTTCAAGGTAATTTTCTGTTACATTGTATATAGATTATGAGAGAAAAAGTGAAGAGGATCACACAGTCTGATTTTCCTACAGTGGTCAGTAAAAGCCAAAGATATAAGATAGTATGTAAGTCCTAAAGACCATATTGAGGCAGGGTGAAAAAAAAGAGAAGGACCTAGAAATCAGGACATCGGGAGCTCTAAAGTGTGAAAGTGCCTGGGGTACCCTGAGGCCAGGAGATACTCTGTGGCCAGAGCAGAGGTCAAAAACTAGGGCCTGCCAGCAAGATGCAGTCCTAGTATCTTTGGTTGCATCCACTGTGTATGTGTATGTATGTGTGTGTAATTTTCAGTGGCTAAATGCAAAAAAAAAAAAAAAAATTCACGTAAATGCAGACTTTGTACTTCTCTTGAAATTAATCTGATGTTCTGGACCACAGTTCCATGAGCTGAGCTGAGGAAGCGGATTGCCTCTCCTGTGTGGGTCATCCACTCTCCAGTTCGCCAGTTTACTGTATTACCCCTAGCTTGCTTCTCTCATTCACCGCATTACCCACTGTAGCCTCCACAGACACCTGAGTTTCTACTTTAATGCCCAAGAATAGGTTCCCTGGAGAGAGATTGCAAAAATTATCAGTGCTTACAGACTGGGTCGCTTAAGCAACAAATTTTTTTTTCACAGTACTAGAGGCTGGAAGTTCAAAATCAAGGTTGCAGCGGGGTCAATTTTTGGTGAAACCTCTCTTCCCAGCTTGCAGGTGGCCACCTTCTTGCTGTGTCTTTACATGGCCTTTCCTCTATGCATGTGTTGGAAAGAGCTCTGTGGTGTCTCTTCCTCTTCTAATAAGGACTACCAATTCTGGTCTGTAGATTAGAGTCTCACCCTTATGACCTCATTGAATCTTAATTAACCTCCTTAAAGGTCCTTGCTTCCATTTTGGAATTAGGACTTCAGCCTGTGATTTTTTTTTTTAATTTTTCTAATGTTTATTTATATTTGAGACAGAGCGTGAGCAGGGGAGGGGCAGAGAGAAAGGAAGACACAGAATCTGAAGCAGGCTTCAGGCTCTGAACTGTCAGCACAGAGCCCGACATGGGGCTCAAACTCACAAACTGTGAGATCATGACCTGAGCCAGAGTTGGACATTTAACCGACTAAGCCACCCGGGCACCCCTTCAGCCTGTGATTTTGAGAGAACATGGTTTAGTTTGTAGTAATTTCTATTCAATCCTATTTATTTACTTGATTTTGAAATTCTTGCATCTGGATCAAACTCTTCCACCATTCCCAGACATGGTAGAAAGGAGACACTGTCTTTCACTTTTTAAATTTCCCTTTTTTCATTGTTTTTGTATTTTCTTTTCTCCTAACACTATTTACACTACTGTGCACTCATTCACAAAATATTTGTTTTATATTTTACTGTTGAACCATTTGAAAAGCTGCATTCCACATCCCACAGATCAGAATATCACAGTGTTGGTTTTTTTGCTTGTTTGTTTGTTTGTTTGTTTGTTTGTTTTCAGTGTAGTTGACACGCAGTGCTTCATTAGTTCCAGGTGTACAACTTAGTGATTCAGGAAGTCTTTTCATTATACTGTGCTTACCACAAGGTAGCTCCCATCTCTCGCCACACAACACTGTTATAGTCTCATTGACTGTATTCCCTGTGCTGTACCCTTTATTCTCCTGACTCTTCATTCCATAACTGGAAACCTGGATCTCCCACTCCCCTTCACCATTTTGCCCATCCCCCACTCCCATCCACTCTGTCAACCATCAGTTCTCTGTATTGGTAGGTCTGATTCAGCTTTTTGTTTGTTTATTCACTTGTTTGGTTTTTTTATATTCCACATTTAAGTGAAATCATCTGTCTTTGTCTGACTTATTTTAATTAGCATAATACCCTCTAGGTCCATCCATGTTGTCACAAATAAAAATACCATGTTCTTTTTTATTGCTGAATAATGTTCCATTGGGTAAATACACCACATCCTCTTTATCCATTCATCTGTCAGTGGACACTTGGGTGGCTTCAATATCTTGGCTATTGTAAATAATGTAAATAAGAGGTATATATCTCTTCAAATTAATGTTTTCGCTTTCTTTGGGTAAATTCCCAGTAGTGGAATTCTTGGATCATATCACAGCTTTCTTATGCATAAATTTCCTTCACCCCTTTCTTTGTCATTAAGGAATCTCATGTTATTTTTACACATACACACATGTTTTTTCCATCTAGTTTGATAAGAAAATATTCTGGCTTTTCCTGGGCATCTAATATTTTTCTAAGAGAAGTTAAATTTATTTTATTCTGTCCCTTCATCATAATAGAGAAGGAACCCTACCAGCTAAAGATTCATGTCTCTACATTATTTTGAGCATCTCCCTAATGTTTTTCTCTCAGATCCATCCATTGATCTCCCCTTTCTGTTCCCACTGCTACTGCCCTAGAGCAGAGCCTCATGTGGGCTATGGCAGCAGTCTTCTTACGGGCTCCTGTTTCTCATCTTTCCCTCCCGTAGTTCTGAAGTGGGCAAAGCGCAGAGCCGTGAGGACCGAGGACACACAATGGATATGCAGGGGAAGAAGAATGAGCAAACCAGTCAAAAGGTCACCCTAATAGAGGTAAGAGGAAAACCAGGAGAAAGTTGTAGCATGGAGTCAGCAGGGAAAGATTTAGGGAAGGCCTGGTCCGCCATCACAAATGCCAAATAAGTCATGGAGATGAAAAGTACAGGATAGGAAATAGAGTCCATAATATTGTGATACCATTTTTGGTAACAGGTGGCGACTACACTTATGATCATTGAATAATGGACAGCGTTGTTGAATCAATGTGTTGTACACCTGAAACTAATATAATATTTTCTGTTAATTATACTGCTATTAAAAATAAATAAACAATGACGAATGCCAAAGGGAGGAGAAGTAAAATAAGGACTTAAAAGTGCCCTTTCAGGATTTCCTGTCAAGAGGCCATTTATGACCTCCAAGAAGATAGTTTTGATGAGAGTCCTTGAATCAGACCGTCTCCAGTGCAGAGGGAAAAAATAATCAGAAGAGACTGCTTTTCCAAGAAGCTGTACTTCAAAGGAAAGAAAAGGCTGGGCAATAACCAGTAGAAAACACGGGATTTAGAGATCTTTGTAGAGAGGGGAATGAGGAGAAGAGTTACAAACTGAAAGGAAAGAGCCCCAGGGGAGGAGCCATTCAAGATAAAGGACAGGTGAATAATCCCTGGAGACCAGAGGAAATACACAGATTAGAATTTGAAACAAGGCAGGGTCACTTTTGTACTGAGATAGGCCAGTGAGACAAGTGTGTTTGAATGATGGTGTTTTCTTGTGGGGGATGGAATGTAGGAAGGTCAGGAAGACCTTTCTGAAGAAGAGGCCTCTGTTTTCTCGGTTAGGCAGTGGTGACATTTGTCTGCTAAACGTGAAATGTGTCCACTTTTGTGAAGTTGTCACTTAAAGGAAACCAGATTCAGAATTTTCATAAGTATTTTTAGATTTTAATTATAAAAAACTTAAATCTCCTTATACCAAAAGCATATAGATGAGGAGTTATACAATCATGGGTTAAGAAATGACTTTGTATCCTTGATAACAGAATCAGAAAACATTTTAAAACAAATTTTAATAATAAGAACTTCAAAATGATTTAAAGCAAAATCTAGAAACATATAATAACCCAGGATGAGGAAGAACTTCACAAGATATGTGACAGATAAAGAATTAATACCCTTAACATATTTTTAAAAAACTCTTAAAAATCAACAAAGAAAAGAAAAATTGGCAAAGGGCCTTCAGAGGACCTTCTTAAAGAAAATGAATATATGAAAAGTGTCTACCTTCCAGTGATCAAATAACAAAAATTAGTAAATGATACAGTATTTTTCCCCTCACAAAATGGCAACAAGTTTCAAACTTATAAAACCGATGGGTGCACTGAGTTTCCTCATACACTGCTGGTAATTGTATAAGATTCATCCATTCCCTGTGGGGATAGCTTGGTGATACTTCTTTTTTTTTTTTTAACTTGTCAAACTGTTCATGTCCTTTGATTTGACAGTTTTAGTTCTAGGAATCTATTATAGGAAAATGGTCAAGTATACATGGGCAGAATCAGTTAAAAGGCTGTTCCTTCAAGCAGTGTTTTAAAAATAGGAAGAAAGAATTAAATTTCTATGAATATAGAGTTGATTAAATTACAAAACATTTCTATAAGGGAATACCATGTGATACTATTTGTTACATTATTGAAGTATTTTCATAGACATGGAAAGATGTTTAAGTAGAAGAAAGACGGTTATGAAGTAGTTTGTATACAACATACTCAGTTGACTCTTGAACAACGCAGGGGTTAGGAGCACCAGTCCCTGCTTTATGCAGTCGAAAATCCGTGTATAACTTTGGTTCCCCCAGACAATAACAGCCTACTGTTGACCAGAATACTGATAACATAAATAGTCACTTAACTCATATTTTGTATGTTACATGTATCACATAGTGTTCTCTTACAATAAAGTAAGCTGGAGAAACAAAAACGTTACTAAGAAAATCATACAGAAGAGAAAATACATTTATATTACTGTACTAATCAATATCGTAAGTTCACATCGTGTTTACAAGATGAATCATCTGTCTGTACCTACATCATTATTGTCTTATATAAAACACTGTAGGTGTAATATGTATTACTAATACTGACATCAAAAATGAAAAGGTAATGTAAAAATCCATATTTATTTAAACGTATAACATTCATGCATTGATAACAGATGCAGCAATATGATTACTTTATGGTAGCCTAGTGTAATCATTGTAATTGCTTCACAGTCACCTGGCCTATACAGTAATAAATGAATTGTTATGGCCTACAGTACTGTAGTTCTCTTCCTTATACCAATTGGAAACACTGTTACATTTTTTTAAAAACAACTCGTGTGATGAAAGGCTGATACGCAGTTTCTCTTATTAGGAGAGAGAGAGAAGCATGCTGTACTGTAATATAATTGTTTGAAAACAGAGTTTTAAACAGGAATAAAACTCTCACATTATTAATTTTATTACATAGCACTGCCTATATAGTCTGTCCACTTCCATACAAGTGTTGCACATAATGTTCTACACAGTGAATACTTAAGCGATGATGATGATGATGATGATGATGACGACAACGACAGTTAATTAGATTTTCACGCAGGGTTAGTTGGTTAAGCATCTGACTTCGGCTTTAGGTCATGATCTCGCAGTTTGTGAGTTCGAGCCCTGCTTTGGGCTCTGTGCTGACAGCTCGGGATGAAGAACGCTTGAGTTCGGAACCATATTCCCTGGCTTCATGTCCTGTTTGGCTACTTTTGCTGTACATGACTTTAGGCAAGCTTCTTTCGCTCTTTGTTCTTCAGTTTTCTCATCTGTAAGTAGGGATAATACCTACCTCAAGGATTATTATGAGGAATAAATGAGTTAAGATGCATTGCACCCCACTTAGCCTGGTTCACTTCTCTTAAAGATGTTATCTACACGGCCTGCTTCACTGTGTCTCTGGAGGGTTCCCTCTCCGGAGGGTCCTCTGGCTGCTCTGTTTACTTCTCATAGTGCCATCTCCACCTGATGAATGTCACTTGTCCTACATCCTCTGCACGTGCAGGATGCAGCCCACTCACTTCCAGCTGCTCTTCTCTCCCTTCCCTTTTCTGTTTTTCTTCTTTGTTTTTGTTACCACTTTTATAAACTCCTCCTCTGACTCTGTTTTGCCTCGTTATTCTTCTAAGATCCTTTTACCTTCCCCATGGCCCCTTGCAGATGTTTATAGGGTTTCTCGGGCCCTGGTGCCCAGCATCCATTTGAGCCTTTACTACTTTCTTTTCCATTTTTATTGGGCCCTGGGCCCTAATTTGGGACAAGTTTTGTGTGCTTCCCATGTATACACACAGGGACAGAATGAATGACACCCTTTTCTGGCCCCAAGTGAGGTTGTACCTTGGCACACCACCTCTGTACCCTTTTACACTCTACTTCAGTTGCTTTCGTGAGCCTCACTTGGAACATTTTTGGACTTGTACATTTAATGCCACCTTATCTGTGCTAGCTCTGCTGAACAGATTTGAAGTCCGGAAACGGACTGACAGAGGATTTTCTTTCCCCTCGTGTATAAATGTCTTTCATCAAAAAAAGATAGCAAAAAAGATAGTTTATTTATTTAAGATTGAGCCTGCCCCTAAAAGCACAGATGTTGCCTAAGCCTCCTGTTGTGCTACCAGGGAAGGGGCTTAGGAAATGGTTACCCTGCCCTTTCGTGCCACGATGCCCTAGCCTCTACTTTTCCCAGGAGCGCTTGGTAGAATTGATCGCCACCTTAGCCACATTGCCATCACTCTCAGGCGGCATCTGCCTTCTGAGAGCAATCAAGCATGAAGCCCTTTCTGTTCAGAGGAAGGACAGCAACGTGTTTATCTACTTTCAGATACTCACCACTGGCACATGAATAATTGCAGTAAAGGGTGTCCGGTTCAACACGACTAGCTTATCTCCCCCTAGTTGTTGTGTCCTTCCTGCATGTTCTCTAAGAAGGTCCTTGTTTCATCCACGTATTGGTTCTTGATTTTCATTAGTGACATAATTTGATTTATTTCAAAGCTGCATCTAAATGCATAATTAACCATCACTACCTTTGTTAAAAATGACCCACACCATTTTTTGGTTTTATGCGAAAAATGTAATAGTTAACCCACTTTGTGAAAATAGACATAATCATTGACTAAATGAAAGAATGCTATTTAATAAGATGGTCTATACCCTTCCCATTTACTAACCTTGGAGCATCATCCATGACATTTTTTCCTCCAATGAATGAAGAGCTTTCCGAATTCTGATTGCCTGCTCTTAATTTCTGGAAGTTACTCCAGCTTTGGAGTGCTTAGGGTCTGTATTTGAGAAGTGTATTTCTTTTTCACTTGTCAGTGCTGGAGCAGGCCTTACGCAACCACTAACGGTGCCGAAAGTGTTAACAGTGTGTTCAAGAAGCACATTAGGAGATAGGTGATTAGTACTTTGGTCTTTCTTGGGTGTGTGTGTGTGTGAGTGTGTGTGTGTGTGTGTGTGTGTGTGTGTGTGTGTGTGTGTGTGTGTTACGCCATGTGCTTATTACCCACGTTGTTGCCAGGGCACACCAAGATTTGGTTGTGGCCAAAAGACATTGTCTAAGTTCATTTAGTACATTTTGTGTACTTTTCTCCTAGTAAAGAGTTGAAGAATGAAGAGACAACCAAATATACAGAAATGAAATGACAAGTTAAACCAAACGGAATTTCTCTTCAGAGTGAAGAACTTCCAGATACTAAGGAAGAAAGTAAGGCCCCACTACTCCTTGTCCTTATGAAAGAATCTAGAAAAATCAGAAGCGAGGTATGAGTAGAAAAATAAATGGGGCCTTTTGACCTTAATTATTTTAAACCATTGTGATTGTTGTTGATCCGAGTATCGGTCCTTATGTGTATTAGTTATTGCATCAGAATTACATTACCACCGTTGGAAAACCAATAAAGAAAAAAGAAAAAAACACAATTGCCACTCAGCCGAGATGAAGGAAAAGTGTTTGCACTGTCAGGATGTCCATTAAGCAGTCATTTAATATTCTTACATCTGTATTGTGATTGTATGTATGATGTTCTGTTCAGAATATGAAATACATGCTTTTGAAATTTAACTTTATTTAAGAGGGAAGCAGCTTCAGAATGTGTATTCAAAATGGTCCCAGTAAGAAAGACATTAAAAGGGAACAAATTTGTTAGTTTTGAATGAATCATATATGTAACTTGATACATACAAACTAAAAATGGCTTTTGGCAGCAGTGTTTCAAATTACTTTTTAAAAAGAGCACTTCATATTTAAGCATATAAGTAATTTGTAGACTTAACATTGTTTAATATTTATTTTAGTCTTAACATTTATTCTTAAATTATTACATTGCATTATTTATTTCTTGAGTTCCAGAACAATGGTATCATTACCATGTGACTATATATATATATATTTTTTGTGTGTGTGTGACTATATATTTTAAAGTCTGATGTTATAATAGAAAAGTTCATTTCTTTGGGTTTTTTTCTTGACTCTTCTCCTTTCTCAACTATGTGATTATAAGTCTGTCAATAAATATGTAATCCCACACAGGTCAAAACTAATAAAACCCAGAAAACTTAGTTACCAAATTAGACAATTGATTCCATTAAAGTAAGAAGTGAGAAAAACAGTGTTGAGCACTGAGGTGTAAATTTTGCCCAGATGTATACCCAATATAAAATATCTTCTAGTAAAAATGTATGTGACTCTTATCCCTGCACATGTTGTTGAGGCATGAAAATTGGTAAACATTCCCCTGCTGTGTAGAACTTAAAAGGGGGGAGCATTTTTGAAGGTGGTGAGTGGCATCAATGCCAGCCAAAACCCTCAGCGATCAGCACAGAAGTCTGTTCGGGTGGCACAGAGCCCCCAGTGTCCTGAGTGCACACATCTGTGCCTTCACGTACAGCCCGGCCCAAGCAGCTTGAGTCACCCTTGTAGAAGCTTGTTCTTTCTGTCTTGTGAATGCACTTGGTTATTAAAAAATAAAACTATGCATCTCTGCAGTTTCAGCGCATTGTTTTGAGATGCGTACTGATTCTCTGATTTCAGTTTTAATCACAAAGAATTTCAACAAGTTGCAGAAAGATTTTAAATCAAAACAAATGAAATATGTCAAGGGAGCTAAACATCTGCTGAGATCTCAATGTTCATATGAAAAATAAAGGGTTATTTTTATATCACAACTACTGAAGACAAAAATAACAATTGAGGCAAAACCAGGAAAAGTTGGTTTTACTCAAAGCCCAATCCTTCTCTCTTTTGTCCTGTTGACAAATGAGACTCCAGTTATGTCCACAAATAGATTAATAAAACATCTTTACCATTCTCTCAAACATGAGATGGGGTGGGGGCGATCATAAAAGTGCCCTCCAAATAGAAGTCCAAATTATAGTCAAGTAAAGGAATCGGACACAAGAATCTATTTGAAGATTCTAATACTGCACATTTTCTTAGTAACAAATGAGTTTTCTTTGTTTATCTTCATTCTGAAATCATTGAATTGTGTCCCATTTTATGAAGTCTCTTTTCTCCAAACAAGTAACATTTTGACACTATCTTTCTCTAGATCTAAATAATATTTTTAAGCCATTCATACCCATTTATTTCCCAATTGATTCTACTCTATCTTGAACATTAAACTTTTTTCAATATCAAAACTATATAGTGGATAAGATTTGCAAAGCTAGTACAACAATCAAGTTTTTAAAGGTTTAAGACATGAAATATTTTACACCATGATGCAAATAAATGTTTAAAATGCACATTTTAAATGAAATCAGTGTTTTTAAGTGACTAATACTTGGTACTTTTAAAACCTTATGTAAGGCTTCTTTCCAGAAAAGCAAATACTTGACCTTCATTTTAGTTTTAAGTTACAGGGAAGTCTTATTGCAAAAAGACGTTTTCACTTTAGGAAGCTCGACAAGAGTATATCTGGGAAATAATTTACCATTTCATAGCTTTATATGACATGTCACTTTAATTGTATATTTAACTCACAAATATTTTTGAGAGTTAGAGTTCTAGGACCTTTAAATTCAAGACCTTCAACTTGTTTTTTACGGATTTTATTTTTAAACAATCTCTACATCCAACATGGGGCTCCAACTTACAACTCCAAGGTCAAGAGTCACGTGCTCTACCGACTGAGCCAGCCAGGTGCCCCAAGACTTTAAACTTTTACATGTATTTAAATGATTTCCATCGAAGAGCCGTATCTGTTAAGTAAATTATGAGAACATTTTTCAACAGTCTGACTTTTTTAAGCTATGTATTTGTTGATTTCTGCTTCATTGAACTCAGGAACAGAAAATATTCCCCAAATCTTCGCCTTATGTATATGATCTCATTTACTCTTCACATCAAACCTATGAGGTAGGTAGACTATTACCTGCCCTACAAATAAGGAAACCAAGATTTTGAAGGTTAAGTAATTTGTCCAAGTGCACATGACCAGTGACGTCATCACAAGTTGTAAATGGAGATTGCCAGACTCTACTGGGAGGTCTCTGAAGGGCTGGATCTCAGTTGCTGTATAGAGTAAATGCCAGTAAATGCTTATTGTTGGAGACTCCAGCACAAGCTAGAAGAAAGAAGCAGTTTGGATGTACCCACAACCACACTCAGACTAGAAGCATCTAATATGTCTTTAATGCAACAGACACCCAAAAAAAAAAAATGAAATATGTCTGAGTTAACAAAAAATTTTTGAGCTGATAACTTTGTTTATCCCATAATTATTTTGATAAATCTTTACTCCGTACTACAATTCTTATATTTTCTTAAGAAAGATTCTGTGGAATCAAACTAATACATGTACAGTAAGATATTATTCAAGAAACAGAAAGGCTCCATTCCAGTCATATAAAAGATAATAAAAACATCAAGAGTCACGTCAATCAAAAGGCTCTGTTGACTGGAGAACTCAATCTATGGATGGACCCAATTATCTGCAGGAGAATTGATGTCAGCATCATTTAGGGTTAACAATGGACCAACTAGGCAGAAGCAGACAGCTACTCTCTGTAGAGACCCAGAAAGCAAACTTCGTAATGAGGCGCTTCATTCATCATACCCTTCTGCTCCAATTATTAAAGTGAATAGGAAATACTTTAAGTTAAGGCGGGAACTGGATAGCATAAAAACATTTGTTTTGTAAACACAAAGAATGCTTTTTTTCTAATGATCTTCTTCAAATCTACATCAAGCATATGTTCTCAGCACACTGTTTTCTAAAGTTGCTCTTCTGACACCTGAAACTCATTCTGATTATGGACGAATTATTTTTGTTATCTCAACGAGGGAGGCTAAGACTGCTAAGAATCTACAATTTTAATTCCTGTTTTCAATCTAAAAAGTGGAGGGAGGGTCATAAGTGCATATATAACCACAATACACGTCCCACCTCTGTCACCGATGTCAAAATGGCCCAAATATATACACTGCAGTGTCATTTCTACAAGTATTGAGTGAACAATCTAATTTAACTACTTCCAGTTCAGTTTTCCTTCATTCATCATTTGATCCTTGTCAAGAATTGTGAAAGAATATGGTGGAAGAAAATGTAGGAATGGTTTGCTTGTACAGTGTTTATATAAGTAAACTTCTGTATTGTCAATCATTTAAAATCGCTTGGAATGGAATGGAAATGATTTGCTCAGTTGAAGATGAGGAAAAGATAAAGTACAAAAGGAGAAAAGAGCAAGAAGGTGAGGAAAATAACTGCTGCCAGAGCAAAAATGAACTGAAGCTTGAGAAAAGCAGTCATGAGACAAAAGGAAGGTTCCCTGGAGAAAAGTGCGGTAGCTTCAGTTCAGTTTTTAAAGTGTTTTCAACTGACAATCAGTAGTTGATTTTTTTTTCTATTAAATTTGCTCACAGGGCCATTTTATATAAATGCCCCATGTAATTTTTTCTGAGCTGCAGTTCTTCAATTTAAAGTAAATGGAAGGTTTGGTTAAGCATAGTAATGTTTTTAACCATCCCTGCCTGTTCTGCTGAAGTTAATGTTCAGAAGTATCCGCAGATGCTACTTTTAGCAACTAAATATTTCCACGGTGGTAAAGAAATGTCAGTAAAATCTATGTACTTTAAGAACATCAAATTCTTATTATACTTATCATGTGTGCAGGCAGAGTACATAATAAACTCGTCTATAGCAGCTGTAAATTTCTGAGGATTTATCTAACCACAAATACATTGAAATGGGGAAATGGGGCTATATTAAACCATGCAAGATGCTGCTGGAGCTTTGCCATTTCTGCAACATCCTGTAATTAATTTATCATGACAGGTCTGGCAAACTGAAACATCCAATACACTTGCGACAGACTGTTATACCATAGTTGTTGGAGATCCTGCAGCCACATAAAGTGAAGGTAGATTTTTCTTTCAAATATGAATATAGTACTATTGTATTTAGGATGCCCTATAGCCAAGGACAGACTTGTCAATTTTGAATTTCAAAATAGAAGAACATCTAGAATATAGAACAGATCCTGGGCTGAGATAGTGAGTTTAGTCTGTTCTCTGCATTTTGTGGTCTTTTTCCTGAAGATGAATGGCCCTGGGTAGGAGACTGTACAGTCTGGTCAGCCCCTCCTGTGCATGGGTGCCTGGTGCTGGTTATGATGGGTTTCTCTCCTGGGAGGTTTGAGGGTCACTTCCCTCTTGGTAGTCTCTGGGACGCATCCTCTTCCTGAAAAGAAGACACAAGACCACTTCTTCCATCGGGGTGTCCTCCTTTTCTGAAAGCCACAATCCCGCCATTTTGTAAACTTAGAGCACAGATAAATTCAGACGTTATTCCTGCTCCAATCCAGAGAAAGAAAATAATGTAATAATGGTTTTGTGGGGGGTTTTGCCAAAATAGATTTTTCCTATAAAACAATGAGTTCTGGGATTGCCTGGCTGGCTCAAGTCACAAGAGCATGTGACTCTTGATCTAGGGTCGTGAGTTCAAACCCCCCATTGGGTGTAGAGTTTACTTTTTAAAAAGGTAATAAAAATTATATATAAAATCTTTTAAAAAGCAGCGAGTTGTTTGGCAGTTCCTATCAGTGTGAAAGAACGATCCGACTTTACTTGATGTGTCATTTGATAAAGGTGTTATAGTGGTTGATGTTAAGAGTGGATCTTAGTAAATAAGGCTCCTCCTTACTGGAGGAGTAGAGAGATACCACGTCTAAAAAATAAATCCACATTGATTCCATGTCCACAACCTTCCTCGTCCATGTTTTTTACAAGGTCAGAGTTCCTCCGATCACAAACAAGAGGTCCCAAGGAGGTCTTCCTTGAATCAGGAAATCTCAAAGGTGATAGGTCCCAGGTGGTAGAAGGTAAAATGGAAGCTGCTCAAGGGAAACAGGTGAGAAGTCAGGCAAAGGTAGTGGTTCTAGCCCAGTCACCAAACATTATGCTCCTTGTATTTTCTCTAGTTCTTGCCTTTCTCTTGGTCCTTACTACTGAAAATGGATCCTATCTCAGAGGACCTGAGAAGTTTGTTGCTTGGGCTTAAGTTTAAAAACAACAACAAACCTTGCATTCCCCCAAACAGAATAATCTGACGGAAGGTGAACAAGAGGGAATGTAGGAAAGCTTTTGCACCCTTCTGCCCCCCCGCCAACCCCTGAAAAGCTCCCTTCAGAGCTCTACTATGTAAAATTTTGGAAATGGGATGGACAGTATGTTTGTGTCCAAAAAATAAAACAAAGCCCCTTCTATTACACACCCCTGTTAGGTAACTTGTCCAGAATCACAGAAACCAAGGGCAGTACCCTGCCTTCTGCTGATTCCCCTCCTCTTACTGCTGCCTACTTGGTAACATTCTTACTTCACTTAAAGCTGAATGACTAAATCCTAATTCTGAAAGTGCCCTAAATCTTCTCAACCTCATCCGCAGCTGAAAGTGACCATCCCATGTAGAGCATGGTCTACATTCAGATAAATTTCCCTTAAAACTAGGTTATTACAGTGATGAATTAGAATGAGTGAGAGTTGGAAATAGGTAAGAGAGAGTGGAGAAGTGACATTTTTATGCATGTATGAGAAGAGAGGTTGTGTGTGTGTGTGTGTGTGTGTGTGTGTGTGTGTGTGTGTGTTTTCTATCTTGACAACTGGATACAGAGAAGAACTAATTCTGTTTATATATATCAAAAGCTGGATGGGACACCTGGGTGGCTTAATCAGTTGAGCATCTGTCTCTTGATTTCAGATCAGGTTGTGATCCCAGGATTGTGGGATCAAGTCCCTGCAACAGGCTCCACACTGCTTGAGATTCTCACTACCCCTCTCTCTTTGCCTCTCTCCCCAGCTCGCGCTCACTCACTCACTCTCTAAAATAAAATTTTAAAAAATTAAAAAGCTGGGATTATTAACTACCTTCCTAAATATATTTTTATAACTCAGGATCATCAATAGTTTTAACACTTTTAATATTTTTTTAAAAGTGTGCATGTATGTGCGCACACACACACATTCACTTATTCGACAGCACGTGATTGAATGTCTGGTTGTCAAGCATTGGACAGGAGCTGGATGGACAGTTGAACCAGGAGCCTCAACTCTTCTCTGCGTCTCACCTTGAAAATGTCATGTGTTTATTGCTGTTGTCACCCTACAGTGGTTTTCAGAGGACCTCCACAAACATCACCGAATTTGAGCCTCATTGTGTAACAACCTTCAGTACACAGAAAAGGCAGGACTCTTCCATTTTTCACACCAATTACAAGGGAGGTAAATGACTTGCCCAGCAACTGTTGATGAGAGTCCAGCTCTCCTTCTCCCAATGTTGTGTTCTTTCCAACTAGGAAAACTCCTCACTGACATCTGAAATATGTGGAAGTAAATTATGTGGAAAGCCAGGAAATATTTTCTATAGAAGAGGCACCTATAAATTAATAAGACTCATTTAGATGTGTCTTTTGGAATCGAATGATCTCCTTCTGAAGTCAGCTGTAAGATGTTTGTTTTTGCTGCCATCCAGTATTTATATATTTTAAATGCAAGCACTTAAAAATGAAGTTATAGGGGTGCCTGGGTGGATCATTCAGTTAGGCATCTGGCTCTTGGTTTCAGCTCAGGTCATGGTCTCATGGTTCAGGAGTTCAGGGCCTGCAGTGGCTCTGCCCTGATAGCTGACAGTGTGGAGTCTGCTTGGGATTCTCTCTACCTCTCTCTGCTCCTCCCATGCTCGCTCTCTCTCTCTCTCTCTCTCTCTCTCAACATAAATAAACATTTAAAAAATGAAGTTATAACAGTCCAAAACATGTAAAATACTTTTTAATTGTGTTTTATAGTCAAAAGAGGAAGAAAATGTACAGAAAATGCCAGGGTCCTTTTCCAAAACCTTTTCATAAACCAAGTAAAACAGAATCATTTCATGCATTGGACTTATAAGCCAAATGCTTATTGTTCAAGTTACCAAATACACTTTCTGTTAAAAGACAGTAACTCCCCATTTGATCTAGAACTTCATTAGATCAACTGAGCAACTTGGAGGCACCACAGAGTATTTTTATAAAATGCAAACCTGGCATGTCACACCCTGCTCAAAACCTCACTGGTGTCCCCATCCGCTGTCACTAAATCCATTCAGCTTTTCCTGTTTGCTTAGAATAATTCCTATAAATCAAGTCCTGTGCTCTGATCACAGCAAACCCAAAGGAAAGTCAGTGACTTCCAAAGTTGACAGCAAAAGTAAGAAACGGTTGGTATTCAAAAGACCAAGCAGCTGAGGACAGCAAAGACCTCCATGACCTGTCCCCTGCTGCCTCATCCCGTTTTGTGATTCACATGGATGTCCTCTGTTCACATTACGGCAAGACCCCAGTACTTCCTACAAAGCACGATTGCTGTTTCAAGCTCTTGGGTTGTGCCGTCAACCTGAAAACACTCTTCCACACCATGCCTTTGCTAAATATTGCCCTTCCGGTTTCATCTCAAATGTATGCACTAAGATCCCTTTCCCAATTAGTATCAATGGGTTAGTGACCTCCTCACTGTGCTCTCATAGCGTCCTAAAAATAATGTCTACCAAGAGACTTAACAGCCGACATCGAAACTGACAGTCTATCAATCAAGGTATTATTTAACATTAATATGTAATCTATTGGTCAATGTATTCTCTCCTATTTCTTGTGTGACTGAGATAATTCTTACAAATCTGTGCTTACGCTCAATATCACAGGATGTCCCCAAGTGGAATATAATCTTTGTAACAATTCTAAATACTCAGCGGGGATAGGGAATTTATGGAAGGAATCTACGAAAATGTCATTAGTCTTTCTGTAATACCTTTCTGTGGTCATAGCAGCGTTTCATCTTTTCTCCTTCTCTCTTTGCTTTCTCACACTCTCCCCTTTTCTTCTTCCCTGCCTAACATCAGCCAGTAGCATTCACCGAATTCAACATTAAACATTAAAACCATGACTGATCACATCTAAGTCTGCCTCCAAAGCCAGGGAATCCAAGATGGAGGACCTGTCCAGAAGGTGAGTTCTACTCAAGCCACATGTGCATTCTGAGCAACGCTGTATTTACATAAAAACACAATCTTGAAATGTGGATGGGACCCCTCCCTTTTTTTGTCTTTAATTTGTCTTACTGAGGCAAAGTATACAGAAGATTAAAACTGGTTTGCATAATATTTTGCATTCCCATTCATCTGAGGGGGAAAAAAACTTCAAAAGTCTTCTAAAATTTGTGTATCTGAACCTGTTGCCTGTGAATCCAATGCCTCGATCACTCTTTTCTTAAAATTTCAGTAGTTTTCTGAGAGAAATGATTCCTAGACTCATAGACCAAAGTCCACACTATGATTGTTGCTGAGTCTGAGCAACTCCTCATAAGAACTCCTGGCTTCATGTTATCTATTTTCATGCCTATAAGTGAATCCAGTCATTTTCATCACCCATGTTTTTATCATCTAAAAAAAAAAAAATCCTGAAAGCTTCACAAAGTCTTTGTTCAACAAGTAAGCCCAGTATCCAGCCCGGCAGTGTTTACCTAAAAAGTCTCAGGAGCTGCATGGAGACCCTGAGGCACAGGTGCACAAGTCAAACGCAGACCTGGCTGACTGGGGCAGGGGGCTGGGGCGCCACATCCTTTGGCATGGGTCCAGCTAAGGCAGGTCTGCTTATGGTCATGACACTGTGCACTCAGATTTCTAGGTGACTGATGTTAAAGATGCTGTTGAACACTTTTAACTTTTAGTCTTGATGTGCTTTTAACTTTTGATCTTCTAATTCTCCTTAGGATTAGTGTAACTGCTCCTGAGTATAAACAAGAGTCTGGTCAGCTTCTTGAGAATGTGGGCCATTGTGGGTAACCTCGCTGTGACACTCGCTCTGTCTACACAGCCAGGGAAATGTGATTTTGACATTTATCCTATTAAATAAATTGCTCATCAGCACTACTGGATTATTTCACTGAAAAATTTAACCATTTTAGTAGGCTGTAGCCACTGATTTCACAAAATAATTGTCATTATTCCTATTCACTCTGTCCTATGCACAGTCATAATTTAGCAGGAAAAGGAAAAGTTTATTATAATTATTCATTATTACAGACTAATTTTAACTATAGTTACCATTTGTTGAGCACAGGCTAGGCACAGGATTCCTTGTATGTATTATCTCAATTCAAAAAAATAAAAGGTAGGTATTATTACTCCCATTTAAAACAGAACAAAAACCCTACAGCTCAGAAAGGTAAAGCTGTGTATCTCAGATCACACAGCTTGTAAACTAGGGTATAAGGATTAGATAAGAAAGTTAAACATTTAATAATTTCCAAATTTCGAATGCCTTTTGCAGAACAATCTTCAACAAAATGGGTTGGTCAAAAAGAGTCTCGGTGTTGCATATTGCCCTGGAAATACGTCAACTTTTAGCATTTAAGTAAAATGCTGTATTTCCAAATTCCATATGCTACAGACATTATCCTAGTCCAAAAGGAATGACTGATAAAAGACTACCACCAATACATTTCACACCCTTGTGGGAATTGTGTCTTTTGGTGAAAGAAGAGGTTTGTGTATGATCTCCCTTCTCGATGCGTCCCCTCTCCAGTCTCCCTTCACTATCCTAGGGAGCCACGGATGGCCCATTCCGTTCTCATGGTCCCTGGGACGTCTCTCTCACGCAGCACTCTCACTGTACGTGTGAACTTGCTGTCTGAGTGTAGCATGAACTATCTTTTCATCAGTGATTCCAGGGCTTTACCTCAGGGCCAGGCACATAGTAGACACATTCAGTACTGAGCAAGGCAGATCACAGGTCCAAAGTCTTATTTTCTATACATCGGTAATTTGAGGACAAATTGTAGGTAGGGATATTACCATATCATAGAAAATATGCAGCACTGTCACACCATTACAAATTCCTGTGGATTTTTCTATTTCCTTTAGCAAATTTATTTATTCTCCCTTTCCTCCTCTCTACTCCCCTCTCTCTACCTCCCCCTTCTTTCTCTCTCTCCCTCTTTCTCCCTCTCTCTCTTTTTCTCTCCCCCCCCCCCCAGGACGCAGCTCACAGCAATGTCTTTTTAAACTCTTACATTCTCTTTATTTACAGTCAAAATTGTTTGCAATACTCCACACCTTCTGGCTTCCAGCTGGTACTTGTATTCAGGTGCAAACAAAAGCAAGACAAACACATATTGCATCTGTACCTTGAACCAGCCTCCATTCCAGGTGGTTGAAAGGACTCCCCGGGGCACCTGAAAATTCAGGTGGGGTGTCAGCAGTGTTTCAAGTCCAGCCCGCCTGTAATTCCCCTTTCGTCTTTGCTGCGGGGCAGTAAAGAGCTGGGTGCCCAGAACTGATCGCTCGGGTTCTGTCAGGTGTGTGCAGCAGCGAGGGGCAGGCTGATTTCCCGAAATACGTTCAGCCTTGGCTTCACCGAGGTCACAGCCAGAGGACTTCATGTGTCTAACACCGGTTCCCAAAGGGTATTTTCCTTCGGGACTGAAAGGGAAAATCCAAATTCCTATGGTTTTTCTCGTGAACTGTGCCATGGACAATCCACGGGGCCAGCCCTTTGGGAACCAGGGCACTCATCCACTCTCGGCCAGGTTGGGGGTGCCTGCTCGTTGGGTTCCGATTCTCCCTGCCACTCGCTGCTCATGGCTAGTTACCCTGTAGCCCCCATGGATCTCAGGGCACGTCAACACTTCCATTACAACTTTCTGGCCACGGGTTCGTAACATTAGCACCAATAATCACCTGGCAGGAAGAAAAAGATGCAGATGGCACAGTTAACAAGAAGGTAATGTGTGCAAGTAGTTATGTATTAGCTAATTATTTTCTGACTAGGAGAACCAGACACACCGTGGCAACACTTTTTCTAACCCCACAGCTTTAAGACTTTCCTAAGTGGAAAATGGATGTGAATCAGAAAGGAGGGTCAGTGAACTACCTACAACGTGAAGTGGGCTTAAAAAAGAAAGCTGTCCACTTTGGGTGTTTTAGTTGAGTTCCTTTCTGCCAAGAAATGAAGAAACTCCATAACACCTTACACAACACTTCCCGTTTTCTTAATTCTTCTAAAATTCTTTTATTTAAAGTTCAGTTTTAAAAATTGGCAAATCAAATAAGAAGGAAGTCCGTTTCCTTATGGCACAGCTTAATAAGAGACCCAGGATAAAGACTCGGGCTCTTCATTCCCAGCACGATGGGGGGGAAAACTTTACAAGATTTATGCAAAACTTCAAAGGAAGCCCCTCCCTACACACCCCTCCCCCTTGCGTGGGTGTTTCCTTCATCCCACTACCACCAGTGTTGGTTTTTATGTGAGCATAATTGTGCTTTTGTCTCAGAGTTGGCTCACCTCACCACACTCCAGCCTGAGATCCCCTGGCCCAAAGCCCAGGGTGGGGCTTTGCCCTCAGAACTGTAAATAATGGTAATTACCTTTACAAACTTAAAAAAAAAAAAAAAATCATTTTCCCAAGGCCAAGAATATCCAAAGTCTAGAGCATTCTATATAACCCCTGGTTCGAAAATCTGTTAGAATGAGAATGGTGATTAAAGAGTATCTCCCTCATGGAGAGACCAAAACCACAAGAAAATCCTGGGCGCTCAGCTGCCCCATGGGTCGATCCGGGCCTGTGAGTTTTCGGCTTCCACTCTCGTGGTGACATAAGTCCAAAGACAAGGGGTAAACATTGAAGCAGAATTTAGGATTTGTTCTCACCGCTCCCACAGAAGATTTTTGTGAATTGGGCTGAAGGAAAAACATATTCCAGACGCCTGCTAGAAACTCCCAGGGAGAAGAGTTTTGCCGCCGAACTCCAGACCGTGTTATTTCTGAGACATTACTTCCTACAGTATCTCTGTCTGGTTGACAGCACCTATTGTTCTGATTAAGTTGACATACATCCAACCTTTGCCTCATTAGATTATCACCATGGTGCTGAGGCTGTAATTTCTGCATAATCTTGGTATTTTATTTCATGCACAATCACTAGCAGCTGCTATCCATGTTTAAGATCAAAACAATTATTGGAAATTCAAAATTTTACAATTCAATAGCTTTTGGCCACATGACCATACCAAGACTCATACAAAAGTTTTGATATATGAATGAGGGAGATTGGTTTCCAGGCCACAGAGTTCCTTTGGTTATTTTACTTCCAGATTAACTGGTTTGAGTGTGGAGACCTGAACATCTGGACAGATGCCCTGAACCTAGCATGGACTCATTTCCAAGCCCATGTCGAGGCCACAGACCCAGACTAGGAAGCCTCTTGGGCATGTGTGACAGCTGGAAATTTGCTAAGACTCTTGAAGTGTCAGAGTTATCTGCATGTCATTTTTTCCATTCAGAAGTCAAACCATCGCTCCATGGCTGCGAGGGTTAAGGAGGTCATGCTCCGTGCTCATACCGTGGTGCATTCCGGGCATTTAAATTATTTAAAAATGTTCATCTGTGACGTCTCTGGTGCTGAGAGGAACTGATTTATAATACACCTACCAGAACGTGAAGCCCTCTGACCCACAATACTGTCTCTTCATTGACATCCTTGGCTCAGGACTCTGCTCCCGGGTGGGAGCTCAGGAGAACTTGTAATCAGCAGTAACAAACTTTTCTTCTCACTAGGAGGGCTCACGATTTAGGAGATAATTCCTCCGTTGCACTTGGCCTTGTTCCAAATGTTCAACTCTTGTGGAGGTTCTGAGAGCTATTCATGCCACCCTCACAATGTTTGTTCATGCATTTGTTAAAAATTGCCCTCATCCCTCTGTGATCCCTCAGTTCATCCCCCACGAAAGCTCCGAAGACTGCCATTATGCAGATGACCTATCTGTCTGGACTCTACACAAATTCAGCTCCTCCAAGGGGACTCCCCAAATGGCTAACGTCCTTGTGCACAACTATGAAAAGTAACCCCATGTGAGATGCGGTGGGAGTTGTCATGGGGGAAAGAAACAAACCAGCTCAACACCAGCGAGGCAAGGCTGTCCCGTTCGCCATCTTGGGAAGTTTGAAAACTAGGCTGCATGCCCGTGTCTCCTCTCTGCCGCTTACCCTCTAAGACAGCTCGTTTGATGGTGAAGGAAAAAAGTTGAGGGCAAACAGGAATTGGTTCTCTAGGTCAGGTACAAGACATATGACACACCTAGAGAATCCGACGCATGACATCACTCCCATTCCGGAAAAGCATCCACCTCTATCTGGGTGTCTGTCAGCACAAAAGGAGTACCTCAGCCCTGGCAACAAAGCTGGAGAGGCCTAGCGATAGTTTTCCAAAACTTTTGTCTAAAAGTGTTTAGTTCCTTCCTTCCCTGAAGGGAACACTGGTTTGAAGTAACGTTGCCATCCATTTCGGTTGGATTTCTTTCGAACGGACGGCGGGGTAGGAGTTATTTTCTAAACCATGGTCCTTGACTCTGGTTCATGTAGGAGAAAAAAGGGTTAAGTCCTCTGAGTAAAACATTGTCAATCACTAGTGACTGCCACCGAGATGAAAAACAAGCTGCACCTGTACATGGGCAATTTAAGAGATTCTGGTCAGCTATTTTTCTCTGGTGCTTTGTTCTGCCAGCTGCCTCTGTGCTTTGGATGCAGGTGGAAGCATGGACTTTGCTATCTATAAAAAAATTTAATGGTGAAGATCAACTTCCGCTTCGCCTCCCCAGGGATCAAAGTTTTGGGGCTTTTTTTTTTTTCCTCCCTTGCCCTGAAAGACTAGTCGAGCAAAGCGCAGCTCAGACAATGGGTATGTTGTCGAGATGCCCGTTCTCCCCCAGAAAAGTAGCAGGAGATCTCTTCGTGGGTTAGGACTTCTCTTCCCAGTGTGAAGGAAATAACGGAAACTGGGAGATGCATGCCTCCACAGGGTGAGGTCAAGCATCTGTTGAAAGGAGGGCTAGAGTTGACAGACAGCTGGGGAACCTCCTTATTGCCACTGCATTTCCCGTCAGCCGCCATCAGGATCCTGATGGGGAGCCGGTGGAGACGCCGTGGAAGTGACAGGCTCTGTGCCTGGGGGCGGGAAGGATGCTCCGACATACATGCGGCCTAATCTCTGTGGAAGCAGGGTGTCCAAATCTAATATCCTGTCAGATTACTTGCTGTCACACAATCAATGGCAAATAACATGTGTAGGTAGAAAAGCTTAAAAATCACACACTCTGGATGAGCTACTGCAAGAAACTCAGTGGCTTGTCTCACCAATGACGTTATCAAAGTTCTTGTATTCAGCATTTATTGCGTACCAGGTGCCAGGCACAGAATTAGTTATTGGACAGTGGTTCTTAATGGGCTGAACTGTGTCTCCCCAAAATTCATGTGTTTAATTCCTAATCCCTAATACATTGGAATGTGACTGTATTTGGAGATAGGACCTTCAAAGAGGTAATGCAATTAAAATGAGGCTATTCCGGTGAGTGCTCATCCAGTCTGACTAGTGTCTTCATAAGAAGAAGAAATTTGAACTCACAAAGAAGCACCAAGGGTCCATGCACGGAGGAAAGACCAAGGGGGCCACAGCAAGAAGGCAGCTGTCTATAAGCCAAGGAGAAAGGCCTCAGAAGAAACCAAATCTGCTGAATATCCAGTCTCCAGAACTGTGAGAAAATAAATACCTGTTGTTTAAGCCACCGCTGTCCCCATCAGCGGTGTTTTGTTATGGCAGCCTGAGTCGGCCATGACAGCAGCGAACAAGACAGGCTTCCAACCTGTTGAAGAACGCACAGTCTCATGCCCACATAAGCAAAGGAAAAAGGGAGGTGACTACAGGCACTTTTAAACATTGCCTAGACAGCCAGGGTCAGTAAAAGAACCAGGACTAGGAATTCCAGCTAATATTTAGACAGATATTGTTACGGCTCATGTGGCCATTACACTCTATGTTTGAATTAAGAGTTAAACAGTATTACCACTCTGCTTCAACCTGAGGAGGCAAGAGGTCTCACACTAATCGTGCAGTGGGGGAGGGAGAAAGTCTAACACATCTGATCTAAAAGGTTCAGTGCAAAAGAACCACGCGGCTAAATGCACGTTACGTGCAGACATCCGAAGTACGTGGACTTCGGCATTACCAGTAGAAGCAAAGGAAATCTGTATATTTTTATGTTCGCTACACAGTTGGCTTATTTTAGATTGTTTTCTTGAAAGTTGTTAGTTATTTCTTTCTAACCTGACTGCCCCATACTTATTGCCTCAAAGGAAGCATAACATAAGATAAAAATACAGAAGTTGCTATCCGGAGTTCAACAGGTTAAAACAGAGCTGAAAATAGCTCCTAGGCATGTCATATGGTTGGCTGACTATTTTAATCCTCTGATATGTAAGAGCAATGGAAATGCTCTAGACTGAATATCTACCAACTGTCCAAGAAGCTTTACTGTCCTCAAGATTTTTGAGCACGGTCACTAGGGGACTGAGTTTAGTTATTCCCAAAGGAAAACACAAAGTTGTTGTGTACTGACTGCGTAAAACGATGACAGATGCATACTTTCTGTTGTGTGGATAATATGCTCATTTTATGTTCAGATATTATGATTCTGTCCAAACAGGCAAGAACCCCTGTTGTATAGAAATGGAAGTAGGTAGGGTCTTAAATAAAGGAAGAAGTCACAACTTACAACTGCGACAGCTGTAATAGCTCTTCCCACCCCTGAGGGAGGTGTGGAGACCCAGCACTGGAACCCAGAATGAGGATTAGGTGAAAAGGCCAGGTGCAGGTGACGAGTTAAAATCTCTTTCTTGATCTTAAGTACAACTGCCAGGTAAAATTGGAGCCTCCCAGTCAAATCTGAATTTTAGATGAACAACAGACTGGTTTTAGTTATAAATATACCTCATGCAACATTTGGAACATGCGATATTTGGGCTATACTTATACTAAAAAAGTCTTTGTTATGTATCTGAAATCCAAATTTAACTGGGTGTCCTGTATTTTTATTTGCTAGATCTGGCCATGAGATCTTAATGGCAGACACAGCTTCGTTGTAGAAAGGAAGATTTGTTCCCTGTTCGTGGTGATGGGCCTAGAGCTGAGTCATGTCATCTGTGAAACTGCACCCATCTTTTGGGGTTAGACCTGAACAATTTCTCTACATGGAATGTGGTACCAGAGCCTGCAGGTCTAAAAAGATCAGAAAACCATACAACGTAAATCTGATAGATTACCCTTCTTGAGCTCTTTGGCATACTGTCTTTTTTACTTCTTTAGCATTTAATGAAGTCTTCTAGAATTCCAGGCTGTCTCAGCTGCTAAGGGGACAAACCTAAGGAAAGGATTTGGAGCCACACTATGGCAGAAGTTTTAAAAGCAAATCCTAGTCCCCCCCAAGAGGACAGCAACTGCTGCTATCAAGGAAACAGAATTGGAGCCATGGGGCCAGCTCCCCATCCCCACCTGGAAAGCTGTGGGGGCTTGTTTCATAGAGGGAAGCAAATGCTTCCCCAAGTGTGAAGAAATCACACAGAATGCAAAGGCTCCCTGGTTCTGTTGTGGCTGCTCCTTCCATCTTCAGGCAGGGGATTTCTTAATTTGTCAACTGACATTTCGAGAGAAACCAGCGTGTGCCAAGCACTGTGTCAGTCTGGAGATTTAACAGCCCCAGGCATCGCCTGCACCTCAGAGAGCCTCCATTGCACCGGGATCCCCACGCTGCTCTTAGACTCAGCCCTGGGCCAGGGCCTTGCTGTACAGTTTGCCGTCTGCATTGCCCCATGGAGGCCCATTCAATTCCCACCTACTCGCCTTCAGTATGGGGAACCAAGGGGTGCATTACAAATGCTCCTATTGTGCTTGGGTTCCCTTTCATAATTCACATAAGCCTGGATTTCATTACTTTGATTCCAGCTTGTTCACACACACAGCAACTCAGCCGGCCCCTCACCCCATGGCCATCCGGTCGGTTCCCACATTCTCATGGGTTCTAGGTATATTTGAGTAGAAGAACCATGTCCAGGGTAGCCCCCACTACCTGTCACTCTTTATCACGTTGCCCAATTTCATGGTCCTCACTGCACATATTACTATCTGGAATTATTTTATCTGTGTGTGTATGCATGTGTGTGTGTTTGTTGTATCTTCCTAAATAAGAATAAAAACATGGAGGAAGTGAATTGATCTTTCATTCACCATTGGACGTCCAAAGCCATTGAACAGTACGTGACTCATAGGCACTTAACAACCATTTATTTAATGGATGAGTGAGGGAACAAGCAAATTGCCTATTCTAGGCAACCTGTGACACATATAGGGTGGCTTTCATGCACTGAAACATGGCTGCACTTGAGAGATGTTAGCTGTCTTCTAAGGATGATGAATGTGTGCTCTGTTTTCTCATGGGCATATCTGGCACTGTATTTGTCTTCCTTATTGAGACCAGAGGCACCAGCTGGATATCCACACTAGGAGCCTGGGAATCAGCCTAGTCCCCTCCTTTTCTTTTTCCTCCCTCTACCTTGAAACTATAAACCAATACTGTTTCTTCTACTCAGTCATGAGACCCTGGCAAACTGCCTCTCTATTGTCATCCCTTTGGATAAGGTTAACCTTAGCCAAGGTTCTCCAGAGAAACAAAACTAATAAGGTCAATAGGATGTATGTGTATATAAGTGAGCCTGCTTCTCTTGCCCGCCCAAGAAGTTTGAGAGAACCCAATTCCCTACATTATGTCCCTTTCTAGTTGAAATACCTAAAGAGGTCACCACCACCACCACCACCCCCAGTTTTATTGACATATAACTGGCATGTAGCACTGTATAAGTTTAAGGCATACAGCATAATTAATCGACTTACATATATTGTGAAATGATCACCACAATAAGTTTAGTTAACATATATCGCTTCATATAGATAAGAAAGTGAAAGAAAGAAAGAAAGAAAACAAGAAAAGAAAAAGAAAAGAAAAGAAAAGAAAAGAAAAGAAAAGAAAAAAAGAAAAGAAAAGAAAGAAAAGAAAAAAGAAAAGAAAAGAAAAGAAAGGAAAAGTGTTTTCTTTGTGTTAAGAACTTTGGGCATTTACTTTCACAGCCACTTACAAATATATCACACAGCAATGTTAACTATAATGATTGTGTTGTGTGCCTTACATTCCCAGGACTTACTTATCTTATCACTGGAAGTTTGTAATTTTGACCCCCTTCACTGGGGACCTCAGTCTTTTCTCTTTTTTTTTTTTTTTAAATTTTTTTTTTTCAACGTTTTTATTTTATTTTTGGGACAGAGAGAGACAGCATGAACGGGGGAGGGGCAGAGAGAGAGGGAGACACAGAATCGGAAACAGGCTCCAGGCTCTGAGCCATCAGCCCAGAGCCTGACGCGGGGCTCGAACTCACGGACCGCGAGATCGTGACCTGGCTGAAGTCGGACGCTTAACCGACTGCGCCACCCAGGCGCCCCTTCAGTCTTTTCTCTTAAAGCCTCCTACTGATTGAATGAGGCCATCCTCCACATCATGGAGGGTAATCTGCTTTAGTCAAAGATTTAAATGTCAATCACATCTAAAAAGTACCTCCACAGCAACATCTAAACTGGTGTTTGACCAAACATTGGCTCCATAGCCCAGCCAAGCCCAAGCCATAGCCCAGACATAAAATGAACTGTCACAGATGCCTCTCTACCTCCATCCTAACATCCTCCAGTGTGCCCTCATTACTGCAATGGATGGAAAGCTATAAAATATATTTCTAAGACTCCCTTGCAACTAGAGTTCCCAACAGGGCTTGGGCTAGGAGGAGGGAGGTAAGGGCACCTCAGGCACAAAATTTAAGGGGACATCAAAAACTCAAGAATCCAGACAATGAATGCTAATGCAATATTTTTAAAAAATTAAAATGTAATGCAGTATTGCATTATGTATTACAACATTTTAATGTTCCTTTTTTCTTTGGCTCCAATATAGCTTGGCATGTCACTAGCTTCTTAATGTAATTCGGTTCCACCAATAAGATGCACTGATATGAAATCTGGAGAGCAGAAACGAGATGGAAGAGATCTTTCTATGCTGGTTTCTGTTGGCAAGCACAATTGTGCTCTAACACCTAGGCGCCTGCTGCAATAAAGTCTGCAAGGTGTGGACTGAGGCATGAATGTTTTGCTGTTGCAGATGGAGTGGGCACAGCGTAGCTCTAGAGCCCCTACTTGTGATGGCAACTCCTCTTATAGCGAGGGTAGGCTCTTCCTGAAATTGACAGTGCTGAACATGCCCTCTTAATTACCCCCTTTTCTTATCAAGAGGGGGGGTCCAATTCCCAGGTGGGCCGTTTTGCAATGTTGTTCATCCCAAACCTGGAGTCTACTTCTTCTGCCTTTCCAGAAATATTAGAAAGAACCCAATGCCCTACATCATGATCCTTTCTGGTTAAAATACCTAGAAAGGCTGCTGTTTCCTGTGCCTGGAACCCAACTGGTGCCATCACCTCTCTGAGATTCATCCCATCCTTTCCAGCCCCACCATTCTGCCCTTATTCAGGTCCCCTTCTTAATCACCCCACCCTCTCTAATATGGTTTTCATTTGACCTTCAATTTACCCTCTTTATATATTTCTTTTTCTGCATTCTCTACTCCCTACCCACATAGAATTGTTCTTCTCCCTGTGGGCTCACACTTTACCATGTAGATTCACCCTGTTGCTAAAGATTTAGGTAACATCAGCACATCTTGTGGGAAGTCCAATGTCAAAAATCCAATATGGAAAGTCTATAGAATTTCTTTAGATTCTCAGGGAACTTACATTAATTTCTTACTTTCTGTCTCCATTGAATCCTTCATTTCTTGATTTCATACATTCATATATTCTCACAAAGCTTTTTATGCATAGAAATTACTGAACACTTACATGCAAAGCAAACTCTTTTTTTAAGTTTATTTATTTTGGTGAGAGAAAGCAAATCGGGGGGTGGGGGCAAAGAGAGGGAGAATCCCAATGTGGGGCTCCAACTCAGGAACCATGAGACCATAGCCTGAGCTGAAGTCGAACACTTAACTGATTGAGCTACCCAAGTGCCCCACAAAGCAAAGTCTTAAAAAAAAGTCCTATATCTTCTCTGCCATGCTGCTCAGTAATCACTGATTTCATCCTTTCTTGTCTATTTGCTGCATCCCCCCAAGAAAGAAAGGGAAATTTTTCATTTTTCTAATGTTGTAAAACACTTTATTTCTTCTATCCTCTCCATATAGATTTTGTCCTATCGTTCTACATTCACCTGGCCAATCAAGGTTTTATTCCTGTAACATGACATTATTTCTCAAAGAAGACTTCTTGTAGAGCTTAGTTTGGAAATATGAGCTGATAAGAGCTAAATTACTCTGGATAATTGTATCAAGGTACTAGGAGTTCATGGGAGCAATCTGGGAGAAGTAAGAAAGACACAGGTGAGGAGAGGACCAGGAAAATAGTGACAGGCCAGGACACTTTGGGAGGTGGTCTGGCCAATGAGAATGGGAAAGGAAGGTGGGAAAGGACTTTCAAAAACAAAAAAAGTCCAGTGTTCAATTAAAGCACCACAGATGGAGATTGGGTGGCTTTTAGGAGCACCGGCTTCTTGGGTTGCTGACAGTTCTCCAAATTCAACTCGACCACCAACTAGCTCTGTGACTGGAAAATTCCTCAATCTCTTTCATTTCATTTCTTTTTTTTTTAAATATAAAATGTGGTAACAATTTTTTTAAATCTATTTCCAATGACTACTAAAATATTAAATAAGATAATATATGAAAAGCATCTGACAAAACAAACCAGTTGTCTGGAAATGTTGGCTATGGTGATGACATAAACAATGGTGAGCAAATGCCATTACTGCTGCCATGTAAATTGACATTATCTCCCTAAATCTTCGATTGCAAGTCTGTGAGTTGGTTAAAAAATACTAAAACAACCAAATTCCCCCATTCTGGTTGAAGCAGTCATGAAAACAAGGACAGGTGAATTTATAAACTGACCTAATGCAGCAGAAACAATTGCTCCTGGACACAAGCAGGCAAGCTCCTTGGGAAATAACTGAAACCTTGGAGTCTGACTTTCTAAGGCTGGGGATGGAGGCTCAGCCAGTTGCACCAGATCTGAAAGGGCAGGTACAACCCAGTTGTCATCTGAGTTAACTGTCCTTTGAGTAGTCCCTACAGAGATGCCACACATCGCAGGCCAGGCTGTCCTTTGTCACTTCTTATGGTTGTCACTGGCAGCGCTCCTGTGTTGAGAAGAATTCTCAAGTGATGGCCAACCTCAGCTTGAGCTGGTAGGGCCTTGACTGATCAAGGACATTTGTCTTGACCTGGAAATGTTCTATCCACGTCCAGAGTCAGCAAACTAAAGCCCACAGGTCAAGTCCGGTACACCACCTGTTTTTGTACGACCCATGAACTGAGAACACTTTTTACACTTCCAAATGGTTGAGAAACTTCATAAAAGAAATTTCATTGCTCATGAAAATGACCTGAAATTCAAATTTTAGTCCGAAGTGTTGAACTTGGTTAATTTAAAAAGTTGTGGAAAAATATTCCTTCACTTTTGTTATGAGAGAGCCTACATCATATTCTAGATTTTATCGCTTGGCTCAGAAAAACGAGTAAAATATTTACTGTCTGACCCTTTACAGAAAAAGTCTGTCACCCCTGTTTTACATAATCCAGAGGATTCCAAGACACTGCCACACTGTGCCTTCTTCCTCTCCGCCTCAAGGCAATGCTTGTTGTTTTTCACTCGATTTTATCACATACAAGTTGTGGGTGGGAACCCAAGAGGCCTATGGATTGATTTCCTTTCTTTTGGTAGAAAATTTGTTTCTTAAATTATCCCCTAGTGACAAGCACATGGTACGTCAAATAATGCAAGCCTGAGTGATTTTTTTTTCCTTTCATCAAATACTAAAAATGAGTTAGTAGTTCTCATCATCCTCTGCTTTAATGACTAAAATATAAGGTAGGCCCATGTCGTTGCCATGATGCAAGGTTCTTAGTATTTCCTCTGTTTTCAAGGTGACTGCCAAATCTGCTCTCCCTAACTTTTATTCTTTTCTTTCAAAAAATAAACACACAAAAAAAGAGATTTCTAAATTTTTTTTTTTCAACGTTTATTTATTTTTGGGACAGAGAGAGACAGAGCATGAACGGGGGAGGGGCAGAGAGAGAGGGAGACACAGAATCGGAAGCAGGCTCCAGGCTCTGAGCCATCAGCCCAGAGCCTGACGCGGGGCTCGAACTCACGGACCGCGAGATCGTGACCTGGCTGAAGTCGGACGCTTAACCGACTGCGCCACCCAGGCGCCCCCCCCCCAGAAAAAAAAAGAGATTTCTTATCTACTCACTACCACCCACCTCTCCGCTTTACTTTCAGATGCCTGAAAAGGATTTGCTTTCTCAGTAAGATCTAGGACCTGGGTACAGTATCTGCCCGGTGGGTGCAGTGTTCTTAGGTTGATGGCCTGGCACCTCTTCCCCAAACCCCAGGAAGGCAGGCACCTTCCCCTTCTCCCGGAAATACCGGGTGCCCTTTCTCCAGAAAAACTGTGTGAACTTTGAATTTTTTCAGTGCAATAATTTCCCTGATAATTACATTATAATATTAATGGAGCTTATCTTTGTTTCTGATAGCTCTTCAATTGGCATGGACTCCTGAAACTTTCTCTCTCTTGGCCCTGCCTACCCCCCATCAAATACGTAGTTAATCATCTGTTAACAAATACATAAGAGCTTGAATGGAGTTGCCTTTTTAAAAAGAAGCCTGTGGAGATTCTTTCAGAGGAGAGAAAAATCCTTTACAAAGTGAATAATAATACCCTAATTATATGTTCTGGGGATTTTGACTTTCTTCTTCAGATTTTCTTAGGGTTTGCGCCACGGTAACAATATTCCTTCTTTCTGAGCACTTCTTTGCTGAAGCCTATTTACTCATTCACCAACCACTTACTTCATTTTTCTTAATTGATTTTACAAAAACAATAGAAGCTCTTTTTGACAAGTCCAACAATAGAGTTACATAAGTTATAAGTTTTAAAGAAAATCACTCTTCCCTCCTTCCTCCAATCTTGCTCACGGCTTAACAGAAGATTGAATTTAGGATCTCTTCCATCCACTTGGCTATATTTAGACAAAAACAAATGTGAAGAGTTATTTTCTGTACCTTTTTCAAAAAAATAGATACATATCACTCTGAGGTTATAATCGTGTGGGTCTAACTCATTCTTCTTAGTAGTTGACGTTATTCCATTGTAGAGCTGTTGATGTTTTTGTGGAAAGACTTTCAATTCAACATTTACTTTGCACAAAATAAATGCCAGACCCTTCAATAAATTCTGGAGAGAGAAAAATGAACAACACCTCACATTCGATGTGAAAGTCAAGGACCTATAGGGGAAATTAAACAAATGACTGTATGTCAACATGATATGCTACAACAGAGGAGTGGACAGTCATACAGAAAATGAACAGAGAACTTGGAGGGGGATTCAGAATATTCTGGAGATAAAAGTGACAGATAAGGGGGGAAGGCCCAGGCTTAGGGAAGAGCATGTGCAAAGTCAAGGAAGCTTGAAGGAGCATGGCACTCTCAGGAAACAGGCTAATGCACAGTGTGGAGCAGATGGAAAAGGGCAGAATGGTAGGTTGGCACCAAAGTGAATGGACTTGTATACCAAGCTAGTGTGGACTCAGCCAATGGGCTGAGAGTAAAGGGGGAATGTTGTAAGGGTTTTAAGCAGGAGACTGGATCCTGTCTTTAGAAAGATGTCTGGAGAGCATCTGGAGGATGAATTTGTGAGGGAAGACCAACTGTAATAGGAAGTCACAAGAAGCAGTTGACATGGGGCACCTGGGTGGCTCAGCTGATTAAGCGTCTGACTCTTGATCTCAGCTCAGGTCATGATCTCATGGGTCATGAGATGAAGTCCTCCGACTCGGGTTCTGGGCTGACAGAAGGAGCCTGCTTGGGATTCTCTCTCTGCATCTCTGCATCTCTCTCTCTCTTTATCTCTCTCTCTCTCAAAACAAATAAATTAACTTAAATTTTTTTTAAAAAAGCAATTGACATAATCTAGTCAGAAGGGGTGATGGTCTGAGGCAGGGCGGTGGCCAGAGAACAGAGGGGAGAGGATGGGAATTAACTCTTTGAGGTGAACCCAGTAGGACCTGTGGGTAGACTGAAGGCATGACAGGGCAGGAGGGCTTTTAGCTGGGCAGTCAGATGTACCCATGGAAAGAAACACAGGGAGGCAGGCCTGCCCAGGAGAGGTGATGGCTTCAGTTTTGCACACGTTGAGTTTGAGGGGCCTGTGGAAACATCTTGGGCTTTTTGAACATTTTCCAAATACGTGGCAATGATGGCCCTCCTGAAGTACTTCATTTAACTCTGTGATAGGTTTTCCCCTTTCACAGAGAGAAACGAATGAAATGACTCAGTAGGGTTCCAAGCAAGACTCCAGTCCAGGAGGTGGGAGCTATACAGCAGCAGGGACTCTTCTAGCACACTCAGTGCCTCTGAGGTAATTCACAAAGGGCCTCTTCTAGCTGACACACTGAAAACATGTGGCCCTCTGGGTAGATCAGTAAGTACATGGTATCCTTCCAGTAGGCTGAGGTACACATGCCAGGAGGCATGGCCAGGATGATGGACTGTGGGTAAGATCCCACTGTGCCACCCTCATCAGTCAAGCACTTGTGTGCAGGTCCCAGTCTGCCCATTTATAGGAGAATCCCCAAAGGCAGCCTGTCCCTAATGAGTATTTCCTCTGGAGTGACCATGATCACCAATTACGTCCTAATTGCCAAATCCAACCAATGTTTGTCATTCCACATCTTACCTCACTCAGTAAGCACACAACACTCCACAAAATGACAAGTACATTGGATGTCAGAGACACCATAATGAGCAAGACTTGCTCTCAAGATACTCTTGGACCAGGGGCACCCGGGTGGCTCAATCGGTTAAGCGGCCGACTTCAGGTCAGGTCATGATCTCGTGGTCCGTGAGTTCGAGCCCCGCGTCGGGCTCTGTGCTGACAGCTCAGAGCCTGGAGCCTGCTTTGGATTCTGTGTCTCCCTCTCCTTCGGCCCCTCCCCTACTCATGCTCTGTCTCTCTCTCTCTCTCTCTCTCTCTCTCTGTCAAACATAAACATTAAAAATTAAAAAAAAAATACTCTTGGACCACTATGGAAGTCTGAAGTGACAACCCCCAAATCCCATTACCGCAAGATGAATGCTTCCATGCCGATAGGTACAAAGTATAGCAGTGTGACAAAAATAAAAGCTCCTTTGGGTGGGGTTACAGAAAGCTTCAGGGGGCAAACTGCAGAGACTTTTCTGGGGTAAGCAGGAATCTCCAAGAGGGACAGGCTTCCTAGAAGGATCTTCCACTGAAGGGGAAGCCTACGGTTGCCAGATACAGCCAGGAAATTGGCTCCATCAGAACCATCTGTAAAGCTTTTTAGGGTCCCAACAAGGTGAATCTCTGCAACTTAAAAAATCTGACGGCGTCAGGAAAATTACAGAATTTATCCTGGGAGAATAGCACTCTTTCTTTTGGGGACATTCACTAATATTGTTTTTGAAGTATAAGGCCCGGGAGCTTAGCTGGAGGAAGAGACTAATGCAAAAGGGCTAAGCTGCCCTGCAAGATGAGAGGGGGTGCAGAGGAAGGCACCTTCAATTTTTGCACCTTCTGGATTGTGCCCAGAGGAAGATCTTCAATAGAAGATGATTTTGGAGAGTTGGAGAGGAGGGAAATGTCTTATCAGCTTGGGCTGCTATAACAAATCAGCACAGAGTGGGGGGCTTAAACAACAAACATTTCTCTCTCACAGTTCTGGAGGTTGGTAAGTCTAAGATTAAATTGCTGGTGGATTCAGTTCCTGGCAAGGGCCTGCTTCCTGTGTGTAGATAGCAGCCTTCTTGCTGTGTCCTCACATGGCACTTGTAAGGGACGAATCCCACCATGAGGCTTCATTCTCCTGACCTCATCTAAACCTAATCAGCTCCCAAGACTCTACCTCCAAATATATATTCGCCATATTAGGGGTTAGGGCTTCAACGTAAGAATTTGAGGGAAAACACAAACATCCCATTGATAACAGGAAGGAGCTTGAAACCGAGGAAGAGAAAGCCAGAGAAGACGGGAAGAAGGCCCTCTGGGGCAGGACATGGGTAAGGTCAGGGAATAAGGACAGTGATAACCATCCAGTTACTCCTCTAATAATGAGAAGGGCCACGTCATTTGGGGAGCAATGCTGTCTGATATTAAACACTACTTCGTTTCGTATTTTGCACTGTCATTAGTCTTGCTGTTAGTTAAGGTTTATTAACCGCTAATGAAGCATCAGCTGGTGGTGGTGAGGCCCTGGGAAAAGGAGGAGGAGGAGGGTCAGTCGGAACAAAGAAGGGATAGGGAGACACCAAACAGTTGGAGGGAAAGGTTGAAGACAGGAGCTCTGAGTTGAGGTAATGAGAAAAGGAAAAAAAAAAAAAAAAAGTAAAATCTCAGACTCTCCTTCCCTTCGACCCAGGAACCCTCAGAGGCATTTAGGAGGGAAATTAAATTCCTCCTATTATTATATTAAATAATAATATATTATTTGGAAATAATATATAATAATATATCATGAAAGTTGGAGTCCTTTCATGTGGTTGTAGTTCTTTCTCTGAATCCAAAAAGCTGGAGGACTTGAAAAGTGAAATATAAATACCGATTTCCTTTCTGTGTCTGTCTGCTCTAGAGAATTCTGATTCCCAAGGTTTGTGGTAGGGTTAGGTGCCCGGATGGCTCTGATGGGTCACTACGGCCCCCGGGGCCACTGCCATTGGCTGTGGAGGCCAGCAGAGTTTCAAGGAGGTGGGTTTGCTTTAGAAAACGCATCTTGGTTGCCCCGGTGATGGTGGGACGGTGGGGCAAAGCTTGGTTCTATCAGGAGAACTGCGATCACCTGACTCTGGACCTTCCCCAGGCCTCCTGTGGCACACAGGCTCTCAGGGCACCTGTCGTGCGTCCTGTCGTTTTGTGTTACCACTTTCTTAGAGGGAGCCCTCTCCTTGACAGCAGAGTGTCTTTCATTTGTAATTCCCGTTGATTGTTGTCGAAGGAAAACAAAAACCAGCATGTTTGTCTTTCATTAGCCTGCGCGCCCCACCCCCCACCACCCCGGGAGACAGGGACAGAGCCAAGGCCACGTGGACCTAGTATTTGACTACCGTCTTTGGAATCCTGCTAGCTTCTAGCTTTTATATCTTATCAGAAAGCCAGGAAATTGCTAAAGCAAACACCCCCTTTTTGCATTAGGCTAGGCCCAGCTCGAGTTTCAAAAGAAGAGCCTGGCTCCTTCCCCAGGAACATGCTCCAGTGTTTCCCCCACTTTCCAGTAAAATGCAGAAAACAATTGGGGATGCTGCTGTGCTAACACAATGACATTAGAAATGTGTACTTAGTTAAAGCTGAGAATACTAGGTACCCTCCTTTAGGGGGTTTTCTCCCCTTAAAAATGTGTCTTGTGCTCTAAATTTAAGGGACAGAATGTAACAATTAATGAGCACAATACAAGGAACCGTCTTCTAGAGCCATGCAGCCCCCACCCCGTGCACCTCCCTTTTGAATGTAAATGTGGGCAATACCAGGAACCCAGCCGGGCACTGTGTTTGTGCTGTCTGGGTATCTCCACTCTGTCTGTTTGGAGTCTTAGGTAAACACGCCCCCAGCCACAGAGCGTGGCCACGTGTCAGCGCTGCGGCCTCTTCCACCAAAGCGCCTCCTCTGTAAATTCTGATTAGCATCTCTCGAACCCATTGTAAGCTTGCAGAGTCCAAGAACAAAAGACGCTGTACCGGAACTCAAAACAGTAAGTGCGTTTACCCAGGAGCAGCTTTTGGTACATCATTCTTTTCCAAACATCAGCAGAAAACCTGTACGTAAAGGGTCATCTCACTTCATGATATGAAGCTCTGTACAGGATAGGTTGGGCGTCTGTAAATGGGGTGTTGTCAATCGTATCTCATCCTTCTGCCCCAGTGGGAAGTAATACACGTATTACACATAAACACACGCCTCGTTATACGAGTGTGACACAACATGCTAACATTTGTACTATTAATAACGAGCACTCAAAATGCTAATTGTCATTTTTCAGGGTCCGGAGCATTTGTTTCAGGAGAACAAGGCCACAGCTCACATTGTTCTCACAGTATGGCCAGCAGCTGGCTTTACCACAATGGGGCCCATTGTTGGGTAAATGGAGTCCCTCAGGTGAATGTAATTATGCAAATCCTTCCAGAACCACCAGCACTCTCTTGGCCCTCTCCCCGGTGGCCTCCCACCACTGGGAACACTGTCACTTTTCATTACGGGAGGCCTCGGAGGCCTCGCTTGTGTGCTGGGAGTGTCCACCCCACCGGGCCCACTAAGGAGCTCCCCAGGAGACCAAATCCTTTCCGCTGACACATTTCTCCACATGTGTCAAACATTAAAAAACATACCTTTAATTCCCTAAAGTGCACACAGGTAATTCTAATGCCAGAGGCGAGAAAGGTAGGATAAGGTCCTTTGCGAAATGTGATGCAAGTTATATAGACCCATGGTCAAGTGCTATACACGCCGTGCGCGCGCGTGCGCACACACACGCACGCACACACACACTCTTCATTCGCTCTAGGACACTAGCATCCCCAATCCACAGACATAAGCAAACTGAGCTGTTTTTTGTAATTGTTTTAACATTTATTAATTTTTGAGAGACAGAGAGAGACAGAGGTGAGCGGGGGAGAGGCAGAGAGAGAGGGAGACACAGAATCCGAAGCGGCTCCAGGCTCTAGGCTGTCAGTGCAGAGCCCCGCGCAGGGCTCGAACCCTGAGATGATGACCTGAGCCGAAGTCAGAGGGTTAACCCACTGAGCCACCCAGGTGCCCCTATTATTGCTTATTTATTAACACAACTATACACATACCTAGAAATAGGGAACCTGGACAAAAAGATCTCTTGAAAGTCCCCACCCTTTTAAATTTACATGAGTCACTCCGTGTGCAGGGGTCAGTTTTTCCACATTTTTGGTGATTTCCCACAGTCACCAAAATAGAACTCTGCCTGCAAGTGGGTCCCACACAAATGTTGAGGGAACACAAACTCAAAGTAACCTCTGTTTACTTTTGAGAACTAGCTCAATGAAATAAGAACATTAGTTTAATTATCATATATTATTAATGAATAACACTTTATTTCTCAACAAGGAAATAAATCCATCAGAGACGGGCCCTAACGTGGAGCAGATCCAGGGGACTCCTGTCGTTCATGACCTCTTCTCTGATTCTCCCTCGTGGAGAGAGCTTGGCCACAGTGACTACAGGCCCAGGAGTTTGGAGCCGGTGAAGCCGGAATATCAATCATCAGGATTCTAATGAAGAATCCTTGGCTGAAAAAGCCACCGGTAAAAGCTACCAACACATCATGTCACGGCATATCCTGTAGTCACCCCTAGAAGTACCTGGTGTGTTGTGAAATGTTTACATGTGAGATAGGAAAACAACTGAAATAGTGAAAAAACCTACTTTTACCCAGGAGACAGCCTCCGTGATGCAGACAAGGAATTAGATCCAATATTCTACATATAAAACACAATTTCTCATCTTTGTGACTAATTATATACATGGATTTTAAACAATTCTGGCCACAAAACTGTCCTGACAGTCAGGATTCTTGCCCTGTTCCGGTCTATTGTTCCTATCAGTTTCTGTAAGATAGTGAATTCTTGACCAAGAACCAAATCACATCAGCTATACAACATAGAATAGCTATACAATATACAATATAGAATAGCAAATGAGCCAGATCTGCACTAAAAGTATTTAAAAAAATTTTTTTAAGGTTTATTCATTTTTCAGAGACAGAGCATGAGTGGGGGAGGGGCAGAGAGAGAGGGAGACAGAATCTGAAACAGGCTCTATCTAGGCTCTGAGCTGTCAGCACAGAGCCTGATGCGGGGCCCAAACTCACGGGGTGGGGGGCCTGAACTCACGGAGGACGAGATCATGACCTGAGCGGAAGCTGGACGCTTAACCGACTGAGCCGCCCAGGCGCCCCTGCACTAAAAGTATTTTTAAGACCCATAGTTAGTTATGTATATAACATTCTTATTGTAGTAACGCCTTGCTAACCAACAACCACTGCTTTCTCCAGGGCTCCTTTCCAGGGCCGGTGGCATTGCGTTCTGGGAGACCAAGGCTGAGCTAAGGCAATCGAATGCTGACCCCAGAAAGCTAAATCACACCTCGCCTTTCAAGATACTCTAAAACCATCAACGTGAGTGCTTAAAAAAAAACCCAACCCCCCCATCTCAACGTTAAAAATTTTAATAACCTGTCAAAAAGACAGTTTTGTAACTATAGGAGTAGGAGGCAGGAAATAGAAATCTTTTTCTTTTGTTGTAGTTTGAGGCTTAAGTATTGAAAGGAAACAGGCACTTGTAGCTTTTCACAGCTGAGGAGGCCAAAGCGGGCATGGTTGTAAATCTGACATCTCTTCCGCCTGAAGGTGTCAGCTCAGAAACACTGCTGCCCATTGATCCCAGGGCAGAGCAGTGGTTTCTTGGGTTGTTGGAGGGGTTTTTTTGGCTGCCAGGATGACAGCAATGGAAAGCCTACAAATGACAACCGAACAACAGAAAAATTCCACCATGTTGTTATTAATCATTAAAAAGGAAAGCCTGTTCCCTGACACTCGTAGGAAAAACCAGCAGCCGGGAGTCAATCCTTTCGCTTCCCTCCCCTCTGACCAAACCCAGGAACCAAAGCAATCAGACAAGTGTAAGATGGATGTGAAGGGGGAGAAAGCCAGTCCAAAGGCCAGATCTTCCCATTTTCTTAGAAAAAGTATCTTTGTAACTAGGGAGGAGTACACCCCTAACAGATAGAGGCTAGTGGAGCAGAAGGTTCAATGGAGTGACCAATAAATAGTTTATTATTTGATGGTGGTGATTAATACAACAAAGTGCCGATAAGTAACTCAATACTCAAACCCAGTTCGGGAGATTTTATCAAGTGCTTTTTTTGAAGCTTGTGTGAAAATATGAACATTTACCTGAATAGTCTTTCCTCGTGTGTATATGGAAAGTGGATGCTCTTGGGTATCCCCTGGCTTAAAATAAATAAGCAAATAAAGCAGTTTAGTTCACTTTCTCCTATTCTTTTCTTTGTTATTCCTATTCCAGAAACTTCCAGGGTCAATTCAAAGCTGCTCTCTCCTCTGTATGAACAATGAAGAATGTGGCTACCTGCCAGCCTGGGCGCATTCATGACTGAAAGCATCATGTGTCTCCTGAGCATTAGCTATGCTTTATTATTAGTGTTAAGGACAGTAGGAACATGTGGAAGATGGAAACTAAATCCCAACTATTTTCCCTTTTGAAATTTCTCTTCTAATCCTAATGGTGTACATGCTCATTTTTGCTTGGTAACCCACTGTGTGCAAAAGGACACGTCCTGCTTTCTTTTACTGAACATTAGTTACATAGCAAGTGTTTTCCTTGCTTTTTGTAGGGTACACTTTGTTTCAAATGGCTGCATTGTGCCATAATTTAATTAATGCCTTATTTTTTCTTCCTTCCTTTCTTCATTCCAATTTCTTAACTTCCTACCCACCTTCTTTCTTACCTTTCTTATCATAAATCCTATGGCTTCTTATTTATTTTGGCTTTTTTTTTTTTTGACCAAGTTATCCGATGTGGGATTACCGTCTCAAGGCAAACAATGCTTTTATTATTCTTTATACGTGATGCTAATTTGTTTTCCAAAATAGTTGCAGCCATTCACACTGTCAGCGAGGGTATAGGAGTACATCCAATCCCCTAAACCTTTTCTACCAGTGTGAGGGATGTCTGAATTGCCAAAAACATCCTTGTTGCTATTTTTATGTATATTTTTATTTTTAGCAAGGTTGCTAATTTTAAATTTTTGTTAACTATATTTCCTGTTATTCAGCTAATTCATTTATCTACTGCATTTTTTAATGAATTCTTTAAAAAATAAAAAATTTGCTATATTTGGGGCACCTGGCTGGCTCAGTCAGTAGAACATGCGACTCTTGATCTCAGGGTTGTGAGTTTGGGCCCCATATTGGATGTGAAGACTGCTTAAAAAAAAAAAAAAAAGAATTTGCTGTATTTATCATATTTGCTGTATACATCTTTTCACAGCCTTTGTATGCCTTTCTACTTTAGTTGAAGAAGACTTTTTCTTTCTTTTTTTTTCTTTTGCAGATGTAAATGTTTTCAAAGTCTCTTTACCTAAATCTGTTGACTTTTGGTTTTGTGAGTCAATCCTTTACTTCTAAGGTTAATAAAACAATCCAGAATTTAGATATTGGATATTCAATTCTTACTCTATAAAATATTTAGTTTTTTAAATTATATTATCTAGTGTGTCACACAGGTATAGATGGATTTTCTGCACCAATCTCTAACCACTAACCACTGTCCCTTTCCTTCCTTGTCATTTTATGAGACCTCCTTTGTGATAAAGTTCTTATCACTATGATGCTATCCCAACCCAGTGCTACAGGATTATTGCTGGCTCTCCTTCCTACTTTTTTTCCTTTCCCGAATATTCCTTGATATTTTTTTACTTATTCCTTCTTTGAAATAAAATTTAAAATGGTATTATCAGGTTTAAATACATCATGTTGGGATTTGACGGTATTTCTTTAAACCGGAGAAATTATTTCTTTTATTACTTGGGATAAGATGACATATGGTGACTGGGATATTTTAGCAACAGTTGTCTGGAGCCGAACTGGGTTACATGACTTTTTCTCAGAACAGCCTGCCAGCATAAATTATAGCCAAGGAAAGGATTCCAGATCCATATTTGGGGGAAATGTCAACAATCAGGTCCAAAGGGAGAGAGTTAGTCTTGAAAGACAGAAAGGATATTGAGACATCAAGAACCAGAGCGCCTGGGTGGCTCAATCAGTGGGGTCTGACTTTGGCTCAGGTCATGATCTCACGTTTCATGAGTTTGAGCCCTGAGTTGGGCTGTCTGCTGTCAGCACAGAGCCCACTTCAGATCCTCGGTGCCCCCCTCTCTCTGTCCCACCCCCACTCACTATCTCTCTCTCTCTAATAAATAAACATTAAAAAAAGAAAAGAAAAGAAATCTAGAATCCAGGAAAGCGATAATAAAGCAGAAAAGAAATCATTATATGGCCACTGATGTATAACCAAACTCTTGGTTTTCTATAAATGCATTGCATTTTCCTTTATGTTAGCAGGGTCATCTGTGTCTGGCCGTGAATTTTATAAACTAGAAAGAGGCTTTTATAACCCCGTGAAAACTGTGTCAATGACATCCAAGCATCTGTCGGATTTGCATAGTGTCTGATGTGTTGTGCAGGAATCGGCCACAAATTGTCAGATTGCATCACAATTGCCTCATTACAGATTTTTGAATAAGCTGAGGAAACATTTACTTTGTGATATCCTGCAGTGTTTTGTTTTGGAAATGTGTATTCGTGGAATCAACTATAAGTCATAATATTTACCTTTAACTGTTTTCCAACTTAAAAACATTTTTTAAATTTATTTTTTCTTTTAGAGAGAGAGCACAAGTGGGGGAAAGAGGCAGAGAGAGAGAGAGAGAGAGAGAGAGAGAGAGAATTTTAAGCAGACCCCATGCTCAGCATGGAGCCTGATGCAGGGCTTGATCTCATGGACCATGAGATCATGACCTGAGCTGAAATCAAGAGTCAGACACTCAACCAACTGAGCCATCCAGGCATCCCTAAAATTGTTTTTAATCAGAAAGACCCGTGATTCTCTCTTAACTATAAACACCATTTTTCGGGAAAAAAAATACTTCCAATAAGAAATTTCAGGTAGGGGCGCCTGGGTGGCTCAGTGTGCTGAGCGTCCGACTTCAGCTCAGGTCATGATCTCATGGTTTGTGAGTTCAAGCCCTGTGTCAGACTCTGTGCTGACAGCTCAGAGACTCGAAGCTTCTATGGATTCTGTGTCTCCCTCTCTCTTTACTGCTCCCCTGCTCACACTCTGTCTCTCTCTCAAAATAAATAAACATTAAAAAAATTTAATAAAAATAAATTTAAAAAATAACAAATTTCAGGTAAAGTCTATTTTCTGAAATTTAGATGAAGATAACAGATAATGTGCCAGATCAGTTCCCCATAAATCTATCTTTATTCAAACATTGCTATGAGTTGAAATATATTTTGTTTACAAATGTTCTCTGAAATTTGAACAATAATAAATCAGAAAAGAAACATTATATGGCCATTGATGCATAACCAAACTCTTAGTTCTTCCTCCTGGTGTTTTTCTTGATTTCAGGTTGGGTCCTGATATCGCGGTTCCTGGGTTTGGGCCCCACATCGGGTTCTGCCCTGACAGCGCTGAGCGTGCTTGGGATTCTCTCTCTCTCCCTCTCCCTCTCTGCCCTTCCCCAACTTGCTCTCTCTCTCTCTCTCTCAAAATAAATAACTTAAAAAAAAAAAAAAAGCTGAGTCTGCAGCTGTCGTTGGCTGGAAAGAATGCAGCTGACGCACCAGAAAACTGAAGAGACCACCCAAAGTGTTGCGTTCCTACCTCCGGCTGTCAGGACCCCCACAAGGTGTGCAGGAGATACAAAATGTGGGTTCTGATGGTTAAATTCAGTTCCTGTCATTTGCATCCAAACAACTCCCAACGAATATTGCTGAGACAGGAGCTTTCTCAAGCACTGAACACCCTCTCCATGGAAAACAGCACCGTTACTCAAAACTTTGTGCTTAATTTCAGAGGTTCACATTCAGGGATCCTTTACGGTTTCTATGCTTAGATATAATCTATTCATACACTTCTGATTGTACGAGGAGGACACGTTCACAGGCTGTCTACTACTCTTCCTGGCAAGAGTGCGGGCCTCGCTGAGTAATCTCTGGGTAATATTTGAGAAAAACAGTAGCTAGGACTTTTGTTTTGGACTTTTTCCACCAGATAAACACAGGTACCAATATAGAAATCACAGCTGATCAAGTCAATAAATAAGGAAGTAAAAAAAAAAATATGTGCCAAGCAGGGTACATACTCGGAGCTGTGCAAATGTCCGCATGGACAGAAAGTTCAGGAAAACAAGCAGACGGCACCGGGCAAGATGGTATCATTCAGCTACCAACTTACCGTGAGAAATACCTAAGTGATGGTAGTATTTCCTCGACTAGGGAAAAATATTTATACTGTCGCAGGAGCAATAGAATCGTGACGTAGGTTCCACAACTCAGCTACCTGATTTTATGTATCTTTAGTCCTCTTCTGACTAAATGTGTGTCCAAATGAAAAAAAAAATTTCTCTCAGGCCCCCCGGGGGAGTTCCCGACTTCTCACTGTCCTGCACATACACTGTCCTCCCTACACACAGTACATTATGTCAAAAAGATGAAGTGGTCTAATCCCACCAGACCCATATTGGCAGCACCGTGTACAGAGCCCACGTTTATTGCTTTAGTCCTAGATGTGTCCACTTTTCTCTGAGCCCTCTGACACCCCCCCCCCATCAAGTTACCCCTGTGTCTGTGTGGGCCTCGGGCCAGCGTGAAGCAGGACCCGCTGAGAGGTGCTTATGGGACATGGCCTTCATATCCCTTCATCTCACAGCAAACACTCCAGAATGTTCTGGGACTGTGTCGCACCAGTTCCTTGCCCCTGGTAAACAAGCAGGAAGGCGGGGTTTCCAGTGTCAAGCAGGAGAGAGTGCCAGGAGGGAACAGAGGAGTTCTTCATGCCTGGCAGCATCCTTGCTCCAAGATGGCAGTAGCTTCCATGTAGTAGCTGTTTGGCCTTTGAGGAACTTTTGGGGGCCTAGGAAGCTTTACCTCCCCCTGTGTTGTTATCTTTTGCTTTGTGAAAAGCTGTCTTTATGAAATGTAAACATATTTGCATATCCCTTGATTTTCTGAAAGAAAGAGAAGGAAAGGAAGAAAGAAAGAAGAAATAACGAAAGGAGGAAGGATGGAAGGGAAGAAAGAAAGAAGAAAAGAAAGAAAAAGAAAAGAAAGGAAGGAAGGAAGAAAAGGAAAGGAAAGAAGGAATGAAAGGGAAGGAAGGAAGGAAGGGAAGGAGGAAAAGGAAAGGAAGGAAGGAAGAGAAATAGCCCCTGCCTGGATATTTGTAATAGCCCCTGGTATTTGTCAGGATCTTTCTATTATTCCTATCATCTTCTCGTTTTGACAGGCACATGATAAACTTGAATGCTGCCTCCATTTCAGTTAATGCCTTAATCTGAAACTCAATTTTGCCTGATGACAGTTTTCCTTCTAGCCAGTTCTCAAGAACAGTTTGCTTATATTTCCTCCCTTCTTTAAAACATCACACCTGTAAAACTGCATAGTCTTAAGGCTGCTGTATAACACACTACCACAAACATGGAAACTTCAAACAGCTCCCATTTATTAGCTCACAGGGAGGCAGCCAGGAGTCCAGGAGGGCCTGACGGCATTCTTTGCTTAGGGCTCGGCAAGCTGAAGTCAAGTTGTCGGCTGGACTGAGCCCTTACCCGGAGAGTCTGGGGAAGAATCTGCTTTCAAGCTCACCTAAGCTGTAGGTGGAATTCAGATCCTTATAACTGGTTAGGACTGAGGTCCTCATTTCTTTGTTGGTTGTCAGATGGGGAAGATTCTCAGCTTCTAGAGGCTTCTCTCTGGTCCTTGTGTGAGCCCCCCCCGCCCCCCCCCCTCCTTTTTCAAAGCCACCAATGGTCTGAATCCCTCTCACACTTTGAATCTCTCTGACTCCCTCTTCTGCTACTTTTTGGAGAAACTTCTCTGCTTTTAAAGGGTGTATCTACCCGGGTGAAGCCTGCAGTAGAATATTTATTAAGCCCACTGACTTGGGACTTTACTTGCATCTGGAAAATTCTTTCATGGCAGCACTTACATTAGTGATTGAATACCCAGGGCACAGTAATCTTGGGGGTGGGGGCCATCTTTCGAGTTCTGCCCTTCACGACTACCAGGTTAGAAGCACTTGAGTCCCCTTCCGGGGGCCTTGGATTAATGTGGAAGCCTCCACATGTTACAGCCGATATGAGTATTTTTGCTAGGACAACTTCAACTTTTGGAATTATTTGCTGTTTATTGTTTGGATTTCATCTGCTATGCTTCCTCGTTGTCTTCCTTGAGTTGAGGTGGGGGCATGGGGATTCCTTCTATTTCTTTGCGAGGCTAAAACAGTCTTTAAAAAGTGTATTTTGAGGGGCGCCTGTATGGGTCAGTCAGTTAACTGTCTGACTTTTGATTTTGGCTCAGGTCATGATCTGCTGCTGCTTGTGAGTTCAAGCCCCACATCAGGCTCTGCGCTGATAGAGACGGGGATTCTTTCTCTTCCTCTCTCTGCCTCTCCCTTGCTCACACTCTCTTTCTCAAAATACATAAACTCTAGAGAAGCATGTTTTGAAATATATGTAAAATCTAGTTACAATAGGAGAATATTTCAAAGTATATAATCCCCTATAATAATGGATTCAGTGTCCACAGATTCTTGTGTGTGTTTACCAATGACACAGCATAGCTACTAAGCAATCAGAATGGACACCAACCATGAGGTACTTTATAACATGCTAACGGAGACACAAAAATGACTATAAAAGTAAGGTGTGACACACAAAACAATCTTGTGAGGAAGATGAGCTATGTATGTAATGTAATGTTAAGACATTTATAGGTGTCAAAAGAGAGATAAAAATAGAATGCTTTGTGTGGTCAGAGGGGAGAAATCTGATTTCCACCTAAGGAATCTGGAACATTCGATGGGAATACAGCTCAGGAGGTAAGCCTGTGGAGACCAACTATCCCAGGGCTTTCACACTTTCACCTAGAGAAAAGCCTTTTATCCGGATTCTCTTGGAGTGCCCTCTATACCCTGCATGTTAACGTGCACAGAAACGGTAGAAAATGCTTTCGTATTAATGGAGGCATAACTGTTTTCTGAGCTAGATCTATTTTTGACTAAAGATAAACCATGCCGTCAAGAGACTCAGAGACTAACCAACAGATTATTGCTATTTTATCCTCTGTCCAAAATAAAATTATAAAATATTCAGATAGTATTGCATTTGTTTTCACAGCTCACAAGACCTCTTTGTTTCTGGCCTCTCACCTTTTAATGGGCATTCCTGAAACAGAGGATTTGGTCCACAACTACACATCTGCTTTAAAGGGGAAGATGTACTGACGCTTTTAGTAGCATCTTCCAGAGTAAAAGTGATCCAGGCCGTGATTGCTTTGATTGACTGTTCTCAGACATGGCTACAATCATTCCTCTCCCTTTGCAATGTGACTTTGTAGCTCTTCCCATCAAGAGGCGGAGCCTATTTCCCTTCCCCTTGACTCTAGGCTGAGCTTGTAACTTGCTTTGACCAACAGAATGTGAAAGAGGTGACATCATGCCTGTTCTGAGCCCTGGTCAACAGAGGCTGTGCCCACCTGCAGGCTCTTTTGGGACTCTGCTGAGCCACCATGTGAACAAGCCCAGCAGCCCGTGGGGCCAAATCCAAAAGCAGAGCTGGATTTCAGGTGCTTGAGGAAACCCAGCTGAGATCAGCAGAAGTGTAGGTTCACAAATAATTTACGGCTGTTACTTTAAGACACTGAATTTTGTGTTGCTTTGTCGTATTATCCTAGTTCCATTTCTCTCTGAGGCAGGTTGGAAGGGCCGGTCCCACTCTGATCTTTGGTAGCAACATAAACAGTGACCTGGGACAAGGATTTCTCATAGGAATTTTGCAAGCATGACATTTCATTTGTTTTGATAATGTGCAAACTACGTCTCTGTGGCAGGTACATACAGATTTTGTGTAATTTGCTTAAGAACTACAGGTAAAGGTCACAATATTTTATTTCCATTTTTTTCCCCTCTAAGAGTGAAAAGTCTGAGTTTCAGGTGCTTCAGAAGAAGAATGGTGAGTTTAATTGAGAGTCTCCTGGACCTCCAACCTTTCAAAATGCTCCAGTGGTACTATTCCCATAACATTGGCCAAATTTGGGGCGGGGGTGGGGGGGCTTGTCTGAAACATTGGGATAACATATTCTGTTTTAATTCTCATAGTTGGTTTCTTTTTATAAGTAGCATTTACAGGGTACTTTATCCTTTACAGAGCAGTTAATTCTTTACAGAGCATTTGAACCTTGTAACTTTAAGATGTGTATATCCTCACCACCACCGCCACCCCTGGTCCATTTTATACTTGAGAGAACTAAGGCTCAAAGAGATTAAATAATTTGGTGTAATGTATGTTCCCATTATCATCTGACATCAAAACCCTTGCTTTTATCCATGGCTTAATAAATGATTAGTGGTTTGGAATTTGATAGCATGTTACATGTAAGGTATTCAAAGTGTTCATCCCTTCTTTCTTGTATGATATCTATGTCTTTAATTTGAAAAATATTAAGGACGGAATAATTAACTATCAATAAGTCATTTAATTAAAAAAAAGTATACAGAGATCTACAGTCTTACGTGCAAGCTCAGGTTTCAAGTGTCTATAATCTACTACTAACCTCACTGCTGATGTTGTTGTATTCCTTTCCCCCAAACATTTTATTTGTGACTATTGAAATGGCCAGGAAAGTTGAAAGAGTTTTAAAGTAATACCCATACACTTGCTGCCCAGATTCTATAATTCATAATACTTGCTCTATCATATCCATCTCCCTATGCCTATCCATCCACAATCAATTCTTTTGTGTTCACTTTTAACAGGACAGTTTGGTAGCCCAGAGTAAAATGCTGTTAAGAATATTGCTTTGTGAGCAAAGTTTGTCACTTCAGCTTGGCACCAGGGTCTACAGACAAAACCACTGATGATCTGAAAGTCAACTTCAAAGGAAGGATGCCAATAAAAGCACCAACTGCAATTAGTTTCAAAGTGACTCACACGGTCTGAATGGAGGCATTGCTTGCCTGCTGATAGGAAGGGTTGGCAAGAATGCAACTCCTGCCTGCTGGCCCAGAGAATGTTCCTTTACTGCAGCTCTAATTCTGAGTCATATTTTGAGCCTTCTTTCTTTATTTTTTTTCCTCCTGAGACTTCCCTCTCAATAGTGATATAAACAAAAATAAAAGACATGGAAAGGAATCATGGAATCATGGGGTATAGAAGGACAGGAGACCACCTTGTGCCTCTGCCAAAGAGCCCAGATGTCCAAGATGAAGGGTAAAGCCCCTTGAGCATAGAAAACTGAAAAATATGTACAGTGATGGAAGGAAGAGACAAGGCAACTCCAAAAGAGTGATACAGCTAGATATTAGGAGTAAGAGAAGTCAATATGAGCTTTGGAGGACTGGAAAAGAGGCCCTGAAAATACTCTTCTATTGTTTTAAAACCATAATGTCTGTGTAGGCCAATAACTGATTTTCTGTCCCCCGGGGAACATAGTACTTCATACCTTGTTCCACTCACTTGATACAAGTATTGAACCAAAGGAAAACATTCTTGCCAATGGATTGGGAATTTATGGTGTTGGGAACCCCACGAACTCCAATGTACACTGTTAGCTTTCGTAAATTGGGTGGGGGAAATTCTATGGCTGCTTGACTGGCTGCTGGGAGTTTCTCCAGTAAGTAAAACCCCAGTGACTCTTCCTCTCATTGCTAAAACCACAACCACTGTGTTTGGGGATTAGCAGATGTTTACGCTATGTTACCACTTACCCAGAGAGCAGTAAAAGGGGAGAAATTAGAGGCGCGGAAAGAGAGAATTTTGGAGGAATTTAGGCAATTGTCTTGCTGTATGAAGAGCAAGGAAAAATTCTGCTCCACCCAAGTCTCTTATTGGTGTAGCACATTATTTTTGAAAAGTAAACTCTACCCTCCTTGTGGGGCTCAAAGTCACAACCCCGAAATCAAGAGCCAGGTGCACTGGTGTAGTCCATTATTCATGGATTTGGTTAAAAATGCAGCTTGAAAAATGCGGGGCAGCTCCAAGTGTTACAGATTAACAGACAAAACAGTCATTGGATGCAGCGGATTTCATGGAGACTGTCTTACAAAGATTTTGTCTTACAAAGATTATTGAAGTAAGACTAAAGATGTATAAGCATTCCAATAACAAGACCATGACTACAGGGGCGATTGCTGCAATGCTGTCTACAATCCTCTATTCAAGTCGCTTCTTTCCATATTATGTTTGCAACATCATCGGGGGACTGGATGAAGACGGGAAAGGAGCTGTGTACAGCTTTGGCCCAGTAGGGTCCTACCAGAGGGACTCGTTCAAGGCTGGAGGCCTTGCCACAGCCCCTGCTTGACAACCAGGTTGGTTTTAAGAACATGCAGAATGTGGAGCACTGTCCTTGGACAGAGCCACGTGGCTTGTGAAAGATGTCTTCATTTCAGCGGCTGAGAGGGACATGTACACTGGGGATGCACTCAGAATCTGCACTGCGACCAATGAGGGCACCAGGGAGGAGACTGTTCCCCTGAGGAAGGATTGATTTGTGTGCTGTTTTCATTCATAACTGGTTAATTTTGTATCTTGGAACTATTGGACTGATTTGTTTTATTAAATAAAACTTGAAGTAATTATTCTAAGCAAAAAAAAAAGAAAAAGAAAAAAGGATTGTAGATGTAGGAAAGGATTAAAACATTAAGCCCAGGATGAAAACACTCGTGTCATCCTAACTGGTTATGGAGATGATATAAGGCTATGGAGAATAGCAACTGAGCCATTGGGATGGAAAACTACTTGGAGTAGTTGGGCCATCACAACTGCCATGATATTCCAGACAGATGTCTGGTCTTCCACAAGGCCCGAATCTAGATGCGCCCTTGGTGTTTGCAGCCTTCACAGCTCAAGTCACTGAAAATGGAGACCTGCCCTCATTCTGAGGTGTCCCAGCATTCCAAAAGCTATATGCGTGTGAGAGGAGAAGAATGAGCCACAAAATCTTCAATCACTCCTCCGTGTCCTTCCTGCTAGTGAACGTTAGGATCTTAGATATATTAGCGGCAATGTAATTTTTAGTTGATTAAGTAAGCCTACGTTTATAAGCAGTGGTTTCTATGAACTGGATTATGTCCCCACAAATTTCCTATATTGAAGCCCTAACCCCCAGTGTGACTGTATTTGGAGACAGGGTTTTTAGGAGGTAATGAAGGTTAAATGAGGTCATAAGGATGGGGTCCTAATCTGACAGAATTGGTGGCCTTATGAGAAGAGGCAGAGGTAGATGAATTTCTTGCCACCACAGAAAGGCCATGTAAGGACACAGTGAGAAGGTGGCCATTTACAGTCTAGGAAGAGAACATTCCTAGCTCCTGACCAAGGTGTCACCTTAATCTCAGACTTCTCATCTCCAGACCGAGAAAATGTTTCTGTTAGGTTGTCTAGTCTGTGGTATTTTGTTATGGAAGCCCAAGTTGACTAATACAGGTGGTAATACGGCCAAAGTAGGAACACAGTTCTGACTTCTGGTCAAACACACTTTTTGCTTTTCTATCAACCAGCTTTCTTCTATTCTAATTCTTTCTCTATCTCTCTGTCTCTGTCTCTCCCTCCCTCCCTCCCCTCCCCTTCCCTGTCTCTCTCCGCCTTTTCCTTCACCCTTCTCTTTCTTTCCCTCCCTGCCTCCCTCTCTCTCTCCCCTCATCATCTATGTATTATCCAAAAGAGTATTCTATTCTTAGATTCCAGATAACCTAGTGATGATAAAATTTAGCAACATCGCATTTAAAAGGGGCTTCTCAGAGGATCAGGAACCATGAGAATAGGGGAGTTCTATGTGCTATAATAGCATTCTATGTTTTTCTTTTGTAATAGTTATATTTACCCTTGAAGCTGTTTTGTTGTGGTTTTTTTTCAGGCATTTTTTTTCCACCTATTTCATTCATCCCACACCCACCTCCCCTCTGGTAACCATCAATTTGTTCTCTATATTTGTTCTGTTTCATTTGTATCTTTTTTTTTTCTTTGTTCATTTGTTTTGTTTCTTAAATTCCACATATAAGTGAATAATACTATATATGGTATTTGTCTTTCTCTGACTGACTTATTTTGGTTAGCATTATACTCTCTAGATCCCTCCATGTTGTTGCAAATGGCAAGATTTCATTCTTTATATGGCTAAGTAATATTCCATTGTACATATAACAACATCTTTAGCCATTCATCTGTCGATGGACACTTGAGTTGCTTCCACAATTTGGCTATTGTAAATAATACTGCAATAAACATAGGGTTGCATATATCTTTTCAAATTACTGTTTTAATATTTTTTGTCATCCCTGAAGTGTTGTGTTTTTCCCTAGAACATAAGTTCCATGAAGACAGAGGCTGCTTATCTCATTCACTACCATATGGTTAGCTTCTAGCAAAAAAGAAGACACTAGGTTTCCCTTTTGCAACAATTCTCTCATTTCTGTTCAACAAACATTCATGAAAGCCTTACTCTGAGTGAGGCACTGTGCCCATGGAAGATACTAATAGAACAATGGTTCTCAACGTGCAAATACTGAGCCAGTATCATCAACATCAACTGGGACCTTGTTAGAAATGCAAATTCTTGGACCCTATCCCAGGCCTACAGAATCAGAAACTCTCGAGGTGAGCCCTTCCATCTGGGATTTCACAAGCTCTTCAGCTGACTGATGCAGACTTAGGTTTGCAGTAGTGGCTATGCCAATCATTTATTACAATTGCCCACATTCTTCTGTCTAGGTAGAAGGAGTCCATGACACCCAGCACTGAGATATTGTCAAAGCTCTTTGTAGCTCAGGGATGCTCAAGCCTGACCGCTCATTAGAATCACCTGGGGCACATCCAAAATACCCAATGCTGGGCTCCTCCCCCAGAGTCTGCTTCAACTGGTTCGGTGTATGGCCTAGGCATTAATGTTTTAAAAGCTCTCCAGGTGAATCGAGTATGTAGCCAAGGTTGAGAACCATTGAGGGAGTTGGAAGTCTACAAAGGGAATGGGGAATGGAAAGTGAGAATGCTGAAGGAGGCTGAAGTCTTGGGCTGAGTCACATGAAGCTGCCATATTTGTAGGTCAAAATCTGTCAAATGTTGGCAGTTGTATACGGTTTAACCTACTAGATGTTCTCAACTCCCAAACAAAAGCAGTCATGGCATGTAGCCAACAAAAGGGCCCAGGAAATGGAGAAATCAGAAACTCAATTAGTCTAACTAAAGCACAATCCATTATCTTCACCACTAGAAATAGAACTGCTATTGTGACTTTCGGTTACTTTTCCTCAAGGACTAGGGTCACAGACTTTTCCTGTAAAGGGCCTGATAATAAATATTTTAGATTTTGCAGGCCATGTGGCCTCTCTTGCAACTGTTCAACTCTGCCACGGTAGTGGGAAATCAGCCACAATGTGCAAACGAAAAGGCGTGGCTATGTTCTTGTATGTGTTAAAACAGGCAGTGGGCCAGATTTGGCCAGGGGTCATAATTTGCCACCCCCTGCTCTGTGATATGCATTTTTAGTAAGAGTGCTAGAGAGTAGACTTAAGATTTTTGCATGATGATACAGCTGGTTAGCTGACTCTAGTGAAGTTATACGAATTAGCTATAAGACACAAAGAGGGCTTCCCTATATCAAGAGGCTTTTAGGTGACACAACAGAGCATTGCTGAATTCCTTGGAATAGAAGGATTCCCATTTAAGCAGCAGTTGGGAGGTTTGGGAACAGAGATGGGAGAAGCCCCAAACTGTAGAAACTTTTTTCTCTTCTTGTACAACTGGTGATTAGCCAATGTTATTGTACAGTTTGCTAAGGCTATCATATCAAAGTACCATACTGGGTGTCTTAACCAACAGCAATTTATTTTCTCATAATTTTGGAGGCTAGAAGCCTGAGATCCAGCTGTTGGCAGCATTTGTTTCTTTTAAGACCTCTGTCCTTGATTTGTAGATGGCCATCTTCTTCCTATGTCTTCACATGGTCACTCTGTGCGTCTGTGTCCTAATCTCCCTTTCTTAGAAGGATATAAGGACATCACAGTTATATATATGACCCCATTTTTACCTTATTACCCCCATTTTTACCTTATGCCCCCATTTATAGGTCCTTATTCCACATATAGTCACATTCTGAAGCGTTGAGGGTTAGGACTTCAACATATGCGTTAGGAGGAGACATAATCCAGACAGCAGTTATCAAGTACATTGCTTTCATGAACAATACACTTGTCAAATAAATCCTCTAAAACCACTGTAGTTTCCCATGTGCAGCAGCTTAATGACTTCACTTACTTGGAGATGGCTAGAGCAGGAAGGAGTCTGTCCATAGCTGAGCTCATCCAAACTCATTTTATTTTTTTAAGCTTTTTTAAAATTTTATTTTAGAGACAGAGTGTGTGTAAGTTGGGGGAGGGGGTAATGGGTAATGGGGGAGAGAGAGCGAGAGAGGGAGAGAGCGAGAGGGAGAGAGAGAAAGAATCTTAAACAGGCTCCACACTGAGTGTGGAGCCCAATGTGGGGCTTGATCCCACAATCCTGAGATCATGACAGGAGCTGAAATCAAGAGTCGGATGTTTAACCAACTGAGCCACCTGGGCACCCCATCCAAACTCACTTTATAGCTAAGCAAACACAGACCTAGAGAGATGAAGTGTTTGATCACTGTCACAGGTAGGTCATGAATAATGATGCAGGGATGCTAACTCATATTCTTTCATGGACTTTCCAAATATGTATTAAGCACCTTCCACACGTTGGGTATTGGGTTAGAGACTGAAAGTATAAGAACATTCCCACCCCGGAATGGTTTAGACATGCATCAACCCATGAGCCACGGTTAAGCATGTGGCTCTGATCTGCCTGGGAAAAGTCAAAATTTGTGAAGGCTGAACCCCTGTGGGTTTCAGAAAAAATTCATAAGTAAAAAGTTAGGGAGTCTTTTTTTTTTAAAGTAAGCTCTATGTCCAACATGGTGCTTGAATTCACGACCCACAAGATCAAAAGTCACATGCTCCACTGACTGAAGCAGCCAAGTGCCCCTAAAACATTAGGGAGTCTTTTCAGATATTTCTGATTTTAAGTTTCAAGCTCTTCCTTTATTTTATGGTGTCATCAAGTACAGGGCTCTATGGACTTAATACCAATTTTCAAAGAAAGAAAAATCAAACTATGTTAAAGACACACCTGATGTCAGAAATGTTAAAACATGAATAAAGACATTTAGTCTTAAAGAAATATGGCTAATAAAATAGGAAACCTGAAACCATTCTCTTGGTACTTTTGGGGGGCATCCAACACAATATTGCTCTGTAATTTGAAAATTACATATATCAGATTTGTAGAATTTTGAATTCTGCCTGGCATGGGAAGTGCTCAATAAATATTTGTAGAATACGTGAATAATTTAGGTTCTTGCCAAAAAAGTAATAGTACCTGGTCTTTTCTATTCTCTTTGACTTTTATATTTGTGCTCCTTACTTCCCCCTTCATTGTCATTTGGTACAATTTCCCGATGGAGTGACATTAATTCATGTCCTCCATTCACTACGTTTAACCAGGATACATGTTTCTAATGTCTTCTCATTTGGGCAGATTTGCAACTGGGGCGGGGAATGGATCTGGTATGATCCAAGTGAAGTCATGTGGCTACTGCCCAAGCCAACGTGTACCATCCCAGTGTGTGGCAGGCTATACACTTGGTCACTGCTTCACTGACTTGGAAACTAACCAAAGGAGGGAACGTGAGGAGTCTGTCCATAATTAGGTATCTGGGACCACTAAATTATAGGTGGATGGATTTACATTCTTTAGCGACGTGACTGAAAACCAACACCAGCTCTGTCCTTTACATCTGCCCCCAAACACAGTCAAGGATAATTTGTCAATTTACAAATTCATTTCAGAGGATGCTTTCCAGCAGGAAAACCTCACTATTCTGTCCTTAAGATTTCAATGTCTTTGAGCTACTGAAGCTTTCTTTGAATTTTATTTGTCTTTGATCTGAGAACCTCTGTGTGCTTTGTAACTATATACAAGATTAAACACTTCCTCCATTTAAATAGAAATTCCAAAGTAGAGAGGTGTAAAGTGACTTGAACAAGCATTTGGCAAGTTGATTAAAGACTGGTTTAGAACAAGGGACTTCTGGATGGAAATGGTATTTTTGTATTTTGTAAATGAACTAAACTTTTTGAGCTATTAATTCCCTTTTGATAGGTCATATGCAATAGAGCCATATGTTTAAAGAGATTTGGACATACTGTGAGTAAAATTATGCTTTGCCACATATTGTAAAACTTAAACAAAAGATGGATCTGACAGCCAAGTTCAGCCTTAATTACCAATATCTGTAATACAATGATTCCCTGGATTTAAGAAACTTTATTTATAGTTATGGGCTTAATATTTTTCTAATATTCTATAGACCAATGTACATTTTAATGAAGAATTATGTGCTCCACAGGAATTGAAATCCATGGGGATTGTAATAAAGAAGGCACAGGGTTTGGGAGACTAAAAAATTTTGTCCTAAGACAGGGTTTCTAGTGTGGTCCCCTCAGACCACCTGCATTAGAATTACCTGGAAGCTTGTGAAAATATTCCTAGGTCAACACCTGACTTATGAATCAGAATCCCCAAGAGTAAGGTCAAGAATCACACAAGTTCACAGTGTGTTTCTGATGCCCAAAAAAGTGTGAAAATCACTGGACTACAAGAATGTATTCTAGATTACAGAGTAAAATACAATAAATATAAAGTAAGCCGAGAACACCTTCCAGAACAAATATTGTCAGGGTTCCTTACTGGGCAAGAATTACACCATATGTTAAAAATTCAATGGAAGATTTGGCTTTTGAAGATGACAAGGAAAATGACAATAATTTAGATAAATTATTGATCATTGGTTGAAAAGATACTGCTCTTAAAGGAAAAAAGTGTTTTATGTAAATTTTCCTGTACTAGTTTCTTTATATACTATAAAATGTGAAAATAGCCTTTATGAAAATAAAAAAAAAAGAAATTAGTCTTTGTTAACTTCAGAGCAAAAGGTATTTCTCAATAGGATTTTCTGGGATTAAAGCACATTCCTTTGAAATTAAGACACAGTAGGAAATGTACTATGAAAAACCCAACTGGCTGAGTATAAAATTTAGTCCCTGCAATCATTTGACTCTGCTAAACTGAAGTTTCATTTTATCCTATCTGTAAAAAGGGGATTTGAACAGAATTATTTATGTAAGTCAGGTATAAATTAATCATCTTATTTCCCTGTCTAAAGCCACTCAACATGCAATGATTCCCTTTATCTCTAAGGACACAACTCAAACTCTTGAAGAGTGGTTATAGGCTTCTCTCTCTGGCCACATATCTTTCCTGGCCCCCCAGGTTTCCCTTTCATTTTTTCCTCACTCTGACCTCTCAGACATCACTATTTTTCCCTCTGCTAGGACCCTTCCCTACCTCTCCCTTCTACCGTGAGCACTTAATATGCATTGTGGCATTACTAACAATGTCATTACTGACAATGAAGAAATGTGGCACATTTAAGGTGGCATAATTTCAAGGTATAGAACTCAGGTCACTGTGAGCAATTGGGTGTAAGGAGGGGTGATAAGGTAAAGGGAGAAATCTAGGATGACGCTCAAATTTTTAGCCTGAGGTGTGCCTGGATGGTTTAGTCGGTTAAGCGTCCAACTCTTGATTTTGGCCCAGGTTATGATCTCACGGTTTGTGAGTTTGAGCCCCATGTTGGGCCTTGCAAGGTGGAGCCTGCTTGGGATTTTCTTTCTCTGCCCCTCCCCTGCTTGCATTCTCTCTTGCTCTCTCTCTCAAAAAAAATAAACATTTAAAAACGTTTTTTTGGCTTGAGAAATGGAAGAAATGAGGGCTAATTACTACAAATGAGAATGATTTCAAATGAGAAAAATAGAAGCAATGAGTGATTATGAGCTTCATTTTGTTCATACTAAATTTAAGAAGTTTATGTGGGGAGGATGTTAATATGGAATAGAATACAGGAATCTGGAATTCTGGAAGGGGGTCAGGGCTAAAGATAAAGATGATACTTAGAGCAACAGAGGTAACAAAGTCCCTTGGGAAGAATGATGGAGAGGAAGGAGGAAAGGACCACTTGGAGGCCAAGAGGAGGAAAGTATCAAACTGTGTTAAAAAGAAACGGGCTCGGGGAGCCTGGGTGGCTCAGTTGGTTAAGCATCCGACTTCGGCTCAGGTCATGATCTCACTTGTGTCCTCAGGCTCTGTACTGACAGCTCAGAGCCTGAAGCCCGCCTCACATTCTGCGTCTCCCTCTCTCTCTACTCCTCCCCTCCTTGTGCTCTGTCTCTCTGTCTCTCTCTCAAAAATAAAAAAAAAAAGAAAAGAAAAAAAAAGAAAAGAAACAATAGGCCTAAAATGAGTCACTTATGCTAAGCCCGATCAAGACTTAATAACCTAATTGCCGTTTCAACCTCTCCCAGGAGTGGAATTTTAAACCATTCAGTCTGGGATTTCTTGATCAACACCAGTAAGGTCCTCTGCATTATCTGTCTGAGGAGACCTCCTGCCTCTCCCCCTGAGGGAAGATGACCTTGCCTGAAACGTTTGCTAATAACTTCTTTGTCTTGCAGCTGCCACCCCTCAACCTGCCCCTGCCCCCTGCACCCATTTCTGCCTATAGAAGCTTTCTACTTTCCACAACTCCTTGGAGCTCCCTTCTATTTGTTTGAATAAAGCCAATTAGATTTTTAAACTTAGTTGACTTTTTGGTCTTTAACTAGAGGAAACCAGTGAGGAAGGAGGGAAACCGGGAGAGTGGTACCCTAGAGCCAAGAAAGGAAAGTGGCTCAAGGAAGTGGGAGTGTCAATTCTGTAGAAGGCTGCCAATAGCTGAAGTGAAATGAGGCCTGTAAGTGACCAAAGGATTTGGAAACATGGAGGCCATTGGTGACACTGACAAGGGCAAACATGGTGGAATAGGGGCAATGAAAGTTCATACCGTGTGGACCACTGGAGAAGACAACATGAGGAAGTGGTGCCCATGACCATAGAAGATCCTTTAAGTAGTTTTGCTGAGATGAAGAACAGATAAATGGGGCTGTATCATGGTGATATTACTGCTGGGAGATGTAGACCATGTTAATGTGATAAGAGTGATTCAGGAGAGAGGAAGACATTATGATATAGGAGAAAGATCCTATCTGCAGGATGAGGCCCTGGAGGGTACAAAGTACAAGAATACAAGCTTGCAGAGGCCAAATGGAAGGGCTGGCCCCTGATTGCAGCTGGGAGTGCTCATCCATGTTAAGGCGGAAGGAAAGGACTTTGGCATGTGCTGGTCTGTGTATGGCTTTGATGTGGGGAGATGGGATGCTTCTCTTTTCTCACTGATGTTCTGAGCTGAGAAAAAGACTTTACCAGAGAATATCCTCAGGTAGTAGAATTGCCTGAGTCCCCTTTTGCAGTTTGCTATCATGAATTTAAAGTAAGACAAGTCATTTTATTTGGGTCTTTTTCCTCCAGGAAATTTCAGATGCTACCTTCACCTTGACGCCGCCTCCAATTCCTACCCAGTTTTATCTTGGTGTTATCAGTCCTGCTTGATGCCAGTTCTGTGGGAAGCTGTGCTGTTCCTCCAAGTCTAGATTTAGTGCTCTCTTGTCTCTTTTACTCTTGTTACAACCTTACCGTAATTATCCAGACTCCTCTCTGTCTCCCTCCAGAATGTAAGCTCCCATTGTCCAGGGATTTTCAGCTATGTTCTGAACTCTAATCCCAACTCAAATAATAGGTACTAACTGAATAAATATGGTCTATACGGCAAATATCAATCTCCCCAATTTCCACATCAGCAGCAAGAATATTTACATTAAATGTCAATTAAAAAGAATTCTTGCCTATTTATTACCAAAATACAGTTTCCTTAAAATGTATAGTTCAGTTTCATCTTGCTGCAGTTCCCAAAGTTACTACATATAATTATATATAAGGCAACTTTATTTTTAAAAAGGGATTTGCATTTTATTATTTTAAAGACTTTATTTTGGGGGCGCCTGGGTGGCTCAGTCAGTTAAGCGTCTGACTTCAGCTCGGGTCATGATCTCACGGCTCATGAGTTAGAGCCCTGTATTGTGCTCTGTGCTGACAGCTCGGAGCCTGGAGCCTGCTTCATATTCTGTCTCTCCCTCTCTCTCTCTCTCTCTGTCCCTCCCCAGCTCATGCTCAGTCTCTCTCTGTCTCTCAAAAATAAACATTAAAAAATTTTGAAAAAATGCCTTTATTTTTAAGTAATCCATATACCCAACATGGGGCTTGAACTCACAACCCTGAGATCAAGAGTTGCATGCTCTACTGACTGAGCCAGCCAGGTGCCCCTAAAAAGAGCTTTGCATTTAGTTGACTTCCTTTTAACTCTGCTCTCTAAAAAATAGAGAATAAGGGGGAAAAAAAATTATAATGGCAAAGGTTAGAGAAAAAAAAAAAAGCAACAAACGTGTAAGTATTTTAAGTGCAGTGTAAGAGACCTGCACATCATATTTTATCTATTGGTTTTCTTTTTCAGATTAGAAACGAACAAGTTTGAGGAAAAATATGCCCCCATATTTCCCACAAACATTTGTACAGGAAGGGGAAACATATTTTTAGTGGCATCTCAGAATGGTTAGGAATATTTTGAGAGGATATAACTTAGATTTAAAGTTAGTTTTAATATGAAGACTAGATTTAACACAATCAGAGACATGGGCCTCAGTGGTTTTCCCTTCTCCATTGCTAGGTAATCGACATGTTTTTTTCTCTGATTGATGATAAGTCATTACAGTGACTTACCCAATCATTAGGCACTGCAACATTTTACAAAGATGCAAGAACGCATTTACTCTGTCATGCGATAATCTTCGTAATACCTAACAACATTGAGATGTATCAGCTGGTGCACTAATTATTAACACAAGAAAGTCCTATATAAGTAAAACATACAATGAATAATATGAAGCTTGGGGTGATAAAGTAAAACTTACATAAAGTCATAGAGCTGGTAAAAGGCAGAGTCTGCATTCAATTCAGATCAGTTGGTTGGCCTCTAAGTGTGACAAACAGGGGAAGCCCCTTAAGATGTCTAAGGTCCCTTCCAGTTCTAGCATTTTATAATTTCTAAAGAAACAAAGAAAATTTTCCCTGCACTTCTGGCTCATCTTGAACGATTAATCCCATTATCAGCTGGGAGACAAATCAGAATTTTCTCAGCATCTCTCCTGTTCTCCAGATGCACACATGTGGACACAAGCTTTACACACAGGAACTCAAAAGAACAACCTTTCCTTTGAGTAGTAAGAAATGTTATTTCCATATATTTTACTGCCTGAATCTCTGCTTTAGAAAGGAGGATGATTAAAAACAAAAAGCCCGGACAAATAAATGTCTTAGAGATGCTGATGAAATGGGTGTTATACGAGTGTGAGTATTTGCACATAAAACCTAAATCTGCACTATTTTTCATTAGTTCAAGTTTCTAGTTACTAGGTCATGTACTTGTCGGAAAGGTAAAAAAATTTTTTTTTAATGTTTATTTATTTTAGAGACAGAGAGACGGAGCACAAGCAGGGGAAGGGCAGAGAGAGAGAGAGGGAGACGGAACCTGAAACAGGCTCCAGGCTCTGAACTGTCAGCACAGAGCTCAACACAAGGCTCGAACCCACGAATCATGAGATCAGGACCTGAGCCAAGGTTGAACCGACTGAGCTACCCAGGTGCCCCTCAGAATGGTAAATATTTGTTTCAGTTCTGCATAATGCTGAATTCGCTCTTGCCATTAATTTAATAGTTACAATATGACCTCTGCATTTAACTCTGTAATCAGCAATGCACATCACCAGTCAGATGAACATTTGACACACTAGATGGCATGCATTACTTAATTACAGAAAGCATATGTAACAACAAATATTTGTATAGCATGTTACTCAACAAGACTTCATTGTAGGAATGAACTCATCTCACAGGTGAATAAAAGAGTCTCAGAAAGGTCAGTGACCTGTCCAACTTTGAACTGCCAGTAAGGGGCAGAGTAGCACTTGGAACATACTCGGAGAGTTCATGAATATAAAAACACTGTGTTAGGGATGATGTGTTATTACCTCTCGGAAAGACAAAGGGGGCGCCTGGCTGGCTCAGTCAGTTAAGCCTAAGCACCTGATTTCAAGTCAGGTCAGGATTTCGTGTTCTTGAGTTCGAGCCCCGAGTCCGGCTTGCTGCTGTCAGTGCAGAACCCACTTTGGCTCCTCTGTCCCTCGTTCTCTGCCCCTCCCCCGCTTGCATGCCCTTTCTCTCAAAAATATTTATTTTTTTAATTTTTTAAATTAAAAAATGTTTATTCGTGTTCGCGCGCATGGGGGAGGGGCAGAGAAAGAGAGAAATACAGAATCTGAAGCAGGCTCCCCAGAATCTGAAGCAGCACAGAGCCTGATGCAGGCCTTGAACTCATGGACCACAAGATCATGACCTGAGCCGAAGTCGGACGTTCCACTGACTTAGCCACCCAGGCGCCTTCCCAAAAAATAAACATTTAAAAAAAGACAATTGGAGAATACTAAACAGTCTTTTTACTCTTTTTTTTCCTAAATAGTCCTAAAGACTGGTATTGGGATAATAAATCCTTGGCTCTGGAACACCAAGTGCATCGTGCAGGTGAGAATGCAAAGTCTAAGTTGGACAAGAGTGACTAGAGGAAATTGTAAGACGTCCAGGTGAGAGGGCTATTGTAGCACAGGAAAAAGAAGGGTGAGCAGAGAGGGAGGCCAGCAGAGGTTCATCTGTAACACAGGGAGGTGAAACGAATGGGTGACTCAGCTGGAATGCCCTACCCTTGCCCCAGCAGGTCAATGTTCTTGGGCTCTGTCCTCGGAGGCTGACTGACCTTACATCCAAGTGCTCCCTTGCCTTCTAGCTTCTGGTTGGTTCTGTGGACGAGGACCCTTGACAGAGATGGAAGGGATGGAAGTAAAGTCAAGCATTGCCCTCGGCACTCTCCCTGTGAGGTCTTCAAAGGTCATGACTCTTCTCTAGGGCTCCTGCTTTCCGTGACTGCCCCTCTCCAGGTGACAGTGTCCTTCAGGCCTCTACCCACCCAGGTGCATGCACCAACCCCGTGTCCTCCTATCCCCACCCACATCTGTGGTACCAGTCCTCATTATCCCAGTGCACATGCTGCTGGAACCTTAATACATTCTGCAAGATTCCTCCCAGCTGTCACTCTGCACGTGATGATTTTCTAAACTACTGAACTTGGTTTGCTTGTTCTTCTTTCTTGGCTTCTTCACTTGAGGTTCAGATGGTGCACAAATTATTAACCTAAGAAAGTGCTTTGGGTTCGCTCCATTTCCTTAAAAGTATAACTATCGTCCACAATCACAAGAGAGAAGCCAGAAGTAAGTAAAATAAGGGCACAGCTTTATTTCTCTACAAGGCAGTAAGTACACTGTCATATCAAAGTTCAGTGCCGGCCATCTTGCACCAAATGTTCTTAAGGCAGCAACTGGCTATAGACCCCAGGCTCTCGACCCCAGCTGCGAACACAGGTTCTGTGCGGCAGTTCTGAGACCTTACACTTGGAAACCATGGGGGACGCTGATCAAACACATAACCCCTGAATTAAAGAACAGTTAGGCTGAACTCAAAACAAAACACAGAACATCAACAACACAGATCTCCCAAAAAAGAAGTAAAGAAGTGCAATGCGAGTTCTTCTAAACCAACAATAACCAAAAAAAAAAAATAATAAAAAAAAAACAAAAAACCAAAAAAAAAAAACAAAAAAAACCAATGACATCAACAAATGCAAAATCTCCCAAACCAGTTTTCCAAGGTATTACAAAAGGAAAAAAAAGTACATATATATATATAAAAAATTAACAAGTCTGAAATACTAGTGCATAGTCAATTACCTAACACCAGGTTTCTTTTCTTTCCGTCCAAAGCTCTACTGCCCCTCTGATACTAGCAGCACGTCTACAGGCTAAGACCATAGCAGCAAAACACATTTTTCATTTGGCATTTACAAAATTAAATTACTGAATAAAAATATAATTTTTTATAAAACTATTTCACACAGTAATAATTTTTAAAGCAAGCTGACAACAACAAAAAAAACTCATAAAATGGTTTAGTACAATAAATGTACCTCCAATGTTATTAACCATAAATGAGCATTTACAATCTTGATTAATAATCCCATGGTATTAAGTCAACATTTATAGTAATGCATTGTGTTTAGTGATTGAGAAAAGTGAAATATTGGAGTACCTTTTTTTTTGTGTAAAAATTTCAAAAACCCCATCACAGGAAAAAAATACTGGTCTGTGGGATCCTCTAAAATACAGATAAATCATTTTATGTTTAAAAAAATCTGCATTAAGATATTAACAACTGACTACAATTCATTACCTAATAATTTAGGTAAGACTGTTATTTATTTATTTATTTATTTATTTATTTATTTATTTTAAAAAATCCTTTTAGTTGGGTGAAATCCCATAAGATTTCATCCACCTAAATGCACTTGGTGCTGCTCTCAACTGTTGTACCACAACAAAAATAGGTTCTTCTCCCATTCATGAAAAGTTTCATGTGAAGGAATGATATATCATCCCAAGTCAACTTTTGAAGTGTTCTGAAAACCATAATGCTTGTCTGGAAACGTCTCACATGACCAGAGTCCGGGTTGAGAAGGCATTCACATATTTACGAGCTTGACCAGAAGCCGTCATCTGATCTTCTGTCTTTCCACAGGATGCGGTCTCCCAGGCACCACTACAAGGCTAATGGGGGGAAAAGAGGGCAATGGCAAGGTCAGACAGGAAGCCCATACTTGAGCCCACAAAGGATTCCCGATCCCAGCAGAACCAGCGTAGAGAATTCTGACCTCGGGATGGCAAGAGCAGTTACCAGGGAGCCTTTGTCAGATAAAATCTTAACCCTCTGCCCCCCAGCATTCGGACGTGCTATTAAGGGCCAGAAATCATTTATTGCTAAGAGAAAACCCCACTCCAAACGATACCATAAGCTACGGCTGCACACTTCCCACTTTTGTCTCTTGGGTGATTTTACAACGCTGGAGACAGAAAGGAGCATAATTCCCCCAGGTACCTAATGTGTCTCATGAAGCAAACTGGTGAGTGCTTCAGTCCTCTGAGTGAAGAAGCTCCTGGAGGTGCTGGAATCAATTAACACCTACTAAACATGGCATCTATTTTGTAGATACCAATTAAGTATCAATTAATTTAGAAATACCTGTTCACCAGGATAGACACACTGGAAGATACAGATGGAACTAGTATCTAATAGGCAGCCAGTGTTTGGCACTTCACGGTCATGATCTCATTTACACAGCACCACCCCCCTGAGGGGGAGGTACGTTCTGTCTTCAGTCAGGCAGGAAATGGAAACCCAGGGTGGAGATAACCCTCCAAAGCCTCGCTGAGGGTGAGGGGTGGAGAGGCTCTGCACCCAGGTTTGTCTTCTGCACAGCCCTGGCTCTTGCCTTCCCTCCATACTGCTTCCCACTGAAATATGTGCTATTTATGCTCTACGTAGTTCCCAAAAGGATTTAGAATAATTACAATATAAATATAAGATAACAGGGTTTAAACAGTGGGCAAGGCAGGGTCACAGGGAAACGGGGAAAAAATAAATAACATGATGATCTGGGTGAGATTTGTACGTAAAACACTTGTCACGAAGTACAGCGCACCAGCTGGGTGTAAGCCTCAAGCTGGTCTCTGAGCTGTCCAGCCGTCAACGCAGAGGTAAACAGAAACTCAAGCAGATGTAAGATTTGGGGTCCCTAAGCTCAAAACTAAACCAGCGGTTTAGTCAAAGCGCAACTATTCCTGGAATTGACATCTAAGAGCGATTCTTCCATGGGACAAAAGAAGACAGGAAAGGCCTCTCTGCTCTCTAGAGTGTCCTTTAGGGGACAGAGTGAACAGGTGTGGAACAGGAGGAGTAGTAATGGGCAGGGTAAGACGTTGGTGGTGCCCCGCCCAGGTGAAGAGAGGGTGGCACCACGAGGAATTGCCTGGGAAATGGCAAGAAAAGGCAGATTCATTTATTCATGTTTTAAAGTTTATTTATTTATTTTGAGCGAGCGAGAGAGAGAACGCCAGCTGGGGAGGGACAGAGAGAGAGGGAAAGAGAGAATCCCAAGCAGGCTCCGTGCTGTCAGCGCAGAGCCCGACGTGGGGCTCGATCCCAGGAACCGTGAGATCACGACCTGAGCTCAGATCAAGAGTCGGATGCTTAACCGACTGAGTCACCCAGGCGCCCCGAGAAAAGGCGGATTTATATGGACCAGTGAGAAAGAAGGAGTGTACCTGGGTGGAGAGAGAGCACAAAAGAACCAGGAAGCTGCAATCTGTACGTTGCTTGTGGGAGGGACCGCGAGACAGAAAGAGATATAGTGGGTCAAGTGCAACATTTAGCAAGTGCCACCCATGCTGCCCAGTGTCTCACAGGTTTTATCTCATTTAATTCTTACACAAAATACCTGGGGCACAGGTGGGAGTCAGTGCACCTGATCTACACACCGGCCAATTTTAAAGGAAGAGAGAATTTAGGCAACATCCTCAAGGACACCCAGCTAAGAAGTGATGAAGCAAGTCCCTACTGAGGGTAAGATGCTGCTTCCATGAGCATCCTCCACAGTGGAAAACAGTGGGGGCGGCTCAGTGGACTTGGGATTGCAGGAAGAAGCATTTAGATGGGCAGGGGGAGTCGAGGTCATCAGACTTTGTAGCAAACAGGAGTAATTCTGAATGAATGTGGTATTTGTCTGGTGATGGGGTTTCCCAGCCTAGTGGCTGGAACAAAGTTGCAGTGACATAAGGCTTACGGTGCCATGTTTCTAAATTGTGAGCTTTCAGAGGACGCAAACCGGCTTTCCCGGCTTCTGCCCGGTCTGCCATGCTGTCTCACCACCAAGGCAAAGTTGTCCAAGTTTACATATGTTTGCTCTGAAGGCTCAGAGGTTCAACACATAACTTGAAATACTACATAGCAAGATGGATTATTATAATATTTTCCTGGAGCTGTGTATCACAAAGATGACAGGTGTTTTTTTTTTTTTGGAGCAGACTTCTGCCACTGGGTCACATTTAATCTTTTCCTAGACAAAATCACCAGGGTCTTTGAAATAGTTCTGAATAAATGATGTTTCTCTAGGTTCAAGCAAGTGGACTAAAGGTACATATTTCTCTAGTGTATATCTGCCCATACAGAGTTCATATTTCAGTTGAGTTGGCTGCCTACGTGTTTTTGCTAAATTTTCGGTGCAGCACTGAAACACCCAATTGACACATGACACCCAATTAAAAAAAGGAAAAAGCTGATGCTACCGTTTCAATTACTGAGCTTGCATCTGGAGTCCCTGTAGCACTGTGACATATCACTACTCAAGAGTGAACAGGTAAATATGGCAGATGTCTACATGAAGTACTGTGCAGTGCTCAGAACCGATGATGCACACAGAACAAAGTGCATGGATCTAAAAAAACAGGTGAGTAAAGGGGCGCCTGGGTGGCTCAGTCGGTTGAGCATCCAACTCTTGATTTCAGCTCGGGTCATGATCCCAGGGTTGTGAGATCAAGCTCTGTGTTGGGCCCCATACTGAGCGTGGAGCCTGCTTGGGATTCTCTCTCTCCCTCTGCCCCTACCCCCCACCTCAAGTAAAAAAAATAAATTAAAAAACAAGTAAAGAAACAGCAGAAGGAAGTATCTTCGTATACTAATATCTTATATGCAAATCCAAATTACATAAAGATACATACAAAACCCCAAAATACATATTTTGAGAGAACACATGCGAATGAATGGAGTGGAAAGGAGAATGTAAGTTGAGGTTGGAGAAAAAAATGAGAAGAAAGGACAAACGTTTCTATTTTCCTCTGGTTAAGAATTCTTCTACTTTAGTGGTGCTTCAATTAATGCAAACTTAATTTTCGAAATGCGTAAATCAAGTATCTTAAAATACTATGTGAAAACAATCTCGTGTGAATACAATACCATGTCTCTTGGTAAAAGTCAAATTCTGATCCTTGGCCATACAGTACTTAAGTTAATGCAGGATTCCCAGAATCTGTTCAGGAGAACCAAATACTGAGTATTATCAGTTTCATATATTCTCAACTTGAAATTTGACCGTGTTCTTACTGGATGGCCCACATGGCCCACCACTTTATTCATGTTTGCCTCTTTCTCCAGGGCCAGATATTCAACACAAGATCAGTATTTTTTTTTTAAATCATACATTTTTAATTAGTCTTTTGAGGAAACTTTTCAAACAGTCAACTTTTCCTCAGCCAAGACTGGATTTTTCCAAGAAACACATCGAATTCCAGAAAATGGACCATCCCGGGGGCATATAAGCCTTGGAGCTCAGAGTCTCAGGAGGGCAAGCCCCTTGGAAGACCTGAACCTCCCAGCGTGGACAAATGCCAGGACCCAGTAGTCATTGTGTGCCAGCTCCTTTTCTGCACTCTGTGAGTACTCCTTGCAACAATGAAGAAAAATCCAGTCAGAACAGACACAGACCTATAGGGTGAGAGTTGAGGCAGAGCAGAAGGTCAAGGACTCAGGTATGAAAAGAAGTGTTCAGGTCCAACAGCTGAAATGACAGCGGCCTCCTCTTTTGCTATTTCCTTCTCTCTCCTTACCTTGAAACCCTGGGGCCATTGGCCAACTTTTCAAGCAGACAGAATAGTTTTGACAAAGGGGGATTAAATGTCTTTGTGCTAGAAGAATATTTTTTAATACTGTCATCTGTTATCTTTGTGCCTCTCTATTCCTTCCTAAATTTTAGTTTCATTTACACTAAAGAACTGATAAGAATTATGGATTTCTGTCCATGAATTCTTATGTGAATGCAGACCTGTCACTCTACCCTAATTCATTTCAACATTAATAATCCTAGGGAACATTCTCCTCCTCTCACCTGACAGTCACCTTGTTTATCCTGTAATGTGCCTTTAATTGCTCCCGGGCAGAAGTGAACTGCAAACAGACTGTCAAAGCTTTAAAGGGGATATCCTGCTAGGGCACTTTAAACAAATACTGGGATCCTTTGTGGAAAACAGAAGAAATAAAATGAGTCAAGACCATGTCCACAGGTGGTGTTCTGTCAGAATTAGATTATCTTCACATTTTCATTTGGAATATAGTTTTTTTTTTTTATCATGCTGAACAACTGCTGTTATTATTATATTATACTGCAGCTTCACACAATAGCTGCTCATGTCAAAAACCTTGGCAAGGTATGCGTTTTACAATTTGCAGACCTAATAAAAAATTTGCATAAGTCATAAAAAATGATTTTGTAAAACCAGAGCAACTCGTGAGATGGCATTGGATTTTTCTTTTGGTCTGTTTTTAAATAATAAACAGATACGAACGGTGTCCTAAAGAATAAGGATAAAAATTATCTGATTATTCTATTTAACTCACCTGAAGAAAATGCTTACTCTGGACTAAAATTCTAAAAGTCAGAATTCATTCCCCAAAGAGCATCTTCTAAAAATGTATCAATTATAAGAGATAATGCAAAAATCTTGAAAGCTGCTGTATCTTAAAAGTCAGAGATAAACCTGAGAAGAAATGTAAGGCAAGGTCTATGGCTACCCAACTTTTCTCATGCACGACTGCTTCCCTATGTCTGCACAAAACAGTGGAATGCCCCCAATTTCGGGATTTTCAACTTGTCATAGAAAAGAGCCTTAAAAGCTAGAGAATTAAAGGTCCAGACGGTGACTGGAGGTTACCCTATCCACCAGTGCCTCTACCTCCCACCCAAGCCTAAGTTAACTATTGCTAATGTGGACAGACTTTCCCCAGTCCGGAGTTTGTCCTAGATGTCTCCGAGGGTCTCTTCATCTCACATGTTTACAGACTTTACATACAGTTTATGTCGCATAACCTAGGGTGTCACAATTTTTGAAGAAAATAGTTCTTTCCTTAGTGATACATTAGTTCAGACTATTAAGATTAAGACGAGTGCCAAATTTCTCTAAAGCAATTCTCTCTTTGCTGTCCCATGGAAGAGTCAGTATCATAGCGTTTTCCAAGGCGAACCAAACAAAAAATCTACATCTTGTAATGTCTGGGGCAGGGCACTCTGAATTTGACCTTGATATATTTTCTTCCCTCATTCGGCCTTTCCTATTACGACCCAAAAGCTGTACACAGCAAACTTGCTTAATTTATAACATATATTGAAAGCAGGTCGCTGAAATACTACCAACGGCTACGTGAATTCTTGCTGGGGCAGGTGGAAAACAGTGGCCCAAAGGGAGAACCAAATGAGTCCAGGGGTATCCAGGAAAGCAGGTCAACAACAGCACACTACATTAAGAAATGCCCAGAAAGACAGATGTCACATGTAGACAGATGGTTTCCATGTCTGTTGACATGCCAACACAAGTAGCAGAAAAATAGAGAAAACCAATCAACCAGATGTTTCATCTCCATCAGAGATCTGACTACCTTTATTTCAGGCATCAGTTGAGTCAGCCATCTCTTCGGGTGACCCACTGACACACTTCTGTGAGAGTGGAACAAGGAATGAGAAAGAACGTGCTAGAGGAAATAGCACACCACAGGGCAAGAAGACTTGGCCAAAGATGAGGCCTCCTTTCTGAGAGACTGCGCACAGCTTTTGCCTAATAATAGATACCACCAATGTATATGGACAACTGTGCTGCCATTTTGAAACCAATATTATATCCATTTCCACTTCCTACCAGCCTTGTATGATGAGAGGAGGACAATACTATACTACAGTCCTCAATTTATAGATGAGAACATGTTGTCCTGAAGAGGTTAATGAATTAAGATCATGCAATCTGAAAATGGTGGACTCTAGAGTAGAACCCAGATTTCTCTTGCCTGCGTGTTAGTTTCTTGTGCTCTTCAGCAATGCTGATCAAACCAAAAGGGTTTGCCCTATTTAAAAAAATTTTTTCATTAACAATTCACATAAAGATAGGAGCAATCAAAACCACATGGAATTGAAAAAGTGAGTTTTGTTTGCTTGCAATAATATTTTAAGATTCTTTGATGTTGTGCAAATGTGTTTAAATAATAATAGCTTAAGAAATTCACTTAAATTAAACTCACTGTTTTACAAAAGTAAGGCCATGACAAGCCAAGCCAGGAAATTAAAATTTAAGGCTGTCATTCTGTGGTTACAAAAAAGAGGAAAGTGAGTGAGTAAAGAGAGCATATGAATACATCTTTTACACTCGGGTCTTAAATAGGAATAAAAGGAAATTATAATTTAAGAGAAAAATACAGAAGTTCAGTAGGCTTACAACTTAAGTACAGTTTCGAATCTGCCAATGGAAATGTCTACCTCAAGAAATGTTTATTAGCATAATGTATTTATTTCAAAATGGAAAGCAAATGGAAAGCATGCTGAAGAAAATAGGCAGCACTTTTCTCCTTGCAGAAGAGGGAGCTTTGTGTGGGTGTGTGTGGATGTGTGCGTCTGCCTCGGGCTCTCTCAGGGTAACTTCAGAATCGTGTTCCACCATGAATCTCTTTCCTGTCCCAAACTGCAAGTTTTCTAAGCTGGATTTTATTTCCCTAAACTTGATAATCTGATAATTTTCTAGACTCCATCCTCTACCCCTACACAATATAGGAAAAATGGTACAATGGCCCAATGTGAAAATCTCAGCATATTTTGAGCTACATGAAAGACACAAATATCAAAAATGTCTCAGAACATTTTTATTATAAGAATCCCTGTTTACTGTTACAATTTAAAATTAAAGCACCTTTGAAACAAGAAGAAGACATCCAACAATTATAAGATTGTGCAGCTGCTACAAATTCCTTTTGGAAAGAGATTAGCATAAATCATTTTAAAAACAAATAGAACATTATTTGTGCATAATGGCTAATATAGCCTCTACGTAAGCCTTATAATTTAACTGTAACTCAGAGTTCTGAGTTACTAAAATTCATTATTTCTCAAAGAAAACCCACACAACACATGGATGTATTTAGCACCCTGATTCTGGTCTCTATGTACCGTTTCCCACAGAAAGGATCAGAACTCTTTGGGGAAATGGTTAATTCCAGGAAAAGAGGAAGGAAATGTGCCTATTAAGTAAAAACAGAATAAATTAAATAAAACTGAAAATTCTGGCTATCACATTGGACAGGAGCATACTGGGCATTTAAATCACTGCAGAAGTTCTATTGGACAGCATTGGTCTGAGATTAAAAGAGATTTAAGAGACAAAAAGCAATGTGAATGGGGCGCCTGGGTGGGGTCAGTTATTAAGTGTCCAAGTCTTGATTTTGGCTCAGGTCATGATCTCACGGTTTGTAAGACTGAGCTGACAGCATGCAGTCTGCTTGGGATTCTCTCTTCCTCTCTCTCTCTGCCCTCTCTCCCCCCAGAATAAATAGACATTTTTAAAAAATGCAATATGTGAAATTGTTTCAATCTGACCAGATAATAAAAGGATTCTTTTTTGAATTAATGGGGAAACTTAAATACAGACTGAGAATTAGCATATTAAAGAATTATTATAAATAACAATGTGTGATGACAGTTATATATGAAAACAACTTTATTTTTGGAGATACATCTGGAAGTACATATGTGAATAAATGTCATACTGTCTGGAATTTTAACATGCCTCATAAAAATAGATGAAGTAAATATGGCAAAATGTAAATAATGGTTAAATCTAAATCACAGAATATTTTCTATACTTCTATGTATGTTTGAAATTTGTCAAAATAAAATGCCAATTCATAGCTTCTTGCATTTGTATTAATTAATTAATTAATTTGTAAAATATTAAATGTAATTTACACATATTTATGTATAAGCATGTGCATTTCTATGTACATCAGAAGCTAGAATTGTGCAGCTCCAGTATATTGGCCTCAAAAATAGTAATTGCTCTGTCTAAAGCGTGATTGTCATAATTAAGCCAGGGATGATTAACACTGAAATGACAGAACACAGAATTACTAGTCTTCAATAAACTGTTCTTATACCTAAGTTATTTAGACTATTGGATGGATAGACAATCCAACTGCCCTATACAAGTGGCAGGTATTTTATATTTTAGAAGTATCAAAATTTGGGGGCACCTGGGTGGCTCAGTCAGTTAAGTGTTCAACTCCTGATTTCAGCTCAGGTCATAATCTCATAGTTCATGAGTTTGAGCCCCAGGCTGGGCTCTGTGCTGACAGCACAGAGCCTGCTTGGGATTTTCTCTCTCTCTCTCTCTCTCTCTCTCTGCCCCTCCCCTACTCTCTAAATAAATAAATAAATAAATAAATAAATAAATAAACATTTAAAAAAAAGAAGTATCAAAATTTAAAAATATTTTATGAATTATATTTAGTTGTTTTAATTAAAAGCACTATGATAAAACTATCTAGAATGGCTAAAATCCCATTCAACATTTAAGTACGAAGTACAAAAGTGATAGGTTACTTAAGTACTCTTAAGTTGAATAGCCAGATCATGTAAGAAATGCATCTGTTCAATAATACTGTTCGTGAGAGTATGAGAAATTTCATGAGAAATGAGAAATCTGCCTGATTAGGTCAAATCGAATTACCAATGGAAATATATGATAAAGCAAAACTTCTAAACAAAATTAACAAATCACATAAACACCTATGTAAATATTGTTGAATCAGGATTATATGAAATATAAACAGCATCTGTTTAAATATTTAGATTCACTTGATCAATTTTCCAATATTTATCACAGAATTTAAAACATTTTAGAAATCACATACTTCTATGACCTAAGAAGCTAGATCTCCATGACACAAAACAATGGAAATATGTGGTGTGTGTGTACTATTAATTCATTTAATGAGGATTTCTTAAAATGAATTAGTTATCTATTGTAGCAGAATAGTAAGATATATTTAAGCAGTGTAAATCAATAAGCCCTATAGTACAGACAGAAGCACTGACTCTAAAATTAATTTTTGGATCTCAATTACTCCATTTAATGGAATTGACGAGTATTGCCTTCACAGCATGATGTATGTGAATGGCTTAATCCCAATATACAGATATTAGAATCTGTAGAGTACCAAATATGACTCCTTTATATGGTAGAAAATACAGATTAATAAAACAGGGCTACTACTTAATTTTCAGTTTCAAAGATAACTACTATTTCCATTAAGTAATATATGAATATGCTGAGAATATAGTTCCATACTGATCATTTTTATGAAATGCAATAGCACTAAAAACTTTAAGATAAAAAATTAGACAACTTACATAGGTTGAATCCCAAACTAGGTTATAAAATATATGTAAGGTTTACTCTAGCTTACTGTACTAACAGCAATAATCAAATTCTGTGTTCTGGAAACCAAGGGCCAAGTTTTTAGGAAAGGAAGAAGGAAAGAAAAACAAAGAAAGCATGGCCTTTTTGGAGCCAGGATCAATGCAAGGTAAAATTTTGAAGGAGCTGACCCTTGCCTTGACATGCTTCTAATCTGCTTTCTGTGTCTCCCTTCGGCCTTGGTGGAATTCGTTCTCTTCCTCCTGTCCCAATTCTTGGTGATACTCTGAGTCTTTCCACAGGTGGCCTACCCAACCCTGACTAACTCAAGAACACTCCAGAATCCCCCACCCCAGGCACTGGCTTTCCCTCTTCTGTGTCCTACACTCCAGTCAACCATCACCTCTCACCAAAGTAGCTGGACCAGAGAGAAGCAACAGGAAAGCAACCTCATTGAATTAAGAAACAAGATGTGCCTGCCTATAGCCCTTCCAGCTACATTTGCATTAGTTAAAAACTATAATGCCAGATATCAAAAATACTTAAAATGGGGAAGTTTTAAGATTCTCACAATTTGCAGAGAGAAACCCTACCACAATGATGGGGAAGCCCTTAAAAGAGAAAAGAAAAAGAAAAAAAAAAGAAAAGAAAAGAGAGCAGTTCTCAAAGCAAGCCAACCTAGTTCAGCGCCTTTAACTCTTAGTACAAACAGCACTTTCCCCTTCAGACTCCAGGTTCTCTTTATGCTCCAGGGTTTATGCAGTTTCTCTGGGTGTAGCTCAAAGGGGTGGTGGGGGAGGTGAGCTCTGCAGGTGGCTGGATATCGGGCTATTTAATGTTGGGAACCGCTTTAAATAATTTAGGGGAGTAAATTTGCATTCTTATTTACATTTGGCTCAGGATTAATCTGGAATTTGCTGTATTTCATCAACATACACGTACTTCAGAGTTACAAGGGAAATCTCTTTTGATATTAAAACCCAGCAGCAGATGGTCAACTGCAGATTAGCCACACAACATTGGCAGCTGACTTTCTTATTCTGATAGTCAAATACATTGTAATTCTTTTCCAACCAGCTAATTTCAAACTTCATTCAAAATTCGAACAGTGCCTGAGTTTTGATGGCTTAGTAATTGAGTGTAAAAAATAAAAAGTTGGAAATAAAAAGAAAACTATACCAATAAACTTTGTATAAACTATTTAAGAGAGAAGAGAGAAATATTGACAGACATGTAACCCATGATCTTGCCCTCAGTCACAGTAAGAAATGTGTCACTTCATCATGCTTTGGAAACCTGCTCTAATAAAATGTTCTAGTATGTCTCAGATGAGTGGCAACAGGGAATTTTAGGAGATTTTTAGACATCAAGAGTTGTTTAAAAGCTATATCTATATCTGTATCTAAAGTCTTAAAAAAAAAACCCTCAAGATGACAGTGTTTCAGTGAATGGCTTTTAAGACACCAATGTTGGAATAGTAATTACCTGCAAGGGACTCGTCAGGGACCTGTTTTTAGGTACTGTAAATGCTTTGAGAACATTGTCTTCGTCTTCTGATACTGGCGTCATTAAAACGGAACTTGTAAGAATATTCTAAAGGGAAAGAACAATTTGAAATTTAAATGAGAGTGGAGAATATGAGAGCTGACACATTCTGACACCATAGACAGGAGATTATTATGAAGTGATACGTATGAGCAGGAACAAAGGCAGGGATCTGCCAGAAATTCTCTTCTCACCGAGCTCCGAGAAGGCCTTAGCTAGTACTCACCCTAATCCCATTGTGGCAAACACCACTACAACAAAAAGCTTTGGGTCCTAATATAGTTCTAGGTGGGAGATGGGCACTCAGAAAATACCTACTAAAGGAATCGGTAAATCCATACTTTTGAAAATGAAAGATCTACTAAGCTCTAGTTAGAGAGCTATTTATTTTATACATTGGTATGGAAATATTTTAGAGTTATCAATTAATGACAGTATAGTATGATGGTTAAAAGTGTGGAGTTTAGGGGCGCCTGGGTGGCTCAGTTGGTTAAGCATCTGACTCTTGGTTTCAGGTTGGGTCACAATCTCACAGTTTGTGAGTTTTACCCCTGCATTCGGCTCCTCCCTGGCAGTGCGCGGCCTACATTGGATCCTCTCTCCCCCTCTCTCTTCCCCTCCCCCACTCATGCACCTGCTCTCTTTTTTTCAAATAATTTTTTTTAAACTATGCAATTTAGAACTAGACTTTCTGAGTTCTAACTCTGAACCATCACTTATTAGCTATGTAGTCTTAAGTAAGTGACTAAGCCTTCCCGTGCCTGTTTCCCAGTTGGTATAATGGTAATGATAATGTTACCAACCTTGCAGGGCTGTTGTGGGGTTTAAATGAAGTAATGCATCTAAAGCGTTTAGAAGAGTACCTACCACTTAGTATATTCTGAATAAATATCAGCAATTGTTATTAGCTCTGATTCTCCATGAAGGACAGCCGTGCATTATTTAAAAATTTTTAAAAAGTTTAACACTTAAAAAAAAATTACTTAGTGGTAACTAAGTGCTAAAAAGAAAGGAGCTCTCAAGCCACGACAAGACATGGAGGAAACTGCGTATTACTAAATGAAAGAAGCCAATGTGAAAAGGCTCCACACTGTTTGATTTTAACTATATGAAGTCTTGGAAAAGGCAAGACTATAGAGATAGTAAAAAGATCACTGGCTTCCAGGGGTTGGCGAGGGAGTGGGGGAGTGATGGAGGGATGAATACGTGGACCACAGAGAAATTTTAGGACAGTGAAGCTACTCTGTACGAAACTATAATGGTGGATACATGGCATAAATTTGTCCGAACCCACAGAATGAACAGTACCAACAGCAAACCCTAATATAAACTATGAACTTTGGGAGATAAAGGGTCAGCAGTGCTGGTTCATCAAGTGTAACAAACGTACCACTCTAGCGGAGAATGTTGATAATGGAGAAGGTTATGCACGTGTGGGGACAGGGGTATGTGGAAAATCTCTATCTTCTGCTCAACTTTGCCATGAACCCAAAACTGCTCTAAAAAATAAAGTTTATCTTAAAAAATGGTGGCAACCAAAGTAATGCAATAATAGGAACAATAAAGGGCATCTACTATAGATGCTGACGGGCATTATGTTAGATGCTGCACAAAACCAAACAGGAGACTACGTAACAAGGAGAAAATACTACATTTGGGAGACAGATAAACAAAGGAGAAGAAAATGCAAAGATTAACATTCTGTTTTCACGGAAATACATATTTTCATGCCACGGATTTTTTTAAGTGGCAAAGACTCTCAAATCATAAGAAAATAAATAATGAAAACAATCTGCGATGAAAAAGAATTTCCAACACAGAAACAAAATTTCCACATTCAACATTAATGATCATGAGGAATCATAAGGAAATAAACATGTAATGGAGAATGTTCAGAAATATGATGCATTAAATAGTGCTAAAACCACAGTAGCCTCACATGCCACATGGAGAATTCTGCGAGGCACCAACATCTCATAACGTGGGCGTGTACTTACTGGCACATCCACCACAGGCGATGCCTGTGTGAACAGCTGAGTGTTCAGACTCTCCCCTTCCCAGTGGTTGGAGCAGAAGAAGTTTCCTGCTTTATCCGTTGGAGATTCCACCTGAAAGCAAACAGGAAGTGCTTTGTTGTTTCTAGAACTAGAACTTCCCATGGAACATTGGCACTTGTTGGTAAATTTCTGTAAGATGAGCAATATCTGAGGATCTAATGTGTAACATGGGAACTGTCATGGCTAATGTTGTACCGTAGAACTGAAATTTGCTAAGAGAGCAGAAGTTAAAGATAAACATGTGAGGTGATGGATATGTCCATTGACTCAGTGATCCTTCCACAATGTATACATATATCAAATCATCATGTTGTATACTTTAAATGTCTTACAATTTTGTCAATTATATCTCAATAAAGCTAAAAAAAAAAGTAAATTTCTGGCCAGTCTCTTAAATATTAATCCTAATATGAAAATAAATTCAAGAGGCACGGTATCTACCTGCTGGAAATGCTTCTTGCCACCAAGCTAAGACTTGGATCCCTGCAAGTTACAGCGTTTTTCTTTTATGCTGGAAGTTAGATACTATTGTTTTAATATAAATTTCAATTCTCCATGACATCTGAAAATTAAAAGTCGGTGTATTATTTATCTATCCATCTGTGTATCAGTGATAAAACAGTACAGTAAAAAGCTGCTTCCCTCTCTCTCCTTTATCCTCTCTAACATGTTTTCGGCTCACACATGAAGTAGATAGAAGTGGCTTGGCTTCCCAAATGAAAGGTTACGTGCCCAGTCTAGCAGTACCTCTTAACCACATCTTGCAGGCAAACCTTGTATGAAAAGCAGTGCTGCTACCCAGTACTGATGCCAGACGTATAAAGGAACGTTCCGTGCCCACAAGGAACAGAGGGAGCAGGATTCACATCTTGTTCCTTCTTGATCCCAAGGATCTCATGTTTACCTCTTGTTTGATCTTCTTCAGTAAAGGTGGCCCATTTTCTTGAAACTCAGCAACAATTCCAGATTCATCAGATTCCTGCTTGATCACATCCTGTAGGTCTTCTACTAGATGAGATGGTGTCTGAGGCTGCAAGGAAGAGCGGGTATGTTTGCATCAGAGGCAAATTTCTGTCTGTAATTAATACACCAGCTAACCTCAAGAACTTGGCCAAAACTTACTAGCATCTTCAGAGGACCATATTTAATTTCTTGAGCTGCAAGTGCATGTTTGAACGGTGTAGGAGTTCTTGGAGAGCTTTCTAGGATTGACCTTTTGATAGCTGGAGTTCTAAAACTTTAAAGGGAAAACAAGGGTTGGTTCAATATGAAAGAACATAAGCCCTTTTACATCATTCTACCTATCAAATATATTTTTATACTGAATAAGCCCTATAATTGATATGCATTTGGATATGTGAATTAATCATATGTGTACTGTTAACAAAAAGATAACATATACATCACATATTTCCAAATATTTAAAAGTATTATATTCCCAAGACTAAGAGCATTAAAATATTCTTCATCTTTCTTTAGTGGTTCTGAAGACACACAGAGAGCCTCTAGGTCTTTCTAATGGCCATAAACATGGTAAAGGTTTGATGTCATTTACAAATAAATTTTATCTATTCATTAAAACAGGCTCATCACAGAAGACATAGAAAACCACCTTTTAAAAGGTACTTATTGTAACAGGAAATAGTAAGACTGAATTTTTTTATTGATGTTCTCTGTCATTTCTTTGAATTGGTTAAGCCCTTTATTGAATATGTGGGAGGCATCACTCCTTGGCTTCTGATCATATAATATCCCTGGGGATTTTAGAAGCAGTCCTACCAACAGATAAATTTCAAAAAGGAAACATAAGATTAAAAAAATATGAACTAAGTACAGAACCATACCACTGTTATTCTGAATTTTGTAATCAGAGAGCAAAGGAGGTTGAAAATCTTGTCTTCGGTGAAGAAAGAAAAGCCTTACTGAGCAAACAGAAAAACTGAACAGAAAAATTATAAGGACTACCTCTGTATGTATAGAACATTTTGAAGTGAGCTACAAAAAGTAATCTAGTTTATCCTCTGACTCGCCACCTCTAGGTAGTTGTAACATGTGCAAGACAGATATATTCAATGTGGGAATATACATGATTATGTACATTACAGGTAGATCAGTAAAATTATGTACATGCAAATGGATCAGACATTGGAGACTGTATTCCATTAATTAAATATAGGTAAATGAGGGGAAATAATTTTATTCTTGAACCAAGGACTTACATAGTATTTTCCTTTTGAGTTTTCACAGTCTGGTCTCTATGAAATGGTGTTGTAACAGTCAATTTGTGACCACTGAGAGGGGTAGAAGTTAAAGAAGGCATTTCCAAGTCTAAGTTTTCATGGTTACCAGAAGTGTTTAAGAACTAAATATGGGAAGAAAGGGAAAAAAATTACTTAGATTAAACAGTGATTCTTTATTCAGCCCAACTTAAAAACCACACCATGAAAACTAGCAAGTATGTTTTACTGACCCACTATGTAAAATAATAAAGATGTTAACAAGCACATAGCATTGGACAGGGTATTGTTGTTTTATTTCATTTGAGCACCCGAGGTTCAGAATGAAATTTCCAAGAAATAAAATCTAGGGTCATTGCTGAAAAACTTGCAAAATCCTAAGAAAAAATTTTCAATAAGTGCCACTTGCCATTAAAGAGAATGAGATGCACTCTTGATTAAGATTATAAGCATTAAGGTGATTTTTTGGAAAGTAATTCTTGTTTTTCTTTCATGCTATTTTTTCTCTTTAATGATCCATGAATTATGATAGAAGATTTGCATTATGTGGAAAATTCTTGGATAGTAAGCTGTGTTTCTCAGAACACCATCATTCTGGGAAAATAGCAGGTGTTCCTCAAAAAGTTCCAAGATACAATAAATTTGGGATACATACATATATCATAATCTCCTCCTGAAATTCATAATGCACACCAATTCATTAAAAATTCTGAGAGGTCCTGTAGTAAAGAGACCAATTTTAACTCTGACTTAGTGTTTCCCAAACTTCTATACTTCCATTTTTTCTGGACCATCTATTAAAGTCTTGTAGAACTAATATTCTTCAGAACACAATTTGGAAGATACAAGCAAAAAGCAAGATAATTATTTTGGTAGGTGCTTCATCTGTTCATATTTAGAGCTCTCCTTAAAATAAATTCAACAGACATAACTGGAAAAATGTTTGAAAGTGCCAAATTAACTATTAACTTCAATTATTCTCATAATTAAGGAATACAAGTCTCTGATAAGAATTATAATTTCCATGCCTTAAAAAAAATTCTATGAAAGGATATTTATGGCAAATACTGGGTTGATAGCATATTATGGCACAACTCAAAAAGCCAATGTTGAGAAATTAAAATTAAAACGGAAGTTGCTTTCCTTAAGCATTTGTTCCTTATGCTTTTCCAAAACTTTTCCACATAAGGATGGATCGGAACCTTTAAAGTTTCGGGTTGCGACTCAAACAAATGCTCTCCAAATATAGTTTGGTTCCCTCCTCCCCTGGGTCAGTGAATCACAAAGTAATAAGTGAACAAATAGGAAGAAAATCTACTAAAGTTTTTAAGGAGAGGGAAGGGAGGGGAGAAAAGGAAGGGACCGAAATGTTAAACTCTAGTGTTGAAGGAAATAAAAACACGTCCCATGCAGCTAACCAGGTTTCAAACCACCAAAAGAAAGAGCGAGAATTATGACAAAATGATCAGTCAGCCTACAGACAGCTCAAACTTTGGGAAGCAGTATGACTTGGCAACAGCTAGATTCAACGATGGAACGAGATCAGTGAGGGCAACAGTAATTAGTCATTTGTTCCAAAGGATTAGTTTCTAGATTATGAAGGCTTGAGTATCTGTTGAAAATTAGTAATAGCTGTGTAGAAATCATGCTCTACCTGTGAAGGGGAGAAGGGTAGGCTTTTGACAGGGGAACGCTTGGGAGTTGAGCTGCTGACGCCAGCAAATAGGAAGGAGCTAGAGCCTCCAGTGGCTAAGGGGCTTGCCTGGCCGCGCTTTTTTCGAAGGATGACCAGTGGAACTGTGCCGTGCCTCGAAGGAGGTAAGGGCTTGAGCGGGTCAAGTGAACCCTCACTCAACTTGAGAGCGTTCACCCTTGTGCTAGGCTCTCCTGCAGGTCTATTCAGACTGCCCTCTCTTTGCTGAAGCTTTAGGGCTCTGCCTGCATGATGTTGGCTAGGTGAAAACTCTGCTTCTTCAAAGAATTCAAAACTGCTGAGATCACACCATGATGAAGAATCCTGAAACAATGTGGGAGGCACAGAACTCTGAGACGGTGTGTGCATGATATGTGCCATCACCTGAAACACAGTACTGAGAAAGAACACCGAATGCAGAGAAAACACCTGGCCCTCTTGAGAAATAGCGTCAGGATTAACAACCGTTCCAGCACACCGCACGGCAGGTCTACCATGTGGCCTCCAGGCTGGTCCTACGTGTGTGCTTCGGGGACCTCCGGGTATTCTCTCATTTGCATGCAATCCGAAGCAAAGAGAAAACCTTTTCTAGATGGCACATTTTGGCAACGTTCATCCCGTTTGATGGATATGCAGGTAAGTGCTTTTTAACCAACTGGCAACAAAGGAAATGAACTGAACATTTGCTTTTTAGGTGCCAACCTCACGTTTGTTTCACTGAAGATGGTTTATCTCAGTGAACCAGTGGGGCTGGTAATCAATCATCAATGTTTTGTGAAGAGAGCCAGGTACCAGCAATGAACTCGCTACCACTCAAATACACGGAACGACTGCTTAAAGGTCTAAGTAAACATAATTCTTAATGTGCGATCCAAAAGCAAAGCACAATTCTAGGGGCGCCTGGGTGGCTCATTCGGTTAAGCATCCGACTCTTGGTTTTGGCTCAGGTCATGATCTCATGGTTCGTGAGTCCAAGCCCTGCATCGGGTTCTGTGCTGACAGCATGGAGTCTGCTTGGGACTCTCTCTCTTCCTCTCTCTCTCTGCCCCTCCCCTGCTCTCTCTCTCTCTCTCTCTCAAAATAAACAAATCAACTTCAAAAAATTAGAAAACAAAACTTAAAAACAAAAGCAAAGCACAATTCTAAAGAAACACAAAAAAGTAACAAATACGTTAAAAATAACTCAAACAGTACTCCATAACCCGAGATCTACTTATAGGTCATCAACTTTACTATTTTAAAAAGTATGCATTTTGAAGGAAATGCGTGAAAAGCCACCTTTTATCTGCATAGCCTATGAAATCAGATCTTTGAAAAAACAGACACAAAGGCTAAAATCATACTTTTACATTCATACATGCTAATAACATGTTATTTGCCATAGAAAATGGTAATAATTTGAGAACTGGGTTTCCTAATTCACCATCAAAAACATTCACTTGCCTTAACAATTCTACTTACAGAATCTATAAATTGAAGTGTTTCTGCAAATTCTAAGAGGTTCTTAACATTATCCAGAATGGTGCCTTGGTGGACGATCATGCACCTTGCTGGAGAGGCACTTTCTTCAGGTAGGGAGCCAGGATCCACAGGCAGAGAGGGAGTGGAGTGGTGCTCTTCCAAACAGGAAACAGGTGCACTGTCTCCATGAGGTCTGGTGTGGTCAGCGATGGTGGTGCTGTGCCACCCGGGGTAGCTGCATGTGTGGTTCTGCGTCTAAGGGGGGGGGGGTGGGGGAATAAAGAAAGAGTAGGGAGAAGAAAGGGAGAAGGAACTTAGCAATGAAGTTGCACAAGGTATCAGATGCTGTTGGAGGAAAGATAAAAGTAGTTGCATCATCCAAAACTTGCGCCTATGAAACAGTCGTCAAGATGTTTCCTTTTATCGATGCAAGACCCTGCTTTTTAATAGTGGCATAGTCTGTCACCTATATGAACACCCTCACTGTCATCATTTTGCTAAAACTGCCAACAGAGAGACTGTGTCCTCAAGTGCCACTCTCCCATGGTCCATCTTAAAAGTCTACTTTAACATCATCTCCAAAAGGACCACGCATGGTTGCTGTGAACTAAGAATTGTCCTGTTCTCATTCTAACCTACAAAAAGGCCAGAGGACTCGAGAGTTAGAGTTGCTTTTCTCTGCATATGTTCTCATTGCTTCTATCCCTTTTTAATGTTACGGATTGCACTGATGCAGTGAAGGGCTGTCAAATCAACGTGGTTAGGAAAGCAGAAGGGCAAATTAACAGAAGTCTCCTTTCGGCATGACCATGCAACAAGAGAAATTGCAAAACATGAGCTAGAGTTAAAAAGTGGTCGAACTAACATATGCACATAATCATCTTATGATTTAACCCCAAAGACATGTATTCCTAAGAATACCCACTGGGTATCACATCTCTTTTATTCTCTTTGTTGCTGAACTAACTCTGTCACAAAGTACACGCTGATTTCTCAGTTTGCGGCCAATCACCAAAAAGATGTCAAAATTCAGTAATGGTCCACACGGCTTTCATGCATGCAAACAGAAGAGAGCAGCCGTGTTATTGACAGAGAGAGGACGTGTATCTTTTTCACAGGTATATACTGAACATGCTTCAAATCATATGTGAAATTAGAAAGTATGAAAATGTAGGTTAAGAAAAATAATAAAAGAAAAAATCAAATGAGTAGGTATCATACAGATACATAACTGTAAATAAAAGCAGATTTTCATTCATTTATATCTGTTAGTCGGTCTTTGAATTAGTAACAGTCCTGGAAAAACAGGAAGATTGATGGTGACAATCACAAGTGGATATTGTGTTTCTATTGCCACTCAAAAGGGCTACTTTTAATTTAGTGAACACACATGGTGATACCGACTGCATTTTACTACAAGCAACTTCTGTTCAAACAGTGTTAATGAATGGGCATCTAGGCAGCTCAGTGGGTTAAGCCTCTGACTTCAGCTCAGGTCATGATCTAGTGGTTCGTGAGTTCCAGCCCCATGTTGGGTTCTGTGTTGACAATTCAGAACCTGGAGCCTGCTTCAGGTTCTGTGTCTCTTTCTTTCTCCCTGCCCCTCCTCCACTCACTCTCTGTCTCTCTCTCAAAAATAAATAAACATTAAAAATTTTTTTTGAAACACCATTAATGGATCTACAGTCTTGATTAGTGTAACACTCAGAAGAGAAGGGAAAAGAGACAGGAGGGCACCGGGGTGAAGTTCTCCCCACATTCAAGCACCTGGTTGCCTTCTTACCGGTAGCGCCTGCTGTCCTTTGAGCTCATTCTCAGTCGACATTAGGAGCAATTCTAATTCCTTTATTCGCTTTTCTTTCTCAGGGTCTTCATCATTATAGTGTCTCTGAAATTAAAAGTAAAGGAAGAAAAACAGAGAAGGGCCTGATTGAAGCTACTGCAGATACAATGGCTGTGGCCCGCAGTCATGAGGGGCCATACAGCCCAATGAGCCTCAGCGTGAGACTGGCACCAACGAAATGTGGCACGAAGCTCTGTGAGTGTCATTCCACACCTAAGGGAGCGATGTGAAATCTGAGGCTCAAGTGGGTGCTGACTGATGAGCTGGTTCAACTTATGACATCAGAGAATCAGAGAATTCCTGAGCAGGTTTAACTCTAGAAGCGAAGATTGGTAGCTTGCTGGCCAGAACTCTACCCACCCCTCTGCTACTCCCTTTTTTTTTTTTTTAACATCAGTCAGTCAAGCGAAAATAAGTATTTACATGAAAGAAATAAAGCATGTCTTGAAAAAGTTGCTTTGAACAGCCAACGGGTTTCTTTACGAAATGGTCCTTCACATGATCTTACCTGAATGGCTGCAGCAGCTGGCTGAGGGACATTGACTATATTTACATGTAACGCTACAGGATATGGGACATGACCGGAGACCTAGATCAAAAAGGCAGACAAACAAAGGCCGAGTCATTCATGGTCACACACGCTTCAGGGGAATTGGCTTCCTCTAGGATTGAGAAAAAAAATACTGTACTAATAAAATTCACACATGCACAGAGGAAAAAAGAAACACAACAAAAAACCCTCTAGTTTGAAATTTTAGCCGGGCCTTTAAAAATAGCCAAATAAATAGCTTACGCAACGTAAAGAGATTTGGAGTGCTCGTTGATCTTGACCAAAAGCATCCCTTAATTAGAGAATAACACAATGAAAAATATAACCTAAAATATATTCATGAAGGTATGAAAGAAGCTGTAATGGGAAAAACTGATGACTTAGTTGTTTATAATAGAAATACTTTTCTTGGAATAACTATTAGTTATAGTAAAGAGCACAGAACTGCCTATGATGGTTCACTCATCTGAGACTTTTCTGGAAAGTCTGTAGTCAAATGAATGATAGAACAGACAGAGAAGAATAAAAACTATTCAGGAATATGATTTGAATATAACTTGCACACGGGCTCCATATTCTTGGCTAAGTTTCACCATCTATTACCGTTAGTTGTAAGATTCAAGTTCACTGATTTTATTCTTTATGCTTCGTATTTTTCTTTCCCCACCCATTCTGGACATTTCTTTCCCTAAATATAAATGTCTGGCAATCAGGAAGGCATCACACTGATCCAAAGGAGGACGAAAGAAGACATCAGAGAGTGGTGTCACAGAACTGCACCTGACTCGGAGTGAGAAGGTAAACACACGTGGAAGGAGCAAATTAAGACTTTTCTCCTAGATAGATCACTACCAGAATCAAACTTTACAGAATCAAACTTGCCGCATTTCAGTGTCAAAGGATCCCTGCTTTAAGTTTAATATGACATTCACTTTTCATTTTGGAAGAGAAAAACAAAAGCCCACAAATGCATCTTCATGACCCCATTCTTCTCCGGCAGGAACTTGTTAAGTGGATTTACATTCAAAAGCTAATCTGATCTGAAGCACTTCAGTTGGAATCCAAAAGCCTGGACTGCAGTCTGCCCTACGAGCTGTGCACCTCTGCAGATTACTTAACATCCTGGCTTCCCGGCATACACCAGGGGTAAGGATACCTCCCCCTATCTACCTCGAGGCTCTGAAGCGGGGTGATCACCTTTGTGGAAGGTCTTTGAAAAGTCAGCGACTGCGAGGTATTACTGTTACCTGGGGCTAACATAACCATCTCTTTCAGTAAACTAAATTCTCAGAAATGGCTTACGTTTTGCGCTTCAGAAATGTGGTAATAGGAATAATCATTGTTAACTGAAGTCTGGCCAGCTGGAGGGAGATGAGCTGAAGGTGGGGCATGAGCAAAACCCATCAAATGACTGTTCTTCTGAAAACTTGTGGCCACTGTTGGCGGGCTGGCTTTAGAAGACTCTTGCAGATAACCTTCCTGCTCGACCTTCCGACGCATTGTAGAATTCCAGTGGTTCTTGATAGCATTATCAGTTCTGCACAGAAATATATCATGTAAGAATTTTACAAAAAAAACATTTTAATTCAGATTAGAGTTAATTGACAGAAAACTGTTTCCCACAGAGACGTCTTCTTTGGGTCTTTTGTTTTTTGTGTTTTCTTTTAAATTGTTTTAGTCTTCCCGACCTCTGAAAGTCATGCTGCCTCTATTATCTAATTGAAAATCCATAGATTTTCCTTCATTACACAAGATGGAATAAATGTGGCTTTCGAGAAATCTTTAAATTTTGTAACTATTTTGTTTCCTTGATAAAAGAGAATTTTTCGATACAAACCCTTCCTGTTTATTCTGAGTGTTCACGGTACAAGACTCTAATACAACTTAAAGATCCAACTATTCTGGAAAATTACCGGCTTAGTAGGGCCTACACACCCCAACAGGCACACAGTAAAGTTTGGTGAATGATAATGATGTCGCCACTGCCTCACTGTCCACTCTTTGTCTCGAATGGCACTAGCCAGAAATTTTGAGTAAAAAAAAAAAAAAAAAAAAAAGGGGAAAAAGAAAAAAAGAAACTCCCACCTTTTGACGGCCATCTCAAATTGTTCTATAACCAGAGGTGACAACGGAAAATGGGATCCAGAAGGGGAAAGATGCTACATCCCCATATCAGTTCAAACTGAAAAGCATTTTCACTAAAGTCTTACAGTTCTCAGGAAAAGTTTCTCAATTCAAAAAAAAAAAAAAAAACAAAAAACGTTTTAGGCCTCCCTTTTACTATTTTGATGGGGGTGGGGGCATGTATGCTAAAGAAAGAGGAAGTTCAGTTGCCCCTTAAATTTTTACAAGAATCAACAGCATATTCTCAGGCCAGATGGGAGAAAAGGCCTTCTTTCCTCAGTATCTTGGATCCTGTAAGCTGATAGGGAGCCATGAGGGAGGCGGTGCTCTGGACCATCACCCAAGAATGCTACATAAACCATCAGAGCCATGGCCTTCTTTGAAGGTCCCTTTCTCCAATTCTGCTGCGTAAGAATATAATTTATTAAATATTTTCTTACATTGTTTATATAAGATTTATAATGAAGAGTATCTTCCAAATTAAAGAAAATGTGTCATAAACTGTTCAAGTGGGGAGAGTGCGACAAAAATGAGCTTCTAGAGATATCCTTCACGATGAGGTCATTTTTTGTGCCTTGTTCATTAAAAGAAAGCATAACACTGACATTGTTTAAAAACCTGGAAGCAGTAGGATAATTCTAGAAATACTCTTATTTCTTTCTTTAAAAGAAAAAAACTAAGCCAAGTGGTATAATGAAATGAATGTTGGTATCAGGAAAATGATAGCTGAGATCCTTCTGGTCACTTAACCAGCTGTATGAACTCAGACCAGAGACAAAATGTCTACCCTCAGTTTGCTTCTCTGTGTTTAGAGTTCTATAGTTTACGAAGTGCTTTGACAATCATTTTATTCGATACAAACATTGGCCCTGTGAAGTAGGCTATTATTTATTTTGCAAATGGGGCAACTGAAGCTGAGGAGAGTTCAATGACTCGGCCCAAAGTTCACTGTTGGATGGATTCTGGAAGTCCCCAACCAGATAAACTCTAAGAGCTCCTCCAGTTTTAAAACCTATGGATCTGGCATATCTAATGAAACACTTACAATCATGGGAATGTAATTCACTCGCTATACATTTAAAACAAAATGTTCAATACCCACTCCCTCATTCTTCCCAATCAATATATTTTTTGACATATTATTACCGTCCAGGCAGTAGCTTTGCGATTTCTGCCCATCTGTTCCCCAGTCTCTTGTGTGCCTGGTAAATAATTCTGTCTTCCTCTTCTGTCCAGGAGGTTTTCTTAACTTCTGGATTCAAATGGTTATGCCACCTCTCCCTACATTGTTTTCCAATTCTCCCTTTTAAGTGCTTGGCAATAACAGACCAACGTTTCGGACCGTATTTCTGTACAAGCTCTATCACCTTCAGATAAACACACAAAAATAACCTATGTTTTAATGTTATGTAATGACTCAGTGTAATCATTCTTCAGTGTTACAAGATCTTTAGAAAGGGTCTAAAACTCTGCTTTCATTCATTGGAAATATGGGAATAGAGTCCTCTGCTTCCTGTTTGTACACTTTACCTGTTTCTTCAAGTTGGGAAACATTTAATTAAGATGTCTGGGGAATATTCTTAACTGTGATTCGCACACCAATGAGGAAAGAACTTACTCTCTGATCTTCTTCTTTGGTCCAAGGCCCCTTGATGAGCTCAGGGTTTAGTACTTTCTGCCATCGGTGCTGGCACTGCACATCTGTTCGATTCTAGACAAATAATAAAGTATGCACTGTCATATAGATATGATGCGATAAGCACATGAAGACTTGGTTATTATATGAACCATACACAGACAATATACAGGAAACACGTTCAGGAACATTTTAGGGCATGTTTGGAGAGCCTATCTATCCCTCATTGCTTACAGCTAACAAACATACAAAGAATATATCAAAATTGGATCTAAAATTAGAAGCTCTACCTGTTAAGTGAAATAATCCTGCCATGCGAACTGAAGGACCCTCATATTGTACACATGGCTGTCGATTTAACTCAACCTTAACTTCAGCATGTGGAAGTGCCTCTATGAACTAAGACTTGTTAGCGATTCCACATGAAGGTTGGGCTTCCATGGAAACCTACTCTAAATGATTAAAGTTTGCCTCCCATTCAACCTAAGAGATGCACTTCAGCTTAGGGCCTCAAGTATTAATACTGCAGAACAAAAATCAATAAAGATAGGACGAGAGAGTATAATCTTATTAAGAGAGTATAATCTTATAAGAAAAAAAAAAGACAGATATGTAACTAATAGAAGGCAGAATTTGATTCATATGCAAGAAGAAACCAAAGCAAAATTATATTGGGCTGAGAGCAGAAGCTTTTCCTCAGGAGCAGAAATTATGTTTCCTTAGGAGGTGTCTGCAAAAGCTCTTGATGGGGACTTTGAAGGATGGATGGAACATTCTAGGAGGTGGCATCACCAAGGACAAAAGCCCAAAGGAGGTAAAGCAGAAATTAATTCAACCAAACCTGCTGACAGAGAGGAAGTAGGAAAGTGAACCGGAGCTGTATGCTGGAGCCGTGTGGAAGGGTCCCTAGGTGCCAGGTCTAGGCAGTGTACTTAATTTGTGAGACTATATATGTTACTGCTGTTGATTTTGAAAGGATACAGCTGCATCTTAGGAGGCTCCATCTGCCAACAGTGGTTGGGGTGGATGATAAAAGTGGACAGCTACAAATAGAAAAGCCAGTTAGGAAGCCACCAGAATTGTCCAGAGAAGAGGGAAGGGGGCAATTCTGTAGAGCAACAAGGAGGATGGAGACAAGGGACTGACTGACAAAGGAATTTCAGATTCCTCAGTCACTGCTTAGACGTAGGGGATGGGAAGTGGAATAAATCAAAATGGAGTCCAAAATTTTCAGCCAGGGTACCAAAAGTATGACTACTGAAATAAACAGGAAATTCAAAAAAGCTAACTTGGAAAGACCATGAGTTCAGTCATCCTAATGTACACAAGTCATCAAAATGCTAATTTATATCACCCAAATAAATAAAAAGATTAAAATATAAACCATAAGTTATGGTTGAGGCAGTTCTCCCCCTGATTCTTGTATATGAGCAAATGTGTAATGTCTTAATACCCTCTCTCCGAATATCTTATTTAAATCATGGGGAGAAGATTTCCTTTCATAGAAGAAAAAATTACGAACTCACCGGGAGATAATTGGCAATAACTTTCCAGTCATCCGTTCCATTCTGTTCCACCAGCTTCTTCAGTTTTTCATCCTAAGACATTTAAAGTTAATCCTAGGATATCATTCATTTACTGTATAACTTTGCTCTAATTAGAGTAAAAGGGAACCAATCCAATAATCCAACCCAGGAAAAAAAAAAACTCAAAAATATCCAAATACAACAGATACTAATCTAATATACTGGTTTAGAGCATAGATTTATTTAGAGTCAAACAGACCAAAGTTTAAAACTTGACTTTAAGCTACTGACTAGTTACATACACTTGGGGATATCATTTGACTTTTTTTGGGCCTCAATACTGTCATCTACGCAGTAGCAATGCTGATGTCGAGGTAGTTATTTGGGGATTACGTGAAGTAGCTACGCGAAACATTTAGTACAATGCCTGGCTCACTGAATGTCTAGTATATGATAACTGTTCAAAGTTTTACTTGATAGGAAAAAGTTATGAACCCAAATGTTAGAGTCAATAGATATTCAACTATGGCAACAAATAGGATCTTGAGTAAGAACCAGTTCAATTTCTATTTTAACATCTCCTTAGTTCAACCTCTTTCACGAAAACAACAGAAGATCACTTTTTAATTACATTTGAAGGTATTTATAATGTAAGAAAGTAATTACATTTTTGTATCAACATAGTCATAATTTAAATGAGGCCAAACTTATTAGAACACAGAAGACACCACACGTCAGGGAGAAATCTTTCAGTTCACAAGTGTCTTCCTAAGCATGTTCCTTCAAGTAAAAAAGAACCCCCACCTTTCTGCAAAGGTAACTTTCACACACACTGTGAGTCCCGAGAAGGACACAGACACAGGGATTAGGAAACCAGTGTTAACAACAGAACTTCTATAGCTCTCAGGATCATCTGAGAGCACAGCCTCCATAGGTAAACTATGCATTTCCTAGGGACCTCCCTAGCAATCCTGCCAGAGCCTCTCAACTGGGGCTCTGGTGAGTGAAGTGGGGTAGAATGAAACTGAAGAAGAATCAATACTATTTAATCTAACATAAAATCCTCTGCAATCAGTCGCAAAAGTTTTTGAAAACTCTAAAGAAAAAGTAACTTTCCCCATACATTAATAATTTTGCTCCTTAAGTATTTTCCCATTTCTACAAAGATCAAGATTTTGATAAGCTAGCGGAAAGAGAAAGGTGGAAAGAAGACACATCTCCACCCATCATTGCACACTGTTAGAACAGACATTCATGTGTAATCCATTATGACAAGATAGGAGTATTATGTTTCATACTTTTGTTTTGTTTTTGGACATAGCAATTCATTCACTTGTACAGAGAATACTTACTACCATCTCACTTTGTATCAAGCAATTCTGGGCTCAGGGAACACGGAAACGAACAGACGTTTAGCCCTGCCCTCGGTAGGTTTGTAGTCAGCCTACTGGGGGAGGCACACGTTACAGCAGCAGTGAGGACGAATGTGTAGCCAATGCCTGGAGGATGCATCTAACCTGCCTGGGGAAGCCAGGGATGGCCTCACTGAAGAGGTGATGTCTTCACAGATGATGAAGAAGGAGTAAGGAGTTGTGCAGAAGGGCAAGAGCAGAAAAGGTAGAGAGAAACACAGATGAAACATACACTGAGGACGGGAAATTCAAAGAACTACAAAGAGTTTGGAAGAGGATTGTATGGCGCACGCGTGGGGGGAGTGCTGCGAGTTCAGCATGGTGCATAGGCTCATGCTAATGAGTTTGAGCACCTGTAGTTTAGCTGTAACATTTTCTTCATAAATTGACACACTCTAGGTTTATCCCATGTTTTGATAACATGATTATTTACCTCTTCCCTGGTCCACCTAGTTTTCCCCAAGTGACGCTTTCCAGACTTGGGAAGCAGTCCATCATAGTCATGATCACACATCTCAATGTCTTCGTCATCCTCGTCACTGCTGTATATGCTGCAGAAATAAAAAATGGGCAGACGGGGACTGAAACCAGAAGACTTAAAACTATTGGATTACAAAACTTACAAAAAAACTCAATCTTTTCAAAGGTTACGAAGATAAAAGTTTGAAAACTCGCACAACAAGACTGCTTTCTTCATTCTGTTGCTCTAGTATTGTAAACTGGTTCTGCTGTTATTGGTATCCACAGATACGGCAAAGGACCTGGAACTTTCTTATTGCTCTGCATGTTTAAACCTGCTGTGACTGTCAGCCCAGTGACAAGTTACACATTTGGCAACCTTCCAACCAATGGAGGTTTAAGTTTAAAACTTAATGTTAAGGACAATCAAAGAAACAAGAGCCTATGTCCTTCACATAAGTACACACTCAAAATCTTTGGCATGCACCACATCACTTAAATAATATTTCTCCAATAAAATAAACAACTCAATCATGCTACTCCAGTGGTACTGGTGTTTTATTGGGAGAAAAAAAAAATTCAAGAAGTAATACACCCAACAATACAATTATAGTCATCCCTTAAAGATTAGAAGATTAAGAGAATGTAAGAGGAAAGGATTTAAAAAACCTGAGGAAGGATAAGGCCATCAAGTGATCAGACGGTTTCATAAAATTAAAATATCCATTAAAATATTAAAATATCCCAAAAGCATTAAAATATCCAACAGCCCCAAACTCCAGCACAGTTGATCCAACCTGTGGCCGTGATTACAATACTGTTTCCTAAGTAACTAAATGAATAATTAGGCCACTTGGTAGTCAGACTCTTACTGACTTTTTTGTTTTGTTTTGTTTTTTTTCTATTTCTGACTGAACGGTATTTGAAACCTCTTAAGATGTACCTGATTCAAAACTGAGGGATTCCCCCAGATGGCTTTAAAAAGAATGCATTAGTGTTTTGAAGAGAGCTTTTCTTTTACCTAGTAGACAAAATTATGAATTTTGATGACTTTTGAAATAATTCTACACTTCAGGTTTATTAATCATATACTAAATAGATGGCAGTAATGTTACAGCCAGTAAAAGTTACAGTTTACTTTTACCTATAATTTTACTTATACAACGTATGACACGCTATCTTAAATTGTATCTTAAGAAATTAATGTAATACAAACATATCCTAAATATCTTAAATTATACTATCCTAGAAACTTCAGTAAAATTTTCCATTGTAATATTGAGAAATCCACCAAACTGAGAACAATAAAAATGCTGATATAAAGCAGCATCATGATGCAAATTATTATTTTTAAAAAGGAAATTTATATTTATATCAGGTTTTGTCTTCGCAAACTAACTTACAAGTATAGATATAATACAAGTGCACGATATATACACAATATGTATAATTCATACATATAGAATACAGGTATATAATATATACAAATATATATACCCTTACAAGTCCTTACAAGTCAAGCAAAATATATATACCCTTACAAGGGTATATATACCCAAATATATATACCCTTATATATATATATATATATATATATATATATATACCCTTATATATATATATATACCCAAATATATATACCCTTACAAGACCTTACAAGTCAAGCAAAAGTGCTTTCCAAAAATCCTGAATGTGAGGTTCTCATAATTTAAAACTATCATTTTGAGAAACAATCTGAAAGTCTAGGATGCATGGTGACAAGTAGGCTGTGATCCAAACTCCAAATGCCACTACAAAAGAGAGCTGTATTTATAATCTATAGTCAATTTTTATTTAGTGTCTATTCTTTAAAACAAGAGTCTACTCCTGTTCCCCACTGTCAACAAGAGGCTCTAAACAGTCTCTGATTAATAAATGCAATAGTTTCCCTTTAAAAAATCCCACCAGCAGCAGAAGATGAAAAAAAAAATATTTTCCCAGAGCTGTAGGTCAGCATCTTTCAAAAGGGTCATGAGGAACTCCTTGAAAAGCCCCCAAATGAAGTGGCCCCCTTATAAAATATCAGGAATACCAGGAAAACTAGGGTAGTCTGAACAAGGAGTCACAGATTCCATCTACTTTAAAGTGTTAGGTTTGGTTAAATCTGGAGATCACATTTTCAGAGGTGAGAACTACATTTTCCAAACTAGTAACTGGGCATCTTTCTCTTGGAAACAGCTCACCTCTCGGGAAGAAGCAACAAATACCGCCGCCCATAGGGGGCAGCCAATGTCAGGTGAGAGCGGGTAGGCATCAAACAGGACCAGGGGTCTGGAGACAACGGTGCCAGTCCCAGTTCTGCCTCCACCTCCCTGCATGACTCGGACAAATCACTTCCTCTCTCTCAGGACCTCAGTTCCTCGCCTATACCTAAGGACTTGGATTCTATTAGGAAGGTACTTTCCAGTGCTAATAAATGATGATTTCAGATATTCCCTGCTTCTTACAAATTCAGCACAGAGGCAGAGATGTGCAAAACCGAAGTCCTGGGGGGAAATGTGGTGTGGAACTTCCGTAGGTCCTGAAGAGGCCACAAGGGCAGCAGGGAGAACCCAGGGCGGCCCACAGTCCGCTCCTGGGTCCATCAGCAGGTTGGGAACCCGGGCTGGCTTTTAAGCTCTGCATGCGATGTCCTTGCTCTAAGTTGTCCTGGTAGGCTAAGTAGCACGGTTAATTTCTACTAAGGACTTGAAATAACTTTTCCTTTATCTGCTCAGACCCAACAGTCAGAGGACTTTCAAAGGCTGATTTCAGGCTTGATGCACTTGACTCCCCACCTGCTAGACCTGGTGTGGTTACAAGAGTACAACTATGAATATTACATTCTGTCAAGGAAACAAACCGTGCAAAGAAACGAAAAAGAAAAGAGGTGTTGGGGGTTGGGAAGAGGGAGGGGAGTGGGAGGAAGTGCCTTGTGGCCGCTACTGTGATTCTAGAAAAGGGGTTCAGACTCATTTCGCTGACCTGGTTAATAATCCCTGCCGAGTTGACGCTCGCCCTGCAAGAAACGGCTTCCAGCCCGCAGCCGGGTTTCTCTTCCCCCTGAGGCAGGTTCAAGGCTCCCGCCCCTCCAGGCCGCCACCCTTCTCCGCTACCTGGGAGCTGCAAGGAACCTGCGCGGCCCCGCCCCACCCGCCCAGCCGAGATCGCGGGGCGCGGAGCCTCCACCGCGCCTCCTCCCAGCACCCCTTCCCAGCTTCCTTCTTCTCCTACTCCTAGTTTCTGCTCTCAGAAAGAAAAAAAAAGAAAAGAAAAAAACATAGGTGCCTTGGCTGTTCTGCTGTTAAGTCCCAAAGGCGAAGGTGAAACCACTTCAAGGCCAGCACCCCCGCCCCGCGTGGCGGGGCCTTAGGCGAGGCGTAGGGAGCCCAGGGGCCCTCCAGGTGGCCTCCCATTTTCTCCCGCGCCCAGCCATGCCTAGGCGCTGCTTCCCGCCTGGCCAGACTCGACCCGAGGGTGCTGGGGCAGGGCCCACACCCACGCTGTTTGCAACTTCCCAGCGCTGCGCAGGGACGAGCGACAGCCGGTTCAAAAACAAATAAGTACCAGAAAAACAAACAACCCGAAGGAAAAGAGGTTGGATTTGCTTTGCCCCCAGGGGCTAACACCAAGAAGCTCAGAGCGAGGGTCGGCCCATCACCCCTCGTCTGCCCCGGAGACCTAAGACGGCGGGAGCAGGGCGTGGGGAGGCGCGGCAACCTCAGCCGCGTCCACGTGTGCGCGCCGCGCCGGGACCTCTAGCCCCAGCGAAGAGGCCGCGGGGATTGCGTCCCGGTTGCGCGGCAGCGGCCTTGGGTGCTGCCCGCCTCCGTCCTTCCCCGTTGAGTGGCAACCGCGACGGCCGCTGAGCTTGTCCGCGCACCCGGCGGCTCGCAGGGAGCTCCGGCGCGTCCAGTCCCCCTAGAGACCAGGGGAAGCGGGAGTGCCGGCGACTGACAGTTCGGACGAGTATTTCCCTCCTCCTCCTCCTCCTCTCCCTCTTCCCCTCCGCGCGGCCGCACTGTTGGCGGACTTCACCCATCGTCCCGGCGAGCCTCCCCAAGTGCGGGGACATGTGCGGCGCGGACGCGTGTGCGTGTAAAGTGTTTGCATAAGAAGAAGTAAAAGCCTGCCAGAGTACAATGATCAGAGCCTTCAAAACCTTGGCTTAAAGCAGTTTGCAAATGTAGCGACCCTTTTCCTCCCCAAAATCTTTCCAGCCGCCTGTCAGCTGCCGCTCTGCTTCGCCTCCATAAAGAATGAATGAAATTTAAAGGAACTACCTGCAGCTACTAAACAATCCGGCATCTTCCCTATATCTGCCATATGCTCTGCACTTCCAAGTCCAAACATAACGCAATGCATCAAGCAATTACGCAGCGACTCCCTCGCCGACGCCCGCGGCATCAAGCCAGGGACCTAGTGGGCTCCCCGGGGTTGGGTGGGCACCGCTCTGCCCCAGGCTGGAACGTGCTGCTTTTTTGCCCCCTAGAGAGAAATGGGTCCCCGTGCAACTTGCAAAATGAGCCTCAGGGCATGCTTCCTGACGCCCTGACATATTTCCCGAATAGGTTCTCCCATTCATCAGTTGCACGAGCAGCTTCTGCCGAGGCAGAGGTTCTAGGTCCTCGCAGGATCTGACAGCCCCGCAGGAGATCCGGGAACTCATTCCCACCTGCTCTCCGAGCACCCGGTGCGCCGCGCGCCCCCGCCCGCGGCCGCCCGCCCGGGCTCCCCGTTACCTGTGTCGGGGTCTCCGGGCCATGGCGCGGCGGGCGCGGGGCGCAGCTGGGAGCCGCGGGAACCGCACGGGGCTGCCGCCTCCCGCTGCCCGCCGCCTGCCTGCGTCCCTCCCCGGCTGCGCAGCGGCGTTCCGCACCGCCGGGGCGAAGTTTCTCAGGAGAGAGAGGAGGAGGAGGAGGAGGAGGTCGCGGAGGAGGAGGAGGAGAAGGAGGAGGAGGAAACAGGTTGATATTAAAATGTAAACTCTGTAAACAGAGATGCCATCAAACAAAGAGCTTTGGACACTCCCCCTCCCGCCAAATCTGGCGCCCCTGCAGTGCGCACGCGCCCTGCCCGCCGCCTCCGCGGTCGCCTTGGCTGCCGCCCGCCGGGCTGCTGGGCCGGCGGGGCTGCCGCTTCCCCTCGGCTCTCGCGCCGTCGCGCTGCGCCTGGCGCGCCGCGAGGCCGGGGAGGCGCGCGGGCGGGGAGCCCGGGGCCGGGGAGGGGCGGCCGGGGGCCGCCGAGGCGCCTTTTCTTGCGCAAACCCCGCTCCCGGGCCCCGGCCGCGCGGGCCCGAGCTACGTCCCGCTCCTGCCGCCTTCCCTCCTCGGCTGCCGCGCCACCGTCGCCCCACTCGGCGTGCTCCGGGCGCCAGCGCCCGAGCTCGCCGGGCTCTGACTCACTGCAGTGGGGGCAGCGAGGGCCGGGGGGAGGGAGACGCTCCCGCATTCGGGATTGGATTTGGGGCAGGGTGTAAAACTCAGTTCTTTGCAGATGGGGGAATGGGGGGGGGCGTAGTAGGGGACACGAGCATGTATTTTCATAGGACGTTTGGCTGTGTGCGTGTGTGTGGTTTTTAAGATAACATCTCTAATTTAACTTGTTAGTGACAAAGGACACTTAAATACGAGCGGGGCTGCGGCTATCACCCCTCCATATGGGGCATCCGGGCGGAGCTTTTACTTCTTTCCCAGCTCTGGAGCCCACACGCCACCTCCGTATTGTCACTAGCACTTCACTCTCACCCGGGCACACGCCCGGCCCCACCCACCCTGCCCGGCCCCGGCGGCGCCCACCACACACCTCTGCCCGCACCCCCCCCCCCGCACCACCTGTACAGCGCGCCCTGGATTACACACCTGCAAAATCCACGGGGTTCCAAACCGCCCAACCCTAGCAGAACTCAGGAAGCCCCACGTGTGCTTGCGTGGTTTTAAAAGTTAAGCGGTTTGGGACACGGAGGTCGGCAGCCATGCTTAGCGTAGTTTGGGGACTCTGTTTTCCGAGATCAAAATCACTGAGGACTTTTGTGTGCATTTCACTAGGGACTCCTGAAGAAATCAAGGGAGAAGATGAGTGCTGAATTTATAAGGATTGATGGTTGGGGGATTTTAGGGGAGTTTTAGTTTTACTTCCGTTTATAGACTCGGACCATTGGGGATTTTTTTTTTTTCATTCTCTGTACACACTAATTTATTTTTCCTTTAATCTTATAGAAGTTTGAGACTTCTGCTGACTGGGTTTGTGGGTGTCCCATGTGCCCCGGCAGTTTAAACTTAGCTCAGAAAGCATTTTTCTTACTAAAAAAGCAGTTTTTTACAGAAATGAGTCATAATTTTATTAAATGGCGAAGCATGCTAGGTTTCAATACTTTATCTGGTGTTTTAAACTTTGTTTCTTAAAAATTGTAATATAGTTTAAATCCTTATCAGAAAATGTTAGTTCCTAGCAAGGTTTTAACATTACTTTCTTCGTGAGAAAAATAAATAACAATGAAACAATATTATTGTGAGATAGCTCACAATTCTGAAAGACAAATCAGGTGCAAGTTAATATATTTTTAAAGCGAATATTTATTTGTAGATTCTATAGTAAAGTTTCTACACATCAAAAATAAAAAATTAGAACAAACATATGGAAATCATTCGGAAAGGAATTGCATTGTGTCTTTGGGATTACTTTATGAATCTGATTCCCAAAAGCTGAGCCTCTTTGGCACAGAGTAAAAGAACACTTCTCCAAATGAGTTCATAACCTGTTTCCCAAGATTCTGAGGAGGTGCAATTGCTCTGTGATTCTTAAACTCCTTTTAGGAGAAAGGTATCAAATTCAATTTTATTCCGTTTGTTCACTTTGTGCATCATTTTCCTTTTCAAAAAATTTTTATTTATGTATTTATTTATTTTAACATTTACTTCTTTTCGAGAGACAGAGAAAGACAGAGCATGAGCTGGGGAGGGGCAGAGGGAGGAAGCCGCAGAATCCAAAGCAGGCTCCAGGCTCTGAGCTGTCAGCACAGAGCCAGAAAGGAGGGGGAGGGGCTCGAACCCAGGAACTGTGAGATCCTGACCTGACCCGAAGTGGGACACTTAACCAACTGAGCCACCCAGGCACCCCTGTGCATCATTTTTCTATGTGTTTTGAGAGTTTATTATATTTTCATTCCCTAGACATTTGGGGACGTACATTTTTTTACTCATAGGTGTACCATAAGACAAGCGTAGGCCAGTAAAGAGTATACCTGCAATGATTCTTAATAGGCTAATTTGGCATATATTGCCACCTGGTAAGTATATGGAAGGCTAGAGTCAAATAGAGTTATCATAAACTCTCATATAGATGAAAATATATTTTCAGAGTCATTATGGAATGTTCACTACAGGTATACATTTCCTCCCTCTACTTATAATGATTACAAATGCAGTTTTAGATGAGAACTTTATATATTTCATCACTCTTAATTTTTTTTTTTTTTTTTTTTAAGATCTGCTACATCAGTTGTTTTAGCTGTGGCTGAGCTGGGATAGGGCTAAATTCATTTACAGCCTTGTATTTGCATTGCGTTAGACCGAGCTCAGCAAACTTTTCTGCAAAAGACCAGAAAGTAAATATTTTAGACTTTGTGGGCTATGTTGTGTGTTCTTCTTTTCTTTCCCCCTCCTCCTCTTCTTCCTCCTCCTCTTTCTTTTACAATTTTTTGAAAATGTCAAATCGTGTTTAGCTTGAAGGCCATATCCAGCCTGCAGGCCATACTTGGCCAACACTAGAACAGTGATCTTTAATCTTTAGTGTGTATTAGAAACACTCAGTGTTCCCATGAAAAATATTCAGTCCTAGGCAGTGTCCCTAGAGGCTAGGTCTGAGGGAGGGCCTAGGAATCTGCACTTTAAACAAGTACCCAAGTGGTTATGAAACCCAAGTGGTTTTCATAAGAGTGGTTTCTTTCTTTTTTTTTTTTTTTAATTTTTAATGTTTCTTTATTTTTGAGAGAGAGAGAGAGAGAGAACAAGCAGGGGAGGGACAGAGAGAGAAGGGGACAGAGGATCCGAAGCAGGCTCTGGGATGACAGCTGATTTGGGGCCCAAACTCACAAACCATGAGATCATGACCTGAGCTGAAGTCTGACACTTAATGGACTGAGCCACCCAGCACCCCCAGAAGTGGTTTCTAGACTACTCATTGACAGTCTTGGATCAAAATCAAGGGAGAGGACAGGAGGTTCAATACGCCTTTACCTTTGCCTGATGTTTCTCACCACCTTCTTCCACCTCATTCTCTTTCACCTCTCCTGGGCTAAGGATTCAGTCCCTCTCTAATCCAGAATAATTTGGGTCCATGAGAAAGTTGGTGCCAGTGACCGCAGGGCTGTGGCAGCCTATTCTTTCTTCCTTTACTGCTAAACTTCAGCTTCAGATCTGAAGCTTGAAAGAATCATTTATCACTTGCTGACCATCGTTAGGATTCTCCTCCTCGAGAAAGCAAGCATTTAAAGCATTTTGTTTTACACTAAACATCTGGGAATGGCTGAAGGAAGAAAGATGGGTAATAGGTACACATTTCAGCTTTTTTTTTTTTTTTTTTTGCTTCTGACTGCTGAGAAATCCTGAGCCTGTGGTGGATCTTTAGCAGCTGTGGTCAGTGTCCCAAAGAGGAATGAGGCTTATCAATGGTGGTGACAGACCAGGCTTCTGGGGCTCCATGTCTCCACCTCCCCCCTTTCCTCACGGTCTCAACACGTTTTCCTTTAGAGCACTAAGAGGGAAATAATTACAGCAAACACCAAATGGTTAAAATGCAGACAATTCTTGATCGTTTCACTTAATGAATGACAGCTGCAGCATGTATAATTGAAATCCATAGGTTTGAGAAAAAAACCTCACGTCTGCTCACAGCAAAGCTTCGCGTAATAACAACAAGGGGGTGCTACTTTAGTGCAATTTGTTTCATAGGGCATCTATATTGAATAGTGCCCAAATACACTTTTATCTTTAAATGATTTCTGGGTTTGGCACTTCCCTGGGCGTTTCCACCCTGCAGATTCTCATAAACTTATATATTCCTCTGACAAACAACCTGCGTACTTTCATTGCCATCTGAACTGAGTCTTGAATAAAAGATACAAGCTTTTCGATGATGAGGGAAGGGCATTCCAGAGGAAGAGAAAACTGTGAGCGAAAGCACGCAATCAGGAATCACAAGGCATATTCCAAGTACAGGGAACAAGGAGCTGTCCAGATCACCTGGGGCACTGAGAGCTTTGAAGGTCAGATTAGAGTATGCATGCTTTGAATGGAAGAGCTACATTTTCAGAGCTGTGTCACTGGAGGATTAATCTAGTACTATGATCAGATAGACTGTAGTCAGAAGAAGATGAAGGGGAAGAGTTCAGTTAATTGGTCCGGACTAGGACAGGAACCCTAACTGGAAAGAAAAGGAGGGGGCAGATCAGAAGATCATTGCACAGGCAGAACCTTCAAAACTTAGCAACTGCTTGGGTGGCTATTGGAGGCAGCATTCACAGAAATAGGGAAGTCGAGAGGGGAAGAGAAGTGTGCATTATGGAGATTCAAAGAGGAAAGTGAGTTTAGATTTCGGTATGTTAAGTTTGAGGTTTCTCATGGAAGAGATTCAGCTATAATTGTTCAGCAGGTGGCAGAGAGTGTGAGACCAGGGCCTGCCGGCGAGCTCAGGCAAAATTCTGTGAGCCAGCTCTTAGACACAGACATGATTACTAATTAAATTTTATAAACCTACAATTAAATATACTGTATTTCTGTTTTGATTTTTATGTATTCATTTTGAAAGAGAGAGAGAAAGAGAGAGAGAGAGAGCATGAGAAGGAATAGAGGAGAGAGAGAAAGAGAGAGAGAGAAAGCATGAGAAGGAAAAGAGGAGAGAGAGAGAGAGAGAGAGAGAGAGAGAGAGAGAGAGAGAGAGAATCCCAAGGAGGATCTACGCTGTCAGTGCAGAGCCTGATGCAGGGCTAGAACCCACAAACTGTGAGATCGTGAACTGAGCCAAAATCAAGAACTGGATGCTTCACCGACTGAGCCACCCAGGCGCCCATGAATATATTGTATTTCAAAAGGTAATAAATATTCAAAACTCATAATCTCCTAGTTATTTTCCTACATTCACTAGCGTGTATGCTCTGGAGGTTAGTTTCTCTATTACGTATGCAGGATGGAAATACTATGTAACGTATACTAATGTGCATATCTTCCCAATTTTGTGTTCAGCAAAGTCACATGGGAGCTGGGATTGGCTGTGGTTGGAGTATTTATACCACAAAAAGAAAATGCTACAAGTAAGGGCTCCTCAACCCCCAGAAAACCTGTTGTTAAACATTTACCAGGGTGACACTGGATACATCCTATATTTAAGAGCTATCTGCATGAAGGCAATAGTTGCACTGTATCATGGATTTGCTAATGTGAATTTGTATAGAGAGATGGCCAAGGGAAAGTCTTTGGAGAAGTTAAAAAATGAGGTTGAGACTGAGTGTAGGGGACTAGATGCAGAGACCTGTTGGAAAATTCCTTATTTTTAGACATGCATCAATAAATGTTTTTGTCTTTTCTTCTTTTGATAGAATTCTGTATTTTGTCAACCGATTATAGAAGGTTTTCGTTTACTTTGAGAAAAAATATTTATTGGGCAGTGGCTTTCAAACATTTTTGACTTCGACTCACAGAAACCCATTTAACATCCCAACACACACACACACACACACACACACACACACACACACACACATTGCCACTTAGAACGAAAAAAGTTTCCTAAAACAATATTCACCTCATTCTACCAACCATGCAATCTGATCTATTCTATTCTATTCTATTCTATTCTATTCTATTCTATTCTATTCTATTCTATTCTGTTCCATCTCATCCCATCCCATCCTATCCAATTCTAAATACATTTTGGTCATGGACCCTGCCTTATTTTTGTGCCCTGCTTATGGGAAGTGAACCCAAGTTTGAAAAATGCGGATGAGAGGGATGAAGGCCTTACCTCCTTCTGCTTTAGGAAATTGGTAACTTTTTTCCCAAGTGATAGTCCTATCTGTTCCAAGCTTTGAGGAAAAGTCCTAAAAACCAGTTTAAAGAAGTCATTTTTCTCCCGTATCTTCTCACAACTGTTTTAGCCAATTCCTCCTCCTTCTCTACACTTCCCCCACATATGTTATAAAAGTAAAACAGCACATTTCAAAGTCAGTCAACAAAATAGCAAGCTTTTATTAATAGAAATCTTAACAAAAACACCAACAAAACAGTGTAACACCTACAGGCTTACTGGAGTAACTAAGTAACAATGTATCCAAGCCAGGTTCCTTGGATATACAGGCAGAACACAACCTTTCTGGGCCTCCTATTCCAAACTTGCCAAATGTGGAGATTGAAGTAGCAAGCTTTAAACTATTTCCAGGGGCGCCTGGGTGGCTCATTGGTTGAACCACCGACCCTTGATTTCAGCTCCGGTCATGATCCGAGGGTGGCGGGGTCGGTCCCCAAGTGGGCTCTGTGATGAGGGTGGAACCTGCTTAATATTTTATCTCTCCCTCTGCCCCTCTCCCCAGTGCACGCTCTGTCTCTGAAATTAAAAAAGAAAGTACTTTCAGTCCTTAACACTCTGTTTCTCCCTAAAATACTTGGGCCTCCCATTTTACCTCTATATACTTTACAGTGTTTCCACAGTTCTTTTCTTTTCTTTTGGTAAACACATGGAGAGTATTTACTCGGTGTTGGGCACTGTGCTAGGCATGGGCTTGCAGACAGAAGAGGGCCTTTGCTCAAGAAATCTTGCACATTCAGGGCCTCATTTCCATGCTGGTTGTCACCACCCCCTTCTAGATTATAATGACTTCAGCATAAACTAGCACGGACACCCCTTCACTAATGTTCTCCTCTCTGAGCTCCTTCTCCCCAACAGACCTACTCTCACCTCACTCCCCACAAGCTCACTGTAACCCCTTTTGGCGATTTAGTCATATATTTAAAAATCCCTCACTGGCCCCCGATGTTGGAAAGATAAGATCTGAACTCCTTAACTTGGCATTTTCTGTCTTGAGCTTGCTTTGGCTTCTGTGCCTACACAGCCTCACCCCCAGGGCTGATGGTGTTTAATAATTGGGATGGCTCACAGACCAACCAATCACAATGCTCGTAGCCACAGGCAACCTGTATAGCTTGACTGGGGCGCACTGGCTGAATGTCTTTCTGCTTTACAACACAAGCTACCTTCCAGCCTTATCTTCTACCACGCTCTCTGTTCACTCTGCTTCCTCCCCAAAAAGCCATTGGCAATCTCAGGGCCTTTGCTTACACCATGCCTCCTGACTGCAACGCTTTCCTTCCTCCTCTTTGCTTACTTAAGTGCCCCTCATCCTTCAGCCCCCGCTGAAGCCCGGCCTTCCTTCTGAACTTCTAGGCTTCTCTGCTCCACAATCACTGCTCCCACCTGTGAGTTGTGTTGATGCCCACCTTTCCTGCCTTGTATTGAGCATATGGCCTATATTACCTTCCTTTGTTATTTATTTGCTTTATTTATCGGTCTTTAATTTCTATAATGTGACTCATCTCATCTTGAGTCTTGATTATAAACAAGACCAGAGGGGAGAGACAGTACCTTCTATCTTTCTACATGTTCAGTTCCTACTGCAGGGTCTTGAGCACATGTATGCATATAAATGTTTGCGATGCTCATAACAATTGATGAGGAATTAGTAGGAGCTGGTGTGTGTGTGTGTGTGTGTGTGTGTGTGTGTGTGTGTGTGTGTCTAAAATATACTTAATGCCTTGCATTTGGGTTTTAGAGTTTGTAACAAGCTTTGCCATACATTACCTCATTTAATTCTTATGGCAGTTCTTGTCTTTCTGCATGTGTTTTTTTGGGTTTTTCCCCCCTAGATATTATTTTTTTCCAGTTTTGGGTGAGGGTAGCTAAAGTTGAGAGAGGTGAGGTGATTGACCCAAGGCCACACAGATAATACATTGAAGAGCTGGGATTGTTTAAACCCAGATTTTTATTCCAAATCCTGACTGCTTTCCCCAGCTCTATGGTAGCCTCTGACTTTTCATTCTTACACTTTGATATTCTTGTAAGTTTTCTCAAGTTGCGAATCCCTCACATGGATTCAATTCTGTCCTCAGGCAAAGGTTGATAACCTTACAAATTGTATCAACACCAACATTCTAATCTTAATGGTAGTGCTTTATTTCTTCTTTTAATTTTTTTTAATGTTTATTTTTGAGAGAGACAGATAGACAGAGTGTGAGCAGGGGAGGGGCAGAGAGAGAGGGAGACACAGAATCTGAAGCAGGCTCCAGGCTCTGAGCTGTCAGCACAGAGTCCCACGCGGGGCTCGAACCCATGAGCCATGAGATCATGATCTGAGCTGGAGTCGGACGCTTAACCGACTGAGCCACCCAGGAGCCCTAGTAGTGCTTTATTTCTAATATTTGTGAACATTATTGTCCTTTTGGCAACTTGCCTCTGGAGCTGTTTTCTTTCAAAGACTGTTTTTCTTTTTTTTCCCCATATATCATTTTTCTGGATCTTGTTCCTTCTTCTCCTGCTCTATCATTGTAAGTTTATCTCTATTTATTTACTTTAAATAATTTTTTTACAATATTAAATTCTATTTCTTTACCTCAAGTAGCCATCCATTTTGAAACTAGTCATAAAATTAATGAGAGCTCAATTCCAGCAAATATGAAAAGCTTTCTTAATCTTTGTAAAAACCATTTGGTAAGAACTGGCATCTTTTCTAATCACTGGTATATCTTTCCTATTTCTTTCTCCCTTTACTTCCTCCTTCCCTCCTCTCTTCCTCACTACCATCCTCCCTCCCTCTCTCTCTTCCTTTCTTCCCCCTCCCTCTTCCTTTCTTTCTTTCCTTTCCTCCTTCCTTCCTTCCTTCCTTCCTTCCTTCCTCCCTCCCTCCCTCTTTTCTTTCTTCCTTCCTTCCTTCCTTCCTTCCTTCCTTCCTTCCTTCCTTATTCCCTCCCTCTTTTCTTCCTTCCTTCCTTCCTTCCTTCCTTCCTTCCTTCCTTCCTTCTTCCGTCCCTCTTTTCTTTCTTTCTTTCTTTCTTTCTTTCTTTCTTTCTTTCTTTCTTCTTTCTCTCCCTCCCTGTCTTTCTCTCTCTCTGTCATCTGAACCCACATTCTAAGGAAATGAAGTTCTTAGCTCTACCAGAGCAGGAAGACAGAAATAGCTTTAGAGTAGTTATTACTTTTCTTTGGCCCTTCACAGCAAGTGGACTACATAATTTAAAATGTCCACCTGTTAGGATGAAATATACCGCAACTCTTCTCTTTCCATTTAAATGTATTGGTAGAAATATAAAAAAGTTTGTAAAAGTGTAAAGCCAGTATGACAATGTTGTGACATCTATAAAGATTACAAATTTCATTTACTTTTCAGTGTTAGTAATAGTTCTAGGAAGCAAACAAAAATAGTTAATTGACTTATGAAAAAATCAGTTCCCAGAATTATTTTAATTTGGTTTAAATATTTGCATTAAGCAAAACATTTTACTTTTTTGTAAAGAAAAGATCCTTTAGAAAAACTATGTCAAATTATTTATAATCCTTTGGATTAAAATTTTGAAAAACTGGGTGGTTCACTCAGTTGAGAGTCCAACTTCAGCTCAGGTCATAATCTCAAGGTTCATGGGTTCGAGCCCCACGTCAGGGTCTGTGCTGACAGCTCAGAGCCTGGAGTCTGCATCAGATTCTGTCTCCCCCTCTCTGTCTGCCCCTCTGCCTCAAAAATAAAATAAACATTAAAAAATAATTTTTAAAAACCTTCAAAGTGATAGTTCTGTGGGAGCCCCGGGAGGCCTATCTGGTCCTGTTCTAGGGTACAGCCTGACTGAGAGAACTTTTGTAACTGAAAAGCAGTATTTGGTTTGAAAAATATCAGGTACGTCAAAGTTCTCCCATAAAAGTTTTAATTTCTGTTTTTAGTCTAAATTACATACAGTTTCATTTCTGAAAGCCCTGTTGGCGCTTTTTCTTTCTGTTAAATAACAGAGAGTTAATGATATCCTAATAGAACAATTAAAAGGCAATACATATGCAAACTGCTTTGAGAACGAAGATGCTTTTTTATCTTTAGATTATTATACATTCTAATTAGCAATGTGGTATATGAATATATAAGAAGTAGGTGTTACTAAGGTTTAAAATGTTTAAAAAATCTCATTGCAATGTTCTTAGAGATGCCTTTAGGTATGTGAATAGCAGAACTTTGGTGATGATAATGTGCATTCAAATCCCCAAAGCATTCCACAGTCAATAGGTTTCTTTGAAAATGTAACACGGGAACAGATTTTTATTGATCCCAAAACCCGATACGGTTCCCGTGTGCTGGTGTATACAGTCTTGTGCCATGTTATGGATTTATTGGATCCTTTTGAAGCCTGTCAACAGGTTTTGCATAGACTGACTCATTCAGAAGAGCATACCAGGCAAAGTTTTGAAATTAGACAAGTTCGGATGGGTGGTGTTCTCTCTCAGTGAATGGCAGAGCTGTCCTTTCAGCGGGTCAAACCAGGGATTTGGAAGTCACCTTAAATTTCCTGTGCCCCGAGATACAATCAAACAGTTTCGAGTTTGTGCTGCTAAGTTTACTCTTTGATATTTATCCAAATAATTTCTCTTTTTTAATCCCTTCTACCGCCACTTCAGTTCAGACATTTATCAACTCCCTGATGTTGAGTGAACTTCCTTCAAAGCCATTCTCCTCCCAGTCGTCAGGCAGAAAACTTTGTAAACGCAGACCTGGCCATCGTGATCCTTGGCTTAAGATCCTGCTTTGAGCAGCGGCTCTGGACCAGACTATGAGGGTCATCTGCAAACTGTTTTCAGACTACACATGCCTCCCCTACAGCCTCTGCTGATGTCTCCTTTACCCTAAAAACAACCTACCTCCAGGTTAATAATCAAAACCCTTAGCATTATAGGGGCACTTGTACCCCAATGTTTATAGCAGCACTCTCAACAATAGTCAAATTATGGAAAGAGCCTAAATGTCCATCAACTGATGAATGGGTAAAGAAATTGTGGTTTATATACACAATGGACTACTACGTGGCAGTGAGAAAGAACGAAATATGGCCCTTTGTAGCAACGTGGATGGAACTGGAGAGTGTGATGCTAAGCGAAATAAGCCATACAGAGAAAGACAGATACCGTATGTTTTCACTCTTATGTGGATCCTGAGAAACTTAACAGAAACCCATGGGAGAGGGGAAGGAAAAAAAAAAAAAAAGAAGTTAGAGTGGGAGAGAGCCAAAGCATAAGACTCTTAAAAACTGAGAACAAACTGAGGGTTGATGGGGGGTGGGAGGGAGTGGAGGGTGGGTGATGGGAATTGAGGAGGGCACCTTTTGGGATGAGCACTGGGTGTTGTATGGAAACCAATTTGACAATAAATTTCATATACTGAAAACAAAACAAAACAAAACAAAACCCTTAGCATTGCCTTTGAGACTCTTGGGAGCCTCCTACATGTTTAAGCCCTAGTAGGAGTCCACGGCTCAGATGCTACCACACGTGCCATGAGGCTCTGTTCTCAAGTACCTTTTGCTCATTCTGGTCCTCTCCTTGCTGCTCTCCCTGTTTCCTTCTTTAGTGACTAATTCCTGCTTGTCATTCTAGCCCCAGTTTAGACGCCTTCTGCTTGAGAGAATCTTCCGTGGCACACTGCGGATGTCCCAGTGCCTCTAGCCGAGTGCATCCACTATGTCCAAACTCGCTTCCTGTCTGTCCCGCTCCCCAGAACAGTGGCTCTCATATTTGAGAGGGATAAGAATGCCATTCGATACGCAGACTTCTAAGTCACCATTGTTCAGAGTCTAACTCCATAGGCCTCGCTGGGATCCAGGAATCCGCATTTTTAATAGACAGAATCAGGTGATGCTTGGTTTACGATGGTTTACAATGAAGCGCCCGAGACACCAGAATTTTGGGTTCTATTAACCATCGTGTAACAAGCCCTTTTCATTTCACAGATATTCCATAAGTGTGTGAGGCCCTGATTTAGAGTGAACACGGCTTGTAATTCAATAGTTAGGTCAATTTCAGGATGTTTTAGGCCTGTGCTTGCCTCTCTACCAAAAACAAACCATTCTCGCCTTCTGTCTGGCTGTCTCAGAGAAAGTAGCATCCTGAAAGATCTTAACAGTGAAGAAACAGAGATGCAGGCCAGCCAAAAGTTAAAATTTGTCAGTAAAATGAAATGTGATATTTATCTGTGATTTTCCCCAGTTACACAGATAATTGGGTTTCCTGTAGAACAGTGCCTCCAAATGAAATCTAATGCCAGTCATATATTGACCTTAAAAATTTTTTGTGGCCATGTTTTTTTTTTTTAATTTTTTTTAACGTTTATTTATTTTTGAGACAGAGAGAGACGGAGCGTGAAAAGGGGAGGGGCAGAGAGAGAGGGAGACACAGAATCCTAAGCAGGCTCCAGGCTCTGAACTGTCAGCACAGAGCCCGACGCGGGGCTCGAACTCACAGACCGTGAGAGCATGACCTGAGCCGAAGTCGGACGCTTTAACCGACCGAGCCACCCAGGCGCCCTGGCCATGTTTTAAAAAAGTAAACAGAAACTGATATTCCTAATTGTAATAATGTATCTCATCTAACCTAATATATCCAAAATATTATCATTTCAATGCATAATCTGTATTAGAAATTATTAAAAAGATATTTTGCCTTCTGTTTTGACACTAAGTCTTTGAAATCTGGTTTGCATATTATGCTTACAGCACATCTCAACTCAGATGCTACATTTTCATCAGAAATATTTGTTCTGTGTGCAGAATTCATAAAATGTACTATTGAAAAAGTAAACTTATGTATCTAAGCTGTTTCAAACATACTTAAAGGTTTTTTAGTAACTGAATTTAATATTAAATTAATTAAAAACAACTAAAATATAAAATTCAGTTCCTTGGTCACACAGGCCACAGTTTAGTTACTCAATGGCCACATGTAGCTGATGGCCTACTGTAGTAGTCAGTGTAGGTACACAATATGACATTGTTCGAGGTCAGCTACTTATCAATGAGCTATCTTCAAGATACTCATACTCACCCTCATCATTTTCATTCAGGGTCAGATTTGCAGAATTTTGAATAATGAAAATAAGAACATTTTCCCCAATAGGTTCCATTTAATTTTTCAACATTTGCATTTTACATAAATAGTCAACATGTTACCTTGAGTGAATGAACAGTTGGACTGGGTCGGTGATAGTAGGCAGGGTAGCAGGAGGGCAGAAATATATATCTGATGTAGACTCAGAGACCCTGAGTTGTCCCAACACTCCCAAACAGACTGTGCAACTTCAGGCGATATGCTTAATGTTTAAGCCTGTATCCACATCTGTTTAACAGAGATCGTACCTATTTTATGCATGATTTTACAGAGCCAAAGTGAGAATCGAGTGGATAATATATTTCAAAGTATTTCATAAACTGTGGATAACTTATTGTAAGAACACAAGTATGGTTTACAACTACTAAATTGAAACACTAAACTAAGAACTACCATTTATTGAGCATTTGCGGTATGGCAGGCACTTTGCGGACTAACTCTTAATTCTCAGAGCATCTTTGCCAAGTAGGTGATACGCTCTCCATTTGACTGGGAAGGAAACAGAGCCAATGAGAGTTTAAGCACACGTGCAAAGTTACGTGACCTTTAAAGTTCAGAGCTAGAATTTTAACACAGGCCTTTTTGATCCCAAAGCCTATGGGCTTTCCTAGAAACTTTACCCCCACCACCCTCCTCCCCCTCCCCACCCCCAATAAAAAAAGCTGAAGTTCCTAAATTTCTTTTCAGTTAATGGAATAAGGTAATCCAATTATGACTTTTGGAAATTATGAGTGAGCTGAGAATAGAACTCATTTTGAGAAGGGTTATGGAATTCTCGGCCTCTATGAAGGTTAACCCATTGTAGCAAAGAGAACGAAGCATAACTCCACGGAGATTTGTGAATAAGGATTCACTCCAGATAATTTCCCAGAGAAGGAGTACATGACCTTCCGAGGTTGGTAATTACCGGCATTTCTGGCTCTGAGCCAAGCCTGGAGCCATAGGAATTAGTTGGCAGTGATTAGGCATGTGCTCATTAAAGAAAACAACCGGTCTTCAGTCGTATTGCAGTCAGGTTTCATGTAACTCTAAAAGCATTGTCTTTTTATGGAAAACGTAACTTGATGTTCAGAGAAGAAAGGGAATCAACAGTAAACACTCAAACCATCAGGTTTGCTGAAGTCAGCTACCTTCCAAACACCAGGAAGGTAAGGCTCTGTATTCACATATTTAGATACCCTCTTGATCCCCTGTCTATATCCTAAAGGCAATAAGATAGCTCTAGTAATGTGGCTAACAAAACGTATGTGGCTTTTGTAGAGCAGATATAAATTGTATTTGTCTGTTTTTTCTTCCGGCATTTAGACAAAAATTTTCAAGTTTCCCAGTGAGCATAGTGTCATGCTAGCCATGCCATTTTCACATGAATAGAGCATCCTATCATCTCTTTGGAGGCCAACAAGCATTCAGTCAGGGCTCACTCTGTGATGGTCACAGTAGATGGGGTCACCCTATCAATCACCTCCTCGGAAGAGAGTCTCTCCATTGCCTTGGTTACTAGCTCCAACTCCTGGGTGCCTGGCTGGCCAGGGCCCCTCCTCAGCATGTTCTCTAGGCAGCCAAGGGGGCAGTACAGCTGGAAGGCCTTGAACACCTTCCTCAGTGTCAGCAGGAACAGCAGCAGCAGCAGCCGAGTGACACAGCTGAAGACCAGTGCGGCCACCAACAAGTCCTTCAGCACTGGCGACGAAGATCAATGCGATGAGTTTCTGCCCTGAGAGAGCTCAGTGAGGGGAGGCCAGCGTGTAGTAATTGCCATACCATGTGCGTTCAGTTCCTGGGAAAGAGCTTAGGTTATCCATAATTCTGGAACAACCAGAGAAGTTGTTGGAGAAGACTGGCCCTGTATAGCCCAGTCTGTTGTGTTTTCAGTAGACTGACCTGTCCAGATGCCTTCCCTGTCCACCTGGCACTTGTTGATATCAGACTCCTGTTCAAACAATTGACTTGAATTCAATGAACATACTGATGCATTTATAACTATGAGTTAGTGTGCTTTCATTTTTGAGTTGGGGGTTTGGTGAATAGACCCAGATGAGACACTGGAGTGAAAAACCTCACCCAGCAGGAGAGAAATCCTAGGGAGCACATCCCACTCAGTGGACTTGGGAAGAAACCTAGAGGTAACCTGACTTTTTCAGGTTTGCTTAGGTGCTACTCTGCCTCTAATAAATGCAGCACCCAGAAGGTACACATAACATTCAGCATGTTGTAAAATGTTTTAAAAAACATTTTCTTCAAAGACGTATGGGTTTTTTTTGGATATCATTGAAATCTTTCAAATTACATATTAGATTCTTGTTTTCCTTTATGTGAGGTCATGCTGATGCCACCTGAGCTACTGTGTGAGAGCAACTACTTACCTAAGTGAGGTGAGTTAATCCATTGATGGTATCAGGGCGTCCGTGTGTAGTCCAGTATCCTGGGATGAACTCCATGGCCAGCCATGTGATCCGAAAGGCTTATTTACTCTGGCTGACCAAGGGATTAGCTTCTGAAATTACTTGCCAGAAGGAGTAAAACTTTGGGTCAGTATGAAAAATGCCATTTTCACATTGCTTTTCCATATCAGTATAGCCCTAAAAAAAAAAGCCCCTTGATTTTGAAGTTGCACAGCTTAACTGAGGGCTTCAACATGAGATCATGACGCGGCTATCACCAAGTGACAGAGAAATATCCCCAGGAGACCCCGGTCTCATCTCTGGGGTTGGTGCAGTATTTTCGCAAGTTACTGCTTTGGGGACGGTGCTCCTAGGGGTCCAGAAAACTAGTAAGATCTCACCTGTGCTCTTTTCTCTTCACATTCCCCACCCCCAGTCTTTTGACTGGGGTTTATTTGGAAAGGAAGCTGCCTTCAGGGCCATGCTTCCCCTTGAGAAAACCAGATTGATCTCTAGGTAGGTGAATCCTGAGGTAAAGACAGAAGCTGTCAACCCGGAGCCAACTGAGAAACCTGTGGAGGCTGCTTCTCTTTGGGGTCCAGACATGACAACAGTGCATGATGGGAAAGACAATGTTACCTTAGGAATATGGTGGAAAATAGATTATCTGTATAAAGTATTCCAAGCCTATATGAAAATTTATCAGAGGAGGGATCAGGGAGTGCGACTAGTGGTATTTGTAATGTGTGTGTACTAAAAGTTGATCTAATTTCCTGACCAGTGTTTATAAAAGTATATTAAAATCTACTGAGAACAAACTGAGGGTTGATGGGGGCTGGGAGGGAGGGGAGGGTGGGTGATGGGTATTGAGGAGGGCACCTTTTGGGATGAGCACTGGGTGTTGTATGGAAACCAATTTGACAATAAATTTCATATATTGAAAAAAAATAAAAAAAATAAAATAAAATAAAATCTGCATTACACATTGTTATCAGTCATGATTTTCTTTCATTAAAGGTTTTTGGTTGATTTTTCTGTTTACTCCAAAGTTCCTAACAGAGAACATTCCCAATCCAATAAATACTAAAACTTCAAAGTCTACTTTAGGGGTTCCCAACCTGCGTCTGGGGGTAGGCTTTAGGGGACACTTTACACTACATGTAAATTATAATGAATATATTCATTTCATTTTTTAAGGGGAGAATTTCTGCAGTCATTTGATTCATGAAGTCATTGGTAGACCCAGAAGTGAGGTATGTTATTATGTGCCACTTTACAGAGTGAATTTAATTCTGTCTCAGGATATGAAATTGAAAACAGGCAGAAATCCAAATCCAAATCTAGTTTTTAAATAACTCTTCAGTCCATAAGTGTGAGTTTGATGGAAGTATAGTCAAGTATGTTACCTGCTACACACAAAGAATAAATTGAAGTTTGTGGGGTTTTTGTTTTTGTGTATTTTTAGATAGAGAGAGAGCAAGCTGGGGAGAGGGGCAGAGGGACAGAGAGAGAGAATCCCAAGCAGTCTCCACCCTCAGCTCAGCCCCTCTGTGGGGCAGATCTCATGATCCTGGGATCACGACCTGAGCCAAAATCAAGAGTCAGATGCTTAACTGACTGAGCCACCCAGGTGCCCCTGAAGTATCATTTCTATAATCATTCAAAATAAAATCATGTGCTTTCTTCCAAAACTTAGAAGCTTCTTTTTCAAAGAATTAGACCTTTTTGCATTTCCAAAAAAGATGAAAACTCGCATAACATTTTGGTATAAGAACAAAGTTAACCTTTTCCTCTCCCCAGAAATAAACATTAAACTAAAGAGAATCAGAATTCTAGTCATAAGCTTTTATTTTTTGCACTTGAAGAACTGAAAGCTTTCTCTGTTTGTTATTTTCTGAGGGAGGGGGTTTCCTGTGTGTCTTTCTGAAGCTCTGGGGATCCCCTCATCGTTTTAGTCCTGGCTGCATTTTCCTTTACAGCAAGCATCCTTTGAACCAAGAAGGGCTCCTGTGACCACCATTTGCCAACCCGCTGGCAGAGCTATCTGCATTTGTTTCTTCACCGAAGAAGGGTACTGTCTCCCTGGTGTAGGGCTTACTGACTGCAGGGGCCTGCTTGAGGAACAGGCAGAAGCTGTCTGATTTGAAGGAATAAAAAAAAAAAAAAAGGCTGGATTCTCAGCTTCACAGTTGATGCACACAATGTCTGAAGTTTTACCTTGAGACTTGAGATTTTCAGTCTTCTGATGTTTGTGTCCTTTCTTTCTTTGTTTATTTTTAATGTTTTATTTATTTTTGAGAGAGAGAGAGATGGGGGAGGGGCAGAGAGAAAAGGAGACACAGAATCCGAAGCAGGCTCCAGGCTCCCGATGCGGGGCTAGAACCCAGGAACCCCCAGATCATGACCCGAGCCAAAGTCGGAAGCTTCACCCACTGAGTCACCCAGGCGCCCCTGTTTATGTCCTTTAAAATACAGTCTTACCTGGGTATCCTACTATTACTAATCAAATATTGGGGCTTGGGGCATTGGGACAGCTATTTATACATAAACACTAAGGAAAGAGGTTGGTGGGTAGGTTCATGAGAATCCCAGAAGGAACAGTTGGGGGCCCAGTCCAGTGTGGGAGACAGCCTGGGGGTCAGGGGTTTTGGCTGGGCCTGGGCTGGGCCTCTTCCAGGAAAAGACCATACACGCCTCAGAAGCTGCCCACCCCCACTGCAATACCAGGTACGACCACTGGGGAACGGAGCCCTCCTGTCAAGTTGCCTTCTACCCAAGTGTGCAGTAAAGGAAATCTCAAACCTGTATCAATTTTTCAAACTATTCTGGGCATAAAAGATACAGTTTTCTTTTGTGCCTGCTATGTTTAACTCTAAAAATTCACGAGTGGTGTTTTAAATGGATTATTAGTGCAGAACACGTTATTGTAGTTCAATAAAGAATTCTATGTCTCCATTACACAGACTAATAACACCTCCAGACATATTTACAGTAATTTTCTCAGCTGATATAGTTTAATTAATGATATAAGGACATAATTACATGTTTCAGTGATCTTTCACATATTTACAGGAACTGCTGTAACTAGCTTAATTAGTGTAATTATGTAAATAGCTGATAATGCACAACAAATTACAGAAAAAAAGTCTCTTAGAGTCTTAGCATGTTCAGCTTCTAAGCAAGTTTAGAAAAGGAAAACATTTACATCTAATCTGGGGATTAGAGAGAGTTAAGACTACCGGGCCTCTGAATTTTGTTGTTCCTAAATCAGGCAGAACATAACTGTTGGAGGTTTAACAGTTAACTTTTCTTCCTTTTGTAGTTCTGTTGCAGACCTCATGTCCGTTGTTGTTCTATGAAATTGCTCATTCTGCTCGGCTACTGGTTCGAGTTTCACGATGAGTTTTCTGTCATGCTGGGTGGTATACTGCACTCGCCGAGAATGGGAAGGGTACTTAGGGAAAAGGTTGACAAACCTCACACATCTTTTTCATTTCCTTTCTTGTCCTTCCTTTGACTGATATCTTCTGTTTTCATCCATCACACTCATGCACAAAGATCCTTCTTTGGATCAGGCTCTAAGGGCTCTTTCTGTAGTTAAAACACATATTGGTAGGCGCTGTAATTGATGTTCTGCTGTGCAGTTCTAATTCTGGTTTGCCCACTGCTCAATTCCTTTTGATGTTGCCTTTCCTATTGAAGCGGTCAGAGGAAGCAAGAGCCTCCTTTTAAAGTGAAATAAGGCCCCTCCTTAATCAGCTGGTGTGTGTTTCCTTTGAGTGACATCAGGCACGCTCTCCCCCTGCCTTTACTTCGGCAGGCAGCTGGACCCATGTCCTGGCACTTCTTAGGTAAGAAGACTTAAGGAAATTCAACTGAGCCAAATAGCAACCCTGAGTGGTGTATAGGGTCAAATTATATTCAAATTTGCTCAAACGAGTGACCCGTGAACGCTTTGCACATTCACGCTGCCTATTTTCCATCTTTGCCCTGCCCTGCCTTGCTCCCACTGTCCCACCTCAGGAACCCTCTCCTGCGGTCAGGCCAGTCTCTTGAATATCTTGTGAACATATTCTAGAACGTAGGTGTTTATTTCCTTTTCAGTCTCCTTTTCCACTGGGTTTTACCCGTTTTCGAGGTCCTTCTCAAGTGCACCTTCTGCATGAAGCCCTTTCTTATTAGTCTCAATTTTTTTCTCTACCAAGACACGGTCAATGCCATGTAAATTGATTTAATTCTGTACCGTCGTGCCTCATGCTCCCATCTCTTTTCTCCAGCTAGATGGAAGGCTCTTGAAGGAGGAAGACTTGTGTCTGATACTTCTTTATTGCGCGTCAGTGCCTAACACAGTGTTGGTTACACAGCAGGCATTCAATAAATTCTCATTAATGGATTCAAGTGTAGGAATCAGTGTATATTTACACAGACTATGTATGCACAGCTCTAGTGGGCACCATTGAACATCAACTTTGCAACGCTTTTTACTGTTGTATCAGGTCCTTTCTTCTCAGTGCTGCTTGCTGCCGTCACTGATCTCTACCTTCTACCCTTACCAATTAACCTCACTCAGCTGAAATCTGTAATTAGTCAATTCTTGCCCACAAGAAGATCTGGCATCCTCCCTTAAGGAAGTCACAGGCTAATAGGAAACACAGACATGGAAATAAATAACTGCTGAATCTTGCAATGATCTAAGTATGCAGAATGGATAAAGAAGATGTGGTATGTGTATACAATGGACTATCACTTAGCCATAAAAAATAACGAAATCTTGCCATTTGCAGTGACTTGGGTGGAGCTAGAAAGTGTTATGCTAAGCAAAATGGGTCAGTCAGGAGAAAGACAAATACCATATGATTTCACTCGTATGTGGAATTTAAGAAACAAAACAGATGAATGCGGGGGAAAGGAAGGAAAAAAAAAGAGGGAGGCAAACCAAAAAAAGAGACTCTAGAGAACAAACTGAGGGTTGCTGGAGGGGAGGTGAGTGGGGGATGGGCTAAATGGTTGATAGGTATTAAGGAGGGCACTTATTGGGATGAGCACTGGGTGTTGTATGTAAGTGATGAATCACTAAAGTCTATTCCTGAGATTAACATTACACAATATTTTAACTAACTAGAATTTAAATAAGAACCCGAAACATTAAAATAAATAAACACAACAAAATAAGTATTCCAGTAAAAAAAAAAAAGTGTGCAGGAATTACAGAAGTGGTATAGGAAAGGAAGTAACATTTAAATTGTAGAATTAACAAGACTAACTGGGTGTTGGGCTAAGAAAGGGGTGGACAAAGGGTATACGTCCTTCCTAGGTTTCTGGCTCCGGAGACTTCATAAATGATGGCGCATCTTGTGAGAGGGGTGGTTCTGGATCAGGAGGACAGAGTTTGTAGAGAAAAGAATAGTGGGGGATATGTGGCCTTTGGAATGCCTATGGAAGATGGGAGATGGCCAGTCAAGTGTTGTTTTCATAGGCTTAGGACTGAGACATCGGCAGCATCTGTCACATGGGTGGTGGTTGTGTGGCGTGATTAGCTTTCAGAGACAGAAAGTGCAGGGCGAGAATGAGACAGGGCAAGAGGAGAGTCACTAGGATGAGGGAGGAAAAGTACCAAAAGCAGAGTATGGGCAGAAGAGGCCCAGGAACTGGAGGCGACACAGGTCAAGTTATGATAACTGAGGATAACCCATTCCAAGATCTTGCCTTAACCAACCATCAAGGATGATTTCTGACAAGCACAGCCAATGTCCCTATAAGCCTGGCATTTTCTTTGCGTATGAAATGTAGAAACCTTCCTTTTCCAAACATTTTTTTTTACACTATTTTTGTGCAGGGTAAGTCCTTTAGTAAATTGTTACCTGTTTAATAGAAAAATTAGGTTAGGATTAAATAGTGAAACAAATGTGCCTGAAATGAATGTTTGAGAGTAGGCTGAGGTGTAAGAACTGACAGTAAGGTGAGATCATCAAGGCCCATCGGTGGGCAAGGAGGAGACAGAATTGCTCATCTTGTTCACAGCCCGGCCCCCACGGCCAGTTTCCTGTTACAGTGATCTGGGCTTGGCCCCCTTGACCCTGAAGCCCCTTGTGGCAAACCCATCCCCTTCCATTTTTATAGGTTTTTTTCCCCCCACGCTATCCTCTGTTCTGCTTCCTCCAAGTCTGTTTTAAGTGTTTATCTCATTGTTGCTTTAGAAATTCTTGCAAATGGGGAGTGCCTGGGTGGCTCAACAGGTTAAGCGTCTGACTTGGGCTCAGGTCATGATCTCACCACTGGGGAGTTTGAGCCCAGCATCAGGCTCTGTGCAGACAGCTCAGAGCCTGGAGCTGCTTTGGATTCTGTGTCTCCCTCTCTCTCTGCCCCTCCCCCACTCACGCTCTGTCTCTCTGTCTCTCTCTCTCAAAAATGAATAAAACATTAAAAAAAAAAGCCTTTACAATTTCCCACAAATGGCTTTAAATACTTGCTATATACTTATAATTCTGAAATTTTATCTCCCGTCTTGATCTGAGTTCGGAATTCCAGACTCATGTAGCTAAGTACCTGGTTCTCATCTCCGGACCTTTCCAAGTCTTTTCTTTCTCAGTAAATGACAACTTCGTTCTTCCAGTTATAAAAGCTGGGTGTTATCATTTGATTTCATCCAAGACCAACAAATCTTTTCGGTCCTGTCTGTATTATTTTATGTTACTTATTTTGAGAGAGTGAGGAGGGGCAGAGAGAAAGGGAGAGAAAGAATCCCAAGCAGGCTCCCTGTTCAGTGCTCAGCGTGGAGCCTGACTCCGGGCTTAAGTCTCACAACTACGAGATGACCACCTGAGCTGATATCAAAAGTCGGACACTTAGCCGAGTGAGCCACCCAGGCACCCTGGCTGTATCTTTAAGACATATTCAAAATGTGACCACATCTCACTATTTCCATTGCTACAGCTCTATTAGTGGGCACCATGATGTCTCGCCTACACTATTATACTATTCTAATGGGCCGTCTTCAGTTTGGTTTTAACACAGCAGCCAGAATCCCTTTTTATTTTATTATTTTTTAGATAATAAGTATTCCTTTAATATATTTCTGTGACTCAGAGAGAGAATTTTTTTACACGTTGCCTAATTGTTAAGTTATAAATCACCTTTTTTAATTTGAATTTTTTATTTAAATTCTAGTCCGTTAACGTATATGGTAAATTGGTTCCAGGTGTAGAAGTTAGTGATTCCTTGCTTACATATAACAGCTGGTGCTCATCACAGCAAGTGTTCTCCTTACAACCCATCACCCACTTAGCCCATCCCCTGTCCACCTCCCTCCATCAACCCTCAGTTTGTTCTCTGCAGTTAAAAATTGGCTGAAGGTTTGCTTCCCTCTCTCCTTTCTCCCCTTCCCCTATGTTCTTCTGTTTTGTTTCCTAAATTCCACTTAGGAGTGAAATATATGGTATTTGTCTTTCCCTGACTTATTTTGCTGAGCATAATACTCTAGCTCCATCCACATTGTTGCCAATGGCAAGATTTCATTCATTTTGATGGCTGAGTAATAGTCCGCTGTGCAGTGTGTGTGTGCCCAATGTACATCATCTTCTTTACCCATTCATCAGTCTATGGACATTTGGGCTCTTTCCATAATTTGGCTCTTGTTGAAAAAGCTGCTGTAAACATCAGGGTATATGTTTTAAAAGGGAAATCAGACCTTTTCAGGTCAGCAGAATCAGTCATTCTTCTGCTCAAAACCTGATGCTTTTCCAATTTAGAGTAAAAGCCCAAGACACTATACTGACATAAATATGATTCCCACCTTTTTGCCCCCTTACCAACTCTGTGCCCCATATCCTCCCATTGCTCTCACTCAGGGCACTCCGATCACTGTGACGTCTTGGCTGGTCCTGGAACATACTAGGCATGCTTTCACTTCAAGGCCTGCTTTTTCTTCTGTCTGGATGTTCCTTCTTCCGTCCGTACAACTTGCTCCCTCCCTTCCCTTAGGTCTTCATTTAAATTTCCCTTCTCAGTGAGACTTTCCCGTGTACTCTCTCTAATATTTCAGTTCCCCATCCCCACAATTCCCATGCCCCTTCCTTGCTGAATTTTTCTCTTTGGCAATTCAATATCTCTGATATGTTTGGACTTATCTTTGTAATGGTCTCTTTTTGCATTAAAATATAACCTCAAGAGGGAAAGACTTGTTTCTTTGGGTTTCTTCACAGCTGTGTGCCCTTTGCCTGGAAGAGTGTGTGGCATATATTTGGCACACAGTAAATATTTAATGAACAAATGAATGAACAAAGAGGACACAGTAACTTCTGCACAACCTGCCGTAAACTCTCTCTCACTCCTTCGTACCATTTGAACAGCTTCAAAAATTCTACTTCCTTCCCAACATTTCCTGCATAAAGAATTCATGAATTCTATCTGGTACACATGGGCTGGGTATGGAATAACCCTAACTCTTCTCTTTTCTTTTTTTTTTTTTCTTATCATCATAATGATGCCATTGTTTTTGTTGGCATTATCACTTGTTGACCATGCTTTTATGTTCCAGGGACTAGACCAAAAGCTTGACCTAATCTTTATAGCAACATTGGAATTAAGGTATTATCCTCCTTTTCGAGATGGAGAAGCAAAGAGTTAAAGAGGTCAAGAAACTGCCCAAGTAGAGCCAAAGGTCTCACTCAGGTGGCTCTCATGCCTAATTTCCCTAAATGTATATTTTGTATATTTAGTATATACATGTAAAAATGGGTGATTTGCAAATGGTTTGGACCACATGTTAACAGGCATTATAATGAGCCCAAATATAAAATAAAACTACAGAAGCAAAACCAAACATTCTTTTAAAAGCATATGCTCAATTAAGTAATTTGAATTATGGCAGACACTGCTGTATTTGGAAGGTTGTTTATTTCCATGAAAAATGATAGGCAAGATCTCATGCTGACTAATTTATTGAAAAAGAGATAATGAACTTTGCATTTTTCTTAAAAGTCAAAGGTCAGTTTCCCCTAGGGTAAAGAACAGAAGTAGAAGAAAACAGGACTATAACTAATGTCATTTTGTCTTAAGTATCCTGGTGAAATTTAAGTCAGTTTTCCAATGGAAGCAACTTAGCTCCCTAGGATCAAGCAAATGAATTCAAGAAGGCAGTTTTTTTTTTTTTAATATGTTTACAGACTGTGAGGCTGACACATTTTGCCGTTCATTCAACTAAAATAAAACACTTCATTTAAAAAACTGGTGACAGGAAAGGATTTGACCAAGATAATAGATGTTTTAGAGTGATAACGTGGAGGCGTACTTTCTTCCTCCCAGAATCAGACATTTCAATTCTTCCCCTCTTCACATTTCTACCCCTTATTTGCTTATAGAGCAAGGGTTTGGGGGCATGGGATGGAGAACGAACATTCTGACTCCAGGGACTTTCTAACGGCATAAACTGAAGTCAGAGATACTGGACCCAGTGTTTAAAGAGGCTGTTATTTCATCATGGGTTTTGTAACTTCATAGAAGATACTTGAGGAAATTAGTATCTTATACTTAGATGTGGATGTTTTATTTCTTCAACAGGATTTTGTAAGAGAGGGAACACCTATTTAAAAATGAGGAGCACACTGCTAACTTGATGTTATACCAGAAAAATATGAGGTTCCTTGAAGTCATTCAAAATAACACTCCCACATAAACTTGCCACCTTACAGACACGACACTTCCTTTCTTTCATTTAAAAAGTTGACAACTTGTCTTTCTAGGTCAAGTACTACATGCTTCTTTCTTCTTCCTTTTAAAGCAGCTGGTGGAAAAGAAGTAGGAGTAGATGAACACTAGGTAATAGAAAAGATAACTTTAAATGCCCGTAGCACACATTTGTCCGAGTTCTTCAGCTCGAAGCTAAAGGAAGTGCTCTAGAATTTTTCACGAGAGTGTGGGTACCCCTTAGAGTAATAAAGAAGACTCCATTACACAAACCAGATTCTCTTGTTTATTAGCACAGGGTATTAGTCTTCTTATGATGTGTACAAATAATGTCTATTTTTCACATGTCCCATCCAGTCAACAACTGTTCAAATGTTTCCCTATATTTTTTATTGCTTCCTGGAATTAATTTCAGATGCAAATATAATTTAAGATGCAAGCTCTAAAGACCATGTAGAGTGTTGCTTTGGAAAAATAGAGCTGACCTCTTGTCTACCTACCAATCAATCAAACCTTTAACATATTAATGAATTCAGTATTCCCCCCCCTTCCCTTCATTCGTTTGTGAAAGTTTCAGAAAAATGAGTTACTTTTTGCTTGTTTTTGTCTTTTCTTCCACAGCATACATTTGGGAGTTTAAAGCTCTTATCTCTGTAATGTAGAACAATAGTTTTATAAACGATGCCAGAAATTGTAAGAACGATGTGATCAGAGACTATAAAGTGTGTCTATATATACCCTTTACAGTTTTCCTCAATTACACTTATTAGTACTTCTCACCTGTTTTTGCAAATATGCGTCCTGCTTTCTGAATTTGTTCTTAAGTAAAGATTTTGCTTGCGTTCTTAACTTTCTTGCTACCCTACTTTTTCGCCCCACTTTCAGCCACTGTTAGCACAACCGATGCCTGACTCAGAAAAAAGTCACTCTTAACTCCAATGTCAAGGAAGTTAGTTCACTCTTTTCTATGTCATGTCATGACTCTCTTGGATATTTTTCCTTCATTGGCACCTGTGCTAAATAGTGGCAATTAAAAAAAGTAAATAAATCCAGATTCTTATACCTGAGGGGACAGGTAGTCAGGGAGTTGTGATCAGTCCTATGATAACAATATGTTTAAGGGATCATAGATGAAAGACTTCACAGTGAAGGAGATATTAAGTTGGGACTGGTAGAGGTCTACCAGAGAGAAACACAGAAGAACATTTCCCAAAGAGGAACCAGGATAAGGGAATAATCTGGAAGTATAAAGTACATGGCTCTGTGGGGACCAGGCAGATAAAGAAAACGAATGACTGGGCTGGGAGTGATTCAGTGGAAAGGGGTGAGGATCGTGGAGAATTAGAGAGTAGGTGCCACATCTAAAGCAGAGAGCCATTTCTTCAGTCAGCTGGTTGCTGCCATGCTAGAATGTGGGCCCAGTGTTGGCCAATCCTCCGTTTTTTACAAGAAGATAGAAGGTCTGTGAAATGTCCAAACAAAAAAAATTTAAACACTGTAAGGCCCAAACAAAACATGTCTGTAGGATAGATGGCTCCACAGATCTCCAGCGGACAATCTTGGCAAATACCACGCTCCAAAGATGGTTAGTTCTGGGTAGTAAGAGCAGGGGGGTGTCCTGCAGGATGGGTGAGGTGGTAGAGCATGCTGAAACGTAAAGAGGGAGAGACAGGTTGGAGATAGTTTATAAAAGGCCTCTAATTCCTTATCTCGACAGCCTGGACTCCATTCCAGAGGCAATAGAGAACGACACGGCAATTTTATGCAGAAAAATCCCATGATTCTTGGATTTCTTTTAATTTCCTGAAAATGTTCGTACGGATTTAAGTTTTTAAAAATTTAAAACAAATTCTGAACATAGATCTTCTCACAGAAGTAGTGTGCACAGGAGTAGATCTAGTACTTGTTTGTAGTTGCAATTGGAATTAACCACGTACTCAGGAATTAAATGAACCATAGGACAACTCTATTACCACCACCACCACATGTATTTGCAGATGTAATTGTGTAAATTGGGCGCTGGGCTGGAATTTTCTGCCCTGTTAAAAAGGGTTGTCACCGGCTTTCCATTCTGAGCATTAAGTAGAAATCAGCCTGACTAAAAATAACTTGACATGCACAGGTAGAATAAACAAATCAGAATACATCCTTAGACCTTTACCTGTTGTATGCAGAGCTGGGCCAAGGTTGGGATGACCTCGTGCCAGAAGGATGTGGTTAAGCTGTAACTCACTGTTTGCCTGCCTTTGCAGCCGTGGCTAATGGCACCGCTTTAGCCACAGCTGTCTACCTTAAGCCACCCCCACAACACGCTTCTCTCTGCTCACTGAGACCTAGTGATGAATGGGCTGGAAGGAAAAATATCTCTGCTTTCTATCAGCCCTGCAGGGCAAGGTCAGTGCATTGCATACAATAGTTGCACACAGGGCCAGATTGTGGACCTAGATTGAAGTTCGATGCTTTTTTAGGTATACCGAAATGGGACTCTTGATGATGTATGGTCATGAGTACAGAGGAATCTGTTGGTGTGGTTTAAGGTTCCTGGCATCTAGCCCTGGCTTGGGTTAGAAGTACTGTGAGAAAGATGTGTTTTCTTGCCGCCCTCCCCCCACTAAGGCTTGTAGCAGGGTCTCTGGTTTACACGGGTCCAGAGTGAGTTTGGGGTCCCAAGTTGAAACTAATGACTAATGTTGGGCTCTGAGCGTTTAGTCATGAGAGGTCCTAGAACTAGGACACAATTTTCCTCAACAGTGAAAATGTAACATCAAACCTCTAGAAGCCCAGAGGTACTAAAAGTTTGAAGAGCCATTCAAGAGGAGAACTCTGGACTGGGAGAGATGAAATTAGTTTCACTGGAAGATGTTTGTCACATCACTTTTGTTTCCTATCTCCCAGTTGGTCCAGTTATATAACGGAGATACTAATCTGTTCTTTTCTATTGGATGGAAATGCGTATCCCTTGAGTATGTACTGAATTCTGCAGGAGAAAAGTTCTCGAAAGAGTATATTATTATTTCATTAGCTAAAAATTACGCTTGTATAAAAAAGAGAAGAGACTCCATTTCAATGATAGCAAATACTTTGTATTAGAAGACTAACCATGTAGAAGTCAGCCTTACATGCAACTTTAATTCTCATTAATTTCTAAGTGGTATGTTTGCTTTGTGTCTCTGAAGTGTAATATAAATGGCAGAGGGAAAATAAAAATAATTTTAAGAATAGATGATGCAATGGAAAATTCATGGCTTTTTTGGCATGTTTGTATGGTACATATTGACAGTCAAAGGAAAGACAGAACCAAGTTCCCTCACAGATGTGGTCCATTATAAAGCCAAATCTTCCACTCTCACTTTCACCAAAAAAGGGGAAAAAGATATCCAAGAATAGGGGGAACTTTGGGACTCAACTTTTCTGGTTTGCCAACTTCCCTGTGCACACTTTCACTACTTTCGTTATCAGCATCAGAGACTGGAGTCATTTTTGCTCATTTCTATCCCTAGAGTTTTTGTGCATGTGATTCTTTTAGCCCGCCCTTCAATTATTCGCGAAAAGACTCTGAATTCCTATTTTCCTCATCATGTTTTTACCTTCCTTCCCCCCTCCCTACCTCAAGCTAATTTGCAAGGTTAAGTTTGGGCTCTTCATTTAGGATCCAAGGTCGGTTCTTTGATCATTCTTTCTGAGAGAGGTGGGCCATCTACTGTTGCCTTTTGGTATGACTTTTGAAACTAGAAAATTCTGGTAGCAGAAATTAGATAAGTTTATAAATTGCAATTACAAGCAGTTGCATACATTTACAAATTAGACCTATTAACGAAAGAACTTAAGAACATCAAAATTTGTTGCCATTGTCTTCATTACTCAATGAATTTTTTTTTTCTACCTGCAAGGGGTGGAGGCGGTAGAAAAGGCAGATGCAGGGCTTAGGAAGCATTTAAAACTCACCATGGCCCAGGCCCCACCCCTAAGAAATTCTGATTTTTTTTTTTCTTTAAGTAGGCTCTATGCCAATGTGGGGCTTTAACTCACAACCCCGAGATCAAGAGTTGCATGCTCCACTGACTGACCCAGCCAGACGCCCTAAGAAGTTCTGATTTAATTGGTCTGGGATGGGCCCAAGCAACAGAATTTTTTTTTTTTTTCAAAACTGCTCAGATGATTTGAAAATGTCAGAGTTGGAAGCTACTGCTAGGATTTTGGGGCCGCTTATTGCTTGATTCTGGGTTTTTTTTGTTTTGTTTTGTTTTTTTGCCTTTTTTGTTTTGTTTTGTTTTTTTCCAAGAAGCAAAGGGGCTGCTTTGTCAGGCTTCTTATAAAGCAGAACCTCCTTCATGGAATATGTTTCTAAAAGGTTTCCAGAAAGAAACTGTCATGAGTTAACAGGCCCAATGATCAGATCCCATGAATGGCCATTCAGAGCCTTGAAGTGAACATTTCCTTTTTAACTTTTTGTATTTTTCGATGGAATGTGTACAGTGAATGAGACAGAAGCAATTTTTCTCAGAGTTCTGCTCCCCCCTTCACTGAATTTGTTAACTTGGGCATATTATTTAAACTTTCAACTCCAAAATGAGGATAATCGTAGTAGGTAGATCCCAGGGGTATCTGAGAGGTAAACGAAATACTGTATGGCCCACCAAAGCACGGAGCCTGGAGTTGGCCCAAATGAAGTTCTCAGTGAAAGTTGGAACTACTGATAAAGGGAATTGTACTGTAGCGAGTGATGTACTTTGGTATCTAAGTGTCTTTTTAAATTTTTACTTAAGCCTGCCTTTAGGCCCCAATGGATTCTTTACAGAAAGTATATTAAACTTCATATAGGCAACTCTTGACTTTTGATGCATAGCTAAGCAGTTCACCTAAATTTAACTATGATTTTACTGCCAAAATATGTTCCTACTACTATGACTAGGTGAGGGCAAAACTCACAAGGCTACAGAGGAATAAACTGAAATCTACTTTTTTTCCTCCTAGAATCCTTAGCAGGATACTAAGGACAGTGTGTGGGTATGTCCCGTCGGTCAAAAAGATGCAAGCTCGCTTTTGTCTCTGAAAAACTGCTTTACAACAATCTTAAAATGAAAGTTTAGAAGTTAAAAAAAAAAAGTATACCTATTATTCTCTCCTTTTACCCTAGCATGGTTGTTAAAATTTCTTCTTGCCTTCTTTCAATCTATTTGCATGTATTTATTCCTATCGTGCCTTCTCTGACTGAAGGGTCACTGTATCTATTTTGCATTTGATCTGTTCCCCTTGGGCTACAGAGCTTAGTAATCTGAAGTGTGGGCTCCAGTGTCAGAGTCCTTACCTTCTAAGTCCCCACCATTCTGGCTGTATGACCTTGAGTACTTTAATTTCTCTGCCTCCTAAAGTTGGTATGGAGTTAGTCCATTGGTACTCCATAAATTTTAGCTATTGCTTAACAGTTGTTTGGTAAACCCTTTCAACTTGCTACACGACTTAAATATTTCCATTATTTACAGGCTCGTGTAATCTTTCAATGATGAAACATTATTATTTTGAGGACGGGCAACTACATAGATCCTTAAAAGTCTCAGTTTCTCTTCTTCATATTTTCCACCTGACATTAATTTAAATTGAATATATCCAAGTGTATTGAGCAGGTATGTGTAGATAGGAAAGAATGGAACAATATGGCTATGTGATGAGGGCATTATCAGGCAACCACACCAGACATGGTTATTTATCTCAAGATGACACAAAATGATTTCTAAACCTCTGCCAGTTTACTGTGTGGCTCTTCAGATAGGAAGACGTTGCTGTGGACTGAAACTCAAGTGAGTCTGATGTGGTGCTTCTTGATCCCAGGCACCTCCAGGAATGGTGTTGATAAGAAGAGAGATAAGATTACGTCTTTTTGCTCTATGCTTTCTACCTTCAAGAGAGGAGTGACCAGCTGGTGATTACTTGGATTGGAGCAGGATCTGGGATGCTGGGACTCACCAGCTTGTCATCAGACACCTGTTACTTGCCATGCTCTGCCATGTGACCAAAAGCAGATGGGGCCTGACCTCCTGGAGTATACCATCAAGGAGGGGAGACAGACATTAATCAAACGATCAATCGAGTACGTGTAAAATTATACCTGTGATCTGTTCTAGGAGGGAAGGGTGCATGGAGCAATGAAAGGCTAGACTTAATGTACTTGACCTGGGCAGGGAGGTCAGAGAAAGCTTGTCTAGAGAAGCCACAGTTGTGCTGAGAACAGATGAGTGGACATTGATTAGACGAAAAGGAAGGAGAGCATATCCTGAGCAGAAGGAACAGAAAATACAGAGTCCTGTGGCAGGAAGAAGCAGACTAAGTAAAGAGAATTGAAAGAAGACCAGGTGGCTGGTTCTGTGACAGAGTGGAATGAATTACTGTCAAGTGGATTGAGGCAGCAGTCGGCTGGAGCTGGTTCATACCAGCTTCTGGGAGCTGATTCCACATCTCTCCCTGACTCCACATACAGTGATATAAAGTCTGTAGCTGAAAATTGGCCAGAGTGGGTATTTTTACACATACCATAAAAATTGGCCAACTTTTTTTATTCTCCCCAGAGAGCTGGTTTATCAGCACACCATGGGACTAAGTCATGTGGAATGATACCCAGATTTAGAATCCAACTGTTCCATACGGTTCCTAATCTGAGAATATAAGCAGCAAAGGGAAACGTCCTGGGAGAGCGAAGAGATTGTGACTTCTGGTGATTATCACTAGAAGCAAGAGCAAACTAATTAGGTATGATTAGCTTTCCTTTCCTCTTTCCTTTCCTTTCTTTCTGTTTTTACAAATAAAATGGCTCAACCATCCATACCAAATACTGTGGGAAGCCTAGTACCTTCCCTGATATTAGTAAGGATCCCAAGCTCAGTGCCTTCTTCCCATGGCCGCCTCTCACCTTGAGTTTTTGCTGAATTCTCTCCTTGCTCCCTTCGTCCTTCTGACTCTGCCTGTTAGCACCTGTCTATACTGCTTTGCCTTCACGAGGCTGTTGCTCACCACAGGGCCCTCACCCACCCTCTTTCATTCTCCAGAGCGGCACCAAAATCAGGCAGACAAAAGAGACCCCCTTGAACTTCAGGATAGATCTTCCTGCTCTAAAGCTCCTGCCTTGGGTGGTCTTCTCTCAGAGCTCCTAAAGCCCTGGTATGTCTCCTCTTTCTCTCTCCCCTTCCTCTCATTCCTATAATATAACCTGGAAAATTTTAGTTTGCAACATTTATTACAGATTAGGTTCAATGTGCATCTTTGTATACCCAGAAAACTCATAATATTGTTTGCCGAACCAAAGGGCAGTCAACCATAGTGACCCTCAGCAGTAAGAATAACTAACAGTATGTTTGAGATGATCACTGTTCTTTACCTTGGGCAATTTTTTCTTTTTAAATATATTTTTAAATGTTTATTTATTTTGGAGAGAGAGAAGGGGGAAGGGAGAGAGAGACAGAGAGAGACATGGCACATGCTGGCGAGCGGCAGAGAGAGAGGGAGACAGGATCTGAAATGGGCTCCATGTTGACAGCAGAGAGCCCCATGTGGGGTTAGAACTTACCAACTGATGAGATCATGACCTGAGCCAAAATTGAGAATCAGATGCTTAACCCACTGAGCCACCCCCCAGGTGCCCCAAGATAATAGTTTAAAGCAGAGTTTACTTCTCCACCAGCCAAGGGTCTTGGATTTCTATTTTTCATTTTACAGAAACACTAATTTTCCTTACTGGTTGCGAGTTTATTGTAGCCGGAAAACCGGAAACACCATGCCTTCTCTAAACTTTGGTAGTTTTGGTTCATTTTAGACTGCAATGTACAACCTTCCGGGGTTATTTTATTTTATTTTTTTAGTTTAGACTTTTGGCATAATTAGAACGAAACGTTCTGCACTCCCTCCGCCTCCCTTGGTCTGGAACCCTGGATGCTGGCGTGTTGGTGCAGGCTTTCCCTGCTGTCTCTGCCCGCTCGGATGCTATTAGCAGAAAGCCCTCCTGGGCACACAGGGAAGATGTAGCCCCCCGGGGTCTGTCTCCTCCATCTCTCCATCTTTTTACTCACTTGACACAGAATTCCTGTGTAGACTTTAGAGAAAAGATTCGATGTGCCATTTCTTCAGCCACAGAGGAGAAAAGATGCTATAAAATAGAATGAAGGCAGCATTATTACTCAGAAGATACTTGGCCAGGTAAAATTTGGTGGAATTCGCCCTCAGTTCCTTTAGGCTTTCCTTTCCAGTCTCTTCCCTACACCCACAGAATCTGTTGAATTCATTCATGCTAAAGAATAAATAACTGATAAGACTTTGTATACGGCGGCTTCTAAAGCTGTATGCATTTCATCAGGAGAAAAGCAGCTAGTCAAAGGAAACACGCTGTTATTGGATGTATAAAATTATTTTGCAAAAGGGTTTCTTTTTGCCACTTTCGAAATTATTTCCCTCAGTTTAAAGGTTACTCTTTGAGACTAAATATGAGCAGATATGGAAGGTTTATGGGTTTTTTTTTTGGATGGGGAGATCTTTGTTATAATTAATTCAGCACTGATACATAAAGTCAGGCCCCTCTTTTTAGATCAGATTGAACGGCCCCCTCTTTTTTAAAGCCAAAACTCTTAGGTTGACAGAGTTGGCGGTTTCTATTCAATTTCTTATAAAAAATGTATTGTGTATCAACCCTGGCCCCAGTGCTCCTTTTAATAAACTACAGAATACACCTAGAAAAGAGAACACTTACAGTCTGTATCAGTCTTGCCCTGGGAATAAGGGGTTCCTAGTACTTTAAACTCTTGCCTTTCAACAGATCTAACTCAAACAATAAATATAAATATCATCTTTTAATTGCTCTGGTGTTCCTTATGCTGGTTACTTACATTTTGAGGCTTTGATAGAACATTGAGGCAAAGTCAAATGAACGTCATGAGGTCATGACTGGGTTGGTCGATCTACTAATTCCAGAGATGAGGACTAGAGATGTGTGCAGATGGAAATGAAGGCCAATTAGACATGATTAACATGTAGATTCAAAAATAAGATAGCACAGCATTTTACTCTGAGACTTTGCCAGTATAGTTTAATAAATTAAAATGAAATGCAGTCAAGTTGAGACATTAGAAAATGAGGTTAGGCAATATTATGCAAACATCAAGACCTGGTTAGTGGATCCGGACATTTTGGGAAGATGGATTCCCTAAAGCCAAACAGTGGGCTCTTTTGTGGTTTGATGGCCTTATCCACTTTCCAAAGGAAAGGACGGACCTGCCCAACAAGGAGGAGAGAAGATAGTACTTTTGGTTCAGGCAAATATTAAAACTAGAGATTCATATAAAGTTTTAGAGTTGCCCAAAGCTCCTAACGTTACTGCCATTTAGGAGTATTTGTTCCTCTTTCTGGTTGCATGGGGTCTCCCACCACAAGATCTGCTTGCCATGGTACTACTTAGCTGCTGCGAATGGAAAATGAAAGAGTTAAATAAAAATTGTATTTTGTGGATATAGAGAGTAGGCAGCTAGAAAAACAGACCTAAGGATCCTAATTCCTGAATTATTTTTTTTAAGCATCGCCTTTGCTCCTCCTAAGAATTTATTTCCATAAAGCTTTAGGCTGTTACAGTGCAAATTGCACCTTGCTTAAGGGCAGCAAGATTTACTTAATGACTATCTGCAAATCGTCTTAGAATCTTAAGGGAGGAATGTTATTAGGGTGTAGAGCAGTAAATGCTCTCTGTAGAGGGGAAAGCTTCCCCAGCTCATGGCTGCAGGCTTTGATCTCATCAGTCCTCATAATGAATTTCTGCCTTGAGTTTTATAGGGACTTTCTTCTAAGGAGAGCAAAACTCAGTGCAGACATTATCTAATTCTTCCTCATAACATTCATGGAAGTTTGGGTGGGGCAGGTGTTATTATTACCCAGCCCACTCTGCAGATGGGGAAAGAAAATAGAAAGTTACATGACTCTCCCAAGGTCAAAAAAGAAGCTGAACAGGAGCCAGAAGGATTTCATTTGGGATTTCCCAATTGTCAGCCTAGAACTTTCACTCACTGACTCTGGTATCACCAGGCAGCTGTGAGGACACTGGCAGGTCATGCCGGGCTATGACAGGAGTGCAGGATTCCAGGTCAGAGTGCCTGCGTTTGTCCCTTTCTGCACTTACTGTGTGATACGGGACAAGTCATTGGTTCTTCTGAATTAGTTCTTCTTTAAAATGGGGCTATTGAAGTATATGCCCCACAGTGGGCTAGCTTGGATGAAATGCATTTTCAAGTTATGGCATATAATGAAATAGGCCAATCACATTAACATCCCAGAGAGTTAACCACGAGGTTGAATTCTATAACACAAATACGAAAGTTGACAAATAAACTTCCTTTATTATCTAGCTTCATTTCACAAAATGTGCAATCCTTCTTATGATCCACCATTAGATTTACTGTGGATTTTATACGATTTTAATGCAGGAAAGGTGTGCGTACATTCACAAGTCTTTGATTGTTTCACCTATTTTTTTCATGACCCTTACTCAGAAAGTCTCACCTGTGCTTATAACAAAATAGCTACTGCATGGGTCTGTGTTTTCTTCCTTTCCAATCTTCTCTCCTCACCCTTGTGTGTCCCCTGTAGCTCACTGATGGTGCCCCATCAGGCTCAGTAGATGTGCGTTGGACATGGCCATCAATGTAGAGGTGTGCTGGGTTCCTGTGGAGTCCAAGGGGCCCTGCGTTCTCTGGAGTTTCAACTACAAACAAGCTGTCTCCTGAGCAGGAGTGGGGGCCTCTATCCACCTTGGCTCGATTACACCTTTCCCCATGGCTCTTCTACCTGTGCCCTGATGTCAGTTTTTAGGATAACAGCTTGAAGGCCAATACAGCACTTGGGGTCTGCATCAGGGGAGAAAATTAGAGGACAATTATGGAGCCGTACTTAGAACACCTTCTCCGCTGACTGCCAAGGCTTTTAAACAAAACAAAACAAAACAAAGCTGGATCATAACCATGACCCTTGTCTGAACCTTTTTTTTTATTTCCTTAAGGAAGGATTTTTATCCCAGGAGGCACCTCAGACTTTCATGTAAACATTGGTGGTGGGCAAACAATCTAGAATAATAGACATACCTGAAGAGTGGGTTGAACACAAACATCTTTCTCTATATTCCCATAGAGATATGACTGTAAAGTGAAAAGAAAAATGAAGGCAAAGTTAAATATAAATGTAATTTTAAGGGTAACTTTTTACTCGATATTTTCTATACATCATAAGAACCCCTGGGCTTAATTGATTTTATTTACTATAGTAGTGGTTTTCCAGTTTATAGTACTGTCCTTTACATTTCAAACAAATGAGAGTGAAGGCAAAAAAAGAAATATTCACTGACCACACGCTTCAACTTTCAGAGATTATAGAATTTCTTAGGCCAAACAATGTCTCGTTTATATTTGGAAAGACTGCATTCTAATGATTTATACGGTCATATTTTCTTGAGGGGGGAAATTATCCTAAGTATTTCTTTCCTCTTCCTTCTCATCCACTCCATCTGTTCTATATCCAGTCTCACATCTGGAGATAGAAAATTTACAGATTCTAAAATGAGATTAATTGACAATTTGTTGTTGTTTTTACAGCATGAAAAACTTTTCCCCTGGGGATAAAAAGGGGCTAATGACAGTACTCAAAACTGAATTGTTCTGTTTCTTCCAGGTATATGGCATCTGAAGAATGATTTCACTTTTCTCTCTGGCTTGGAATAGCTAGAAAATTACTTATTATATACACAGTGTCATTTTTTTGTTTTGTTTTGTTAAATCATATTTGAGACTTTGCCCAGAGCAGAACTTTCATGGAGCTTGAACACACAGCGTAGCTCTCGCTCCGGAGGCAGAAGCTTGGCTCAAGTATAAATTCCAAAAGAGCCTCCGTGTGCAAACCAGACGCATGAAGAAGTAGAGAGAGACCTTATGGTATATCTAGACTGAGCTTTTGAAATAACCTCATTCGAGTATTAAGATTTGTTATGGTGTTTTGGGCATCATTCTGTTTCAGGATACCGAAAGTATTGGCTCAAAAGCTTAATTTTGCCTCCTAAGTTTTTCAGGGGCAAAAAAAAAATCTGCAAGTTTACAACTAAATCAATGCTTGTGAAATTTCTAGTCCATTCTCCTCAGACTGAGAACATTAGACTGAAAATTAGAAGGTTATTCTAATTTTTTTGATGTTTATTATTTAAAAAATTTTTTTTAAATGTTTTATTTATTCTTGAGAGAAAGAGGGACAGAGCATGAGTGAGGGAGGGGCACAGTGAGAGAGGGACACAGAATCCAAAGCAGACTCCAGGCTCTGAGCTGTCAGCACAGAGCCTGACATGGGGCTCGAACTCATAAACCGTGAGATCATGACCTGAGCCGAAGTCGGGCGTTCAACCGACTGAGCCACGAGGCGCCCCTCATGTTTATTTATATTTGAGAGAGAGACACAGCAGGGGAGGGGCAGAGAGGGAGAGAGAGGGAGACACAGAATCCAAAACAGGCTCCAGGCTCCAAGCTGTCAGCAAAGAGCCAGACATGGGGCTTGAACTCACGAGCCGTGAGATCATGACCTGAGCCGAAGTCAGACGCTTAACTGACTGAGCCACCCAGGCGCCCCTAGAACGTTATTCTAAATTGAAATTTGAAGATTTTCTTGAACCTGAAAAATGTGTGTGTGTCTTTATGTGTGTGTGTGCATTGGCTATTACCTAAGGAAATGGTTACACTAACTCCCAATTAAAGACAAAATAGCTAAAAGCACTGAAGGTCATTGTGTGTGTGTGTGTATGTGTGTGTGTGTGTGTGTGTACGCGCGCGCTATAGACTTTTGACTAGCAAACCTTTATAATATGCACATAGGAACCCAATGATAGAAAGTTTACAACTTAACTCATTTTGAATGATCATTAAGAAGCGCTTTCCCCCAACCGTTATTAATGCTGGAGAAGGGTTTATCTTTGTGGTGCATTCAAGACTCCTATCAGCCACATGGCATATGAAATACGAATAAATACATGGCAAAGAACTTCCAGAATGACTATGGGCTGCAGGAATCATAAGAAAGTACTACCAATGTGGCATATTTATAATTACTGGCCAACAGAACCAAAGCTGGGAGGGATGGAAAGAGTAGCCGCCTTCTCTCCATTTATCCCAGTACAAAAGCAGTTAAATCAAGTTATGGCCTGACCCTACTGGGAAAGTACGGGTGAACAGCCTCACAATAATCACCGCTGTTCAGTTGTAAAAGAAAGAAGGGTTTTCTGTTGTTGTTGCTATGTTTTGTTTTGATTTTAAGAAGTGTTTTGGCAAGTTTAGGAAGAGGAAGTTAATTCTATGCCAAGTTGTCATTGATTCTTGTGGGTATTCCCTTTTGCTCTCCTCCAGAGCTGGGAATTTCCCTGCCCTTCTCCACGCTGGCCTCTACGCCCCCCCATCCCCCGCTTCAGGGAAGCAGCTTGCACAGAAGCCTTTTCCTAGATCTAGCCCCCTTTACGAAATCCACACCTAAACAGAAAGTTTTTGATGTATTTGAGTACAGTACAAACAATTCAGGTGGAGTTTTATTCTCTAAAGAATCTTCTTTCTCAGAACCCAGAAGATAATTCTTCCTAGGCACAGAAGCACATCTCTTCACTCTATGACCTCAAAGCTCGTGTATATAAGACATACCATTTTATAATTTTAAGATAAGAATTTGTACTTCTGTACATTTAAATTAATTTTGTCATCTTATCTCATGATTATCATTTGTTATGATGGAATAGAATAAAAATATGAAAATTATAAAGTAGGCTTATAATCTTCTATTTTCAGTTTCCCCATTTACTGAACATTATTGAATATTAACTGAATATTGACATTGTCACCTGCTATCATATTTCTTTTTTTTTTAATGTTTATTTATTTATTTTGAGAGAGAGAGAGAAAGAGCTTGAGCAGGGGAGGAGCAGAGAGAGGGAGAGAGAGAATCACCATGTGTCTGGCTGCCAGTGCAGATCCTGATTGACCTCACAGAGCATGACATCATGACCTGAGCCTAAATCAAGAGTTGGACACTTAACCGACTGAGCCACCCAGGCACCCCTTCAATCATATTTCTTATTTAACTCTAAGATTAAAAAAAATCATCAGTAAGAACATGGTGATTTTTTTTCATTTTCAAAGGTAGAGATCATTAAAGGTACCTTCAATTCTGAATAATTTAATTTAATATTATTTAATGCCCCTAGGTTGGGTGTAGGAGAGGATAATGTTGGGCACAGACTGGAACTGTTTATCCAAATGTGTGTGTTAGGTAGGTCTGTACACTGAAGCTATTAAAACAGTCCTCATTCTACTCTGGGACTGAGTATGGCCCTGAAGGCCAAGGCAATATGCACCTTGAATTATTTATTCTTCTCTACAGGGTGGGACTAAGGAGAAAGATTAGTATTACTGATTATGCCTTTTGTCGAAGGCTCCAATATGGCCTGGTGGGGCACTTGGTAGAGCATTTGATATTTTTGGGGCGCCTGGGTAGATCAGGCAGTTAAGCGTCTGATGTTGGCTCGGGTCATGATCCCACGGTTTGTGAGTTCGAGCCCCGAGGTGGGCTCTGTGCTGACAGCCCAGAGCCTGGAGCCTGCTTGGGATTCTGTGTGTGTGTGTGTGTGTGTGTGTGTGTGTGTGTGTTTGCATGTGTGTGTGTCTCTCTCTGCCCCTCCCCCTCTCATGCTATGTCAGTCTCTCTTTCTCTCTCAAAAATAAACATTAAAATTTTTAAAAATATTTTGCTTATCGTGACAGTTTTTGCATTAATTTGTATTTTTAAAATTATTGCATTGAAATGTGGTTTCTCCAGATTACTGGGTATTTGGGACCTCCTTAAATTTTGTGCCTGAGGCGAGTGCTTAACTTGCCTTATTCTGGTCCCTGCCCTGCTTTTGTCTTTGCTCTGTTTTCCCAGCTCTCTAGAATGAGTACCTGGAGTAGGGCTCAGCACAGAATAGATGTTTGATAAGTGGTTAATGCTCTTTTTTTTTCTTTAAAATTTTTTCAAATGTTTATTTATTTTGAGAGAGAGAAGGTGTGTGTACGAGTGAGGGAGGGAGACAGAGAATCCCAAGCAGGCTCCACACTGTCAGCACAGAGCCCTACGTGGGACTCGATCCAACGAGCCGGGAGATCATGACCTGAGCTGAAATCAAGAGTCAGACGGTTAACCAACTGAGCCACCCAGGCGCCCCGGTTAACGCTATTTCCGATGAAGGCTAGCTAATTGTGCAGGCCGGTCTCTTTCAATACAATGAGCCTAGCCATGTGGGCCAAGGGACACTAATAATATGCTTCATGACCTCTCCTAGGAGGTGGGAAAAGAGGGATAGTACTCTCCGAGAACAGGCTCATTCACTGTGTATGAGACTTTGCAAGCCCACTTTGAATGCAGTCCCTACCCCATGAACACAGACAGTGTATCCATACTATAGAGGTTGTGGAACCAGATCTCCTGGCTTTATAGGCCAGCTGGCCCACTCCTAAGCCTGCACAACTCTGGGCACGTTACGTAATTCTGTGCTCAGTTTCTTTATCTACATCATAGGGATATTAATAGTACCTGCCTCATGAGATTTCTGTGAGGATTAAATTAATGAATACATACACATTAGAGTAAGTTCTCTAGAAAACTGCCTGAAGCAAAAGCTTATGTGTTATCTCTATCATAGAGGGCAATCCCAGGAAACAGGAGTGAGAGGAAAAGGAATTTAGTAAGGCAGGAAAGGAGTGAGAATGAATGTTAAGTGGGGAGTGCTACTGGGCTGCCCCCAGTTTGCTAGTTGCATGGTCTCACAGGGCCTTGCCGAGAGGCTGTATAAAAACATTTAGAGACAGGCCCTCAGAGAGGAGGGTCAGCAACCAACCGGCTTATCTGCTGGCCACTTCCTATCTCCCATCTTTCATTGGTCAAAGTCGACCCATGGGGTTGGAACTCCTTCATGTGTCTGAATTTTATTAGCTGGTCCTCCAGACAACTGAGAGGAAAGCAAGAATCTCCATGGTTCCTGTCCAGTCAGTGTGCAGGTCTAGCGGTCTCTTTATGTCAGTCAGAGCCTAACACGGAAGCTTCCCATCTTTAGTGGCCGCTGTGGCTCTGGCTGTAAAGCCACAAAGACCATATGAGCCATATTATTGGACTCGAGGATCTTCCCAGTATCCCTAACCCTGGAAACTAGCTCCTTCTCCTTTAGCAAAGTAACCTTTTTTTTTTTTTTTAAGCTTATTTATTTATTTATTTTGAGAGAGGCAGAGAGAGCAAGGGAGGAGCAGAGAGAGAATCCCAAGCAGGATCGGCACCGGGTGAGTCACCGAGACGCCCCAGCAAAGTAATCTTTTGTACTTTTGAAGCAAGCACTTGTTTTTTGATTGGTCCTTCTGCCTTATAAGCTGTTCTTGTGATCTTCAAGTATCAGGATTATTTTGTTCATTTGGAGCTTAGCTCAAATGTAACTTCCTCAGAAAGGCCTTCCAGTGGCCAGCACAGCTTTCTTCATTCTCAGATAAAGAGATACGTTGGTATCCTTCTCTTATGTCCCTACTTTTAAAAAGCATGTACATTGGCTTCAAAAATGAAGGACTTTTTATGTTATAAAAGGGCATGAATCTGGGCCCTCAGCTTACTCTCTCACACCCTGCAGCTTAACAGTTCACACAGCCAAACCACAAATGGAACTAATGTCTCATTATTGGCTTCCCATCACATCTGACCTATTATGAATCAGCCCCCTTTCCCTACCAATATCAAAATTGGCTTGTTCAGGAAGTGAAAAGATATCATTTCTCCTCCTGCTTCTCTTTCATTGTTTTTATTTAAAAAAATTTTAATGTTTATTTATTTTTGAAAGAGAGACAGAGACAGAGGGTAAGCAGGAGAGGGGCAGAGAGAGAGGAAGACACAGAATCTGAAGCAGGCTCCAGGATCCGTGCTGTTGGCACAGAGCCCGACGCGGGGCTCGACCTCACAAACTGTGAGATCATGATATGAACCAAAGTTGATCACCCACCCAACTGAGCCACCCAGGTGCCCCTCTTTCATTCTTTTTAGAACAATTAACTTTGACTTTGAACTTTTGGCTTGTAGTAAATTTAAGGCTGACAACTGAAATGGGGGGAGGGGGACTGGGAAATCAGTGAAATACAAATATAAAAGATACTTTTTACATTTTTTCCCTTTTCTCTTCATCTCTCTGTTCCCTGCACCCTATAGAACATGAGTCTGGTGGATGGATCCCTTGCTACGATATTCTTTACTCCAAATACTTGTGTCACTCGTGGTGTCTTATCATATTTGGTCAACACATGGTAAGTTACTCACAAGGCTCAAGAATTCATCTTGTCGCAAAAAATAATGCAGGAGAAAATAAAATATTCTAATATTTCCCCTGTAATCATAGTTCACTTTAGGATCCTCCAAGGAAAAAAGTTAATTGACCAATTATTGTCCTTGTTTCAAAATTAACAGAAGTCTGTACAGTCTCTGTGTTTTTATCTGTCCCACTATCAAGTAACTTCTGTATAAAAGATAATGATCAGAACCGACATCTTTATTTAACAAATCTGGAAATAAACACCCTTATTAGCGATTGAATCCCTTGGCTTCCATGCAGCACAACCATCTGCTTGGTGAACACTCATTTCTATGACATCTTGACTGTGGTCACCCAGGTTCCGGTTGGAATTTATCAATAATAGGAATGTACAAGATAAGTCTTTCCATTTTAGAGAAGCTTTAATCATGATGGACTTTCTTTCTTTCTTTCTTTCTTTCTTTCTTATTTTGCATATTGAGCTATAATTTATTCTTTGTGACATTGGCCCACTGATTCCTGTTCACCCTACAAAGCAGTGTTTGACACAGTGTGCTCTGTGGACCCCCCACATCACAGTCAACAGTGGTTCCTGCTGAAACTCAACTCTCCTTCACATAGGGCCATTTTATTTTATTTTTAATTTTTTTTAACGTTTATTTATTTTTGAGACAGAGAGAGACAGAGCATGAATGGGGGAGGGTCAGAGAGAGGGAGACACAGAATCTGAAACAGGCTCCAGGCTCTGAGCTGTCAGCACAGAGCCTGACACGGGGCTCGAACTCACGGACCACGAGATCATGACCTGAGCCGAAGTCGGCCGTTCAACCGACTGAGCCACCCAGGCGCCCCCACATAGGGCCATTTTAAATGGCAGCTGGTGCCTCTGGAGCCCAGATCCCTGCTTCCATAAGCTTTTTTTTTTTTTTTTTAATGCTTATTTATTTTTTGAGAGACAGAGAGTGAGTGGGGGGAAGGACAGAGAGAGAGGGAGTCATAGGATCTGAAGCAGGCTCCAGGCTCTGGGCTGTCAGCACAGACCCCGACGCGGGGCTCGAACTCACGAGCTGCGAGATCATGACCTGAGCTGAAGTCGGACACTGAACCTGCTGAGGCACCCAGGCGTCCCTTTCACAAGCTTTAATAAGCTCCCCCTGCATCCTGTGTTTGAAGATTACTGTTCTGAAGCCAAAGAGAAGAGCAAGGTCAGTGCCTCGTACATGTGTAGCACTTCAGACAGCTGGAGACAGGTATTATTTTCTGTTTCTCCATGTCATCTGTTCTCTGGACCAGGTGTCCCAGTTTTTTCAATTGTCCCTCATAGGAAATGGTTCCAGATCTCATTCTCTTTGAGCTGGGTTTCATTTTCTTAGAGTTTGCACTAAAATGTGATGCCCAGAATGGAATATAAGAACTGAATAGAATGCTCTAGCTGTGCTCTGACAGGAGCAGGAGGTGGGGCAAAACGAAGGGACCAAATCCTTAGCCCAGGCTACTGTATTTGTTATGAGAGACCATATATTAAACATATTTATTTCATTCAAGAACTTAAGTTGCCCATTGAGAATTTGATCTAGAAAAAGACAGCTTAAACGTAACTGCACGTTTTCAACGAGAAGAATATTCATACATTCATTTGAATGTATGGTAAAATGTCATTACTATGGGGATTTTTGGTAGTTGGCATGGGATTAAGATAGAGATGGCTTTTGGTCTAATTAAGCTAAGTGGATTCAGTAAACAAACAAAAAAAATGGTATGAGAGATGGCAAGGATATAATTAACCTACTCGAGAGAACACATTTTTCAAGTACAGGTCTCCCCCACTATCTAAAAGCAGAGCATTCCTATGAAAACTTTCTTAAGCCGAAACGGTGTAAAGTGAAAAAGCAATTACCATGAACTTATATGTAACATTCGGGAGCATCCCCAACCCCCCAAAATAACCTCTTGTAGGTTTTTCTCATACCTTAGGACACATCTTGTTAATGGAAGTACAAAATACCTCAAGGGAAAGCCCAGACGCTCAGACACAGTCCAAAGCTCTGGCAGCTTGGTGCTGAGATGCTGAGTATAGTTCCTGGCGAGGGAGCTTGGCGACCCCCTTCTGGCTACCGGGGGTGCCCTGCCTCTAGAAAGTTCGCTGCAACAAATGCTGAATGCTGTTTTCACTCTTTGCCTTTTTTCTTAAAGGCAAAATTCCTTGGATTTCCTTTGCTTTGTGAAAATAGGTGCTAATGCAGGTCTTCCATAAAAGTGAAGTGTCATAACATGAACTTTCAGGAAGCAGAGGGCACCTGTATGTGGTCTGATATTGTCTGTTTGTGTGCTGTCAATTTGCATATTAATAATTTCGGTCATTTATGAAAAAAGTATAAAATACTTTCATAAAGTACCTATGTACCAGTACTCTCTTTGGCCTAACAGGACATCATTGTATAGGTCTGACACAATAAAACTGCGTTTACTTAAAGAATATAATTCATAGTTTTCAACAGCTTAGACTGGTCTCCTTCCCAGTTTGTCTGAGTTGAATAATAGTCGACTAAATGCAACCCTTGGTAGACCCGCTCAGTGTTGATAATTTTCTTGATGTCATTTAAGACGTTGACATCTCTGTCCTTCATACTGTAACCTGGTGGCTATTACTGTCTGTGTGAACAGGTATTTATAAAAATAAGACACACGCCAGACAATTTGTAAATCCTTCCCATGAAGTCATTTAATATCTAGTAACAGTAGAACCTAGTTTTTTCAGTCCCCCTCTTACAAGTTCTTAGTCGCCTTCCTGTGGCTCCTCTTTTCCCCCTCCCCCTTTGCTTAGAGCTGGTGCCTACCTCTCTCTCTCTTTTGGAGATTTCCTTCACTTTTGTGGCCTTATCTCCACTTCTCCTCTACCAGCGACTTCCTGATCTGTAGTCCTCTGGGCCAACTGTTGCCATTTAACTTCAAAAACAAAGTAAATGTTTATCAGGCATCTCCTCTGTGGTCCTTTCATGACAGTAATCTTCTTTTAGCCTCATTACAACCTTGTAGAGTAGGTTGTGTTACTCCTGTTCAGAAATGAAACAATTGAAGCATAGAAAGTTGTATTTAATATTACTTTAAATTCAACATGAGTTTGGGAGGATGGTTTGGTTACTGACTGTCACCATGGCATCTCTGTGATGTTCAGAGACCAGATCAGCTTGTGCGTAACAATTGTCTATATTTGACCTAACATAGAGTAAGCCCTAAATAAACACTTGAGAATGACTGAATGAATGGTCAGGTACGCATTTTAGGTGTATGCTAGGTATCATAGCATACATGTTCTTTCTCTCACCACGGTTTGTTGGAGTCTTGGGTTTTCTCGCTCTTTCTGGGCTATTTCATTCTTTCCAGGCTATTTTGTAGCTAGTTGAGTCCTGAGCATCACCTTCCACTGGAATCCAAAGATCTAGAAGGAGCTTCGGTCTGTGACTAGGCTTTCAATGGATTTGCCAACGAAGCTTTACCTATCCTGTGGCCCGGAACCTTCTCAGATGGCCAGTGAAGAAAATTCCAGGAAGGCTCAGCTGCCTCCAAACTGTCTCCGAAGTATTAATAAAGAACTTTAGTAAATTGGCTCTTGAGCCTAGTATCAAATTCCCTTCCCCTCTACCAGCATATCCACCCCAACAGCAGGACAACGAGAAGAAACCACAGGGGCTTATGGACCGAATACTCAGCAACAGGAGGAAGGGTGGACTTTGTTAACTGCTCCAAAAGAAAGGATGGGAAGGCTGATGTGGTTTATTTTATTAAAAAAAATTTTTTTTTAACGTTTATTCATTTTTGAGAGACAGAGACAGAGCATGAGTGGGGAAGGGACAGAGAGGGCGTCACAGAATCTGAAGCAGGCTCCAAGCTCCGAGCTGTCAGCACAGAGCCCAACGTGGGGCTCGAACTCACAAACTGTGAGATCATGATCTGGGCCGAAGTCTGATTTTCAACCGACTGAGCCACCCAGGCGCCCCAGCTGATGTGGTTTATTAAAAAACATTGCTACTTCAACCAGCATTCCATGGATGAATCAAGAGGGAAAAGATTTAGAGGTAGATGTCATTATTGCCTGTATCATAGAGATCCTTCTGAGGATCCCAGCATGGAGAATAATTATGACATGGAGTCAGTGTAAACATAAACCTTAAGATACTGTTTTTTTCTCGCTAGTAATTTTAGGATCAGTATGCCGCAGCTTGGGAAAGCTGCTCTGTTGAGACCAACTGTGTAATATTTTGATAATCTATGATGTAAGCTCTGTCCTGTCTTTCCTACCTAGATACCAGCAATTTGTGAGGAGTCCTGCTAGTTTGCATTTGAATGACTTCAATATACTTTACTTCCACTTTTTGATGTGACCCAAGGAAGTAGGTTTTGAGTGTTGCCTGTGTGTTTGAGAAGCCTGAAGTTGTTAAGATAGGTTAACCTAACATGGGGCTCCTGGGTGGCTCAGTTGGGTTAAGCATCTGACTAGAGCTCTGTAGAGTAGGGCTCTGTGCTGGCAGCTGGGAGCCTGGAGCCTGCTTCGGATTTTGTGTGTGTGTGTGTGTGTGTGTGTGTGTGTGTGTGTCTCTCTCTCTGCCCCTCCCCCGCTCACGCTCTGTCTCAAAAATAAACACATTTAAAAAAAAAGAGAAGGGCGCCTGGGTGGCTCAGTCGGTTAAGCGGCTGACTTCGGCTCAGGTCGTGATCTCGCGGTCCGTGAGTTCAAGTCCCGTGTCAGGCTCTGTGCTGACAGCTCAGAGCCTGGAGCCTGTTTCAGATTCTGAGTCTCCCTCTCTCTGACCCTCCCCCATTCATGCTCTGTCTCTGTCTCTGTCTCAAAAAAAAAATAAACGTTAAAAAAAAGAGAGAGAGAAAACCTAACATCAAATTGGAAGCCAAGTAACTTGTGCAGGAGGTATATACAGAGAATATTGGGTGGTTTGGCTAGAGCATAATTATCATTAGGGCAGGGTGCAACAGGCTAGATTTTCTGGTTTTCAAAAATTGGAATTGTAATAAATGTTTTGATGTGCTAGTTCAATTTTCAGCAGCAAATGTGTATGTAGAGGATCTTACTAAAATTGAGACTTATTTGAAAAAAAGGTAATTAGTCTGATTTGAGGAGTTCAAAAGCAGCAGGGTGACTAGGAAGCCATTATAATGGCACAGCTAAGAGATGAGTAGCTTAGTGATGGTGGTGATGGTTGTGGGGGAGAGGGAGAAGATGGAAAGCCGTGCTCCTAGTTGATGGGAAAGATGGCACTTAGTTCAGTGTGGAAAGTGCCTTTCAACGATCTTTAGGCTCTCATGGTCACAGGATTTGGATATTGACTAGACTCCCAATTTTCTGGCTGAGTGACCAGATGTATGACGTTACCACCAACTCAGTCTGGGAATACAGGACAGAAATCTTCAGGTCTTTGAGCATTCTACTACCAGATTATTCTTCCTCAAACACCATTCTCATCATGTATCTCTCCCGATTAAGAATCCATAATGACCTTCTGCTGCACCTCAGAGAAGATAGTGATTTTGATTTTGGTACTCAAATAACTTATTTTGGTATCCAGAAGTTTCATATCTTCTCCCCTCTGGATTCCGGTGGGATCCCTTAAGGGCTGGGAGAATATCATAGTCTTCATTGCTGTTACTGTTGTTACAGTACAGTAACTAGCATAGTGCTGGGTGAATAGTGTATATGTGTAATACTAATTTGCTTAAAGGATTTGAAAACAATTATGTAATGATGCCTTTGAAATTCATGATTATGAGTATGGAGTGATTTAGAAAAATAATAATGTAACTGCCTCTACCTGAATCTATGTTATAACTCATAATAGTTATAAACACTTATATAGTATATTTTATATAATAGATATTAATTCTCAGTGCTTTCCTTCTATTGACTCATTTAATCCTCACAACAACCCTATAAGATAAACCCCACGAGACAGATACTAGTATTATAGACGAGGACACTGAGGAGGTTAAGGACATTTTTAAAAGTTGCACAGTTAGTAAGTAGAGAGTTTGGATTTGGATGTAGGCAAGTCTGGCTTAAATGTATACTTAACAGGAGTGCTTGGGTGGCTGAGTAGGTTGAGCGTCCCAGTCGATTTCAGCTGAGGTCATGATCTCATAGTTTGTGGGATCGAGCCTCCCATCGGATTCTCTCTTTCCCTCTCTCTGTCTCTGTCTCTCTCAAAATAAATAAACAACCATTAAAAATGTATACTTAGCTATCACATTACCTACAGAATCTTAGAGAACTCGGGATCCATTAATGATTATAGTTACAAGGTAAGTAGTTATCCCATTTATCAAAAATGAATACATGATTAATTAAATGCTGAAAAAGGTAACCAAAATCTGTTCATATGTCTTTCCATTTCTTCCATTATCCGATATGCTCATGCTTAGCATCATTAAAATAACAAAAGTTTAAGTAGTTCTTTTGCATCTATAATTCATTTGATTCTTAGAATAAGCCATGTGGTAAGTGGGTAATCATTATTACCCTCCAATTTTAGGAGGAAGCTGACATAGCCTGTGCCGGAAGAGTTCAGGTGCTGGTGTGTTTCTTTCTATTTTTTAAAGTTTTATTTTTATTTATCCTGAGATGGGGGGAAGGGCAGAGAGAGAAGGAGGGAGAGAGAGAATTCCAAGCAGGCTCCACAAGGACAGCGCACAGCCTGATGTGGGGCTCAAACTCACGAACTGTGAGACCGAAATCAAGAGTCAGACATTTAACCGACTGAGCCACTGAGGCGCCACAGGGCTTCTGTTTCTAATCCATAGCACTGGTGATTGGGTGTGTGACGTGACCCAAACTCTTTCAACAAGGGCGCGCCATCCCATTTTACTGCCTTGCTGAATTACCAATAGTTATTATTGCTATCAACTGTTGTGATTTGGGGACCTGAATTTGAATAACTAATAATTAAGAATCAATCGAGGCTCATCAATTCACCAAAATGGGGGAGAATAACAATAAGTATCCATCACGTAGACTCGTTCTCAGGATTAACTATGAATCTGTCAGTGTTTAGAATAGCTCTTGGCAACATGCAGTAAAGGTGAGCCGTTATTCTTATCTTCATTATTATTAGCATAAGTCCTAATGGCCTAGAACAATGATCTTTTCATTGATAGTGGCGTCTCATGATAGTGGCACCAAGAGCTGTCTTATGGAAGAAGGGTAGCTCTACACCCAACTACCCCTGAGATCTCATTTAAGATCTGCAATCCGTTATTTTCTCTTACATCCTTGCTGGGCCCATTTATATTACTCCAGGCCACAGTTTGGGCTGATAATGTCCCTGATCTAACTCTCTGTTATGTAAAAGCAGTATTTTCTACCCCACGTGTATGTACTGGGTGATATCTGGAAACCCAGGACTCTAAGTTCAAATCTAGAACAAATAAAGAACTAGTTATGATACAAAAAGTATTTTATTGTTCCTGACTACCGATTAACATTTATTAGAGAAGACAAAAATGCTAGTTGTCTTTATCAAGTATACCCTGCAGGATTGATGCCCCTGTGTTCAACTTGATTTTTGTGGTGACCGTTGCAACTCTTTTTCCATTTGTTATGTCACTTGACATTAATGTTGTTTAACAAATCAAGAAACAAAATATTCAAAACAAAGAAATCCACAAGAAAAAGATTTTGACTCATGAAAGGGGTACCCCTAACTTTCCTTGCTGGGTAAAATGAATCATAACTGGGTAATAACCTCAGGACAAACGTTTTCAAACAAAATATAATATTTTCGTTTTCCTTTCTCTTTGAATTTCACTCTTACGGATTTGTGGTTATAATGAAACATCCCCCCTATTTATTTCAGAGCTATCTTCTGAGACTGGAGCCATTTCTGTGCCAAAGTTACAAACTTCAAAGATGCCTGGCTAGTTATGCTGGGAAACTGGTGTGAATAAATGAGCCGATGGACTGTTGTGTCTGTAGGACCACTGGAGAAATAGTCAAGATTCCTCCCAATCCTTGGTAACTTCCTTCCTTCTCACCTCCCTGTCCTTGTCTCCTTCCTCCATTTTTACCTTCCCTTGTCTCTTTGTTTTTCCTTTCATATTGTCATCTTCCTTTATCTTTTTCTTTCCTGTTTTCATCTCTTCATTCCTCTCTTCCCTTCACTCTTTCACCTAGACTTTTTAGCTCCATTATTTACTTTCATCTGGGCAATTTTGTGGCAGCTTGTAAATTCAAATTCCAAACTGCTGTATGGAATTGTTGAATCACTATATCGTACACGCAAAACTAATAGAACACTGTGTTAACCTACTGGAATGAAAAAAAAAAACTTAAAGGCAAAAACAAAAACAAAACAAAATGCAAACTGCTGTTTATCAGACCAAGTGACTAAGGCTAAAACATTTATTCAGGTGATCTTTCTGTTCTTGCTTTCCCGATTTCTAGAAGGATTCAGTTAGTTCCAACATAGCTTTTAGCTCTTGATTTACTCTTGCATTTGCTATCCTGCTGCTAGCCCTACCCATTTATACTTTCCATCTGAATGTATCTCTCTCTTTGTTACTGTTAGATCTTTCTTGCAGACTTCTGGGCTCTTGTCTGTATCACTTTCAGTGTCCTGCTTCTATCTAGCTGTCTTGTGGGGAGCCCTACAGTGGGCCTGCCCAACTTGCATCACAGTGTGCTCAGCCATCTCTCCAGCTTACTCCTTCCCTGATAGTTGCTTGGTCAGCCTTATCTCCTAGACTGAGTGGTTCAGCTATTAACTTATTATGCTATTTATTCATTCATTCAACAAACATTTATTATGTCCTATACATAATCATAAAGTTGAATGCAACAGACCTTTCCTCTTTTCACATATGGCAGTTTTTTCTTGAGGCAAGTTTTCGACTGTGAATTCTACTGAATCTAAGAAAGCAAGTATTATTAAACATTTCATCTAGCTTCTTTCAAACAATAGTAGATAATTAATTTTTACACAAAATTAATCCAACAGATATTTTAAGGTATAATCCACATGGCACTACACACTAATTCCTCTCATTTCATTGACTCTAAATATTACGTCCTTATAAAATTAAACAAAGAAAATGGGATGATTGACAGAGTTCTTCATTTTTGATTCAGACATTTTGATCTTGCTTCGAGTCTAAGACTCAGATAGATGTAATAAGAATGTAATGAGAAGTAGATGTCCCCCAGTTATTATTTGGTTGTTGTATGTGTTTAACCCAAATGGGGAAAACTACATGAAAGATACTGAGAAGTCCATGAGGAATCTGGCTTATCTTAAAGTGCATATATTTGCAGAAAACTTAAGTTTCAAAAGCTGTGTGTGTTGAAGGGAATAGAAGAGAGATTAAGATCCTTGTTTAGTTAGAAAGAATACGTTTTCAAACAAAGAGACAAACAAACAAGAACAGAACCAGACGCATAAACACTGGGAATAAATTGGTGACTGCTGCGGGGGGGGTGGGGGGGGGATTGGCAAAATGGGTGAAAGAGTGTGGAAATTAACAGGCTTCCAGTTATGGAATGATAACTTGGGGGATAAAAGGTACGGAATAGGGCCTATAGTCAATGATACTGCAATAGCATTGTATGGTGACAAATGGCAGCTACACTTGAGGTGTCACAGCGGGATGTATGGAGGGTGGAGTCACTATGTTATACACCGAAATAAAACTAACGTAATAGTGTATGTCCACTGTAGGTCAATATAAATAAATCAATAAAAAAGAATAGCTTTTCATCTGACTCAATCAAATACGAGGCTCAACATTCTTATGTGTTTTCGACCCTAAAGAAGTGAGCCAAATTCTTTGAATTTTAATGCTTGTATGTTAATAATAGCGATGATGTCACTAAATAAAGCATGTTCACGATTATAAGCACTGTTAAGTTTTAATTTGGTTTCCTTTTCTGATAATAATTTAACAATGTTTTTATTTGCAAAGTAATACGCAGACATGAGTTACGAATATATTATTTTTAGGAAGATTCTCCTTAGCTAGACAAGCGGTCCAAGTCAAGCAAATAGGAGAGATCACCCTGGCTCCAGCAAAACTAGCATTTTGGAAGATGCATCCCTACACGAGAAAATAGGACACTTCTCTGAGTCTGGTGTTTGTGCCTCTGTGCAAAAACACTGGAACACCGAACAGAGAAGTTACACTATGGGAGGAAGCTAAAAAGAAGCAATTTTCTAATTTCCCACTAAGTCATCTTTGTTTAAGCTTAAGATATAAGATGCAGTATTTTCTGAGTCTCTACTGTTTTTTTTTTTAAACCGAAAGTACATTTTTTAAAAATAAAAAATGCTTATTCCTTTGGAGAGGGAGAGAGAGAGAGAGAGAGAGAGTCCCAAGCAGGCTCCGCTCTGTGAGCCCATAGCCTGACGTGGGGCTCCAGCCCACCAACAGTGAGATCACGACCTGAGCGGAAATCAAGAAGGGCTGCTTAACAGACTGCGCCACCCAGGTGCCCCTAGTTCCATGACATTTTGAGGTAGGTGTAAGTATCCCTATTTCACTGACAGGCAAACAACTCCAAGAGGGTCACCACAGCAAAGAGGTTATTCAAGCCACGTCTGTTTGATTTCAAAACCCAGGCTTTTTTCTACTACACATTGTTTTGTTTTTTCCCCCTCCTGTTTTGCGCTAGGTGTATGGAATAAAGTTACTCTGTCATCCACAGTTGGTACAAAGTGCTGCTTACTGTCAGGCCCTAGGACAGCGCTGCAACCAACCCTCTGGCGGCGTTCCCAAGATGCCAGCTCTGAGACCACGCGCAGGACCGGAAGCAGGAAGTCTCCCGTAGGCTCAGGAATAGCGGAAGGGGCTATCGGTTTACAACACTGTCGTAAAATACGCGGCAGCCGAAAGCCAGTCAAAAAGTCCCATCAGGGGGCTTGGGCGAAAAGGAGAGGGAGGAGGGATGGGGGCAGGTAGTGCCGAATGAAGAGCGGGAAAGGGGCAAATGGTTAGATTATCAGAGGAACACAAGTAGGGCTTTGTGGTGAGAGGAGAGGGTGGGGGTGAAGCAGAGTTGAAACGGGAAGAAACTTTGCTGAAAGAACAAAGAAAAGTGTAGTGTTATCTTCATTAGAAGAAGTGGAAGTTTGTCTCCTGCGACACATTGTTCCAACCCATTGTGTTGTGCTAAGATACTGGATTATCTCAACTGTTCGCCATTAGAAAAGTGTAGATTCCCGGGGCCACTTTGTAGCCAATGCTTAATAACGTGTCTGAGCTTGTGGACTTTACTGTGTGCCACGCTGAGGTGAAAATAGCGTGTAGTGATAGCCACTGACTTTCTCACCAATTATCCAGAATCCCTCCTCTTTCAAAGAGGATACAGAGATGAGAAATAATTTTAAAAAGCAGAGATAACTCATCCCTTGGGGCCAGTTATGTGTGATTCCTAGATTTCCTGGAGGTGAATTATAGTTCAATGTAACATATAGGTTCTTTACCAGGTCCCAATAGCCCTGTTGAAGTTAAATTTATGAAACACTTTGATAAACCTCCTTGGATACCCAAGGGCCGTCCTAGGTTCACAGCCTATTTTATGGAGGTTTGCAAACCTTTCTGCAGCGCTGAGTTGGATTTCAGTTGAGTTGCATGCAAACTTGGGCCAAGTTTCAAGGGAACACTAGGTAGTTCTTTCAGGTAAAAGCCAGGTGAAACTCAAAGGGTCCAAAGTGGGTTTTGATTTGAGTTTTCTTTTGGGTTCTACTTGAACTTGACACTCAAAGTGAAACTCAGGAGATCTGAACCTCTTGCAAACTCAGGCTCCAAAGGAGGTTTTGGGGAGCAAACTTGCATGTTGAAAATGCTGAGCTAACAGTAATAATTGGTGCATTAGTTTGCTTTGCCCAAACCTCTGAGTAGTTTCATCTGGAAAAAGAAGGGTTCTCTTAGCATATGTAGAGTTTAGTAAAGCTTTGCAAGAGGCCTTTGGTCTTCGTGACAGATTACCTGCAATAAGGCAAATGCACAGGTAAGGCCAGATTGCCAAGCACAGTCTCCAAAATAAGCTACGGAATTGGACCAATCACATTCTCATATCACATTCCTGAATGGGGATTACAGGCATCTTGGACAATTCAGTTCACCTGGCCAATTTAAATTAAAGCTGGATGTGTTGTCTGCATTACCTAGACAGTTGGTGCTGTATAGATCAGACCACAGCGAGATGAGAATATTCTCTTGTAAGAATAAGTGGAAAGAGAATCCTGGGTTTTCCCTCACCCCCATCAAACATTCATAAAGGCCAATGTATGACAGTCCTTAAAAGATAAAGGCACAACAAGCATATAGATGAGCCAATTGCCAAGACATTTTACAAGTTATGCTTCTGACCTGATGAGGGGTTGGTGCTAGGGCAGAGGGGATTTAATTTACTTTTGGCAAACAAGTCTGAATACTAAATTAAACTTAGCAGGAATGAGGGGTTTTTTGAGAAAGGAAACAAGTTGGCAGAATTTTGGCGTATCAACAAAAGGAAATCACACAAAGAAAAGGATTAGTCAAAATAAAGATCAAATGCAGATAAAAAATAAATTGGCTTCAATCCGGGAAACATTTGTTGCATTTTACAAGCAGGTCTTTCCTTCCCCTGTGTGAAGAACAGAGGAACCTCCTGATCTTCCCCTAAAGGTCATCCAACACAGGGCATGCTGGTGATGAAATGCTCTGGAGCCCCTGAGAAAGCCTAGCACACGTGCAGTATTGAAAAGAAATTCAAACCTCTTAGGCTTAAAACTATAGACAACATGAAGGCAATGAATATTACTAAGCAAATTCTAAGGAAGTGTTGTACCAAGTATTCATACCTCAGACATACTCACATAGTGGCTGCTTTAACAAAATGAACAAACAGTATCTATGTATCATCTTTCTACAGAGTAGGCATTCTGGAAGATACTGAACTTTTTTAGACTTCAGAGGAACCTGTGTGATGCATTATAACCAAAGCCACACAATCTGTATGGCCTGGTACAAAATGAAAATTCAGAAAACCTTGTTTAAAAAGGCATGTTGAAGGTCTATATCTTTTTCCTTTTTTTCTAGGGTCTCTCTTTCCACGTGTGGTGTTTTTTATTTCCTATTTAATGTTATTTTAAGTAAAGAAAATTAACATTTGAAATTATTAGCACACGTCTCACTGCTTGTCTTTATTCTGTGCACAGCCAGACTTACATGCAAATATAAGAGCACTGACTTCATATGCGGGATTACTGAAATTACACAAGTCATATTTTGTAGTTCATACATATGCTTTTCACTCTTACCAGAACAGTGGAAATGTTTCACAGAATTAACTCAACTGTTTTCATTTCACTTCTTGATATGCATACATTCTACCGACACTGTCTCCCTTCAGCTTACTGATGAGTAAGGAAGGGCTAAAAGGAAAAGGAACCCTCGGGTCACCCTGTTTTTCCCTGAACATAGAGGATTCACAGAAGGCTTGCTGGAGAAGGTGGCATCCAAAGATAGTAGGAACAAACTGGACATGAGAATTTCAGGAGAACGTCTGATAAAGAGGAAGAATTACTATAGGAGATGAAATAAGCTTTAGCATAATTGATGATTTGATTTTTGGCTTATTTTTTCTTGTTCTTGCATGTTATGGATTCTCTATAATCAATTGACACATTTTGTAAATGAGGCGTTCACATTCATCATGAGAATTAGATTGCCTCCAGCCAGTGTCAGTGTCATTCAGAAACTTCCATCTTTAGGCTACAGATTATAAACCCAGTCTTGACTAAACCCTTCAGACAAATATTCAAGATGTGTCGGCAGTTTGAATACCTTTTAAAAAACTATGTCAGAAAGAAAAAAAAACTATGTCTAAAAAGAAGTTCTGGAAAGAATACTAAATCCTAGATGCCACAGAGGAACTAAAAATGGAATGACGCTGGACATTGGAACATTATTGAAAGCCGACATGTGGCCTTCCGTGAAATCAAACTCTGAGGTCGTCTCGATTCTCTAATCATTCTACCCGTCTGAGGAACTAACTGAGGCTTCAGTTTTAGGGAACACCGGCCTTTGCTTTTATTACACATATTTATCTTTTAGATGAAGAAGTACAAATATTATTTTGAAATATCCTTAGAAGAGTGTTGTATATTAATTTCTGAGTTTGAAATGTATTTGCTTTTCAAGCTGTTTCATTATTTTGCAGGTAAACATGCACACACATATACTCATTTTACCGTAGATGTGAGTAAAGAGATGTATAGCTAGATCTACTTATGGAACTCTTATAGGAGGAATGTGAGCAGGGAGGGAAAAACATTCTCGGGATGCATAGTGCGGTACATATTCAGTTTTGTAACCTTGGACAGCCGGGACATGTGAATGGCTGATAGATTGGGTTAGCATGGGGTGATGAAACTTGGAGCTAACTCTTGGGGAAAAGTCTGCATCGAACCTTAAAAGCCCGTGGCCTAACCAGTTTTATTGGAGGTGTAGGTCCAAGAGCCCGTGTAGGAAGCACACAATTACAATTAGTGGGTCATCTTTAAAAAGCAAAATGAAAAGGAAAAGAGGAGAAGGGAGGCTGGTCAGCCAGTGGTGTGTTTATGATCAGGATGTGGGTCGAGTCAACACAATGCACTCCATGACCACCAATATTCCCCTAAACCATAACCTCAGAGCTGTGCTTCGTTAGTCATATGGAAAATCACAGAAGAAAATGTGGGTTAGTTGTGTAAATGAGACACCACTCCAGGAAAAAAAAAAAAAAACAGCTCAAAGTGTGTGCCCTGGAGACCATGGGTCAGAAACATTTTGTACAGGGGAGAAACATCTGTAAACAGCAAATGCCATACACTTAAAAAAATTTTTTTTTAATGTTTATTTATTTTTGAGAGAGACAGAGACAGAATGCGAGTGGGTTAGGGGCAGAGAGGGAGACAGAGAATCCGAAGCAGTCTCCAGGCTCTGAGCTGTCAGCACAGAGCCCGATGCGGGGCTCGAGCTCACAAACCGTCAGATCATGACCTGAGCCCAAGTCGGACGCTCAGCCAACTGAACCACCCAGGCACCCCGCCATACACTTTTGAATTGTCTTAACAGTGGAGGTGGCTTTCCACCCTCGTTTAATTTCCCTTGTGACCAAGCATCTTGTCCTCAGCAATGACTACAAAGCCTGTTTTTAATAGGCTTATACTTGTTCGTTAAACAGAAATAAATTGCCAATCTAAATTTTTATTTATTATGACCTAGAACTTACCTTGTTTATCTGCCTTACATTCAGCGAAGTTTAAAAGGGGAAGAATTTAATTTTGACAGACATATTTATTCATTTTCTGATCCTGTTTTTCTTTTTGTAAATTTCTTTGCAGAAAGAACAAGCCTTAGAAAGCAAGCGGTCTGCTTCTGTGGTCTATTTCCTTACACTTACTAGGCAGTGTTTATCCATTTCTTCACAGCCTGACCTAAGTGTCTCTGATAATGGCACAGGTGTAAGTGACAGAACAAGGGAAATGTCAACCAGATTAGTTTGAAACAGTAAGTCCAAGGTTGCCTTTATTTCTGTAGTTTTCAATAATATGCTTGTATACATTTTAGAAAGTGGCCCAAACTGAGCAAATATATTTGTAGTATTATCCCGAAAATAGTTTGGTCTTATGGACCCCTGAAAGGGTCTTGAGGTCCCCAGACCATTGCTGCGAAGGTGATTACCTCCATAGCTGATTAAAAGCCTTCTAGATTGCTGACTATACATTTAATCTTCACCTTGTTTTTCGCTTAATGTATCCTAAAGATCTTTCCACATCAATACAAAGAAATCTTCACTTGCTTTTATAACAGCCTAGTATTCCATTGTCTAAATTCACCATAATTTATTTTGGCAGTTCTCTTCCGATAGGCACTTGGGTTCCCTTTGCCTCATTAAATTTTTTTTCTCTAATAAACGATAATAACGAAAAAACTAGTAAATATAGCCTTTAATATAAAGCAGGCATATTTGTAGGAAAACTTGCAGAAGTAGATTGCAAATTACAATTTTGCCTGGTCTAGCCAAATTACCCTTCATGGACTTTGCTCTATTTTGCATGCCTACCCAAATTACATGAACAGACTTTCTTCCCCAACTTGCTGTTGGGAGCTTTGATAATCTGGTAGTTGAACAATATTATTTTAGAGTAGTTTTAAGGTACATTGCTCTTGTTATGAGTAAGGCTGAACATCTTTTCATACGTTAGGACCTTGTGTATTTCCTTTTCTGTGAACCAGGTTATCTCAGATTGTTGATCTTTTTCTTCTCAATTTATGAGGGCTTTTAAATGAAGGATTAGGGAAAGGATATAGGGACCTTTGAAGTATTGCTCCTGCTATGACTTTCAAATGCTTTGTCTCAATTTGTCATTTTATTTTAGATTGGCTCATGGTGTCTTTTGCCATATACAACTTTTTAATTTTTATCTATTTCTACTTTACCAACTTTTTCCTTATTCTTGGTTTCTGCATTTGGGGACTTGGTTTAGGAAGATGTTTTTGGGGTGCCTGGCTGGCTCAGTCAGTGGGGCAAACAACTCTTAATCATAGGGTTGTGAGTTCGAGCTCCACATTGGGTGGAGAGATTATTTAAAAAAAAAATCTTAAAAAAAAGAGAGAGAAAGACTTTTTTTTCTACTCCAGAGTTATAAAGAAATGCACAGATATTTCCTTCTTGTACCTTTACTTTCTTATATCATAGTTTACATTTAATCGTTGGAACATTTGTAGAGTATCTTGGTGTACAATGTATAAAAGATGAATCTTATTTAATATTTTTATGCACTACCCACTTTTCACAACACCACCTTCTGAAAAATTCCATCTTTACAATTGAAACATAACCCTTATCATGTAATACATTCTTGAATATATTTGATTTAATAGCATGTGAAAAAAAATAAAATCTTATGAACTAGTAGAACGTATTCCAGCCATGCAAAAATTGCTTAATATTAGAAAATGTATTCATGTAACTTCATTAGATTAAAAGATCTCACACCCACCATGTTGATAAATGTTAATGGTAAGATCGAATTGACTGAGAGACCAAAAACACCTCCTGATGAATCAAGAAAATTTACTTATCTAGAAGCTACAGAAGGAAGTCTTGCAATCAGGATACACAGCAAAGAGGCCAGCAGCATTCTCCAATAACAGACAGAGGACACTGGCAGATGTACAACTGCAGATATAAGTCCAAGAGTGTGAGAGCCACATGAGAACTTCTAGAAGTTCAACTGATGCCCTCCAAGCCCAGCCTTATTATTCCTGAGGCTGTGGCAATTCTCCTACAGGCTAGAGTGGCTATTTGTGAGAAACCATGTCATCAGGGTGACATGTATCATCAGTCTTGGTGGAACCCAGTGCACACGAGACTACCTGGCACAATATAGGACAGTGTGGTTTATTCAGTCTATTTACCCCCCTCCGCCTCGTCAAGATACGCATCCCATTCGAGTTATTTTCCTGGACTTAGAGTTGTGGAAAAAGGAAAACGGTCAGTTATAAACTTCTTTGGTAGTATTGTTAACAACCTCTTAGCTGAAAGACCCAACCTATATGGAGAAAACATATATAGTGATCTCACAGATGTAAAAAAAAAAATTACTATCAAACAAAAGCTTATAAATATAGAAATTAAAAAAACAAAACAAAACTAGGTCTTTACCAAGAACTTATAGCCAACATTCTTGTGGTGAAATATTAGAAGAATTCCTACAAAGACAAGAATTTCTGCTAAAGTGCTATCATTTAATATGTATTAAAGGCCCTAAAAATACACTGAGAAAAAGAAAATATAAATGTTAAAAGGGAAGAGGTGAAATCGCAACTTATGGAGATATGATTACCTATACAGGAAATTGAAGAAGAATCAGCAGACGATCTATAATATCTAATGTGAAAGTCCATTAAGGTAGCCAGATACAAGATTAACATACAAAAATAGATAATATGCTGTGCATCACGATAACTGGTGAGAAAATGGAATAGGAAAAAGTCCCACTTACCATAACAATAATAAGGAAAACTTTTAAGATAATAATTATAATAATAATTGTAGGACCCATATGAAGAATACCTCAAACCTAAGGTTGTCAAAGAAGAATTGAAAACATGGAGAGAAAAGCCATATTCTTAGATGAGAAGATTTAATATTATAAAAAACAATTTAATTCTACCCAAGTTAATATATAAGTTTAATGCAACCCCTACTAAAACATTACAAGAATTTTAAATGAAGTTTAATTCTAAATTTTTCTGGAAAATAATTCTAAATTTCAAAGAGAAAAATATGCAAAAATGTTTAATACAAGATTGGAGGAAATCACAATCACTGGAATTTGCGTTACTATGTATGAAAACATAAAGCTTTACTAATTATATTGATGTTAAAGTGGACATAAAGATCAATAGAACAGAACAGATTGTCCAGAATTCAATCTTATTTATATACAGATATGATTAATATGGTAACTTAAATCTATGGGAAAGGTTAGTAAATATTATTGAGCAGTTTAATAAATTATTTGGAAAAAGTAAGGCTGGACACAGAGACATATCCAAATTTCAGATGAAATAGGAGCTATATGTAAACAAAAACAAAGTAGAAGATAGTTTGACTTGTCTAGTTAATTAATTGAGATGGGATGTGTTAAGAATCTGAGGGCACATAATAGGCCCTCAATAAATAGGGACTCTTGACCCTCTGGCAATGCCCAGCGCGGGGTCCTATTGTCTATAGAAATATGTTCGGAAAAGATGATTCCTTTTGCTCATCATCTAAGTCATTTTTACTGTGTTCTACCCTGGAGTCTAACCAGGAACACCTCCTCCTAGTAGGTTCTTTATTATTTAGACTATTTAGTCTATTTATTATAGTCTTTATCTTGCAACGAATAGCCATCATTTAGAGTCATAGCACATCATGGATCAAGAATGCTCCTTTAGGATTGGATTTCCAAAGTTTAATTTGATGTTTTATGCATGCCTAGAGTGCCTGTGGCTCGCACGCAAATGGTTTGATCCATTTCTCAACAGCCTGAGTGCCTTCTGAGAAACAGAGATGAGTAAATAGTTGTAGTTAAAACAGTAGGCAGTCCCAGACTGCTCTCCTACTGGGAGATTAAAATACCAAATGCTCCTAAAGAGTCCACCTTCTTCAGAATGAAGAGAAAGTGGAAATTGGGTGAAATTTGGCCATTGGGTGGCCAAATCATTGGGTGAAAATAGGCATAATAAAATTAAAGCATTCATTTGACTAAATGATGCTGATTCTAAAAGGTAGAATCTATAGAAGAGTTACAGTAAAGTGGCTTTTTTTTTTTCCCCAGAGGCCCACATAATCTCAGCAGGTTTTTTTTTTTTTTTTGGTCATATTTCATGAATGCGTTGTTAAAGATGAAATTTCAGTGTGAAAGAGCTTTCAGCAGCTAAATCTTGAACTTTTTCACAACTTAGCCCATATATACCAAGTTCTACAAACTAGTACATGTTCTATATCAGTGTGTGCTTGAGCATATATTCCATATTTGCTTATTGTCGTTTGTTACAAGACATGGGCTTTCTTGTTTTGCTTTTGGTATCTGACGCTCCAAAACAAGGTTTGTTGCATAGGGATGCTAAAGTTATCAAAACCCAATATGGTCTCTCTGAATACCCACTTTGTTTAAGTCAGCATAGATCTCCATCACATTGACATTTTTTGTAATGAGTTTCTTAATCACTCTCTGAATGTTGTAAACATCTAATAATACAAATTAAATATAATACATACTGATTGTGAAGTGAAGTTGGAAATCTTACAGTAGAGTCAATAAAATCAACGAAAGTGGTGATGGAAAAAGATTCCAATTTATATATGAAGCTATTGACACACGAGGACCTGGTGGAATTAGATCAATTAATAACCAAAGAAGTAATAATCGACAGGACTAATAGCATAATAGGTATTTCAGAGACTTATTTGTATACCAGTGTATTAAGAGAACATCTTGGAAAAGTAGAGCTCTTGAATAATTTTTCATGACTCTTACTGTGATCATTTGGCAAAACTCAAACAGGTAGCGAATGGTATATCCTGCTAGCCTTTATTTTTGTCAGAAAAGTTACCTTAAAAAGAACCAATGCTTGATTCATTCTTTGGTCTCATAATTACTGCATAGCTACAATTTTAACTTCTGTAAAATACAAGATGAAATACTGAGTTTTATAAGTTTTGGTTACATTTTTTCAAAATAAGAAAATCAAACCTTTTATTTACTCAGTACATGACATTTCTTCTCTATTTTAAGTAGATTCACTTTAAGTGAGCTTTTTGCAGGACAAATAATCCTCCAATAATGAAAACCTGCTGTCCTACAAACCTTTAGTTCTGCAGTTGCAGCAGAAACTAGGAAGAACAAGTTGAATAAGACATGGGCCCTATGCTAAAGAAGTATACAATTCAGCCAATGTACATCACATTGCCTCGTTTTCTTACATCTTTCATGACATGCACATTATTTTGAGAAGGAAATCAAGGATTTTTTTTCCTTTATCCCCTTTCCTTATTCCCAACAAAGCTAATTGTTCCAAGACTGTGGAGATAGTGAGTTTAACAATTGCAAATTTGAGGTGGAATTTTCAACACTTTATTAGACAAAGGCTGTTTATGTTTTCTTGTTTGCATTGTATAAAGATTCTTATCTATTCTTGTTGCTATGTGACGGAAACACAATGTTTTTCGCTCAGATTTTTTTTTCCTCCAAATAATGATGATGTAAACTTAGAGGAAAGTTGGCTTTTCTGAAGAAGTTTTATTATGATGTTTGAACATGAAGAGTGCATTTGAAGATTTTTCTTTCTCTATTGGTCTGTTGAGTTCCTTTCTTTTCTTTTAGAACTTGTTGTGGGAAAGAAAAAGAGGCTTTTACTATAGCACTAAAATAATTTAGCTTTTTATCTGTAAGAGTGAAAATAAAAGGAAAAATTCTGAATGTCTATGACATAGATGAGTTGTTATATATTTATACACACAGCTTAGCCAAGGTAGTTTCAGAAATGATCTTCCTACCTTCCCTGATTATCAGTGCCTTTTAAAATATGTTACTAGCCAGGATTTTATTGCTACTAGTAGAAATTCTACTCTCTACAAAAGCTGTCAAGACATATTTATTTTATTTATCATCATAATTTTTCTCTCCCCTTCCACGTCCGTCTTAACACCTATGTGAACAGAAATAGTTGTGCAGGTGAAGAGTAGCTATAATCCACGTGTAATACAACTGCAATTTCTAAGTAAGAAATCATGCTTGCAGTCTCGCTCAAAGAATGATCTTTAATTTGATCTTTAGAATCTCAATTAGGACTTAGGATCTCAACGTGAGGACTCGATGTGCTGGTCTGCTTTCTGTACAAAACAAAGTTGGCTAAAGTTAGCAAAACCAGAAAGATTGTGACCCAGGAAAAATACACCGAGTTTGCAGTTTCTGCATGAGATTAAGAAAAATAAATTGAAGAAAATCAAAATTCTATCGATTAGAAAAAAAATTATTTTTATGAGACTGTGTGTATCCACCTTTTAGTGGTGAAAGAAGACTCTAAGGAGGATCAAAGAAGCTTCATTGCTCCTTCTGTTCACTTGGTGACCCTTTTAGGTCTTAAACTCAGAAGGACTATTCTCTTTCCTGGCCTTCAAGGCTGCATATTCAATCCACATGTGACTCCTCAGTCATTCTGAACAGAGTGTGATTTTTTCTTAACCCCACATGTTGCGAACTATCTGGGAGAGTGCTGTCCTCCAAATATCTCCCTCTACAAATCCTAAACAACAGCTAGACGAGGCCTTCTTCTCTCTCATTGCTGCTGTCCTGGTTGTTCAACTGCCCATGTGGCTCCCTTCTATCTAAGTCTTAGAAGGGCCACCTGAGGCCCTCCAGTCCTGTTTCTCGATTCTGGCCACAACAGCCACCCAGCATCACAGATGCAACATTATCTTGACACTCTCTGGAGCTTCTTCTTTATCCTTCACCAGAACTGCTGTCCCCACTGCCATCTTTGTTATGAAAAAACTGGTCGTGGCCATAACAGATACTCTCTTTCAGTGATGCAGAGATGACTCCTCTGCATTTCTGCCTTTGGTAGAATGCTAAAAATCAGAAAGCAAAACAAAACAAAAACAAACCTTTGTCTCAAGGGCATACACTTTAAACTTACCTGTTGTCTTCTCACAGTTGGAACAGAGGGCTGAAGTCAGTTTTTCCATTTCTCCCATTTTGCCCCATGACAATGTGAGATAGCCAGGATGCAGATGTCCTGGCAGAAGTGATTCTTGTTCTTCCTGATCCCCTGCTTGCCCCATGAGACGAAGCAACGTTTCACAGACACCTTTCAATTCAACCGTGGGAGCCCCGATTCTCTCTCCTGATTCCTCACACCCATTTTCAACAATCACAATAGTTCAGCCTTCTAGAAAGAGGGAGATTGATTTTTCCACCATGATGGTCCCTGGCCAGTAGCCTTAGTCTCCTAGGGCACAAGCAAGCCCCTCATGTGATTTTTTGGGGAGTGGGCTGGTACATAGTCTGCTGCTTATGCTAATGTGCATTTTATACTTACTTTAAAAATTTTTTTATTTAAAAAATAAAAATGTGTAATTACTTTAAAAAAATTAGCACAGATTTTTATAGTTCATCAACATTCATTAAACATTTTCTTGTGTCAGGAACTGTGGTGTAAGTTTTATTGGAATGCTTTATGGTAGATATCCAAAGAAAAGAAAGGAACAGGGGGAGAAATGTAAAGGAAAAATGAGAAGCAGCAATCATGAGGTTGGCCAATATCTTTGGCTTTGTTTTTCATTCTGCCTTATGCTTCTTAATAGGTGGTGTCTCCCTGTTTCCACTTCCCCACGGCGGCTTGTCCCAGATGGCAAGTGGGGGTCCAGGAGCAGGAATTACTCAACTTTGAAAGGTTTTCTCAACATATGGATGAATGGATGGGTGATCATGTGTTTACCTTACTATTTTTAATGTTTTGTTTCTGAAGTTAGATTACAGGCAGCATAAAAAAGTTAGGCAGTCTTTGGCCAACAGATGTCTGTTACTAACTGCTATTATAGGGTGAAAAACAGAAACAATATGGCAGCTATCAATTCTGATTGGTGACACGACAGACCAAATCATTTCTCTACTTACAAGCCTCCACTTTCTTTCCATCTCAGAACACAACACAACAAAACAAAATGAAATACCAAATCCTTTGTGTGGTCTACAAAGCCCCACATGATTTCACTTCTACTTACTATTCTGACTCTACCACTCTCTCCTTTCTCCCTACAACCTAGTCAGCCACATTAGCCTCCTTGCTCTTTCCTGAACATGCTAGTATACTCTTATCTCAGGACCTTTGCACTTACTCTTCCTTCAGCTTGGATCTCCCTGCCCCCAATAGGCACTAGACTTTTTCCCTCACTTGCTCAGATCACTGCTCAAACATGACCTTACAGAGAGACTTTCCCCAACCACCCTTTCTAAACTAGTTCCCCTTTCCTATTACCATAATAAGTTTTATTTTTTTGTAGTGATTACCGTCTTTGGTTATATGTTTATTGTCTCTCTCCTCAATCAGAATAGAAAACTTCATGAGTTTGGATTTTGTTTTTGGCCTCTATTCCCAATACTAAGAACAGTACTTGGGGAAAAGCAGGCACTCAAACAAAGCAGATGTTATCAGTGTCCTCCCTTGTACCGTTTAAGCCAAACTCCAGCTGTGAATATCTGCATCTTCAAGTCAGAGGATGCTTTCAGAAACTGCAGAAGGCCATTTTGCCTAGGCATCAGGCTTGAGGCTATACAACTCCACCCCCGCCAAAGAGCATGCCTCAATCGATAATTCTCAGCATTTGCTGTACAAATATTACAGCTCCCTTGTCTTTCAGTGGAGGAGGGGTGGGGGTAAGGGGATGGGGGAAGGACCTTCCCCCCTTCGCAACAGCACACTGTTTTATTGGCTACCTTCCCTTCCCAGTATCACTTTCCGGCTCCCCTACCAGCTCGCACCACTCAAGTAAATATTTACCCTCAAATTCTTGTCTCAGGGTCTGTTTGGAGCGACCCAAGCCAAGATGACAGATATTTGTTATCGTTGAATGAATTATTCACAGGGGGTTCTAGATACATGTTTAGAAACAAGACTGGAGAGGGGACAGCTGCAGCAGAGTTTCGTGGAAGGTGGAAGGTTAGCTCAGCAACCAAAAGATGGGGCTACCACATCCTAGGGAGGAGAAAATATTACAAAAAAGAAAGAAGAAAGAAAGAAAGAAAGAAAGAAAGAAAGAAAGAAAGAAAGAAAAGGAAAGAAAACGAATTCGTGACAGCATCTGAGAATTAGCATCTGCAGTTGAGTCCTCAGAAATCTATAAGGTTGAACACAGAAACAAATATACATAATGTTGACTTCACAGGTGTGAACCCTATGTGGTTGTACAGGGCTCCATGCTCAGATGACCCTGTACTTGGTTTGAAGCTCTGCTCTTGCCATCTTCAAATTCTTAATAGAGTTTTTTTTTTTTTTTTTTTTTTTTTTTTTTTTTATTGACAAGGAGCTCTGCATTTTCATTTTGCACCGGGCCTCACAAATTATGTAGCCAACCCAGGGTACACACCATAGTTTCTCATTATAGTTGAGGAAGAGGAATAGAATATCAAGGGTTTAGAATGAGAGAAATAGGTTTTATAGAGCTAGGTGGTAGGTCCTAAGAAATTCTAAGGATCTTTTCATAGGCTGCTTTCATTAGGAGTGCTGATTTCTTATTTCAGATCATTGTAGCAGTCTTGAAAGTAGACATAGATGATCTAGCAATATTTCATGATACTAGTACTTAGTATAAGTCATTAAAATATTTCTGGATGGACGTAATATACATTACTACTTACAGTTCTATTTATACAGAGAAAAATACAATTGATACTAATTAGACAAACTATGATGGAATACTTACAAAAAGGTCATATTTGTCATCTTAATTCACCTGTAATATTTTGTTTGTGTGGTGTGTGTTCTATTTGCTGCTGACTTTTTAACTGATCAGTCACCTGACTTTCCAGTTGGAAGGCTGCCAAGTTTTTGATATTTCCAGTCTGATAATTGGCACGTAAGATACTATTTTTAAAATATGCCATTTTGTTTCTTTCCCCTTAAAATAGTGAATATTTTAGAGGTGTCTGGGTGGCTCAGTCAGTTGAGGCTCAGACTTCAGCTCGAGTCACGGTCTCATGGTCTGTGAGTTCGAGCCCCATATCTGGCTCTACGCTGACAGCACGGAGTCTGCTTTGGATTCTCTATTTCCCTCTCTCTCTCAGCCCCTTCTCCACTCGTGCTCTCTCTCTCTCTCAAAAACAAATGAACATTAAAAAAAAATAAGCTGGTGAATATTTTAAATGGTACATTTAAATACTAAAAAAAGTCTTTTGATATAAAGAAGTTACTTGAGAAAAAAACAATTATCCCTTGTGAGAAATTTTGGTTTGTGGATTTTCAAGCCGGGTGGCAAGTAAGTCAAGTATTGTAGCGTTTTCCACTAACTAAAAACAGATGTCATGTGATGATGGGTGTTACATCTGCAGCTGACACCCACTTCAAAGAACAGGTGCCTGTAGATGTTCAAAAAAGAAAAAGAGGCTCTTGTACCAGTCTACAGCAGCCTTCAGGAAGTGATGAGTGGGAGCACTGGGAAGACTGGCTCAGTGGCAGCTTTCGGTCACCGTGTCACAAAGATGCATCAGGGCGCTTAGATGTTCATTGCACTTTGTCCTGGGTAAGTCTTCAATGTCAGAGGTCAAATTGCTGGGTAATAACATTTATTAAAAAGTAATGACTTCACATGTGAAAGAATGAAAGTGGACCCTTAATTTGCAGCATATACAAAAATGAACTCAAAATGGATGGAAGACTTAAACATAAGAGATCAAAACTATAAAACTCGTAGAAGAAAATGGAGGGGGGAAGCTTCATGACATTGGATGTGGCAATGATTCCTTATATAGAACACCCAAAGAATAAGCTACAAAAGACAAAATAGATAAAATGGACTTCACCAAAATTAAAAAGTTTTATGCATCAAAGAACACAACAGAGTGAGAAGACAACCCACAGAGTACAGAAAACATTTGCAAATCATATATCTGATAAGGGATTAATGTCCAGAATATATAAAGAACTCCTCCAACTTACCAACAACAAGAAATAAACAACTGTTCAAACTGGGCAAAGGACTTGAATAGACTGTTCTCCAAAGAGTATATACAAATGTCCCCAAAACACTTAAAAAGATAATCAGCCTAACTCATCATTAGGGAAATGCACATCAAAACCACAAAGAGATATCACTTCATACCCATTAATGTGGCTTCTATCAAAAACCAAGAACAAAAACTGTTGCCAAAGAAGTGGACAAATTGGAATCGTGCATTGCTGGTGGGAATGTAAAATGATATCACACTGTGGAAAACGCTATGGTAAAATGTTAAGTAAATTATTATGTGATCCACCAATTCCCCTTCTAGGTATACGCTCAAAGAAATTGAAAGCAGGGAGTCCAACAGATACTTGTACACCAATGTTCATAACTGCATTATTCACAATAGCCAAAAGGTGGAAAAACCCCAAATGCCCATACACAGATAAATGGGTAAATGAAACGTTATATTTTTATGCAATGGAACATTATTCAGTCTTAAAAAGCAATGTAATTGGCACATGCTACAATATGGATGAACCTTGAAAATATGCCAAGTGAAACAAGTCAGACACAAAAGAACAAAAATTGTATGATTGATTCCATTTAAAAGAGGGACCTAGAATAGGCAAATTCATAGACACAGAAGTAGAATAGTTGTTACTAGGGGCCGGAGAAGTGGGAAATGGGCAGTTATTGTTTAAATGTACGGAGTTTCTGTTTAGGATGAGGAAAAAGTTCTGGAGATGTATCACATTGATGGTTGCCCAACACTGTGGGCATACTTAATGCCACAGATGTGGACACTTAAGTATGATTAAAACTCTAAGTTTTACACTATGTGCACTTTCTCACAATTTTAAAAAAGAAAAGAAGTCCGTCAATCGGTCAGAAAAAGATGATTTTTAAAAATTTTGTTAAAAGTTGGAAAGAATAGTTTTGATTGAAGTTGAGTTGATATACATTATCACATTAGCTTCAGGTGGTATTAGGTTTTTTTTTTAAAACGATAACATGCATATGAATTTTAGGCAAAAGAGAAAATTACCAAGTGGAAAGCAACAGGTTTTCTAATGGCCTGGCATCATGGTGAATATGTTTTTAGACATCTCTCTTTGCATTTCTTTAAGAGGGTTGAATGAATGAATAAATGAACTGGCAGTTGCATGGGCTGAGATACAGAGCATAAGTAATTTAATAAGAATGAGATCATACTATACATACTATTTTAGAAATAGAGATGTTAGGGGCGCCTGGGTGGCTCAGTCGGTTGAGCGGCCGACTTCGGCTCAGGTCACGATCTCGCGGTCCGTGAGTTCGAGCCCCGCGTCGGGCTCTGGGCTGATGGCTCAGGGCCTGGAGCCTGCTTCCGATTCTGTGTCTCCCTCTCTCTCTCTGACCCTCCCTGTTCATGCTCTGTCTCTCCCTGTCTCAAAAATAAATAAAGGTTAAAAAAATTAAAAAAAAAAAAAAGAAATAGAGATGTTATATTTAATTTGACCTAAATATAACACAAGGATAAAAACTAAAATAAAACTAAATAGCTGAATGAATTACTGAAATTCAGAGTTTTGTTTTATTTTGTTTTTTCCGAAAGAAGGTGGTTAAGACTGGTTCCAATTTAGATTAGAGCAAACATTTTTTTAAAGCTACATGCCTTAATTTCAGACAACATGTGAGCTGACTCCATGCAGGTGAAGAAATGTCATGTGATCAAGCTCTGCGTTGGGCTCAGCGCTGAGCACACAGCCTGCTTGAGATTTTCTCTCTCCCTCTGCCCCTCTTCCCCATTCGTGCTCTCTCTTTAAATTAAACAAACAGGGGCGCCCGCAGTCGGTTAAGCGTCCGACTTCAGCCAGGTCACGATCTCGCGGTCCGTGAGTTCGAGCCCCGCGTCGGGCTCTGGGCTGATGGCTCAGAGCCTGGAGCCTGTTTCCGATTCTGTGTCTCCCTCTCTCTCTGCCCCTCCCCCGTTCATGCTCTGTCTCTCTCTGTCCCAAAAATAAATAAACGTTGAAAAAAAAATTTTTTTAAATAAATTAAACAAACAAACAAACTTTATTCATTAAGTTTGTTGAGATGCTATTTCAAAGACCAAATTATCTGTATGTTGGATAAATTATTTCTTTTTTTTTTTAATTTTTTTTTTCAACGTTTATTTATTTTTGGGACAGAGAGAGACAGAGCATGAACAGGGGAGGGGCAGAGAGAGAGGGAGACACAGAATCGGAAACAGGCTCCAGGCTCTGAGCCATCAGCCCCAGAGCCTGATGCGGGGCTCGAACTCACGGACCGCGAGATCCTGACCTGGCTGAAGTCGGACGCCCAACCGACTGCGCCACCCAGGCGCCCCAAATTATTTCTGTATTCAATTTACCTAATTCTCTTTGTCCTCTATTTCCCTGTTATTTTAATTTCTTTCTTTATCTTTTGGATCCACAAGGAATATTTCAAGCACCTTTCATTCAAATACCAGGTAACTCAAATTCATATGGATAGCCATGCATACCTATTTAAATATATTGTTTGTTGTGGCCTATAGACATTAAAATCTATAACAGTATAATTTTTATTCTTAGTTTATTTCATTGCTTGAGAGCAGCTCAATCTTTTTCCGTAAAGTATCAGAGAGTAAATACTTTAGGCTTTGTGAGCCACATATATTTCTGTCGCATATTCTTCATTTTTTGTTTTTACAATCCTTTGCAAATGTAAAAACCAATCTTAAATTGCAGGCACAGGCCATACAAAAATAACTGTAGTTTGTAGATCCTTGCTCTTAGAATCACTTTATCATCTCATTCTGTGGTTTATTAGCTCGACCTTCTGTTCTTTATATTAAATCTACACATTTGTATATTATTTTATGTAATAAAGTGCTTGAGAAATCTCTTTGTTATTTTTTTTCAACAAAGTTCTTCACCTAATTTTGCTGCTAATATACTTTTCCTTCCTCTCAGTCTCCCTCCCTCTTCTCCCTTGTGTCCTTTCTTTTCCTTCCTTCCTTCCTCCCTCCTTTTCTTTCTTTCTTTCTTTCTTTCTTTCTTTCTTTCTTTCTTTTCTTTCTTTGTTTCTTTCTTGTGTTTGTCTAGTTGCCATGATGTTCTTTCCCTCCTGTTCCTGTTTTATTTAGATGACTTAGTTCAAACACTCTGCCCTTTGTAATATAGTGTGGGTGTGTTCTCCCTAATTTTCTTCCCACTTACTGCTGAAACCTATTTATTATTTTCCCTCTGGGCTAATATTTGAGGGTAGTTTTATTCTTTCAAGCCACTTTTTCTGTTGCATAACAACAAAGAGGTGAGGGAAAAGAAAGAGGGTGAACTTAATTTGGGCTTATACAGTCCTTGCTGGGAAATCTTATTCTGCAGGGTCTTTTAGGATGTGAAATGTCCTATAACCCAGTCCAGTTAGCCAGAAACATATTCCATTTATGAGTTTTGGCTTACTACCCTAAGATAGCACAGCACCCCATAGGGTGATAAGTTCTGATAGCCTTCTGCCTCAGTCAGGCTTCTAAGATAATTTTAGGTGCTTCTACTTTTGAGGAATTTCTCTAGACTTTTCCCACAGCTACTAGTAGGCACCCTAGCCCTACTCTGAAAGACTTTTAGTTCATCTTTTTTATTCCTTGCTGGTTATGTCCATGGAAGAATTAGAAGCTATGCAATGCCAATTGTGCTCCATCAAAAATGTTTGTCCTCCTACTCACCCCTTTCCTAACTTTATAGTTCAATTTTATTTGCTTTTCCTAGTATGTTTGGAAGGGAGATTCTGCAATCCTGCTTTGTTCCATAATTCCCCCCCAGAAGTCCTTTAAAAAAAATCTTTACAGTAAAAATTCCTATATGATCTATACACCAACACAATGCCAATGATTGTAGGCTAATTATAAAAGCTATGATCTTTTAGATCAAATAAGTATCATAAAACTCAAATGCCAGTGCCAAATTATGATGAAATTCTGACTACAATTAAGTTGGTAGCATAATCTTGAGGAAATCAAAACAAAAACATGGAATCACAGGATTAGAAATGGCCCTCAAAGGATACAATTTGACTGTATTGTCTGTGGGACACTGGGCTGATAGAGAGTTTGCAATCTGCTGTAGAGACTGGATACATCTGGCACCACGCATACACACACACACACACACACACACACATGCACACATGCACACATGCATGTGCACACACATCCCCCCACAACAATAAAAGGCAGTACATATCAGGAGATAGTCTGGTAGCAGTTCTCAGTAAAGAGAGGACTCCAAGGTCTGGAGAGAATGGCGAAGTCTTCCTGTAAGAACACGAATGTGATCTGAATCTTAAAGGAAGCATAGACTCATATGTCCCTCTCATAATTTTTAAATAAAAAGAAAATTATTCTTAGCTTCAGACTGCACCATTTTAAACATACCATGATTCTGGGCCTGAATCACATAGGTTTTATTATTAAGTAGAAATTGGTCCAACAGCTCATTTGCGTGTTTATCTTCATCTAAGGGCTACCTTAGAATTAAAGTCATGGAGAAATAATTCACAGCTTTCACCAGTGTTGTGTTCTGTTACCTACAACCTTGTTTTCTTCTACTAGCCAAAAGTATCGCAATTTTAAGCATCTTGTGGAAGAATAATGTCTTACTAGGTCACTAATAGAGAAAAAGTGGACCCTCAGCTGTAAAAATATGTCAAAATAAATTTTACATTTATTTGGAAGAAAATCTGAGTTACGCCTGCTAAGAAATTTTAGAAAATGAAAAGCAGGGGCACCTGGGTGGTTCAGTCAGTTAAGCGTCGACTTCGACTCAGGTCACGATCTCACGGTTGGTGAGTTCAAGCCCCCTGTAAGGTTCTGTGCTGACAGCTTCGGATTCTGCTTTGGATTCTGTGTCTCCCTTCTCTCTGCCCCTGTCCCCACTTGTGCTCAGTCGCTCTCTGACTCTCAAAAATAAATAAAACATTAAAAACTAAAAGAAAAGAAAGAAAATGAAAAAGCAAAGGGAGACATGTGTCCTATGAGTTTTTAAGAAGTAATATAAGCCCACTTTAATTAAAATAGTGTGGAATTGGTATAGAAATGATTGGGCAGAGCAGTAGTTTGAAAAGTCCGTAACTACAACTGGAAATGAGGATATAGTATGTGAACAAAATGGCATTTCAAGTCAAAGGGGGAAAGGATAGTCATTCAATAAATGGCTATTTGAGGGAGAAAATATAAAATGTGTACTATTAATATCCTTTTATACAGAAGTCTCTGTGTATGTGTATATCCCTACCTCAAGGTCCAAAAACAATATGTTTTTAAATGTTAAAACTAAAACCTTTAAGTGCTAGAGAATAACTGTTAATATCTTTACAATCTCTGGCTAGAGTGAGAATTTCTAAGTTTCGTGCCAAAGATAGCAGATTAAATTACATAAAAATGAAAACATTAGGTTTTTTTTTTTTGGTAAAAACATTAAAAATTAAAAATCAAAGAAAAGAGACTAAGGAAAATACAGCTGTTTTTATAGTAAAGGACTATTACATAAAGAGTACAGAGAAATAAATAATAAAAATCGTTCTGTATAAAAATGATTACATGCATAAATACGCATTTCACACGAAGAGAATATGAAATGAAAGACAAATATATTTAAAAAAATTTTTTTTTTCAACGTTTTATTTATTTTTGGGACAGAGAGAGACAGAGCATGAACGGGGGAGGGGCAGAGAGAGAGGGAGACACAGAATCGGAAACAGGCTCCAGGCTCTGAGCCATCAGCCCAGAGCCTGACGCGGGGCTTGAACTCACGGACCGCGAGATCGTGACCTGGCTGAAGTCGGACGCTTAACCGACTGCGCCACCCAGGCGCCCCAAGACAAATATATTTTTAAATTAGGGTATCATTAGTAAGCAAAGAAATATAAGGTTTTAAAAGGCTAGCAAGATGTTATTTAAAGAAAAACAACAACAAATGTATAAAGATTGTTTAAAACAATTTTTTTCATGTTTTTTCATTTTTGAGAGACAGAGAGAGACAGAGCACAAGTGGGGGCAGGCAGAGAGAGGGGGAGACACAGAATCTGAAGCAGGCCCCAGGCTCTGAGTTGTCAGCACAGGGCGCGATGTGGGACTTGAACTCATGAGCTATGAAATCATGATAGGAGCCTAAGTCAGGATGTTGCCTGAGCCACCCAGGCGCCCCAAAGATTGTTTTTAATGATAGTATTTATTGTTGATAAGGTTCACTCACTGCCAGAAGCACTTTGGCAAGCATTAAAAATGTTTAAAACTGGGGCGCCTGGGTGGCGCAGTCGGTTAAGCGTCCGACTTCAGCCAGGTCACGATCTCGCGGTCCGTGAGTTCGAGCCCCCGCGGTCTGTGAGTTCGAGCCCCGCGTCGGGCTCTGGGCTGATGGCTCGGAGCCTGGAGCCTGTTTCCGATTCTGTGTCTTCCTCTCTCTCTGCCCCTCCCCTGTTCATGCTCTGTCTCTCTCTGTCCCAAAAATAAATAAACGTTGAAAAAAAAAATTTTAAAAATGTTTAAAACCTTGACTAAGGATTCCACTTCCAGAATTCTATCTTAACGATTAAACTGTATCACAGGAATCTTCATAACAATATTACTCATATTAGTAAAGAAATTGTAAACAAGCACTTGTTCAGTAAAGTTATTTTGTTTCCATAAAATAAAATCCCACATAGCCTTTTAAGGTGATGTTATATAAGGGTATTTAATGACATGAAAGGCTGTTCTATTACGGAAGTAAAATGCAAATTACAAATATTGCATACACTTTATTTTTTTTTAATTGTTTAACATTTATTTATTTTTGAAAGAGAGAGAGAGACAGAGCACGAGTGGGGGAGGGGCAGAGAGAGAGAGGGAGACACAGAATCTGAAGCAGGCTCTAGGCTCCCAGCTGTCAGCGCAGAGCCTGACAGTGGGGGTGGGGCGGTGGGTTGGGCTCGAACCCATGGACCGCAAGATCATGACCTGAGCCGGGAGTCAGACGCTTAACTGACTGAGCCACCCAGGCGCCCCTATTACATACACTTTAGAACAGCTCCATTTTTTCCCACAGGCCTGGGCTTTTCTCAGTGAAGGAATTTCTGGAGATTTTTTTTTTTTATTCTTTGTCTTTGCCTGTGTACTTTCTAAATTTTCTACCATAAACTCTTATATAGAGAAAAATGTTATATTTTTTTGATGGTGTCAGAAGTTTTTGCCAGTAAGCGTCTCCTGAGGGAACCGCCCTGATAACATTTTGTGGTTTTGATATAATAACATCTGCTTTCCAGAGTTTCATCCTGATGTCGTGTCAGTAGTGTTCCTTAATCAGAAAGACCAAATTGCTTTGTTCTCCTGCAGCATTGCAAAATTATTTCCACAATTGGGCTTAAAAACAGAACTTAAAAATGGGGTGCGTTGGAAGTACGATGGTGGTATTCGATGCGTGTCAGTTATTTAATTTAATATAACCCTGAATAACCCTAAATAACCATAGAGGAGAAGAATAAGAGTGAGTGTTTGGACAGGCCGGATTGGAAATCTGAAGACCCAGGTTCTAGTTCCGTTTGTTCCACCAGCTTGAGGTGTGCTTTCGAACTAATGAGATAATAATAATAATTACAGGCATTATTATTATTAAGCCCTTGATTACCATAGATCGCTTTCTGCAGCACTTTACTGTACTATCTATCTCTAATTCTCCTAGCTTCTTTCTCAGGGTGTGAAGTATCCCCATTTTCCTGATGAAGAGAGCAGCGGAGGTTCTGAGGGCGGGCTTGCTGACTGTTACCCAACTTCTAAGTTGCAGAGCAAAACTGGGATGATACCTCCAGTTTATTTCATTCACTAACGCCCTATTGCCCCAATAAACATCCATTAGAAGCAGCGGCTTTGGTTTACTTTGGTGCAGTGGCTTGCACAGAAAAGCTCAGCAAACGATACGGACAAAAACCTTCCACTGCTGTCGTGGTTCTATCCAGCAAATACTGAATAAATGCTCCTTTCTCCATACAACATACCCTGTTAAGTATGGCAGGAAGTGGCCCTCGCTCTGTAGAAGCTCAACATCTAGAGTGCTGTGTTTGGATCCCAGGCCCTTCACTTACTTAGCTGTAAGGCTTTGGGCTTTACTAGCCTCGGGCTTTGACTTCTGTGTATCCCAGCTTCTTCATCTGTGAAATGACAACAATAAGAATACCTGACTCAAAACGTCTTAGGAGGACGAAGAGAGTTACAAGTGATATGCTTGGAATAGTGTTTGGTACCTTTTAAAGTACGAATATGTATTTATTGAAGAATTAATAAACAAGCAGTCTGGTGCCTAATTATGTAATGTTAATGGTGCTCAGTGGTAGAATTGCTTGCCTACTTCTTTGAATTTTGTGTGTAATGTCATTCCCTCTAGTTACATCCATTTCTCTTGAGCAATGTTCCTGTGCATACACCGAACTAGCATGCCTTCCTCTTCTTGACTACAGAATTGAAAAAATAGTATCAGTAATAGTAGCAAAGCCATCGGTTCATTGGCGAGGTTGAAGATATTTGAAAAGATTTTGCACTACAAATATGTATTTATGACTAGTATGGATCAGCCAGTTGTCCTTCTCAGGAGCTTTCTTTAAATACAGAGGTTAAAGAGAAAACTAAAGAACTAAAAATCATAATTAGTGTCAGATATAGAATTCACTCTCATAACGTGATAGTTAATGTCTCAGACGCTGTGCCTCTTAAATATGCTTCAGATATTTCACGAGACAATATGCATATATGCTTTCCTAAAATTTGACAGGATTCTGTGAGTAGGTGTTGGTGTACGTCTTGTTTTAGTATTTTAATAAGCTTGGACACTAGCCTTTTAATGAGTTTGTGACATCATACAAAGTTCGGATTATGTATCCCTGCCTGGGTTGGGAGGTACAAATATACATTTACAAAGTCAGAAAGACAGTCCTATTTCACGAATGATGAAGCAATTCTTAAACAAACCAACATGAGGAAACAAGGAGTAAGCGACTTGGTTAAGCACATGGTGCAAAGTAGTAGCAGGGCTAATTGATTAAATAATGAAATTGTTGGCAAAGTAGTGTTTGTGCCCACTAAGTCAGATAGATTGCTGAAATACATATGTAGAAATGCACACGTCCTCTCTCAATATAGTTTGTTTTTCTATGAATTCATTACAATATATACATATATATGTATACACACACGCACACACACACACACACATACATATATATATCAAACAACAAATTATGACGTGCCAAGTATCATGGAAGATGTGGAGATGTGCAAAAGAAAACAAGGACCGAGCTTGGGAGGTAAAGTGGTCTTTGGAGAACATACTTTTGCTATTCTTTCGAGCATTTCAGGTTATTTCCTCATTCATAAATTATCAGGCATTTAAAATATATATAAATCCAATTACTTAATGGAGAGCTCAGTTGCATCTGATCCACCCGTCAGACGAATTCACTCATTAATGAACAAATGTAGTAAGAATATCTTGAAGTGGTTAGTATCTCTGAAGATTTTCGGCCTCAGGCCAGGCCATTTTCACTTAAAATGTAACCATAATCATGCACATGTCCAAACTCATTTACTATGAAACTGATATTGGTTTTGAAATAGGTTAATGCTTGTTTAAGTATAGGCAGTAAAAATATCTCAAAGATTTTTTTCCCTCTCTCTCTTCCTTTGTTTATCTTTAAGTGCTCAGTGTTTGAATACAGTGAAATAGCATTTTTATAATCTTTGTTTTAAAATTCTACTTTATAGCTAACTTACAATTTTAAAAAACCCCTTTTTATTCTTTCAAAAAATGATCTAGAATGGAAACTCAAATACATCCTGTATTACAAAAGTGTAACCAAGTCTCATGTTAGACTTGAAAGGCCTAGAGTATTTAATCTTATTTACATTAAACAATGGAATAAAAATCCAACAAAGGCTCAAAGGTTTTAAAAAATTGTTTTTGGAAATAAGAAAACCTAATTTAAGCAGTAAAGATAATTATCATGCTCAAAAAAAATAAGTAGCAGTGAATCACCAAAGACCATTTTACTATGACTCATAATGATATGTGGTCAGAGTCTTTAGTAGGTATACTTTTTTTTTTTTTTTTAAGAATACCCTTTGGTGGTTTTCTTCTGCCTCCAGATTTTTCATAATTTGGCATTGCTTTCTGGGGCTGACAGTTTTCATCTCTAGAAGATTCACTACACTATAAATACAGTTCTTGTGGTTCACATGGTACAACAGAGTTGTTCTTACAGATGAGTCCCCCTCAGTGTCACCTACTCAGGTCCTTTCTCCACCCCCTCCTGTCGCATGTGCAGACACATAAAGTGTTCAGTTGATAAACAGGATGGCTTAAGGTGAAAGGTGAGAAGGAAAAAAGGATAATACGAACTTTTTAAAGGGCGGATGTATTACATGTTTGTATCCCCCTTAGTGGCTAGCATAGTTACTCTGCCTGTAATAGAACATTAATAGATATTTGTTGACAGAATGAATGGATAAAAGAGTAGTCTTTGAGGAGAGTTTGTAGCCTCTTTTATCGTATTTGGGAAAGTGATTTAATTGAAACAAAATCGTAAATAAAGACACTGGAATAATAATAACCTATGTTAATGGTACTTTATAAAGCGTATAAAACACTTTCACATAATTTATCTCATTTGAGCTTCCCAAAACTCTTGTTAAGGAGGCAGATGTTATTATAGGTGGAAAATATAAGGTTCAGGATCAAAGATGACAGTGTTTTCCTTCAATATCTCACTAACAAAGCACCAACCTCTGGGAGTGTCTGTCCTCTGGATAGCATATCATTAGTTGTGGTCATTGTGGTAAGCAGCAAACCATTCCAAAGATTAGAATTACACCAGCTTAGGGATGAAATAATTAGTCTAAAGAGTAGCCTTTATGTAAATGTGGACACAGTGGCGGGGAACGAGATGGGATAGAAGCTTATAAACTAATATTATGCAAACAATAAACATTTAATGAGGCCTTACTACATGCCAGGCACTTCAGTAGGTTCCTTCTTACACATTTGCTCTATTTGGCAAATGAAGAAATTGAGGCTTTTAGAAATTGAGTGACTTTCCCAAAGCCACACCACAAGTATGTGCCAGGAGTAGAATTCTAATATCCAAAAAGTATGATAAAGGTTCTTGTCTTAAGGAGTTTAGAATTTTGTTTGAGGAAAAACTGTGAGTTACACACACCACTGGATAGAAATAGAGCACAGAACAGACTCACTTGTCCTAATTAACAATTCAAATGGTGCAGATGGCATGAGCTAGAGTGGTTAAGTTCTAAGGCAAGGTAGAACGCTTGAGTTGACCCTTGAAGGGGAGTAGGATTTGGGATGGTTCTAGGTAAGAAAAAGGTGTTTCAGGCAAAGTAAAACGCATCAGTGAATTGCCAATGTAGACATAAGCAAAACAGAGTCAAGGGACAATAAAAAGTTCGGGAACATTTTCATAATCATCAACAACTGACATTTTATGTGACTTAGGGCATGGTGCTAGATACGTCAGAAAATTTGGGGGCCTTAGACACTTGATACGAGGGTCAGAGGGGTGATCAAGGACTGTGTTGGTTGATAAAGTTCTCATGGAGTAGCTGAATGTTCAGCTCAATTCTAACAAAATCTTAGCACTCAGATATGCGTAGAGGAGGAAAGTGAGACCAAAAGAATGCTTTTGGTATATACATACTGAGTTTACATGTGTTTTGGTAGAGCGCCATGTTGTTATGGGCCTTGGATGCCACAGTAAAGGGTTTATGCTTTTTCGGTCAAAATTTAGAACCATGAAAAGTTTGAAGTTGCCTGTCAAGAAAGACAGACATAGATATGACTTTGGTTTATTTGTTTTTGTTTTTGTTTTTTTGAAAAATTGGCCATGTGCTTGTTTATAAAACTGACTTGAGAAGAGAAACAGCAGTTAGGTTTAGAGCCATTTTTCCAGTCCGTAAAAGAAGACCTTGAAAGGTTACACCAGGACCTCAAAGGCCAGGCAAATAATGCCAGTGAGCATACGGGTTGGTAGTGAGGAATGGTAGGGATTGTGAAGAACTGAAGAGCACAATCCCTCCCCTCCACATTTCATAGCTTCTCTTTGTTCCCATTAGAACATTTCTGAAACTGTAGTGCATCTTACAATTCTGTCACTGTCAGTGAGAGGGCAGTTGTAATACAGTTGTCATTGCCTGTGCATGAATGAACTTGGTCATAGCTGTTTGTATTATGGCTGATTCGATTTAATTACATGCATTACTGATACTACCTGTATTGATTCAAATGGTCATATAATCTTTTAAAAACGTATGCTATTATTTGTCACTGAAAGTAAAGGTAAGTAGGTACCCCCCAAAAGGCATGTAAACAAAACAGGGGGGCATACATTTGATATTAGCTATATGTGTTTTCTATTGCTTCCCTAACAAGTTTACACAACCTTAGTGGTTTCAAACAGCACAAATTAATGACCTTACAGTTCTGTAGATCAGAAGTCTGATGCAGGGTTTATTGGGCTAACATTGAGGTGTCTGTAGGGCTATCCTCCTTTTTGGAGACTCTAGGAGAGAATCTGTTGCCAGTTTCCAGGGGCTACTCACATTCCTTAGCTCATAGCTGTCTTCTTTCATCTTCAACACTAGCAACAGGGGGTTCACTCCTCAAATCACATTTCTCTCTCTTCAGTATTCCATACATCTCCCTCTGACACTAATCTTAGCTGGGAAAGTTTCCTGCTTGTAAGGACTCATGTGATTATGTTGGATCTACCTAGATAATCTTCCTATCTCAAGGTCCTTAACCTTAATCTTTATGTCTTTGCACCTGTAAAGTCCCCCCTTTCCCTGCAAACTAACATACTCACAGATTCCAGGGATTAGGATTTGGACATCTGTGGAGGCCATTATTCTGCTTACCGCATTGGTAAAGAAAAATTCATCTTTTGAGAAATGACCATAGCTCCATATTTTCTTGCAAAGCAGCAACCAATATTTAATGAGACCCCAAAAAGGGAGTTATTGCAAAGTAGATGCAGCTGTTGTATTTTGTTATTGAGAAATAATACAGATTTTATTACAAGCCAACCAGATAAAGGAAAAATTGCCCAGTCCCTCAGAATGAATATGAAATATTTCAAAGCCAAGAGGCTTTCCTGATTAGATACTTGCAATATCAGAGATATAATAGACTGTTTAAAATCTGAGCCACGTAACTTCTCACTGTTTTAGTGCCTAAATCAGCTCAGCATTTTTTGCCCAGTGAAGTTCTAATATATTTAAACTATGTTGATTTTACATATATACATATATAGAATATATTGAACTATATAGAACTATGTCATCCTCTCTTTGCCCCTTGACCCCTTTCTATATAAGAGTAAAAGAACGAGACAAGCTTCACAAGTCAGGGTATGTGTTATTCCTAGGTGAGAGTACGTTAGTGACAATTTCCAGTGTGGGTGGACTTGAGCTTCTGAAGGGTGAATATTTTCCAGTTTGCCTTTCTATCAACATCAAAGACTCTATTGTCATATCTGCCCCCATTTACTGCCTCAGTCTTGTGCCTATTATAAATGTTCTCAACCTTAAGATTTTTTAACAGAGGTCTTGTTTCATAAATTTAAGTTATAGTTAATTAAATGGAAGCTTTTTGAGTACCTACCTGTGCCAAAAAACTGCTATTCAATCATTCATTCATTCATTCATTCATTCATTTATTCTTGGCTAATGTTAATCAAAGAAGAAAATAAATAAATGAAAAATTCAGATGTTGTAAGTGCTGTGAAGGAGAGATACGTAGTATTACCAGCCGGTCGAAAAGGATTTGACATAGTCAGGGAAGGAAGGAAAGGCTTTTGTAAATGATGATTCTCAAAGCTTTTAAAGAACAGCAAGATTTAAATAGACAAAACGAAGGAAATGCATAGTACTTGGCACACAGTAGGTAGTCAGCAAAGAGAAATGATGGGTACATTGTGTCCTGCTCATGTACTGAAATCTCTGTTCAACTTTGATGGCAATTTTCTGGGAAACCTGGTTTTCTTTCCATTTCAAAGCATATCACCCCAGGATGACAGCTGATGATGTCTTTTTGACCCCTCTGTAGTCTCTTTTAAAAACTGGTTTTCAGGGACCGTTAGCACCTGTTCACTGGAGGAATGCCAGCTCTGTTTGAGATCATGTGATAGGAGAGCCATGGCCTTTAGCTACACACGAACCACACAAGTAACTGTGGTTTGCCTAGTACAAAAAAAAAAAAATTCTACTTTAGAAACTGCCAGCCTATGGAGTTGTTGTGACGCTGTCTGTCTTCGTGTCTGGCTGTTTGGCTGTTTGTTCCCATGTGTACTGTGACTCATGTTCTGTCCTGTCCCTTTGCCATATGGTTCACAAAGGTTAAACTCCCTCAAGGAAAAAAAAACCACAATCACACGATCATTTTTAAAGTAGTGGGACTTAGGTTTTGAATCCATTTGTCAGTGGAATGTCAGTTGAATGTCTTTTGCTTAAAAAAGATAAAACATGGTCATAATATAGATCAAAGGTGTTTCTTTTTTGATGGTGAAAGGTCAGTAAGGCATGGAAAGGAGGCAGGGCACAGGTATCGTTTGGTGAAAAACATTGGTAACATGCTAACTGGGACCTGTTTGGGGAGATCCTTGCTTCCCTCATACATGAAGGTACAAAGTTCTCACAAAAAGGCACGGGGTTCTGGGCTTTATGGGTTGGGAAGTGGAAGGAGAGAGTTGTCCTCAAGCATCTGGTCCAGCTGTGTTCATTCAACCATGGCTCTTCTGATGTGTAGCCCTCAGCAGCCCCAGCTCTTTCATTTTCATCGAGTCTCAAATGGATACATAAGTTTTTGTCTGAATTCCTATGACCATGACAATCACCAGAGAAGTCAAAGTCTTTCTACCCTGCTTTGGTTCTTAACCTCTGTCAATATCATGAGCAGGAAGAGACTTTTCTAATACTAACAGCACCAATATATAAAGTGCGTCCTGGGTGCCGAGGCTGAGAGTTCACCCAGAATGCTGTAATCCCCATAGCAATTCCACGAAGGAGTTGCCATTTCCATCTTATCGAAGAAACTGAAGTGTAATGATGTCACCAGCTTAACAAAATGCACTTACCCAGGGATGTGTGTCTATGTGCAGCTCTAAAGCCTGTGTTTTTGTTTATTATTCCAAAACAGCATTTTTGTTACTCTGGTTTTTGTCCTTTTTCCCCCCCTAGTCTGGTCATCATGGACAAGAATCTGGAACAAATTATTTAGTGGCTCTTTCCAGATCTCAGACTCATTTTCCTTAGTTTCAACAACGAAGTAACCACAATAATATTGAAGTGATGGAGTTCAGAATAAATTTTCTTATCTTCTTCCAGATGTGGCTGAAGTGAAATACAAATAGGTGTCATTTTTTTTTTTTTAACACAGCATTGAACATAAAGATCTTTAAGGGTTTCTGAAAGCTGGGATATTCAAGTGAACCTTATCTGTGCTGACTTCCTGCTAATGGAAAATTCTAAACAGACACACTGGTATTGACACTGTGATTATCTTTGAGGCTTGAAAATCCAGAACACAGAGCCACAACAGCTAGTAACAGACACAAGGTGTATAATATAGAAGCACAAATTTCAGAGCGTTTACTGGATTCATAATGAATTTAGAACCCAGTCAATCTAGAGAAAATTCTTATATTAAAAAAAAAAGAGAGAGAGAGAAAGCATTAGGAGAACTACCTTGCGTGAAAGCAGTTGAATTTGTGTTTCTAGAGTATGACTGCATACACAGGAACACATTAAAGCACTGGTCTCAATTAGGTGAACTGAATCGGAGTATCCCTAGAGAGAGTCCGTGAAGCACATCCTTCTGTCTGTCTGCAGCCATGGATAATGCCTGCAAGAAATGTACTGGGGTAGGTAAAGGGAAATGATAAATCAACACGTGCCATCCCAACTGCCCCCTGCTGAGGGGCTCCCCTGCTGGCCCCAAGGAAACATAAAGTAAATCTTCTGAAGTTGGCTAGGAACTCTCAGACCTAAGCCAAGAGGTTAATTTTTAAAGTATTCAGGACACTTTTTAAAAATTTTTTTAATGCTTATTTATTTTTGAGACAGAGAGAGACAGCATGAACGGGGGAGGGTCAGAGAGAGAGAGGGAGACACAGAATCTGAAACAGGCTCCAGGCTCTGAGCTGTCAGCACAGAGCCTGAAGCGGGGCTTGAACTCACGGACCATGAGATCATGACCTGAGCTGAAGTCGGAAGCTCAACCGACTGAGCCACCCAGGCACCCCTAAAGTATTCAGGACATTTAAATGAACATTAGCCCATTAAATGAATAAAGTTGTGTATATACTAACAATGTATATTGTTGATTTTTCCCCAGTATTTGACTGTAGAAAGGTGCATTTCTTTTTATATGGATCATCCACCAAAAAAAAAAAAAAAAAAAAATTCTTCTGGAGCTTACATTCAAAGGCAATTTGATTCAATTCTTACATTAGTTGAAAGTAATTTTAATTGTTTTTTAATGTTTATTCATTTTTGAGACAGAGAGAGACAGAGCATGAATGAGGGAGGGTCAGAGAGAGGGAGACACAGAATCTGAAACAGGCTCCAGGCTCTGAGCTGTCAGCACAGAGCCTGACGCGGGGCTCGAACTCACGGACGGTGAGATCATGACTGGAGCTGAAGTCGGCTGCTTAACCGACTGAGCCACCCAGGCGCCCCTTTTTACTCCCACTTATTTTGATGATTATAGCATCTTCACTATGTTTACAAGATTTTTCACTAATTTTGATCTTTTCTTGAAGACAATGCTTTAAATTTGTAGCATATATTTCCTTCTCAACAGATTAGGTAGCGTCAAGGCTGAATTTCAGAAATTTCTATTTATTCCTTCCTCCTTTCCTTCCTTCCTTCCTCCCTTCCTTCTTAATATTCTTCACCAAATTATGGTTTCCTATATTTGACTGACACTGTAAACACTATTTCTAATGTTTTTATGGCTACACCATTGTAGATAAAATGTATTGATATTCAGTAAATATTTGTTAGGCTCTTCTTTGGAATAGATGAAGGGTTGAGCAGCTATAAATAAAACCTTCAAAATACTGAAGGAAATGTTCATTTTAAGCCAACACACTTATTTAAATTAGCTGGTTATACTAATCAAATGTATGAGAACACTCAATAAGATTACTATTATATATTTCTTTCACAGCAGGAAACAAGATAACATCTTTGGTAATTAGACTAAAAGGCCACCTCGTGTATTATTAGCCCAGTATAGAATTCTAAGAATTTTGTGCACCCACAAGAACACCTTGTAGCCTAGGATTGCTGAAGGAGAGTTATTTATCTCCGAAGAATGTACCTACCATGAATTTTCAGTTTATTCTTACATGAAATCTTTGGTTCCTGGAAAAAGATGAGGAAATGTAATATTCTGAGATCTGAAACAATCGTAGCAATTCAAGACGCTATAGCAGAATAAAGACATTTCAGGCAAGAGGGTATTAGAGAAAGAAAAAAGGAAAACAAGATTTTGTTAACACTATAGCTTTTCAAAAAATAGAAAAAGGAATAATCAGCATGTTTCCCCCAGTCCATGCTGTTTGTCCCTCTCTAAGCCTGACAAGGCCAGGCTTGGAGCCCCCATTTGAAGGATTTGTCACTGCTTCTGACTCCCTCTCTTCATGTGATATTTCAAATGATTTCTTTATAAGAGCATAGACCATATTCTCTGCAGTTAATGACTATGCACAAGTGGCTTCTTTTGAGTTTCTTTATGTCTTTGCATTTTTTCTGTCTGCTAGGTCCTGCAGATAGTAGTTGTTCCAAGAATCTGTTATAAATCAACCCTCTTGTATGTCAGGCCTTAAAAAGATAACCCTGCTACCCTCCAGATGTCCTTGAAGAAGATCTGATCATAACATCTCTTCGCTTCTTTACTTTTACTTTTATGAGAAAAGTATTTGTGTATTTCTGCAAAGGGTAAAAAAGTCTATATAGAAAAAAATAGACATTTAATATGATATAGAGTGATATAATGAATAGTTTCTGATTGCATACAACACTAAAGGTATGCATGAATGTAGACAGAGAAATATGTGAAAATCATGGTAATCTCATCACATCAGAATTAAGTTTTCTTTGTTTTTGTTTGTTTTTCTATTGACGAAAGTGATAATGAAGGAGAGATAGAAGCCAGAGTTAAAAAAAAAAAAAAAAGTAGGTTAAGTAAATATATTGCTGCATTTGAGTACATTTTTTGAATAAATTATGAAAATTCTTTGGCAATTCAATAAAAAAATTAGGTAGCTGCGTGTCCATTATGTAAATTCAAAAGGAATAAATACTTGTTTTCCAGACTATAGATACCTATTCTCTGAGCAAGACAAAGCTTTAGAAAGAATAAAGAATAAATACTGTTTTACTGAACAGTAATACATCTTTAGAACAGTTTCAGCAAATATATATTCTCATCAGTGAGACTGCTGAGCTAAAAATATATGTATATTTTAATTTAAAATTTAACAGATGCAATCAAAATGCTTTCCAAAATGATGTTAATAATTTATATTTCCAAATACAAATTCCCTGTTTACTCACCTCAGTCAGTAAGCATTGATATTTTAAAATATTAGTCTTGTATCACAGGTATAAAATGAAATCTACAAAAAATTAGTGGAACTTATCAAAGTTGTAGAATATAAGGTCAATATACAAATATCAGTTCTGTATTTATATTAGCAACAAACAAATTGAACACATAAGATTACAATAGCATAAAAGCATGAACTACTTTGGGATACATTTAATAATATATACACAAAATCTGTATAATGAAAACCACAAGATAATTCTCCTCAAATTGGTCTCTAAAACCAATACAATCCCAAACAAAATATTTACTTGGTGGTAGTGGCTATATTATAATGTTAAAAGTAATTTCTCACAATCAGATTGTACCAAAATGTTAAAATATAGTGCCTAATTTGTCCTAGGAGATAATAGTCAAATATATAAAACAAACTAAATTGTTCAAAATATCTAAACATTTCTCTGAAAAGCAGGGTGATCCCACATCCTGTAGCAAAAGACATTTCTGACTTATGCCTTTTGTCCTGACATAATTATTAATAATGTCCTCTGGCAATCTCAAAACTACTTTGATTTTGATAATAAATTATATGGTCATCATCTCCCCCCTTCCATTGTGCCATTAAAAGCCTATCAACACAGTTACATGATTATTATTTATACAATTGCCCTTTAAATCAAATAGGAGAAGAAAAAAGTTATTAAACAAATGCGTGTATTCTGTCTATTCTATTCACTTATACATTTTTTCCACTGGTGCTTTGATTGTTTCCTGTGGATTCAAATTACTGTCTAGTGTTCTTTCAACTTGAAAGCCTGCCTTTAGTGTTTTTAGTATTTTGTTTATTTTGTAATGCCTTAATTTCTTCATTGTTGTAGGGTAGTTTTGCTGGATATAGAATTCTTGGTTGACAGTCTTTCTCTTTCAGCATTTGGACTGTGTTATTACACTGCTTTCTGGTCTTCAAGGGTTCTGATTAGAAGTCAGAGTATTACTGCTACTGAAGATCCCTTGTACATGTTCACTTTTCTGTTGTGCTTGCTTTCAAGGTTCTTTGTTTATCTTTGTCTTCCAACAGTTTGACAATGATTTGCCCAAGTCTTAATTTCTTTGAGTTTATCCCACTTAGCATTTATTGAGTTTCTTGAATGTGCAGATTAATGTTTTTCATTAAATTAGGACATTTTGGGGGAGCCTGAGTGGCTCAGTCAGTTAAGCGTCTGACTCTTGATCTCAGATCACATCATGATCTCACAGGTTGGTGGTATCTAGCCCCACCTTGGGCTCTGCACTGACAGCATGGAGCCTGCTTAGGGTTCTTTCTCTCCCTCTCTCTCTGCCCCTTCCCTGCTTGTGCTCTCTCTCTCTCTTTCTCAAAATAAATATATAAACATTTAAAAAGATAAAGTAGGAAAGTTTTAAATAATTGCTTTTTCAAATATTCCTTCTGCTCCTTTCTCTGTCTCCTTTCCTTCTGGGATTTCCATTATATTTATCTTGGTATCATTGATGTTGTCTCACAGGTCTCTAGAGCTCTGTTTATTTCTCTTCCTTCTTTTTTTCCTCCATGTTCCTTAAACTGGATAATCTCAGTTGATTTATCTTCAAGTGCATGGATGCTTTCTTCTGTCAGTTGAAATGTGATACCAAGCCCTTCTAGTAATATTTTCATTTCAGTTATTGTACTTTTCAACTCCAGATTTTCCATTTGATTCATTTTTTTAATAATTTTTACTAACTTATTGGTATGCTTTTATAATGAGACACCACTCTCATACTTTCCTTAATTCTTTAGTATGGTTTGCTTTATTTCCCTAAACTGGTTTAAAGTCTTTGTCTAAGCAATCCAATGTCTGTGCTTCCTCAGAGACAGTTTTTTTCTGACTATCGTTCTCCTGTGTGTGAGCCATACTTTTCTGATTCTTTGTGTGTCTTTTAATTTTTTGTATTAGAAATTGGACATTTAAAATAATATAATATGGCAAACTGTGAAAATTTGAAACCCAAGGGTTTGTTGTTGCTTATATTGTTCATTTGGTGACTTTTCAAACGAATTATATAAAGTCTGTATATTTTGCGGTGTGTGGCTGTTAAAGTCTCTGCTCTGTTAGCTTAGTGGTCAGCTAGTGACTGGTCAGAGATTTCCTAAAACGCTTTCAACTAGTAAATATTCTACCCTTTGCTGAGGGACTCTGTTGTGTGTGTGTGTGTGTGTGTGTGTGTGTGTGTTTGTGTATGCCTGTATGTACATATGTCTGTTGAGGCACACTTTCAACTCTTAGGGAGACAGTCTTTATTATATAAAAAAGAAATTGTTTTTATACCATATACCTTCAGTATCTTCAGTTAAAAGCAATGTAAAAACCCATGAAACATTTCAAATGAACAACATTCAACACTGCTTCTCTGTAGACTATGGTTTGCCTTTGTTTTCTAATTTAAAAAGAAATGACTGTCTTCCTGTGCTCAGATATCCCAAGGACCATGTGGCAATGCTTACAAACACCTTCTTTCTACAGCAAAATACTTGCTGTTCACAGAAATAAATGTGTGGGGCATACATTAGACTTAGACTGTAAATAACTGAGCAGGCAGAAGTCTTGAACAGATTGTCTGCTTAAATATCATTGTTAGTATAAAACGTGTTACAGTGAAACCATGCTTCCAACAATTATTGCAATATTGCAATATGCCCTCCAGCATATTGAGCGGCAATGTTTCAGAACGTTTTTAAATGTTCTGTTACATTTGACGTCTTTTTATGTCCACCCCAAAGCATGATTAGACATTTAATGTTCTTTAAATTAATAAAAATTCTGAATCCATAAAGGCTTACTTCCTCTAATTTAAGATTCAAAGATTTTAAGGGGGGAGCCTGGGTAGCTCAGTTGGTTAAGTGTCTGACTTTAGCCCAGGTCATGATCTTGTGGTTTGTGGGTTTGGGCCCCGTGTCAGGCTCTATGCTGACAGCTTCGAATTCTGTGTCTCCCTCTCTCTCTGCCTCTCCCCTACTCTCTCTCTCTCTCTCTCTTTCTCTCTCAGAAATAACTAATAAATATTTAAAAAATTAGGAAAAAAATAAATGAAAGATTTTGAGGGGAACTCATGGTTAGAATTTGATGGCCCAGCTTCCATGTTTCTTTTTGGACATGTTAGCACACACTTTTTATAGTAAAATAAATGCTCAGTGCATGGAAGTTGCTGGCTTTTTTTGTTCCCTATGTGAGAGACTACATGGGGAATGGTAAAAAGAGGCGTGATATTAAATTACCCTCAATGTTTGTGACATGTGGTACCCATATTTCACATAATTAGTAATACCTAACTTAATTCACACATGTTTTAACTGAATCAAAATTTCATGGCAGGGATATGTGTTATCAATGGAATGTACAAATATTTCTGAATCTCACCCCAATTTTGTGCTTTGAGCTGAAAATATCAATAGCTATTCAATGAACACCTCACCAAGACATCAAAATGTTACTTCAAAATCCATTTGTACAGTAGACAACTATGAAAGAAGAATCTAGCATTTGTGGAAGAACTTCTGAGTTGCATCTTTAACTGTTCCCTATCGAACACTTGCATTTTTCTGATTTTCACCATGACAGTGGTAGCACTCTGTGCTGAGCACCGCCATATGCAATTCAGCTTTTATCATGTCAAATGACACTGAGTTCTCAGAAATTGGGGGACAGAGCACTCATTTCTTACAGTTCGTGATATACTTTGTCATGTGGAAATCTAAGAGACATTCCTTGTGTTTTTCAAAGACTTTCAAGGAAATGATCTCTTAAGCCTGATTACAGTCTCTCTCTCCCTCCATAAGATTCTGAATTTGTCAGAGATCAAGCTAGAAATTAAATGCCATGCTGTGCTCTTCATTCACCAATCTCTTTAGGCACTTGGTCACTAAAACTTATTTCCTCCTCTTTGAACCAAAACAAACAAGCAAATATATTTAGATATTCATGAATCACAGCAGTGGACATAAGCTGGCTCAAAACTGAAGATTCCTTCTCTACATGCTATACCAGCCAGACAGCACCCCACTTGAAGGTCTGGGTCCCAGCTCGGTGAACTTCCTCCTCTTAACTCCTGGGGCACCAGCACCAGCCAGGCACAGCCCCTCCTCAGAGGCCCTGCTGAGTCCTTCCTGTAGGCCTCTAGGTTCTGATAACTCCCACATCTTCCTTTTTGCCTTTGGGTGGTAGCTGCTTCCTGGGGTTGCTTAGCTCTGTTTTACCTCAGTGGCCCCTTTTGCTTTTCAGTTCTTTAACACTCGTACAGTCTTTCATTGTAGTTTCTGTTTTTCTGACCAGACCCTAGTGGTAACAATGTGTGTGTGTGGGGGGGGGGGACGCACTGTGAGGTTGACAGGACACAAGAAACTTGGCCTCTGCCTCTTGGCCTCTCTGGACGAGAGACCTTGGCTGAGGCAACGCTAACCAGAAAGCAAACAGGAAGGAGCAAGTCTTTTCTTCAGCTCCAGCCTCCCTGTTTCCCTCTAGTATCTTCCATTGGCTGAGCCTAGCCGGGAGGCAGATGGCAAAAGAGAAATGTGCTTCACTGTGTCTCAGCCCCAGCATCTCAAAACAGGGTTTAGAGCTGAGATAATCAATCAGTGCGCGTAGTTTTGACCATTGTTTTCCAACATTAGTGATCTCAACTGGACTTTTGACAAGCGTTAGAGAGTCAATGTACTGTGTTAGGCATTAGGAAGAGAGGCATTCCACAATATACACAGCATTAATTTTTTTGTCTTGGATAAATATATAGAAATGTACATTTTTATTTCATTACTAACAACTACCATTTAGTAAAAAAAAAAAAAAAAAAAAGTGAGTGTGTGCCCATACTTTCCAAGATAATCTAAAACTAGGAATCAGAAAGTGACAAAGATAGAGTTGTAAAACTTAAACTTACCTGCAATAACACATTGTGGAAACACTTGAAAGTGTGTGTGGAGCCCAAGTAGCAGGGGGCGAGTTATAACATTGGAGTCACGATCCTATCATGTCTTCATCTTTCCTTTAAAAAATATTTGTTATTTTACTCACCCTGTTTATTAAATAAATAAACCGTAAAAAAGCTTTTTTACGGTTTATTTATTTTTGAAAGAGAGAGAGAGAGAGAGAGAGAGACAGAGGGTGAGTGGGGGAGGGGCAGAGCAAGAGGGAGACACAGAATATGAAGCAGGCTCCAGGCTCTGAGCTGTCAGCACAGAGTGCACGCAGGGCTCAAACTCATGAACCTTGAGATCATGACCTGAGCCAAAGTAGGATGCTTAATGGCTTAACCGACTGAGCCACCCAGGTGCCCCAATAAATACACCTTTTTATTTACACATGTTGAACTGCATCTATTCATTCATTTGCTAATTCAGAAAGTATTTATTGAGCATTTAGTATGAGCCTGGAAATGTGCTCTATAATAGGAATATAGTAGCAAAAAACAACAAACAAACATGTTTCTGTGTTAAATTTCCCAAGATAGACATCAAGCAAGTAATATAATAAAATGGTTGGAATTTATTATAAGGAAAAATTGCAAGTCCATTGCTGGTGTACCTCACCAAGTCTATGGAGTTGGAGAATGTCTTCCTGAAGGAGTGATAATTAGGTTGAAACCTAAAAAAGGAATAGAAGTTGAACAGGTGATGGGGAGGGGGGATGGGAAGGAAGGATGTGGGGCAGTGTGAGTAAAGTTGCACTGGGAAGGAGTCAAGAGCAAGGAGAATGGGAAGAGTATTCTAAGTAGAGAACACTTCATATTCAATGACAATGTTGCTTTCTCTAGACTGTATTCTCCTTACACTTTTATGTTATTTTTCTTCTTTTCAGTTTGTATGTCTGGTTTCTAATGAAATGTTTGTCATATAGTAGGTGTTCAATAAATGATTGAAAATGTGTGCATGAATGTGTCTTCCCTTTTCCCAAAGTATAGAACCTCACTGATTTTTCTAGTGACCAAGGTGCCGACTACTAGGCACTTATCCCTCTAGGTGTAGGCATTTTGGTTTTAGGAAGCCCAATTTAAAGTCCAAAGATCCCACTCCTAAGAAGAAATAATATATTGGGTCATATTCAGGCAATAATAGAAAATTTTGAAATGATACTAGCATTTGAGAGTTCATGGAGGCACTAGAGGTTCAGGACCTCAAATAGGAAAGCAGGTATTGTCATATTTTAGCTCTGCCTAAAACACTCAAATATAAAATATCAATAATATTTGCTCAGTTCTTTAAAATGGAATTAGAAAACATTGTATCTAATTCATTTAATATTTTTTATGTTCACATTTAAATGAACATAGGAATAGAAAACTATTAGTCTGTATGTGAAGTTTTCTAATAAAATTCTTTTTTTTTTTTTAAGTGGGCTTCATGCCTAGCATGGAGCCCAACACGGGGCTTGAACCTAAAACCCTGAAAGCAAGACCTGAGCTGAGATCAAGAGTCAGATGCTTAACCGACTGAGCCACCCAGTCATTCCTCTAATAAAACTCTTTTCTTTTTAAACGTTTCTTTATTATTGAGAGACAGAGAGAGACAGAGCATGAGCATGGGAGGGGCAGAGAGAGGGGGAGACACAGAATCTGAAGCAGGCTTCAGGCTCTGAGCCGTCATCACAGAGCCCGACACAGGGCTCGAACTCAAGGACTGTGAGATCGTGACCTGAGCCAAAGTCGGGCACTTAACTGACTGAGCCACCCAGGTGCCCCGATAAAATTCTTAAAGATGTGAGAAGTGAAATGTTGTTCTATGAATACAATAATAAAAATAACATATGAGTTCTTTCACAGGTCTATATAATCAAATTTCTAACTAAACAAATAAGCACAAATACACAATAACCAACCAAAGAGTACTAAAAAGAAAACCAAAACAGGTGCTTTAGTTAAATTCCTAACCTTTTAATTAGAGTAAGTAACAAGAAGCAGGGAAGGAAGGAAGGAAGGAAGGAAGGAAGGATAACTTCTATTCCTGCCGCTAGAGTCATAATAAAATAGTAAAGTCAAGTCAAGGTCAGGTAGAAGTGAGAAAAGCTCACTTAAAGAGCAATTAATTATCCATTTACAAAGTAAGGATAGAGATCCTAATTTGCTATACTTAAAAAAATTTAAGTCCCTGGGAATACTAGGGTATCCAACATATTAAATTATAATATTTTTGTGTGACTATGTACTCATGGATCTGGTTTCTGTGGTAGGGAGGGGCTGGTTGAAATAATTAGGAAAATGTAGCTTTTTAGAGCTGGACTTTGCAAACATTAAAAAAATGGTCCTATCATAGAATTGTTTAAATTGTTTTCAGAGAAACAGTTTCTCATGTGAAATTGGACATAGTTAAATTAAAGTGCTCTATTAAAGTATTAAAGAATGCACAGAGGACAACCTTCATTTTTCAGGTATAGGCTATTGAACTCGGCCAATATTTTCTACAAATAAAATCATATTACAATATATTCACAAATAACTGAAAAAAAAAAGACTGGAGCAAGAAAATTGGGAAACTGGGAAATGGTGGGTAGTTAGAATGTATTTTCTGCAAATGAAGTTAAGAGAAAGCCCTTCTCCCCACTAGCATATGAAATTAAATACAACGTTTGAAGCATAGAATAATTATATTCCCAATCTCAAACATACCATTTGAGAATAAGTCAGGACAATATGCATAATCTCAATTTTAAAATTATGATAATGGCCAAAGTAAGTAAAACCTCTCTTAAGATTCACTAATTTTTCAAGCAAATTGACACTTTGTCTCTTTATACTCATGTAATAAAGTCTAAAACCCTTATTAGACAGTATTTTGCCTGGAACTTAAAAAAATTTTCTTCTTTTCATCTCATGGCTAATGTTTTCCCATTATCAAGACTTTGCATGCTTTTAACACCCACCCAACCCCATCACATTATTATTTAATTTTGGTTGAGGTCTGAGTGACAAGTACATTGATACAACTGAATCATCCTTCTGCAGGCATGTTCTTGTTATCAGATTGGTTTTCAAGTAGATTTATACATTTTAAAAGTGCATCCGTTGAACAAGATTAGTCTTTGCAAGATATGACATTTATCCTAGCAATGGGTAATAGAATTTCATACTTTAGGCCTGTAAAGCAAACTAGATAGTAAGCTGACATATTGTTAAGTAGTTCCTTTCTTTCTGGTTATCAGATTAAACCACCAAAATGAAGCTGAAAGAGTGTTATCATGAAAGTTCATTGGATCAGGGCCAAGTTTCCACCCTCCTATGATACCAGGATTTTCCAACAACCAAGTCAAGTTAGGTCTTGCCCTAATACAAAGGAGAATTTAGAAAAAGTGACAGCTGAGAGATAAAATGAAGAAGCAAGCAGAAGCTGATGTTTTCTTGGATTTCTATGGTGAATCCAAAAAGCATTCCAAAGAGAACTGTGTAAAATACAAGAAAAGCTAGATGTTGTTTTCTATCATGCCTGTAATTTTAGGCAAGATAACACATTGCTATATAAAAACGATCATATTGAATTATATTCCCTAATTAGGATGCTCTGTAAACATATATTAATAACATAATGGAAGATCTAAAATGTTAGTGTTAGGCAAAATGCTAGCAACTTCCATTTAAAGAGTCCTTTTGAGGGATATAAAGAGTTTGTGGACTTTCAAAAATCCAAGAATCCCATGATACCACATAGTGTAATAGTGTGAACAACTCCAGACAAGTTTTATTAGCTTTTACGGAAGTAAAATGAAGTATGATTTCCCTCAAACAGCAGAGGATTTAGGTAGGGAGAATGAAATTATTTGACTTGGAATTTGACCAGGTTGTGGGGGATATTAGCATACATTCTTCTTGAAGTAGTGTGTAATCTTTAATAAATACAAATGTGCAAAGAGCTCAAATTTTACTTATTTTCTGGAAGAGAATTCCCTTTTGGTTGATGGAGAAGTAAAAAAAAAAAAAAAAAAAAAAAAAGAATTGCGTGTAAATTCTGCAGGTCCTTTGTAAAGCTCTCTCCTTAACCTTCACTCACTAAACTCACATCTCCCTTTCGATATATTTTTCCCAACTTCTCATCTTCATGTTTCTCCTCCATTATATCTCTTTGGCCTAAATTATGCAAAAATACATGGTCAAGGATTTAGCCCATGTCCTGGTCTTTTCCTATCTAAACTGCTACAATCCGAAAATTGTTGGATGCCTGACCTAATTTTAGCACTGGGCATGGCGTAACAGTTATTATCTACCCTTTTCTATGGCATCAAATTGACTTTATGATTTGTTTCCTTTCTTCTCTTATTAATCTGTCAACTTCTGGTTGCATTTTGGATCTAGGTCCCAACCCTCACCCTGAAGGTTGGTGTTATGCCTGGCTAAATCTATTTACTCATCTTGTCTTTTTTTATTCATAATTTTTTTTTGCATAATTCTCCATTTAGAAACCTATTACTTTCCCAAAACCAAGGTTTTTTTCAGTGTTTTTTTTTTTTTTTTGCTGAAAATGTTTTCTTGCCTTTGTTTACTATTCAATTAAAAATAGAATCACAGACTAGAGATACATTAGCTCGTGCAAGGACATGTAGTCCAATCTCTTCCCAAATGAAAAAATATTCTTAAAAATTTCCCAACAAGATATTTTCCATAATGGGAAATTCACTGTCTCTGAAGACACACCATTCCATGGTTGGAAAACATTGTTTAAATTGTACTTATACTCAACTGAAACTTTCCTCTTTGTAAATCCCACCCTTCTAGGGCAACACAAAATATGTTGATCTGTAACCTACAGGGCATTCCTTAACATATTTGAAAATAGCAGTCATATCTTCCTTTGGTCTCCTTTGTCTAGGCTAGATAGCTTCAAGCCATTCAATCATTTTTTTCTAAAGCATAGTATTCACATTCTTGTATTTAGTCCCCAACTGTCTCTCAGTCTTCATGGCCCCTATGTATAATCCTGTGATCCCCATGTTTCCCTTTCATCAATTTCCCAGAAAGCACTTATTTCAATATTATTTGATATTGAATTTTGATATTGAATAAATTTAATATTTATTTGGTTGTTTAACATAATTTTTGTGTTTTACTCGTGTTCTAATTTGTATGTATTGCCTATGACCAATTGTAGAACAGGGACTATATTGTATTTTTACTTTCATTTGTATAGTGTATATTAAAAGACAGAAATGGGCAAATTTTTCAATTCTAAAATCATTATCAAGATGGATAATCAAGATGAGACATTTCAAACAGCTTTTTATACGTGGAAATCAGTGTATTATTATTTGCTGTAATCTATAAGGATGTCCTCATAGAGTTATCAGGTCATACCAGGATTAAGCATTAAAGCTAGAAACTTGCTCTTATGTTCAGATCTAGTGAAGAACACTATATATATGCTTGTTTTACACTCAGAGATGTCAGAAGTTGTTGTTGCTGTTATTGAAAAATCGTAGAAATGTTAAACTGGAAAGAAACTTAGACGTCATGTCATAAAACCTACTTAAACACAAATAAACAAGGGAGGGTAAAGTGGGTTACCTAAGATGCACAGTGACCTTTGAGTAATTACTGGGACAAAAGCTCCTAAAGGATGGTAAGTTATTCTTTCTTTGCACCAAGTTGCTCCTTAATAGGAAGCACAACAAAGGAGTCTTCCCATGCCTTTCTTCTTGACAAAGTTTTCTCTAGTCACTGCTTATATTGATAAGTATAACATATTGATAAGTATAAGTATATTGATAAGTACTGTACGTATGTCCCCTAAGACCCATGCTAAATACTGGGAATCTGCTACAATGTAAAGGACTGCAGAATTCAGTTCTACCACAACTCAGGATAATCTAGTTTCTTTCTAAATCGCCCATTTATCACCTACTCTAGAGTGCCAATAGGAAGGCACATAAACTATTTCTAGATATCTCTCTTTCTTAAACATCTGTTCGCTCCCAAAATGTTTTTTTCCTAAAGCAGAAGGAGCCAGCCAGAGGCAAAATCTCTATACAAGCTCAGAATTTAACAAGCCAATACCCCTGGGTCCAATGCTGAGAAGAAGAAGAGAGAGAGGCCAATGTAAAGATTAGCCAGTATTTGGCCCTTTCTGTTGGGCTTGTTGGCCAAATTTTTAAAAAAATCATAATTTCAACATCATTTTCCTCTCATGCTTTTTATTACTTTTCTCTTCTTTTTCATTGACTGTTATCAGGCTATGATTTACCTATATTTACCTATACATTAAAACAAATGTCTGTATACTAATATGTTCTGAGTGTGGGAAACACATGGTCTCACTTTCTGCCTAATCTAAAACACCTGGGAGTGGACAATTAATTCTTTTTTTTTTTTTTAACTTTTTTTAATGTTTACTTATTTTTGAGAAAGAGAGAGACAGAGTTCAAGCAGGGGAGGGGCAAAGAGTGAGGGAGACACAGAATACAAAGCAGGCTCCAGGCTCTGAGCTGTCAGCATAGAGCCTGATGAGGGGCTCGACCCACAGACCATGAGATCATGACCTGAGCTGAAGTCGGACGCTTAACCGATTGAGCCACCCAGGTGCCCCAGGGGACAATTAATTCTTAAGCATCTTGAATGATTAAACATATCTTACAGAGAATATTGTGTATTGAATTTTATTAAGACTCTCTTGGAGATGTGGTTAATTGTATGCTGCTTAATTTCCTGCCATTCTTCTCATTCATGAATCAAAAAATGACTTAAGGAACAAACAGTCCTTGAGATAAATCTGAATAAATTATTAACACAATCAAAATGTAATAATACTGTAGAAATATTGTTTAAAAAATCATGAATGACCCACATTAATATTACTTGAGAAGAAGACATTTTGTCAAAAGTTTCTTTGTCGAGTGTGGTTTTTTAAAAAAGCATAAACCTTTGAATAAAATATTTGTTCCTTAAAGCTTTTCAGGCAATTAATGTGTTGGGTAACATGTTAAAGAGTGGAAACTACAGAATTTCATAACATAAATTTTCCAGTTAGAAAATCAAGTCCTTGTTACACTAGCCTTCCTAAATAATTTTAGTGTAAAATATCAACAGAATGGAATAAAACAATCTTTTGTGATTATTCATGGTATACCTAGGAGGCAGCTTTCATAATTGTGACTAGTGACAAAAATAAAAAAAAAACTCACTTAAAGCAAACTTTCTAAACTTTTATTCTTTGTCATAGAAATGATCATAATCAATAGTGTTTATCATTAATTTTATTTAAACACCATTAGCATTTTTATAAATTATGAGAGTTCCTAGGCATGGAGCTCTTTTAAAAAAAAACTTGGAGATATTTATTGATGTCTCCTACTGACTATTTTTGGGGTGATAATTATTCTGGCTATCTATTGCTACATAACAAATCACTCCAAAACTCATTGGCTTAAACAAAGACATATATTTTTGTTCATAACTCTGCAATGTGAGTAGGATCAGTGAGGACAAGTTTTTTCTATTTCACTCAGCATTAGTTGGGGTAATGGAAAAGCTGGGGACTGACATCATCTGAAGCTTCACGGTTGTGGATGCGGGCTGTCATCTGGAATCTCACCTCAGGCTAATGCTGGAACACCTACCTACACGTGGCTTTCCCATGTGGCTGGCTTCTTAACAAAATGGTGGCTGGGTTCCCAGGGTGAGCATCTCAAGAGGAACAGGGGGAAGCCTTATGTCCTTTTATGACTTAGCTTGGGAAGACACAGAATATGGCTTCCACTGTAGTCACAGATCCATCCAGTTTTAAGCAGGGAAATATAGACCCTCATCTTTCAATGAAGGAGTGCCAGCATCACATGGTAAGCAAAGCATGTTGGATGTGGAATACTGATGTGGACATCTTAGGAAAATATAACCTACCACAATGGTGATGAGAACTCATGAGAACTAATTGTTACTCAATGTTCTACTTGGAAAGGACTAATGCTTATGCTGTTTATGTAAATGCAAATATGGGTATAAGTCCTGTAGTCATACCAATGTGATTATGTAGATCTCAACCAAAGTCAAAGGAAGTCTTGCTTACTTAAATCATATCTGAAAATCATAAATCAGTATATAAGAAAAATGTTTAAAAATAACCAATCACATTGAATGTTTTCCCTAGGAGCCATTTAGGAGCCAAAAGTCTTCTAAATGACCTTAGGTCAAGTTACACAAAAGTAATCAATATTAAGGGTCCTCTCTCAGTGTGATATTTTTCAGAACTGCCAACAAATTTTACGGGATAGTCTACAAAATTTGTGGTCCAAAATACTGGCAACATTGTTGTGTGATTGCCCCATATCCTATTTTCCAAGATGACCAATGCCTCCAGCCCTACATCTATAAGGAAATGAGGAAGAGAGAAAAGCTTCCCTTCTATTTTCCTCATTTTCCACCTTTCCCCTCTTACGGAATTCTAAGAAGAACTATCCCAAGTAGTTTAAATGGTTTGGATTTATATTGTCTTAATCTTGTCTTCTCAGAGTTTTTCCAGCTTTAGGTTCCTAAACAATGTATCCCATCTTCTGCCTTTCCGAAGAAAACATAGTATGACAGGTCAAGGAAGGGAAATTCCTCAAGCAGTTCACTGCTCTAAATGACTTCTAATGAGAACCTATTTTACCTTGTCAAACCCTACCTTTTATGTTTAAGCTTTTTTCTCCTTTAAATTTGATTTGCAAATTTTCTTTGCTTTGAATTTTCCCTTGGCATTTAAAATGCTTTGCCCTTTGATTTGTTATTAATATTCCGTTGATGCCTTGGAGCATTTTGTATCATGGATCCATCTCTTTCCCATGGCTAAGAAGCCATGTGTATCCCTAAGTTAAAAAAAAAACACAGGCAGCATTCAAGATGATACACAGAAATGGACAGTGTATAGATCCTACAGGAAGTTGTGTATACACGAACAATGTATGTCCAGCAAGCCTGGATTTAAACCAGGATGGACAAATCCACGTTGCATCTTTTCACTGAAATATTCCCACCCAACATTTTTTTTTTTTTTTCTTTTCCAACGTTCTTCAACGCTCCAATCCAAACGACTACATTTCCCTTGGTCATGCTTCTTCCAAAAAGACAACAATCGAGTACCATCTCCCTTTTTTTTATTTGGTAGAGCCCCTACTACTTCCACGTTATTCCTTGCATAAGAAACTGCACCCTTTTAAACTGTAGCTGCTGACTGTTGTTGAAGGGGAGGAAACTGGCGTGTTATTTCAGATTATTTACCTGTGACTTTTCTCACTAAAGTAGATTCAGCTTTGGTGGAGTCTGTACCTTACTTAATTTGAGGGTCCTTCTTTAAGAAAAGAAACATGAAATTATTACAAAATTATTTAAAAATAAGTATGTATTTAGATTGAGGAAAAGAATCTCAAAAAATTTATAAATTTATATTAAAAGCTGATACATATCATATATATGTATATATATATATAATAAATATATATTTATATATAAATAATAAATATATATAAATAAATATATATATAAATATATATAATAAATAAATATATATAACATATAATAAAAATCCATAAAAATAAAAATAACATATTTAGGAATTAATGGTCTATCATGCTTCTGTAATACTTTTCCCTACATTTTGGCCTGCCTATAATTTGATCTCTCCTTCCCCAGACAATGATTTTATAATTTTCTGTAGAAGGAATAGAAAGGTAATTCAGTAAGCATAAGCTGACTGAATTTTCTCTTTTTAGTTTTTTTGTTGAAGATGCAGAAAAGTTTCTTTCAGTTTCACATTGCATAGTGGCAATGTCACATGATGCTCCATGGCACTGGCAACATCATGGAAAGTTTAGGACTAAGTAAAACCTGGGAAAATTGAACTCAGGTTGCTTTCATGCATAAGCTGGAAGGTTTCAGTGCATTTTGTGACTTCTTGACTGATCTTCAATATCCTTTGAAGTGATGATACAATTCATCGCCTTATCGTGTCCTCCTCGTAAAGTAGAGGTGAGTGTGAACAAAATAAATACGTTTCACGAAACTCAAGTAAAGCTATCCCCGTCTCAATTTTCCCTTAGCCAGAACCTAAAAATGTGTGTGGCCACATCATTGACACCTAACATGAGAGGAGTTGTGTTGCAAGGAAAATTGAAGTGAAGAGACACAGAGACACCAAGTGTGAGTGTACATGTTAGTTTTGAAATTTCACAGAACGCCACAGCTGTGTGAACAAGCTCATGGGGCCCCTCCCATGCCCTCAAGGGAGGAGTTCATAGAAGTTAGGGCTTCTGAAGCTTAATCTTACTGGTTTCATGGTAAACCCACCTCTGTTCCTCTTCTAATACTTGTAGGATTTTTTTTCAGTAAATATTTTAAAAAGTCTATAACGTGCCTGGCATCATGGAACACAAATATGAATTTGTAGCTTGGGTGTGTTCAGACTTCTTCAAAACCTACTTTAAATCTTGATTTGTTGGCATTTTCAGGATTCTTTCAGCATGCATCTTTCTTTTTTTTTTTTAAGGTTTTTATTTATTTATTTTGAGAGGGGAGGGAGCACAAGCGAGCGAGGGGCAGAGAGAGGGAGAGAGAGAATCCCAAGCAGGCTCTGCAATGTCAGCGCAGAGCCCGATGTGGGGCTTGAACACACAAACTGCGAGATCATGACCTGAGCTGAAATCAAGAGTTGGGAGCTCCACCGACTGAGCTATCCAGGCATCCCTCAACATGTGTCCTTCAAATGCATTTGTGCTTCATAGTGGAATCCCACAGGTCTGATTAAATGCATCCCCCCTGTCATAAGCCAGTGAAATACACTTATTAACTATTGAATACAAGTACAAAATAATTTTGTGTAAAATGCATTTAAATACTAAGCAAATACCATCGGAAAGTGAATTTACATAAGAAAAAGTCTTGGAGTTGTTGTAAGGGAAGTGACAGGCATGGACCGAAGAAAAGGGTTGAGCATGATGGGAATGAAACAAACAAAATACTACAGAGACAAGTTTATCAAGGCCTGTTATGCATTTGAAGAAATTGGAGTCCTCAGAAATCAAGTTACTTGCTCAAGAGTCTATCACTTCTAGAGAAGGAACAACTTCTAGCAGCAGTGTGTTACTATGTGGTTTTAAATGTCTCCAATGTGGTTTATTAAATCTGAACACGAGCTAAACCAATGACATTGTATAGAAAAGCAGTGAATGGAAGACAGGTAAAGGAACTATTTTTTTCTGAGGAATAATTGATATACAACATCACAGTTGAGCCTTGAACAATGTGGGGGTAAGGGGTGCTGATACCCCACACAGCCGAAAATTCATATATAACTCTTGACTCCCCCAGAACTTAGTTACTAATGGCCTTGCCTTGACTGGAAGCCTTGTCAATGACATAAACAGTTGATTAACACATATTTTGTGTGTTTATATGTATTATACACTGTATGCTTACCATAAAGTAAGCTAGAGAAAAGAAAGTGTTATTAAGAAATCATAAGGAAGGGGAGCCTTGGTGGCTCAATTGGTTACGCTTCCGACTTTGGTTCGGGTCATGATCTTGTGGTTCATGAGTTTGAGCCCTGTGTAGGGCTCTGTGCTGATAGCTCAGAGCCTGGAGCTTGCTTTGGATTCTGTGTGTGTCTCTCTCTCTGCCCCTCCTGTATTTGTGTTCATGTTTGTTCTCTCTCTCTCTCTCAAAAATAAATTAAAACATTAAAAAAAAGAAAAACCATAAGGAAGAGAAAATACATTTATAGTACTGTACTGTATTTACTGAAAAAAAAATCCACATTTAGGGGGACCCATGCAGTTTAAACTTGTGTGTACATTATTTCCAGATGAGCAATATAATTATTTTATAATTATTCTATATTTGTGTATAATGTGAAATGATCACTACAATAAGCCTGGTTAACATTGGTCACCACACATTGTTACAAAATTTATTTTCTGTGATGACAACTTTTAATATCTAGTCTTTTAGCAACTTTCAAATATGCAATACAGTTATTATTAACTATAGTCACCTTGCTGTACATCACATCCCAAAACCTTTATATTTTATAAGTGGAAGTTTGCACATTTCAACCACCTTCATTCATTCCACCCCCTCTTCCCTCTGCAACCACCAATGTGTTCTCTGTCCCTATGAGCTTGGTTTCTTTTTCTTTCAATGATTCTGCATGTAAGTGACATCATACGGTATTTGTCTTTCTCTGACTTATTTCACATAATATAGTGCCCTCAGGGTCTATCCATGTTGCTGCAAATGGCAAGATTTCATTCTTTTTTTTGTGGCTGAATAATATTCTAATGTATAAATATACCACATTTTTTAAACCATCATTTGTTGATGGACAATTAGGTTGCTTCCACGTCTTGGCAACCGTAAATAGTGTTGCAATGAACACGGGATGCATATATCTATTGGAGTTAGTATTTTCATTTCCTTTGGGTAAATACCCAAGAGTGGAATTGCTGGCTCATATAGTAGTTCCGTGTTAAATCTTTCTGGGAGACTCCAACCTATTTTCTATAGTGGCTGCACAATTTACCTTCCCGCCAATAGTGCACAAGGGTTCCCTTATCTCCACGTTCTCAGTAACACTTGTTATATCTTGTCTTTTTGATAATAGTCACTCTAATAGATGTGGGGTAATATCTCATTGGGGTGTTGATTTGCATTTCCCTGCTGATTAGTGATGATGAGTGCCTTTTCATGTACCATCTACATGTCTTGTTTGGAAAAATGTCTATGCAGATCTTCTGCCCATTTCTAATCTTTTTTTTTTTTTTTTGCTCATAAGTTATATGAGTTCTTTATTTATTTTGGATATTAGTCCTCTATCAGATACAGATATGCCCACTTTTTGGAAGTTTCTTTTTATGCCACTTTCATGAAAGACCTACATTAGTACCTGTTTCATTAACTGAAAGAAATAAGAAGAGGATTTTCGTTTTCATGAAAAAGGTGAAATGCAAAAATAGTGATCAGTGTTTGTTCTGCAACAAGCCACTAGAGAGGCAGAGCACTCGTCCAGCAGTGAGAGTGACACCACCATGCTGCTTCCCCAGGAACCATGCTCACCATCTTAGCACCAAGCCGCCATAATTTTGAATTATGTGTGTGAATATCTGTGCTTTATCTTAATTTATTTTGTGTATCCATTAGCAAGATGTGTCCTAAGGTATCAGAAAAGTCTAAGAGAGGTTTTTGGGTATGAAAATGTTCAAAAAATTTTCCGTATAAATGAATGGCATTTTGGCTTACAAAAGTTTTCATAGGAACGCTCTACTTTGGGATAGCAGAGGAAAGTGGTATATAATTTTGCAAATATTGTCTTCCATTTGGTAGGTTGTCTTTTCATTTGGTTGATGGTATTCCTTTGCTGGGCAGAAGCTTTTTAGTTTGATGTAGTCTTTTAAAATTTTTGCTTATGCTGCCTTTGCTTGGTATAGAATCCAAAATCATCACCAAGACTGATGTCAAGGAGCTTACTGCCTATGTTTTCTCCTAGGTAAATGGTGATTAAAAAAAAAAATTAATGTTTATTTGAGAGAGAGAGAGAGAGAGAGAGGGAGCGAGCAAGCGGGAGAGGGGCAGAGAGAGAGGGAGACAGAGAATCCAAAGCAGGCACCAGGCTCTGAGCTGTCAGCACAGAGCCCGACATGGGGCGGGGGAGCTCGAACCCATGGACTTCGAGATCATGACCTGAGCCGAAGTTGGATGCTCAACCGACTGAGCCATCCAGGTGCCCTGGTAAATGGTGCTTTTAAAGCACATGTTGCAATGCCTAAAATATGGCAGGTGTTAAATAAAGGTCAGCTATCTTTATTTCACTGATAATTAAAACAATAATTCTATCATATAACAAAAACACATTCAGAATACCTCCAACTTCCTTGCTAACTTTATGGTCTCATGTGTCCTTTCAAACTTTGTCCATACACATGGATAATCTAAACATTATTATAGTAATATTGACTACATTTTTCATATGACAATTAGTTTGGAAGAACAATGAATATAAATTTAAATTTAAAACCAGAAACCTATGTTCAACAAGGATTGTTCTCTTCAACTTAGTGGGAGCTTTTATAGTTAAGATTTCCAGATGGATTGGATAAATTCAGGAATATTGGGAGCTGTGCTCCGATTTTTTTTTGAAGATAGTCTGGAGAGGTTGAAAATCCCTCAAGAAGGCCTCCTAGACATTGTTCTGAACCCAATGTTGAAAGTTGAGGGGCGCCTGGGTGGCGCAGTCGGTTAAGCGGCCGACTTCAGCCAGGTCACGATCTCGCAGTCCGTGAGTTCGAGCCCAGCATCAGGCTCTGGGCTGATGGCTCAGAGCCTGGAGCCTGTTTCCGATTCTGTGTCTCCCTCTCTCTCTGCCCCTCCCCCGTTCATGCTCTGTCTCTCTCTGTCCCAAAAATAAATAAACGTTGAAAAAAAAAAAAAAGAAAGTTGAGTAGCGGGTGGTGCAGTATTACCTTGATGGGGACTAAGAGCCTTGACTGAGGACAGACATACTGAGTCTCACTTGCTGCAGCACAGAGCTGAGAAAACACGTAAGAGTCATTAGCCCCGCCAAAGGACCAGAAGTACTAAAAATTCCGATGGACCAAGAAGACTGAAGTAAGGATGGGAAGGCCTCATGGAGGCCTTACCATTGGAGGCAGTGGTAAAGTTCAAAAGTGTTGGTGGTGGATGTCAGCACCAAGGCACAAAACCATACCATTGCCATCTCAGTGGGGACCAACACAGCATTCAAGGGCCAGATGGGCTCTGTCCCTTCAAATTGGCTGAATATTTATTTAAAAGAGATAGAATTTCACCAAAAGAGCCTCTTTTGTTTTAATAGCAGCCTTACTGATATATAATTAACATATCCTACAATTCACACATTTAAAGTATATAATTTAAAAAGTGGTTTTGGTATATTCTCAGAGTTGTGTAACCATTACCACATACATTTTAGGACATTTCCATCATCCTCAAAAGATACCCCCTGCCCATTAGCAGTCAGTCCTCTTTTGTCCCCTACTTCCTTATCTCCATAGGTTTATCTATGCTGGCATTTCATATAAATGGAATCATGCAGTATATGCGTTTTGTGTGTGTGTGTGACCGGCTTGTTTCAGTTAATGAAACGTTTTCAAGGTTCATCCATGTCATAGTATATTATCAATACTTTGTTCCTTTTATTGTCAAATCATTTTCCACTTTATGAGTATACCACATTTTATACATCCATATACCAGTTAATGGTCATTTCAATTGGTCCTACCTTTTGATTGTCATGAATAACGCTGCTATGAACATTTGTGTACAAATTTTTGTGTGAACATGTTTCATTTCTTTTGAGTTACATAAAAGAGACCATTATAGTCTGGAAATTTCTATGCACATCCTGTCTTTCTATATTATCCACTCTTTCTCTCATTCTTTGCAAACAATTTCTTCAGAATCCTGTTGATAACGAAGTCTGCAAAGTCATGAAATTCTTCCACCTTACAAATATATTTTATATATTATAAATTTTTCAACAATCACTCAACAAAATATATTTTATTTATTCCAGCTTTGTACTAGCCACTAGTTTGGATGTTGAAGATACAAGATAAACTAAAGAGTGTCCTGCTTTTAAGGAATTTATATTTGGTTAGGGAGGTGGACGTTATAGGCAAACAGATAATTAGAATATTATTAATATATTTTATAGCTGAGACTACAAAAGGTACTTTGAGTGCACAGAGTAGGGGTGCTTATTCCATTAGAGTCAAGGAAGGCATCACAGAATTGTGATGCTATTGAGGCTGTCCTTGAACAATATGAGAGAAGGCATGAATACAGAAGGACATTCTAGGCAGAAGGAATAGCATGTGTACGTGTCTTTGGGCAGGAAGAGCGTGGCTGGACTTGAACTCCCAATGGTAGGAGATGTGGTATAGAGTGCCTCAGGTAGGGTGGTGGACAGGTGACAGATAAGGTGGGAAACCAGGCAACAGTGAAACCACAAATGGATTCCTATATCTTTCTAAGGATCTGGACTTATTTTGTAAGTAATGTGGCTACACGATTTTATTTTTTTTAAGTTTATTTATTTCGAAATAGAGAGAGAGTGCAAGTGGGATGGGGGGAGAGAGAGAGAGAGAGAGAGAGAGAGAGAGAGGAGGGAGACTCTCAAGCAGGCTCCACACTGACAGAGCAGAGCCAGACGTGGGGCCTGATTTCACGAACCGTGAGAACGTGACCTGAACCGAAATCAAGAGTTGGACTCAACCAACTGAGCTTTGGTGCCTCGAAACTCAAAGATTTTAAACTGGAGGATTAGTCACTACTAGGATATTTAAAGCAATATGAGCTTTTAAAAAAGTGAATGTTATGAAGAACACTTGAACCACAGTTATTATTATATTTCACGGTAAAGTGCTTGGCAGCCAGACAGCCCAGGATAGGCAGTTGAAAGAACTTACCTGTGGAGGAAGAAGGTTTCGCCCAGGCATTATTGTTTTGCTGGTATTCCCCCATTTAGTAGTTCATATCTAAATATAGAGTTCTTTGACTTCTATTTTGTTCTCATAGGGAATTATTCTGCCTTATGAAGTTCATGACCCCACCATTACCTTTCCAAGGTTTTGATATGTTCTGCATTAAGCTCCATAATGCCACACAGGAATTAAAAACCAACCACTGACTCTTCTTTGAAGATCTGTCTCAGCTTCTCTGAATACCTTCTTGTTTGTTTAGTTGTGCTCTCAACACTTCTGTCAAACATGGAATCCCGGGAGGGCCTCAAGCTCTCTGGGGGCAAAGTTTTGTCCTGATGAAGTACCTATTCACTAGATTTTGCCAATTTTCACTCAACTAACTTTATACCTTCAAAATAAAAGAAGAAAAAATGAAAACAGAAAGAATAATATATGAGGGAAGTCAGGGGAGATTCCATAGAGGAGGGTTAGAATATCATTAAGTCAGACAGAGGGTTCTAGAACTAATTTAGAAGGTCAGGAGAAAAATTAAGTAACCTCCTTATAGATGTTACAGATATATGGCAATAATAGTCAAGATGAATAAATTTATATTATTAGTTTATGATCACATTCATAGAATTGTGAAGGATCCCAAAAGTATCCTTCCAGATATCAGTGTCATTTTATAGTTTGTAGTATAGGCCACATTTTCTTAGGCATTTAATTAGAAAACTCCAGAACTTTTCTTATATACTGTGTCTAATGTCACAATTACAACTCTTTCCCCTCCCTCTTCTTATCTTAATGATTATGCCCATTTCTTTCATTTCTGCTTAAGAATTGTGGACCGCAGATGTCACCATAATTTATTGACCAAAACTCCAGAATAGTTAAGTAGCTGCCAAAAGTAGTGCTATTTCAGCAGGAAAAAAAAAAAAATTAGTCTAAATGGATGGGTAATTGCCCAGTTTGGAATAGGAAATGGAAAACAGATTACACTCCAGGAAATACTGATACATTGCTGAGTGAATTCTAACCCAGATATATACGAGTTCTTATTTTTTATTTATATCCTTAAGACAGGACATTATGAAGATTTCTTAAAGGAAACACTTGAAAACTATGTAGGTTTTCTTTTATTCCACATCAAAGATAATCTCGAAAACTCCATGGATTTCCCCCTATTTTTCTTTTTATTTATTTTTATTAAGGTATAAAAGCTGCATAAATCTTAAATGTACAGCACAAAAAATTTACACATGTATAAAATCTCCCTTGCTGCTTTTCAGTGCAGTGTAGCTTCCTATTAAATGGATATGTCACAACTAATTATTCTGCTGTTCATAAATATTTGGTTTGTTTACATTCTTGGACTATTATGAAGAAAATTACTACAAACATTCTTGTACACAAGCACTAATTTTTGTTGAGTCTATACCTAGGAGGGGAATTTTTGGATTATAGGGCACATATATGTTCGGTATTTAGGGATACCGCCAAACGTTTTTCAAAGTGGTTGTCCCAGTTTGCACGTGCTCTAGTTGTTCATGAGTTGCTCTATATCCTTGCCAAACCTACTATTAAGTTTAGTCATTCTGGTAGGGATATACTCATGATTTTATTTGCATTTGTTTTTGATGATTAATAATGTTGGGTACCTTTTCAAATGCTCAATGCCCATATGGTTATTCTTTTTTGTAAAGTGCCTATTTGGGACTTAACCATTTATAATTTGGGGGAGGAGCAAATATTTTGAAGGGATGTAGAGGTTTCTCTTCATGTTCTAGACATGAGCTCTCAGTGAGACACATGTGCTGTAAGTATCTCCTCCTACACTGCAACTTGCCTTTTTCTTGTCTATAAAATTTTTTTTCCATATTTATTTATTTTTGAGAGAGAGAGAGAGACAGAGTGTGAGTGGGGTGGGGCAGAGAGAGATGGAGACATAGACTCTTAAGTAGGGTCCAGACTGAGCTGTTAGCACAGAGCCTGACACAGGGCTTGAACTCACGAACCATGAGATCATGATATGAACTAAGTCATACGCTTAACCAACTGAGCCACCTAGACACCCCCTGCCTTTTTATTTTCTTGATGTTGTCTTTTGATGAACAGAAGTTCATAATTTTAATAAAGTTCAATTTATGAATATTTTCTTCTGTGGTGAGTGTTTTCTGTACCTTGAGAAACTTTGCCCATCTCATGATCATATAGGTATTTTCCTATGTTGTTTTTTTTTTCCTAGAATTGTGATCAAACTATTTATTGACAAGGCCATTCTCTCTCCTTGTGAGCTGCAGTGGTGCCTTAGTTGTAAATTGGATGATCACATGAGTGAGCCTGTTTCCAGACTCTTGGTAGTGTTTCCGTGGTGTCTTTGTCTATCCTTGTACCAATATTACACTGTCTTCCTTACTGTTACCGTTCGAGCAAGTCTTAGTGAGAGTGCAAGTTCTTCAACTTGAGAAGGACATTCTTTGTTGAGATTGTCTTGATTATTCCAGAATCTCTGCAGTTCTGTTTAAATTACAGAATCTGATTGTGAATTTCCAGCAAAGAACTGCTAGGATCTAACTGGGATAATATTGAATATAAATTCGTCTGGGGGGATTTGACATTTCTTCTAGTTAACATGACATGGTATATTTCTCCATTTAATGTGATTTCCTTTATTACTCTAGGCAATGTTTTCTTGTTTCAGGTTAGGCCTTATACATGTTTCCTTATATTTATCATAGGTATTGAGGATATTTTTATGCTCATGTAATTTACTTTTACTTTTTATTTTTCTACTTTGTTCTTATCACATGTAGGTACAGTTTTTGGTGTGTCTATGGCACTATTAACTTATTAATTTTAATAGTGTAATTATGTACCTTTTCCTTGACATTTTTAAAATTATTATCTTTGGTAGAATAAATATACATGGAATAATTAGAATTAAATTATCAAAAATTGTGCAAGACTAGTCACTGCAAAATGGCAAGCACTATTATTTTTTTAATTATTATATTTTCTTTTTTTGAGAGAGCAAGCAAGCAGGGGAGGGCTAGAGGGAGAGGGAGAGAGAAAATATTTTTTTTTTAATATTTTTTAATGTTTTCTTTTTTTATAAATTTGTTTTTTAATGTTTTTTTTTAATTTATTTTTGAGACAGAGAGAGACAGAGCATGAGCAGGGGAAGGGCAGAGAGAGAGGGCAACAGAGAATCTGAAGCAGGCTCCAGGCTCTGAGCTGTCAGCACAGAGCCTGATGCGGGGCTCGAACTCATGGACTGTGAGATCACGACCTGAGCCGAAGTCGGATGCTTAACCGACTGAGCCACCCAAGTGCCCCTATGTTTTATTTATTTTTGAGAGAGAGACAGAGTGTGAGTGGTGGAGGAGCAGAGAGAGAGGGAGACACAGAATCCTAAGCAGGCTCCAGGCTCTGAGCTGTCAGAACAGAGCCCAACACAGGGCTTGAACTCACAAACTGTGAGATCATTACCTGAGCTGAAGTCGGATGCTTAACCAACTGAGTCACCCAGGCACCCCTAGAGAGAAAATCTTAAGCAGGTTGAATGCCCAGAGGAGCCTGACTCGGGGCTTGATACGCGGGAGGGTGGTGGGGTGGTGGAGAGGAGTTCAACATGGGACTCTATCTAACACCATGGATCATGACCTGAGCTGAAAATCAAGAGTCGGGTGCTTAACTGATGGAGCCACCCAGGCACCCCTTAAGGGCAAACATTTGAGGGAAGTTAAAGATCTATGTAAATGGAGAGACATATGACATGCATGTGTTGAAAGAGTACATATTTTTAGCAATGTTAAAATATCAATTGCCCCCAAATTGATCAGTAGATTCAGTAAAATATCAGCCAAACTCCCAGCAGGAATATTTGTAGTAACTGATCACCTCATTTAAAAATTCATGTAGGGGCACCTGGATGGCTTAGTTGGTTGAGTGTCTGACTTCGGCTCAGGTCATGATCTCACAGTTCATGGGTTCAAGCTCCACTTTGAGCTAGCTAATGTCAGCACAGAGCCAGCTCTGTCCTCCTCTCTCTGCCCCTTCCCTGCTTGTGCTCAAAAAATGAAAAAAATTCATATAGAAATGCCAAGGACCTAGACTAGCTAAGAAAACTGAAAGTAAGAAGAAAGTTGGAGGATTAACACTACCTAATTTTAAGATTTATGAAGCTACAATTATCATGATAACATGGTATTGATGTCAAGCTAGATCAAAAGGATGGAGAATCCAAAAATAGATCACACATATATGGACAACTGAGTTTTGATAAAGACACAGATGAAATTCAGTGGAGAAAGGACCTTCTTTTCAACAATGGTGCTGGAACAAGTTAAAATATATATGTAAAAAATGAACTTTGATCCAAACCTTACGCCATACACAAAAATCAACTGAAAATGGTAAAAAGTATAATTGTAGAATGCCACACTGTTAACCTTATTTAAAAAATACGAGAAAAGTTTTGTGACTTTGGGTTATGCAAAGATTTCTTAGATACAACATCCATAGTATAATCCATTAGTTAAAAAATTGATGAATTGAGCTTCATCAAACCTAAAAAACTTCTGCTATTCAAAAGACTGTTAAGAGAATGAAAAGACCAGTTACAAACTGGGAGAAATATTTCCAAATTGTATAAGATAAAGAAGTTCTATCCAGAACATAAAAACGACTCTCTAAAGTAACAAATAAGAAAACAAACACCTCATGAAAGGTAGACGAGAAGATTCAAACGAATCCTTCAGCAGAGAAGCTATAGAAATGTCAAATTAGCAGGGGCACCTCGGTGGCTCAGTCAGTTAAGTGTCCGACTTTGGCTCAGGTCATGATCTTGCGGTTTGCGGGCTCTGTGCTGATAGCTCACAGCCTGGAGCCTGCTTCAGATTTTGTGTCTCCCCTTCCCTCTGCCCCGCTTATGCTCTGTCTCTCTCTGTCTCTCAGTAATAAATAAACGTTAAAAAAATTTTTTTTAGAAATGTCAAATAAGTACTTTAGACCATAACAAGTGACCAGCAAGGATGTGGAGAAAATACAACTGCCCAGATGGCGGGAACATAAAATGTTACCACCACTTAGGAAAATAGTGGCAGTTTCTTAAAAAGCTAGAGAGAACCTGTCATATCATCCAGCCATTCCACTCCTAGGTATTTATTAATCTAGGAGAAATCAAAGTTTATGTCCATCCAAAGAGTTGTGCATGGATAATCATAGCAGCCCTATCTCTAGTAGCCAGAATTGAAAATGACCCAAATAGTTATCAATTGGTGAACAGAAAAACAAATTGTCGTATATCCATACAATGGAATCCCCCTCTGCAATATAAAGGAATGAACTATTGATTAAAGCATCTATACGGATGAATCTCAAAGTTATTATGCTGAGGGAATGAAGACCTATAAAAAAGAATACGTATTATATTATTTCCTTATATAACATTTTAGAAAATACAAACTAATCTATCATGATAGAAAGAAGGTCACTTGCTGCCTGGGGCTAGGGTGAGGAGGCAGAGAGGGGCAGGGGAGAGAGACTATAAAGTACTTGAGGAAACTTTTGGGAATCTAAGTATGTTCATTATCTTGTTTGGGTTAATGGGTTCACTGGTAAATACATATGCCAAAACATGTCAAATTGTATACTTTAAACATATGTAGTTTACTTTTGTCAAGGATTTTTCAATAAAGGTGTTAAACTTTTCAGTAATATATTAATGCTATTTTCATTTATAACTTTCTTCTTAATTTTTTAAAATGTGTATTTATTTTTGAGACAGACAGAGAGGGGCGGGGTGGGGGGAGAGAACATGAGCAGGGGAGGAGCAGAGAAAGGGAGAGAGAATCCCAAGCAGGCTCCATGCTGCCAGTGCAGAGCCCCGATGCAGAGTAGAACTCATCCACCTAAGCTGCAATCAAGAGTAGGACACTTAACTGTCGGAGCCACCCAACCGCCCCAAGAGGCTTTAAAAAAATTATTTTATTTGAGTATAGTTGACACAGTGTTACATTAATTTCAGGTTTACAACACAACGACTCAACTTCTCTATACATTATGTTGTGCTCCCAACAGAGTGTAGCTACCATTTGTCACCCTACAACACTATTAGAATATCACTGACTGTAGTCCCCATACTGTCTGTGCCTTTAATTCTGGTGACTTTTTCATTCTCTAACTGGAAGCCTGTGTGTCCCACTCCCTTTCACCCATTTGCCCATCCTCCCTTCTTCCCCTCTGGCAACTCTCAGTTTGTTCTCTGGATTTACACATCTGATTCTGCTTTTTGTTTGTTTATTCATTTGTCCCCTCCCTATACCAGGAAGAGAAAGAATCCTTATCGTCAGAGACTGGAAATTGATGCTGAAATGGATCTGTACGAATTTACTGAAATAACCCTTGTCTTCCACTTGTTTTGCATCCCTTTGCCCCTACCCTACATTTCCTAGTTTCTTCCCCACAATTTACTACCCATAGCCCATACCCTTTTTTCTTAAAAATTCTTGACAAGTTGATTGTTTTTTTGTTTAAAAGGTATCGAAACTTCCTGCTCTGGTCACTTAAGATATTCACTCTCTCGTGAAGGCTCCCTTAAGATATTCACTCTCTCGTGAAGGCTCCCATGCATGTGTAAGAATTTAAATTTCTCCTATTAATTTGTCTTATGCCAGCGTGAGACCCAAGGGTGGTAGAGAATTTTTCCTCCCTTACAGAACTTATTATTGAACACCTACTGTTTTTACATCCATCACTTCATTTACTTTTCACAAAACAGAAGATGTATCTTTTTATACCCATTTTACAGATGAATAAATTGAGCCCAAAGAAGTTAATGGAAAGTGGCAGAACTGGCCCTGAAATCCAGGTTTGACTGATTCCAAAATTATGGTACTTTCCATCAAACCACAATACAAGAATCACAGGTAAAGAGTTTGGGGAGGGGGCACGTGGGTGGCTCAGTCGGATAAGTGTCCAACTTTGCTTCAGGTCATGATCTCACAGTTTGTGAGTTCAAGCCCCACATCCGGCTCTCTGCTGACAGCTCTGAGCCTGGAGCCTGCTTCAGATTCTGTGTCTCCCTCTGTCTCTGCTCCTCCCCTGCTGGTGCTCTGTCTCTCTCTGTCAAAAATAAATACACATAAAAAAAAAAAAAAGAGTTCTGGGGGCAGAGAATAAAATCCCTAACTCTTTCTGAGGAAGTCACTGACGGCTTTGCTATTGAAGAAACCCTATTACTTGAGAGGTAGTCAAGGCTCTCAAGTATTTAGAATGTTAAGAGAGTGCATTATTGATGAACCAAAGGCAAATTATATACTATTCCTCAGGCAGAAGTAATGTTTTCTTCATCTTTGCTTCTGTAGTGCAGTTTATAACTCATCTATTTCATATCTCAGTGAGTTACACTGAAGCTTGTAATTGACAATTACAGTGGACTAGAAGCTGCCATTTGTATTTTAATAATGCCTAATATTTTAAAGCACCTACGGAGATCTGTGTGAAATACTCTTAAAAAGATACTTTATTATTTACAACTCTGTGAGTTAGATACTATTAACTATCTCCATTTTAGAAGAAACAGACTGCAACATAAAAAATTATCTACAAGTGTAAAATAAAGAAAACCCTTAAGCCATATAAAATTAGCAACTATTTTTGTGTATAATTTCGTCTCGGAGCTACATTAAACATCAGTGATAGTTAAGAACAAACACTTGGCAGTTAGACACACTCAAATGCATGTGTAAATTATATTTCGAGCCACTTACAAATACGAATTGCACTGGTATTATTATCTTTTTATTATGTATAATAAAGTTGAGTAAGCTTTCAACTCATTTCTAGAATTTGATGTAAAGTAACAGCATTTCAAAAACACAGGTTAAAACAAATGTAGTTTGTTCGGTATGATGTTAGTTTTTTTACATGGCCTTACTTTGTGTTCTTGGAGACGAGGATACCTAAAGCCAATGTTATGTCTAAAAAGCTATATTTAATACCCTTAGTATGCCACACATGATTACGTGTTCAATGAGTGCTTACAGAATTCTTCATGATTCTGATTATAATCCTCTGCATCGCTAAGGGCAGACAGCTGTTTACTAGAGATATTAATGCAGGACGGAGCACATACGTGAAACAGTAAATAACACACGAAAGTATGGTGACCTCTTGTATCCAGGTTCTCAACTTAACCATATATATTCATTTAAACAGTCCTTTTTTCTGCCTTCCGAATCTTGAACTAATTCTTAAACCAAACATGTACAAGTTTGGGAGTGTCTATCATGTCCCTACCTGGGCCTCAAAGATGAAAGCTACACAAGCTTCCTGCTCTTAATGGGCACACAGTCGGCTTCATTAGCAGAAACCAGTTTGGGAAATAACCTGGAACGCTGGCGTAGGTCACGAACTCACGCTCCTAATTTTTGTTCCAAATCGACAAAAGGTAGGCGCTGGGATACCCGCCCCCTGAAGCCCCTGTCAGTCAACCTGTCTGTGGGCGGGGCACGCCCAAGAGCTTTTTTTCGTGAGCATAACTGCGCATGCGCTCCGGGGAGGCGGGTGACCCTGAGAAGTTGCTGTCGCGCAGTGCGCGGCTTAAGACGTAGCGCGTGCGCAGGAGCTCAGCGCAGAGGCCTGCCGGAAGCTAAGATGGCGTGTGTGTGTTGTCCAGGCCGCAGTTGGCGCCTTATCGGTATCTAAGCCGTGTGTTTTGTGAGGGGCTGTGGCAAAGGCCCGTTCTCCCGCCATGGCCCGGCATCGGAATGTTCGAGGCTATAACTACGATGAAGGTATGTGGCAGGGTCTTGCCGGGACGTCATTGTCGCCGTTCCAGCTGGGATTCCAGCCCGTTGGCATACACTTTGATCTGTGAGTTTCTCGTTAGTGGTGCCAGGGTGGAATTCACAGCAGGCTCAGTTGGAGAAAATAACAGTTCATCTGAATGCCAGCGAGTGGCGTTGTTTTATGTCGTGATTTCTGCCCTCTGGGATTGGTTTTATTTTAGGGCAGGAGAGGTGCTGCACGTCGTCCTATGGGGAGGACATTTGCGGAGGTTGGGATTCGGTGATATTTGTGCACGTCACCTCTCCCTCCCATTGTTTCCTCCTAGGTCGGGTACACAGTTGCCTCCTTCTAGGTATTCTCTTCCGACCCCACTTTAAAAAATGCCCACGAAATGATGCTCGCTTGTAAAAGACGGATTGATTTCATGCTTACCTTCAATTGTTAGGCTGTAACTATTAGATATACATGGTGAATCTTCTGTGTTTGTTCATGCATACATTTTGTGTAGAACCTGGCTTGAGCTAACTGAACTTAGGTTGTATGAGTTTCAAGTTAAATTGGAAACTTAGGAGACGATAAAAAAGATATTAAAACGGCCTAATTAATAAGTGGATCAGATGATCTTGAGGTGTATACTCCGTTCTTGGTTGATAATGCTCAATATAAATGTTTTTTGGAATGGGAAAAAAAGCAACACTAGAAGCAAGGGGGCTCCGGAAAGTACTTACTGATTTTTAAAAATGAAATAAAAAATGTGCATGTGAATGTTCTCTAGGAGTTTAAGAGTTAGAATTAGTTTAGGATAAGTGCATCATCTCCTTGTAGTCAACAGTTCTAGGCATCACCAAGCATCATACAAACTAAAATTATAAACAAATATGAAGGACTGCAAAAAAGGAGTTAAGACCTGTTGCTTTTTAAAGTGCTAATAGTCTAAGTGTGCTTAGTATGTTAGTGGTTGTTATTGGCACTGTCAACAGATTATTCTAGAACATCAGTATGCCCTAACCATAGTGAAGGGTAGCTAACACCCTGTACTGCATTTGGAGATTCGCCTCGCCAGCCTGGCACATGTTAGGTTCCTGGTGTTCACTTCAGATTGGAGGTCGTTTTAAGTGTATGCAGTGGATTTATTGCATGTGGATCGCTGCTACCTGAGAGATGACTTTAGGCCCGAGAGATAGTTTTGCAGTTATGACAGGAAAAGTATGGATAGGCCTAATTGCAATGTACTCATTTCTTCAATAAGTATGCATAATCTCTTCAACCAACATTAATTGAGTGCCTATTCTTCATTAATTTGGTGCTTGGAGTACTGCTCCAAGCTTTGGGGAAAAATAGTAAGATGTTTGAGGGACTGTAGAGGGGGAAATACACAAGGAACCGATGATTCGAGTATGACATGCTACAAAAAGTACTCCCAAGATGCTGTGGGAGCTACTACTTAAGTGAGAACACCTTATTCCCAAGTGGGTTGGAGGAGTTTAAAGCAGGATTTCTGTGTGAAGGAAGGCTTCCTGGATGAGAGGTGCGGGTCCTGTGGGAGTGAGTGCTAAATATCTTTTCACCTGGGCAATCCCAGGTCAGGTTGGTTTTTTTGGTCTTGTTTCTTTGGAACAATTGATGATGTCATAAACAAGCTGTTCCTGTAGCATGGGAGGTTCCTCCCCATTTCCTGCTTATAAAAGTTCTACTCATTTTAAGGGTCCAGTGTATTCTTTTTTTTTTTTTCTAATGTTTCCTTTGTATTATTTTCAAATAATAATTTGAAAATTCTCAAAAGTAATATAACTTTATTAGAGTATGTGCTTTAAAACCTATTGGTTCCTCAATTTAACTCTCACTTTGTTCTTCTCTGTTGTTTAGATAGTACCTTACATGACTGCCTTTAGCTAATGCTCAATTAGCTACTAATTTTTAATTTTTTTTTAACGTTTATTCATTTTTTGAGAGACAGAGACAGAGCATGAGCGGGGGAAGGGCAGAGAGAGAGAGGGAGACACAGAATCCGAAGCAGGCTCCAGGCTCCGAGCTATCAGCACAGAGCCCAGTGCCAGGCCCGAACCCACGACCTGTGAGATCATGACTTGAGCCTGAGCCGAAGTCAGACACTCAACTGACTGAGCCACCCAGGCACCCCTCAGTTAGCTACTAATTTAAAAGTGCCAGGAGGGCATAGTCCATTCTTTATTGTTCTGTTTACTCTGTTGTTACATTTACTCCAGTAGCTGGTAAAATGCTTTATGTGCAGTAAATATTACAAAATTTTGTCAAGGAAAAGAACCACTTTACAAAAATCCTAGGACAGAATTCTCTTCATCTTTATTTATTTATTGGGAAACAGAGTGCTAGTGGGGAAGGGGGGAGGGAGGGAGAGAGAGAGAAAGGGAGAGAATGAATGAATCCTAAGCAGGTTCCACCCCCATCTCACAACTGTGAGATCTCTTGACCTGAAGTGAAATCAAAAATCAAGAGTCACAGGCTCAACCGACTGAGCCACCCAGGTGCCTCTCTCTTCATCCTTTTATATTGTGGCACTGTTGGGGCGCCTGGGTGGCTCGGTCGGTTGAGCATCCGACTTTGGCTCAGGTCATGATTTCGAAGTCCATGGGTTCGAGCCCCCACCCCATGTCGGGCTCTGTGCTGACAGCTCAGAGCCTGGAGCCTGCTTCAGATTCTGTGTCTCTCTCTCTCTGCCCCTCCCCCACTCATTCTCTCTCTCTCTCTCTCTCTCTCTCTCTCTCTCTTTCTCTCTCTCTCTGTCAAAAATAAATAAACTTTATATTGTGGCACTGTTAGGGTCACTTTCAGTTGGAAAACTAACCTGGTAAAAAAGATTCTTGCCTTTAATGTCTAATTTTTTTTTTTTTTTTTTGTAAATGACTCATTTATAAGTTGCTACCTTAGGATTGTGATCTAATAATTTATTGACTGGTACATATTTTTATCCAATAGTTGTATTTGTCTAATTTTTCTTTGCCATAAACATTTAGTTTCAGCATTTGAACATGCTGTTCCTGATACATAAATACCCTGAGAAACTAGGTACCTATCCTCTGGAGTTAGTTTCAATACTACTTTCCTGGGGATCTTTCTCTAGCCACCGCACTTCCAGTTCTGTTTTTGTTGTTCACGTGTGTGTTCCCAAATCAGTCTATATTTCTCATGTCTCAGACACTTGTCATATAATTTTTTAATTGCCTGTTTTTTGTGTTTGGTTCCTGTTAGAGTTTAGGTTCCTATAGATCTGGGAATGTGCCTGTCACTCACTGTTGCCCCTCAGATATCTTTATTAGTCCTTGGCATAGTCTATCATGTGAATAAATACCTTTATGTAAATATATTTATGTTTCTTGGAGGTTTTAGTTTTAAATTGTTTGATTCATTACTTTATAATAAAACGAGAATTAATTTAGTTCCAAACATGTGCTAGGTAGTTGGCTAAGACAAAGCCTTGCCCAGAAGGAGCTTATAGTCTCATGGAATGACATAGATGTATAGTGCTTTGAAGACAGACAGTTGGAGGAGTGTGCTAGAGAGTAAAAGTGGTAGGGGGCTCGCTGCTCTACCGGAATGGTCAGGGAAGGTAGTTGTCAGGGAAGATGTATGCAAACAGGTGACATTTGAGCTGGAACCTTAACTAGGAAAAAGAAGCAGCTTTAGGAAATCTGGGCAAAGTGCATATTCTGGTCACTAGGAAAAGAAGTCCAATTAGCATGAACAGAGCACAAGGGAGTTTAGGATAAGATGGTTTTTATAGAAATTAGCTTGACATGAAGAAAATCTGTTCTCATGGTCTGATTGTATACCCTGTGCTAGTCGATTGTATGGGAAATAAATGCTTAGGTCATAGACAGCACTTGGTGAAAAAAAATGAATGGATGGCTTATTTCAGGTTTTAACACCAGAGAGACAATTCAAATTTGTGGCCTGTGGTGTTATCATTTTTTGATTGCATAAAGTGAAAACTTGGAAAAATTTTAACGAAACCCAGTTAGCTTAAAAAAATGAAGAACTGTGTGTATCTTTAAAAAAAATTTTTTTTTAATGTTTATTTCTGAGACACAGAGAGACAGAGCATGAGTAGGGGAGGGGCAGAGAGAGAGGGAGACAGAGAATCCGAAGCAGGCTCCGGGCTCTGAGCTGTCAGCACAGAGCCTGACTCGGGGCTCGAACTCACAAACCATGAGATCATGACCTGAGCTGAAGTTGGTCGCTCAACCAACTGAGCCACCCAGGCGCCCCAGAACTGTGTATGTCTTTATGCATAAAGTCAGTAAGTACCTACTTTGTGGATAAAATTTTTAGAATTTTTTGGAAAAGCAGACATTCCAAGTTCCTGTAATTTTGAGGGATGGTTTAGTTTGGAGAAAGTTCTGATGCTTCCTTGTTAATAACTAAGAATATAAAAAGAACTTGTAAATAAATTTATCTTTTGTGTTTTTATTATAGATTTTGAAGATGATGATCTCTATGGCCAGTCTGTAGAGGATGATTATTGTATTTCGCCATCAACAGGTATTTGATTTCCATTATTTGGGGGTTTAAAAATGTTAAGTAAGTATCATTGTCATTCTAGGACTAGAGTGTTCCATAAGGCTATGATATTATGTAATGTTTAAAAGATAATTGTATGTTAACTTTTAAAGGTGTATAAAACCATTTCTTTACCTAAGAAAAGAATTTAAAGTATTAATTTCATCATTTAGCTTTCAACAACAATTTGAAGAAAACTTTGAAAAGTATGTTTTTTCCAAAATTCTTTGTAACATGCAGTTAATCTAAATTTTACTGAAATGGTAATTTAGTCAATAATGAAAACCTAAAACTTTTGAAAGCAGATAACAATTAACTTTATATACTCAGGGATCTCTTGAATATTAGAAACATTGAGGTGTTACACATAGACTACATTTCATATAGTACTTCAGTTTACTGTTATATAGTTTGTTAAATAAACCAAATATATGTAGTTCAGACTTCTGATGGAGCCAGAGTCATGTAGAGTTCATTTTTCAGTAGGACTGGGCATCAGTTTGTATCTCCTGCCTACCTGCTGAAAGAGTTCTTTGTCACTGTATAAAGAAAACATGAAACATTCATATATTCTTTTCAGCAAATACATAATGTTCGACCAGACCTTTTCTCATTATTTCCCTAATAATATATTTGTCTTCAAATTTCATTCTGTTCTATAAACAGTTAGTTAAAATGCCCTGCTAAATTTTACTATGCTGTGAAAGGGTAAAATTAAATACAGTTAGGTACAACATAAGTATAATTCACAGCACTCATTCTCTACAAGTTTAAGGGCTCTATATTAAGGGCTTAATATAATTAACATTCTATCAAAATCCACTTTGTCTTTAATCCCATTTAGTCTCTGAAGCTGCCCTGTAGACCTGTACCTGCTTTAATCTCACTTTCAGTCTCTGATGACCAAATATGTCCCTTCTGACTTTTTAGAATTCCTCTTCCCTATAAAGCAGAGATACTCCACAACTTGTCTTAGCACCTCTCCTTATTCCTCTGAAATACATCTAGCTCTTGATTTCTGCTTTCCTCATTTGGCCTTACTACTATCAGGGCCTTTCCAATCTTCCTCTAGTGTTACACACTTAACCATTCAGGATCCTGTTAGGAGATAGAAATTGTACCAGTCATTTTGCCAGAGAGTATTTATTTATTTATTTATTTATAATGTTTGTTTATTTTTGAGAGAGAGAGAGAGCACAGGCAAGGGAAGGGGAGAGAGAGAGAGGGAGACACAGAATCCAAAGCAGGCTCCAGGCTCTGAGCTGTCAGCACAGAGCCCGACGCGGGGCTGGAACCCATGGACTTCGAGATCATGACCTGAGCCGAAGGCAGACACTTAACTGACTGAGCCACCCAGGCACCCCTGCCAGAGAGAATTTAATACAAAAAAATTGTTAGCTAGGTTTTAGAGAACAAAAAAATGCAAAAAGGGCGAGCAAAGTGTCAGGGAGGTGGTAACTTCAGGAAACATTTACAGTTCTGAGTTCCTGGAGGAGCACGTGGGCGAGGTCAGACCCAACCTTTTAGAAGCTCCTGGAGGTGCTTCTAGCTGCAACTTAAACCTGTGACAGGAGGGTGCTGCTTTGCTTCTGAAGTTCAGAGGAGGGGCTGTGGAACGGAGACTCAGACCTCTGAGGAGGGGGACAGTGCATGGCTGGTACCGGTGCCTGCAAAAGGACCTTGTGAACCTGGGATTCAGCCTTTTCAACAGGGAGTTCTAGTCAGCAGGCTGGTCAGGGTGTCTGAGGGATGTGGGCAGGGGCACACTGAAGCTGGTTCTGGGAGTTTTGGGAAAACTGCTAACTGGTACTAACTGCTGTTACTGCAGCGTGCAGTGTTGCTGGGCAGATGGGGGATGGACAAGAAGCAGAAAGGAAAGGAGCACGTGTCTTCCTCTTCTGACCTTCCAGTCTCCCTCTAGCATCTCCCCATTGGCTGATCCTAAAAGGGAGCCAGCTGTCAAAGAAATGAACTTCCTAGAGACTGCAACCCCAGCATCACAAAGCAGAGTAAAGAAGACTGGGTTACAAGCTCAGAGATGGCTTAATCATCATGCCTTTAGAGCTCCTTTGCTGGGATTCAAGACCACATTTTGTAGGGATGAAGGATAAAAGAAATTTCATTTTTTTCAAGGTACCTCTGAGACACTTGCCATTTGCAGTGTTAAAAAAACTTCATGGGTTAACCCTTTGGGGTTCCTACGATATACTGTCACAGTTGACTAGGTGATAAAGTGATATCTGGTAGCATTAACTTTATCACTCATATTTTAAGTGCAGTGGAGAGCATGGCATGTTCATGAAACTGAGAAGATGATGTGAGTGTGATAATTAGATTGGAGTATTTTATTTTATTTGAGAGAGAGAGAGCAAGAGCGAGAATGCGCACCTGAGCAGGGGAGAGGGGCAGAGAGAGAGAGAGAGAGAGAGAGAGAATCTTAAGCAGGGGCTTGGTCCTGGGACCCTAAGATTGTGATCTAAGCTGAAATCAAGAGTCAGACACTCAACCAACTGAACCACCCAGGTGCCCCTAGATGGGAGTTTTTTAAAAAAGCTCTTACATAGTAGAGACTGGATTGAAGGTAGTACATTAGGGGATGTACATAGATTGGTTTGGAGATGGGTTTATTAATCTAGAGGAGATGAGGATATTTGAGGACAGTGTTCTCAAAGTGTGGTCCAGGTACCATCAGCATCACTGGGGAATTTATTAGAAAAGTAATTCTTGGCCCTGTTCAGAGGGGGGCACAGCTGCTCTTTTATTTAATAAGCTCTCCATAGTCTGTTGATGTTTGCTTTGAGAATCAAAGTTTAGGACAAGGGTGGTAGCATTTGATTTGGAGATAGAGTCAAGAGATACCTTACAGGAATTAAGGGCTACAGGATCTGGAAGTTGGTTGAATCTGGCTTGCACAGTGTGGAAACCTTTATAGAGAGAGAGACTGCTGAAAGACATCTTAATCTTGCAGGTTAACACATTCATTTATCTAGGCTTATCTGGATAACGTATTCTTGATCTCGTGTAAGGAACTGATGGCATACCACGTCAGGCATTCAGAGGGTGTTTTTTTTGTGTGTGTTCATGGCCTCGCTTTCTTGAGGTCAGAGTTTATCCCTTTGTCTCTCATAGGTCTTGACGGTGTGTCTTGTGTGTGGTTCATTTTCAGGATAGTTTTACTCCTTGAGTTACTTCTGTACTATACACCAAGAAGTCAGTGACTTTATTGAAGTGGGAGGTACAGTGAAATGGTTTTGAGTTTTTTCTGTGACAAACTGTGTTTTTAACAAATGCATGTGGTTTGGGGTCTTTTAGTTTTTCAAAACATGTATGCAATAGTGATGTTAGAAACTTATTTTTCTTTTTTAGTGATATATTTTCCAAGTGATTTTCAATAAAAAATGAATAGTGTTAGAAGGATGCTCTGTTCTTAAAGAAGCAGCCAGTGTCATTGAAGAGCTGATTATATTCATGGTCTTATGAATTCTGATAATTGAGTGATTTTTATCAATTAATAGGAATCTTTCTAAAATTCATCAGCACATGTATGTTTTTGAACTCTAGGTAGGCACCGTTGTCCTGATGGAAAGGGAATTTCTAAATGTTACAGCTTTTTTTCCTTGGGAAAGATTGACTTTGATATTGCGTGTTGAACATAGCCAAGGAATTGAGGATGGCAAAAAGAGCCTACATATACAACTTTATTTGAACAGTTGTGGGTTTTGTTTTGCCTACTGTAATTGGAAGTGTTAAAGGATAAACTGAGGCATATTGCAATTAGTAAGAATTTATTCGAACAAACACCAGTTTGAATCAGGCAGCTCCAAACTGGAAGTGGTTATGGTCCCCCCACCAGATTGGACTAAGGGGCAGGGATTTTATAGAGAAGATAGGAAACAAAGCAAGGAAATTATTTGATTGACTATAGCTTAAAGGTTGCATTATTTGAGAAAGCCTAGTTGGATTTTTGTGATTGGTGGTTCTTTTTAAAAATTTTTTTTAACGTTTATTTATTTTTGACAGACAGACAGACAGACAGTGCAAGCGGGGGCAGGGCAGAGAGAGATGGAGACACAGAATCCGAAGCAGGCTCCGGACTCTGAGCTGTCAGCACAGAGCCTGACTTGGGGTTTGAACCCACAGGTTGAGTCGTGATATCATGACCTGAACCTAAGTCTGAAGCTTAATCAACTGAGCCATTGAGGTACCCCTGATTGGTTGTTCTTCTTGATCCTCAGGCTTAGGAGTTGACTCTGGCTTAGTTTTCCATTTGTTAGCAAGGCATTGGAGCCACTCAGTCAAAAGGCCTCCAATGATTGCTTAAACAGTAGTATTCATTCCATTCCAACTCAGAATCTTTATTAAGCATCAATTAATGTGTAAGAAAAACCCAATTCTAATAAATTTATGAATTAATTTGGTATAAGGAAGTATGTTAAATGTCCTCTTCAAATGTGCCAAAGTGGTATGGTGGGTGGAACATTAGTCCTGCCTGAAGGGTGTGGGAAGGCTTCTGGAAGGACTGGGACATTTGGGAGGAAGAATGGCATCTTAGACAGAGGAAACAGTAGTGCTTGAGCAGTGGCCTCTATGTGAGGCTTATTTGAGAACACTCATTTGCAGCAGCAAAGAGGGCTGGGAACGGAAATAGGCAAATTCTGGAAGGCAGCTTTTAATTTTTGGTGTGTCGTGTCAGCTTATTGGAGGTTTTTGAATAAGGGGTAATATTTTTGGAAAGGAACTGATGACCATATACAAAGTGGACTACAGGGGGATTTGTAGGCCAGTTTTTCCTAACTTTCCCTGATATCAGTCATCTGGGAATAGTATAAAAATACAGATTCCCTGGGGGTGCCTGGGTGGCTCAGTTGGTTAAGCGTCAGACTTGGGCTCAGGTCATGATCATACAGTTCATAAGTTCAGGCCCCGCTTTGGCTCTGTGCTGACAGCTTGGAGCCTGGAGCCTGCTTCTGATTTCTGTCTCTCTCTCTCTCTCTCTCTCTCTCTCTCTCTCTCTCTCTCTGCCCTTTGCCCACTTGTACTTCGTCTCTCCCTTTCTCAAAAATACATAACACATTAAAAAATACAGATTCCGGTCCCATTTCCAGCATCACAGAATCAGAACCTCCAGAGGAGGAAGCTCAGGTAGTTGTATCATTAATGAGTGCTTCTTACATGATATTCAATTTAAGGTGTTTAGGGAACAATTTGAGGCAGTTTAGGAGTCAGGTTTTGAATTCTTTGAAATTTCATATATGTTTAAATGCCTTAAGTTTTAAAAGTAATTATGGGTGTTCCAGTTTTTCAGAAAGCATTTCCATCAAAGTTTGTGATTTAAATTTAGAAAAGAATAGTATTTTGTATTTATCCTTTTCTCTCCTCTTTCTTTCTCTTTTTATCGTATTTCTTGCCTTTTGGGTTCTCACTTCAACTTCAGAGATTTGGACTGTTTTTTCCCCACTAGTAGCTATTTTCCCTGGGGACTTTTTCTACCTTCTTTCCTGCCCCAATTCCCAGCAAATCCAGCCAACAGCATTTCTAAAACAGTAGCCACAGTGTAGGTTTCTGAGTTGGATTTGTGTGTAGATTGGGGATAAGAATCCATCCGCCTCCCCCCCCCAGAAAAAAAATAGTTCCTCTGAGGTTGAGTAGCAGCCTGGATATTGACAACTTCCTTTTCCCTGTCAATATTCCCTGAGTGAAAATTGTTGAGGGAATTATCTGATTTTTTTCCTTACTTAATTTTTGATTTTCCTTAGGGTTTTCCTCACAGTTGAAAGATAAGAGAAGAAGTTAGGGAAAGTTTTTTTTTTTTTTTTTTTTTTTTTGTTTTGTTACTTTTAGGCTAAACTGAGTAGTTTATTACAGCTAGGAAAATAATTTATAAATTAACAGGCACAAAGTGGTCCAGTTTACATTTTTTAGTACCCCATTTATTATTAATTAATTAATTACTTTAATGTTTATTTTTGAGAGAGTCAGGGAGGGGCAGAGAGGAAGACAGAGGATCCCCAACAGTCTCCATGCTGTCAGTGCAGAGCCTGATGTGGGGCTCGAACTCACGGAGTGTGAGGTTATGACCTGAGCGGAAGTCAGACGCTTAACCAACTGAGCCACCCAGGCGCCTCTAATATGTGTATTTTTTGAAAACCTTAGGGTCTTCAGAATTGTATACAAAAAATAACAGAACTGGGAAAAAATAGGATCGTGACAGATCACTCAGCCTGTAAAGTACTGCAAAAACAGTAATGAAAATGCTTGCATATTTGAAAAGATACCTTAACTTCCTAATAAAGAAATATTCCAGTAACTATAAAACTTTAAATTTTTAAAAAAGGTAAAAGCTTAACAGAAATGTGAGAAATAATTAAACTAACAAGTCATGTTGCAAAGGCAAAATGCTCACAGATCTCGGAGAGTCAAGAAGCGGAAGGCATGCACAAAACAAGTCACAGGTCCTCCAAACTGAGCCTAGAGGAAGAATGTGGCGCGCTCTGGCTTTATGGTACGGTCACAGTTATGGTGTAAGCTGTGGCAGACGTTACTTTGTACCTGCTGCTTTTAGGTGATGATGCAAAACATCGAAGTGGGGGCAAAATCTCATAACCAAAGCAACTTGGATGTTTTACCCTCATCGTTCTCCTGTTTACCATTTGGTGTGAGTAGGTTGTGTTAAGGAAACACGCAGTATGGCAGAATAGCCGTACTCTCTCTCTTACTTGTTCTCTTTTTTTTTTTTTATTTTATTTTTTTTTTTAAATTTCTTTTCTCAATGTTTGTTTATTTTTGGGACAGAGAGAGACAGAGCATGAACGGGGGAGGGGCAGAGAGAGAGGGAGACACAGAATCGGAAACAGGCTCCAGGCTCTGAGCCATCAGCCCAGAGCCTGACACGGGGCTCGAACTCACAGACCGCGAGATCGTGACCTGGCTGAAGTCGGACGCTTAACCGACTGCGCCACCCAGGCGCCCATTACTTGTTCTCTTTGTCCCAGGTGTCTTCCACCTGCTCCTCAGTTTTTCTGATGTTCTTACCTCATTTTGTATAATCGCGCCAGTCTTCAGTGACTGTGCCTCTGTAGCACTCATCTGTACTACTCATTTGGCTCTTAAAATGCATCATTACGTTTTTTTTCTTTGCTTTTACTACTAATCTCTAAGGCCATCGTTTATATAGTCTATGAATAGATAGCACTTATGCCACAGCCCTCTGAGTAGGGGTATTACACATAAGCCATAGCATTATCTAGTGTTTGTATGTGCATTATTTATATGCATTGGTTATAGACTTTATGGTTAGTTTCTCTTTCTTTCATAGGTCATGCCTTCCTGAAAACATGCACAAAGGTTCAATGTGGGAACACTAAGCAGTAGACTTAAGTGTTATGTGCTCTTCCAGAAAGCTAAATACTGTAAAATCCCTAGGAACACTTTGCATGTAGAATACTGTATTTCTACCCTCTGTCTTTGTAACTTTCTATCTTTCTTAACTTATTCTTTAATTATATTTCTTCACAATTGAACACAAGCTGCAGGAATTGAGGTCAGTGGGCATCCACCTGAGGTGGAAGAGTCAGCCCTGGGGGCGTTCATGATGATTTTTCTTCTTTGTTCACTTATATTTGGTTGATGATACGCAGACATATATTGACACTTTCATACTTTGGCTTTCCTCCTTTTAATGAAATATACAATACCAGTTACACACTGAGGGATGACACTGAGTGCTATAGAATGGCACAGGCTGATATCTGAAAGTCAGAGTTAGGTATGTGATGCTATTATGCAGTGTAGACAATGCGTGATTGAAAGGAGGTTTTCAAAAATTAAGGTCTATGATTTTGATCAACTGTTGGGTTCAGACAAAATTAGCAATTCTCAGAAAGTGAAAATTAAGTTTTTAGTATTTTCTTTTTAATTTTTATTTAAAAAATATTTTTAATGTTTATTTTTGAGAGAGAGAGAGAGACAGAGCATGAGTGGGGAGGGGCAGAGAGAGAGGGAGACACAGAATCCAAAGCAGGCTCCAGGTTCTGAGCCATCAGCACAGAGCCTGACGCGGGGCTTGAACCCACGAGCTGTGAGATCATGACCTGGCTGAAGTTGGACGCTTAACTGACTGAGCCACCCAGGCACCCCTTTAGTATTTTCTTAATTGTACAAATAAGCAAGTTTGGTATGTGGTTTGAAATATTTGTTCCAAAGAAGAGTATATGGCAGGGAAGATGGGGTGGTAGGCAGGGATAAGGTGTTAGGAAAGGTAGTGTTTGAAAACTGTGGCGAGTCAGCTCGGTGAAGGTTTTGGAGATAAAAAGGAGGATGATCGTAGAGGCCAGTGAGTAGTTAGTAAGGACATCTGAGCAGGATTTGGAGTATGGTGTGTTTTGTCCCTGTTTTGTTTTTAGCTATTACTACAGAATGTGGGTAAATGGCTGTAGGTGGTTGGTCAGCATCTTTTGTTTTTATTTTCACTTAAAAAAAAAAAAGACTTATTGGAAAGTGGCTGTGCTACAGCATTCTTCCATCATTTTCTGTTCTAGCTGCTCAGTTTATTTACTCGCGACGTGACAAACCTTCACTTGTTGAGCCTGTAGAAGAATATGATTACGAAGATCTGAAAGAGTCCTCCAATTCTTTTTTGAACCATCAGCTAAGTGGAATTGATCAAGGTATAGTAAAAAGTAGTTTATCCGTGCTTCGTGTTTGAAAATGATTGGTAATTGGTATACCAGAATTTTTCAGTTTTATTGTGATTGTTCATGATAGTGATGGTGGGAAGGAATGGTACAAATATATCTTGTCTCCTCAAGGGAAATTTACATTTTATTAAGTATATTTTATGAGGAATGTATGTTTAACTGTATGGCTGAAACATTGGTTGTGTGGCTATTTAACTGGAATTTTTGACTGAGATCTTTGTTTTATCTCTTCAGGAGAGAAACTTCAGTGATTTGTTTTCTTGTACCAATATTTATTATTTCATAAGCTCTAATAGGGAAAGAGATATATTGTGGATAAAAATATAATCATTATAAATAATTTTTGCCAAGGAAAGAGGAGAGTTGTACATCCTAATATAGTTTCAAATTCCTTTTTTTAGTTTTCAAGATTGAGTGTTCTTCCATGGCACCATTTAAGTACAGCCTTTTAATTATTTTCTGTTCTAGCTCGTCTTTATTCATGCCTTGATCACATGAGAGAGGCACTTGGAGATGCCGTGCCAGATGACATATTGGTCGAAGCAGTTCTGAAGAACAAGTTTGATGTGCAGAAGGCCTTGTCACTGGTTCTGGAGCAAGATAAAATGCAGAATTTGAAGGTCAAGAGTGAGGGAGCAGCATCCACAGGGAAGACTGCGAAAGGTATGCTTTTCCTTGTTCTCCTTTAGTGGTTTTACAGCTAATGTTTTAAAAGAGGCACTGATTTGCTCAGGCTGTTAAGAAATATGGGCGGAACATTTTGCATGTTACAGTAATCCTGATTTTCATCAATTGATTTTCCACTTTGTGAATTTTTAAGCTGAGTGCTTTGTTTTCTTCCCTCTGTTACAGCTTGTTTTTTCATAATTTCCCTTTGTTTTGTAACTAGCAGGATATAGGGGAAATAAAATCAGACAAAAACAAGCCACTTGTTGCTTCTTGTCAGTAGCTTAGAGAGCTTTTTAATTATTGTTGTTTTTCTAACTCTAATGGGTCAGGAGGTGGAAATTAATAGCCAGACGATTAATTACAGAAATCCCTTTATTTTTATAGTATTTATAAATATGTTAGTTTTATTGAAATATCATAAGTATCATACTACTGTTTCATTTCAAAGCCAGATCTTTAATTTTAAATTTATAGAATTTGGGGTTAAGCTTGGAAATTTAATTGGCATAAGAAGGGAACTGAGGTACCTCTGTAATAATTGGTATGGTATCTGTCAGTACGACCATGGTGATTTATTAACTGGGCTGGTATTTCCTGTAACCTGAGGACTAGATTTTTGACCACATCAAAGTCGTATGCAATCTGTTACTATGAAACAAGGATGGGTTTTATTATCTATTTAAATTAAAAAAAATATTTGATGTGGAGGCACTTGTAACTGACCCTATGAAAATGAGTCTTTAATATTTCATCTTTATTAATAGTTTATCCCAGAGATGACAGGATGTTATTTGTTTGCTTGTTTTTAACACATTAAAAATATAGGAGAAGATAAACCTAGTTCTTTTCATTGGTCTTTTAATTGTTTTGAATTTGAGATAACCATGATGATAATTTAAGTACATTAAAACTTCACATTATAAAATTTGTGAAAAGTAGAATATTGACTAACTTGATATTTACATTTGTATATATTAGTGAACAAAGTATGAAGGTCACTGTAGATGGTTAAAGGAAGGTAAAATTCCTTTATTGTTTTTTTTAGAGTGTTCACTTATTAAATAATGATCAAATATTTGATCGCTTTATTCATGCTGTAATCAGAAGAAACATTTAGTAATTAAATGCCTCATTTCATGTTTCCTTTTGGTTGCTGTGACTGTCTTCTGCATATGTCAACCTATTCATCTGAAAATTAATGGCTTTTGTAAGGTAAGGAGTCTTATTATCTTCCTCTCAAGTTTCAGCTGATAATGTTCAAAGCTCTTGTCCTCAATCCGCAAACCATTTGGATTGTAGTAGCAAACCCTCTGATTTTTCTGGCCCACTAGCAAAATATGGATTATATCATAATTCCTCAGTTGTACCAAGTCACTATTTACTCCATAAAAAAAAGAAACCTGACAGACCTAAAAGTGAAAAGAAACTAGAATCATGTAAGTTAACAAAAGAGCTTTCGCTAGCTGACCTCATTGATGATGCGCCAAGAGATTCTTGTAAAAGTCAGCCGTCAGTCAGATTATCATCCACGGATGGTCTGGAAAGTCTGTTTTCAAAGAATCTAGGTGCTGATCTGTTTAGACCTCATGAATCGGAATGTGTTTCCAAAGATGATTCTGCATTCAAAGAAATACCAGATTTAAAGTCCTTAATGATAAAGAGCTCAACGCCTAGTAACTCTTTATGTATTCAGAATAATTCACTTCCTGCTATCCATAACATTCCAGTAGAAAACAACTTAGGAAATTTAAATAGTCCTTTGCTCTTAACTAGCTCATTGGAAAATATAGCTCATGATAATTTAAATACTAGTAAAATGACTGAAGTTGGAAGTGTTTCTTCAGTTGAACAGAGTGCCAAGAATTACATTTTAAAAGATGACAGTCCGCAGTTTGCCGGGTGTGAACGTCCATCCCTAGCTGAACTGTTTCAGGAACACAAAGAAAATAATCCAAGCCAGTGCTTTACTTTATCTGATCTTTGTAACCAGTCATCTGCCAGTTTCACAGATCTCAGTTTGGGATCTTTTCCCTTGTCAAGGCTAGCAGATCGGTATCCATCTTCGACTGGAATATCAGAGTTAACAGGATCTCTGTCGTCTTTGGCATTTTGTAAAGCTTCTCCTACAAGAGACCTTGAGAATTTGTCACTTTCTGATTTGATTGCAGAAACAATTGATGTAGACAGCTCTCAGTTTAAGAAGGATTCCTTTAAGCTCAGTGTATCTGAAATGAGTTCACCTGGAATAGATTCAAATATTGATCTTAGTGTCCTTATAAAAACCCCTGATTTTGTTCCAAAACATGTAGCAGACCAATCAGTTGCTCCAACATCAGGAACTAAAGTTTTAAATTCGAAGTTAGGGAAAAATTTCAATTCTGCTAAGGATAATAAGAGAACCAATAAAGGCTCTTTGACTAGGAACCCACCTTTTTCTCTCTCTTGGACCAAGGCTCTTGCTGCTAGACCTTCAGCTTTTGCTTCTACACTGTGTCTTCGTTACCCATTGAAAAGCTGCAAGCGACGCACCCTTGACCTCTATAAGACTTTTCTTTATAGTAGACAAGTTCAAGACATAAAGGACAAAGAAATAAGTCCTCTTATAGCAATAACACCATTTGACTTCAAATCAGCATCTCCTGATGACATTGTAAAAGCTAATCAGAAGAAAGCTTTCACTAGAGAATAGTAACAGGAGAACTTGATAACTGTTGTAGAGTTTTTGTTTTAATTTAAAATCTTTATAGGATTACTGTATATTATGGGATGAGAGTTGTGGTTTTATATTAAAATTGTCTTAAGTCAGTTGATAACTTTAGTTGATAATGTATTTTTGCACTGAAAAAAACTTTTTTTTTTACTATATTTTCTTTTAGTGATAACTGGCTTTATTTAAGTTGATAGCCTAAAGTGGGTGTATATGTTTACAAAATGCATATGGAAACTTGATATTGTGAAATCAAACCTCAGATATTTTTGTTTGAAGCACTCAACTTTATAAGTTTTTACAATGAGACCTTTCTTTTGTAAAACATTTTTGTGCTTCATTCTTAAATGAAAATGCCACTTGGGATTATTCTAGTTTAGAGATAAAGATTTTTCTTCTGATATGTGGCATAGCATAGGTGAGACATAATTATATTTTAAAATATTAGTGATATCATTCCCATTCATTATTTTTCTGTAGGTGGATAAAATTTTTCTATTAGAAAATTTTAAAATTCCTGACTTTTAAGAATACTGTGGAGGTTGTTGAAATACATTTTTGATGATAATAAAATGAAAATCCTTTAAGGGACCATGTACATATTGAAGTTGGATTAGTACATAAATTATTTTTATACATTTTCGAAACCATTTGTCCTAAATGCACACTTTGAAATAAATATATAGAAAGTGTTTTCAAGTATGGTTGCATGCTGTTTGAACAGATAATTTTATCAGATCTCTTTAGCTTTTTCTTATGTAAGTAATAAAATGTGTTTTCCTCTGATACTGACAGTGTATGTGCTACCGTGACCAAGTTTCAGCAGTGTCAGACCAAATCCGAGCTCTTCTAGGCAGTAGAACAAGTATGTAATTCATCCCTGAAAGCAGTGGTCCTCAACTAGCAATCAGAATCGCTAGGGGAATTTTTTTCAGAACAGATGCCGTGGCTTCAATCCAGACATGGTCAGTTAGTCTCAGAGGGATGACATTTTGGGACTGTGTATTTTTAAACAAGTCCCCAGGTGATTTTGATGTGTTACTTTTACTTGAGAACTATTGCCTTGGGGGAAGGACTCAATAGAACGGAAAGAATTACTAATGCTGAGGATAGCACCTGACCAATGTGAATTTATATTTTATAGTTTCTCGTAATCAGAAATACCAAGGAAAATTGCTAATTAGGAATTATAGTCTTGCATAAGAGGATGCTGATACTGTATCATTAGTATTTCTTGCAGAAAAAAATAGGATCTAAAATGTTAGTTCTTAGTGAAAATAAAATGGCTGGCCTTTTCCTAGTAAAGACCTACTTTCTCTGGCAGCTACTTCAGAGTGCTTTTTATAATTTTTCTTTTTTGTATTTCTTGTTTCAGTTTATTTTCAGAATGACATTCCAATATTTTTAGCTGTGTATGATGTTTTTATATCCACTGTTTTGGTGGGAAATCTTAAGCTAGAATTATGTTTTCCTTATTCTTGACCAAACACTTTTTTTTGTGATGCCTTCAGGTTTTGTTTTTAATTGTGTATTTCAGTGTATATCATACTGATGCTTACGAGATGATATAAATTAGGTTATATTTTATGGTCAGTTTTAAAGTTTAAATTGCCCCAACTGCTGATTTTGTTTTCCTAGTCTTATACCTTGACGAAACATTTTAGTACTTTTGCAAAATTAGTGTATGACTCATCAACTAGATTTATATGTGGGCCCTCTCCAACTTAGAAGTGAATTGTATTCTATGAGTTTGGAACTGACAAAACTCCTGATAGATTAAGTGTTAATGCAAGTGTACCCACTTTGCACGTGAATCCACAAATATTTATGTAACTCATATTAAAGTTGAACAGTGGTACTATTATTTTACCATCTTTTAGAACAGATTTTCAAGTGGAAATGTAATACTTTTAAGCCATTAAAAGTAGATTTTGTAGTGAACTAGATTTCCCTTTGTTGGCTCATTAGGATTGTAACTACCATTTATAAGATTATTTCTTTAGGGACAATCCTATATTGCAGGATGATAGGAAAGGCAACAATTTTTAAATAGGTCTCCCTGCCATTGTCATGGCTCCTGGTCCATCAGGCAAGTACATGACATGTACTTGGCTTTGTTGAGTAAGGAATTGTCAGTCTCTGAGATTCAGAGTGGAGCCGAGAAGACCCTTTGCCCTTTCCACCCTTGGCCTTTGGCCCTTGATAAAGCGACCGGTGCCTGTTTATGGATACACCTCAGTGACGATGATTTGCTCGCACTAAATGCGTACTCTGCACCAACTGCCCGTTTTTGACTGCTGTTTGGTAGCTCAGGTATGCTAAGTGTTTTGATTTATTTTCCAATTCTAATACCAGTTTTGTAGTGCAAAGTCATTTTTATTTGCATTATGATCAAGTGCATTAAAATTTTACTTTAGGAATAGATATAATGTTGTAATTATGTTCTAAATGATACAAAATACAAAAGATATTTAAAATTACTAGTTTTGGTCACGTTTTTTGTCCTTAAATGATCTAATGTTCATGGATGTTTTGTCCTTTTGCATTCTCAAGTCTTTGGTTGGCTCTTTTGGTTATGATTCTTCTTTCCATTAATTGACAAGAACTAGGGTTTCACTTCCTTACAGAACACTTTGCTTAACTTTTCTTTTTTGTTTTACTTTTTTCCTATTTCCAGTTTAATAATCGGCATTCCAACCTCCTTCCCTCCTTTGGCTTTTAATTCTTCTTTCTTGAACTTTCCTTTCATCCTTTTGTCTTCTCATATAAATAGTAATAAATAGCCCAAGTGTGTTGTATTTTGTTTTTAGTGTTCGGTGGGAGGTCATACAACTGATTTTCACATCAGAGATAAAACCAGTATAGTGCTTTTCTTTGTATGTAAAGGGAAGCACTGTTAAGATAAACACAGTTAAGAGAAGATAATGGGTTCGTATGTGATTATTTACCTTTTAAATTGATCCTGGATTTATATGTGGACCACTACAAATAAACAAGTGCACAGTTATACATGGAGGAAGAACTGTGTATCAACAAGTTTTTTTGTCTTGTATTCCTACAAGTATGTATTTGCTTATAGAGTCAGATTTGTAGTAGCCTAAAAATTGTTTTCTATTACTTGTGTGAACAGAGAATGTTGACTAAACAGGGAAGGATTGATAGTAATTTCTTTACTAGTTTTCTTTTAAAATTATATGAGACTCAGTATATGCAATTATACATTGTATTTTTAATTTTTAGGGTGTAAAAGATGTCATTTTGAGTGTATATATACATTTTTGTAAAAGCGACGTTGAAATAAATTACAATTCTGAGGTTCTCCAAAATTAAGTAAGAAAACAACACAGTTTATCTATAGGGATTTTTAGATAAGCTTGAGCCTTCAGGATGCAATTTTAATAATTTATGTAAACAAATTAAAAAAAAAAAAAAGAACTACCTGTATGTAAAGAATTTCCTCTAAGATATTTGCCATTTCAAATTCTTGCTTTCCAAAAGGTAAAATTTCATATGTATTTACTTTTGAGGACTTAACATAGAAATCCTATTAAAGTATAGGTTATAACGAATATGGATATTGTAATTGCAAGGATGGAAGTAGAAGGGGAAAGAACTGACAGAGTGCCCATTTCTGATGTTGACGTGCCTGGTTTATATTATATGACCGAAAGGAAAACATCACATCATTTTAGTTGCAAGAGATATCACAAGGTGAACAAAGCAATGATTGTTAACCTCAGATGGGAGGGGGGTTGTGGGTACTTAAACACATAATTATATTGATTGTAGTGTGGCAGTTACGTCTTTACACTCTCCAAAGCTGACATCTTTGCCCTCCTGATCTAAGCTGCTGCCTCCTCTGTTTCCTATTTTTCTTAGTAGTATCTCTGTCTTCCAGTTGCTTAACCCAGAAACCTAGCTAACATGGTCCTTGATTTCTCTCCCTCATTTACTTACAATCGATTACCGGTCCTATTTTTCCTGCTTTACAAATAAGTAAAAACATCTGTGTATATACAGTTGATTGTCGTTATTTGTGGTAGTTACATTGTATAAAATCACAAATTAGTGAACGCTGAGTGCAGTATGCCAACACTGACTTCTCAAATGCTGAAGCATTGCTCTTACAGGAAATACAGGGTTAGGTTCCTTTCATCTTCTGGTCACAACATTTTTGTCAGTCAGTATGTAACCTTACTTTATGTATCTATTAAAAGACATTTGTTTAAAATGTATTATTTCCATATCATTAATTCATTAACATTGAACTCACAGCCAGTAGCTCTATAACTCAGGCCTGTACAAAGCTTATCCAACACATGGCTTTTATTTATAAGGCACATCACAGCTGCCTTGTACTTAGGGACGCTAGGCAGTGCTTTAGCACTACTCATGGGGACCATTTTAAACAGCAAAGTAGCCAACTAAAATCACAGTGTGAAAAATGTGACACAAAATAGATCATAAAAAGGATACTTGTTTGTGGTGTAAAAGCCAAAACAAGAAGGCAGGGTATCTATCACCTTTTGACCCAGCAGGGAATGTGCATGTTGGGTGACTCAGATTTTTTGCTTCTCTGCATTTGTCTGGGAGTGATTGCAAAAGTGCCATAAATAGTGATTTGGGGGTTACCAATAAACTTTAGTGAATAGGTGAGTTTCTAAATATGGAAACCGTCAATAACGAGGAGGCATTGTACATTTTTTGACCCCACTGTTCTCCATCATTATTGCCAGTTTACCTCTTAAAAGGCCATTAGTTTTGAGCAAAATTACTGAAAAATGAACTGGTTTCTTTACCTCTCATTTTATTTTGCCCAAAACACTTTCTACATTACAACCAGAGTAACTTTTCTAAAATGAAGCTCTAATATTCTGCCCTCTGTATAAACCTTTTAAATTATTTTATAAGACTTCTGTTTTGTGCGCCCTCTCTCTCTTCCCTCCCCCCCCCCCAGAACAAACCTACCTGAGTTTCCTCTGCTTCTGTATACTGCTTTGCCCCTACCACCACCCCCATTTCTCCTGGCTGATCATCCTTCATGTTGTAGTTTATATATCACTTCACTCCCAGTCCCGGGGAGGGGAACCTTCGTAGGCACCCTAGTTCATTGCATTCCTTTTATTACCTCTCCATGTAAAATTATACCCCTCTGTACATATAGTCCCTTTCCCTTGTGGTCCTGTTGAATTGTCCCTCACAGCACTTAAATCATCTGACATTGTGTGTGCATACACAGTTATTTTTATTACCTGTCTCCCTACTGCTCCCCATGGCCCCCACGCAGCTTCTATGGGGGCAGGTATTTTATGTGTTCACTGATGTCTCTTCAGCTTAGAGTATGTCTGGCACATAAATGTAGACAAGGGTTTAAAGTAGAAAGTGAGTCTCACTCCCACAGTCTTGTTCCCTACAGGAAGCTGTAAATAAATCTGTAAACAAATCGTTTCTTTTGTATTATTCTTCTAGAAACTTTACTTGCATATCACTATGTGAACCTGCATGTATATATTTAGACAAATGGGAAGATGCTGTAACACTTCTATGTCTGTACCAGTTGTCAAAGCCTTTTGCAGACTTTACTGTTTATACAGAGATCAATCTCATTCTTTTCAGAAGCTGTGTAGGATTTCTTAATGTGGTGGTACATTAAATAGCCCTTGTTGATAAACATTTTAAGTGTTTTCAGTTGCTATCACTAATGACCCCAAAATGAACACCCTACATTTTTAGAAGTTGAATTTCTGGGCCAAAAAATATATACTTTAGATTTTTGATAGATGCTGCCTAATTATCTTTAACAGAGATTGTACTAATTTCCTTTCTCACAGGTTTCTGAGTATTTCTGTGCAGATTCTCACAGATATGGTTATTACTCTTTCTGGTATTACACCAACCTGATCATTAGAAAATATTTTTTTCATTTATTTATATGTTTTTAATAGAGTGAGGCTAACTGCTTTATCGTATATTTAAATCTGTTTGTATTTCTTTTTCTTGGAACTGTCTACTTTTAATCTTTACCCATTTTTCTGCTCGTTGTCTTTCATAATGACTTTTTGTGTGTGTATATATACAATGTATGTATTGTATATATATGTGTACATGTACTTAAAAGTAAAAAAAAAAAAACATTAGTCCTTTGTTGTATGCCTGGAAAATACTGTTTTCCGATTACCAGCTTGTTTTTATAAGATAGAATTTTGATTTTCGTGTATTGAAATGCGTCAATCTTTTCTCTTAAAGGTTTTTGTTTGAAAGTTCTGTTCCAGCAAAAGATAATTTTTTAAAAAATCATTCGTTTTTTCTAATACATTTGACAGATTTTCTTTTCTGTTCTCTTCTTTTCTTTTTCTTTTCTAATACCTTTTACTCTTTGATCTAGCTGCCATTACGGAGGAAACTAGGAATGCAGTTTATTCACCAGCATCTTTTGTCTTTCCAGCAGTTGGATTTGTCACAGTACCTTTTGTTTAATTACATGTCCCTTTTCTCTTTTAACCTGATTTGAACCTGCCGTCTTTGACATACACTAAATTCTTTCCTATCTCTCTATATTTTGGGACTCTGTGCTCTTCCATTTCTTTGTCTTGTTTTATGCCAGTACCAGATCGTTAGTTACCGTGGTAATTCTTACACAATTTTGATTTGGTTTTAATGTTTGTAGGCTGTCTTGTTTCTTCTTTCCTTTTTCGTAGTTTTCCTGAGTTATCTCTCTTGGTTTTTTTTTTTTTCCACATGAGCTTTAGAAACAAGCTGGTCAAATTATCTGGGGGAAAAAATCCAGTTCTAATTTTTATTGAGATATTTAATGTTTTCAAAAATGTTTGGAGAAAATATATTGTCTTTATCAAAGGCAAAAGGCTTTAGACATTACATTATTAAACATGAAACATTACAATTTTAATAGATTTTCTAGTAGACATAATATGGAACAATCCTAGTTGATCATGGTAGTTTATTCTTTTAATATGATGGATTTTATTTGCTAATATTCTGTTGATGGCTATTCCATCTATTCGCAAATTTAATTTACACTTGTGTATATGTGTGTGTTCTTTCAGGTTTTGATTTCTCTTTGTGATGCGTTTTTTTTTTTAATTTTTTAAATGTTTATTTTTGAGAGAGAGCAAGGATGAGCAGGGGAGGGCAGAGAGAGGGGAAACAGGATCCAAAGTGGGTTCGGCAGAGCCTGATGTTGGGCTCAAACTCAAAAGTGGAGATCATGACTTGAGCCTAAGTCAGTCCCTTAACCAACTGAGCCACCCAGGCGTCCCTCTTTGTGATGCTTTTATAGAGAAGAGTTTTTCTTTACCCTTAAGTAATTTAAAGAGCATTGAAATTATTTGTGTCATCAAAGGATTTATCTTTTTCAATAGAGAAATGTTCTAGAGTCAGTTTGAATGTTTTATTTTTCTTAGAAAACCATCCATTTCATTCAGGTGTATTTGTTTAGCATTATAGCAAACATTGTCATTATTTTTTTAGATTCTTTTATATTTAGTTAAATCTCCATTCTTATTTATTTATTTTTTTTTTAGTTTTATTTAAGTAATCTCTATGCCCTACATGGGGCTGGAACTTATGACCCCAAGATCAAGAGTTGATGCTCTTCCGACTGAACCAGCCAGGTGCCCCAATATCCATTTTTATTTTTTTATTAAAAAAATTTTTTTTAATGTTTATTTTTGAGAGAGAGAGAGAGAGAGAGAGAGAGAGCACTAGTGGGGGAAGGGTAGAGAGGGAAACAGAGGATCTGAAACGGGCTCCACTTGGACAGCGGTGAGCCCAGTATAGGCCTCGAACTCACGAACTGTGAGATCAGGACCTGAGCCAAAGTCAGAGGCTCAACTGGTTGAGTCACCCAGGTGCCCCTCCATTTTTATTTTGTTTTCTCCCCTCTACTTTCTTCTTCCCCTCTGCCAGCTTTGTTTTCTCTTGATTTTATTACTTTTAATTTGTTTCATTCTCCAAAGATTGGCTCTTGGATTAATAATTAGTTCTACTGGTATATTTTTTTCATTAGTTTGTGAGTAATCTGTTTATTATCTAATCTGTTTTCCATTTTTTTCTCTGCCTTTCTGAGTGGAACATTTAATTTAACTTAAATGCATTTTCAATTCTTTATTATAGAAGTTAATTTTAATTTATGAGATTGCAAACACAGAAAAATTAAGAAAATAATATAACAGATACTCATGGACCCACCATTTAGTTGCAGATCTGTCTCTCTGTTGTGAGAAATAAATTGTTAGATTGGAGTCCTAGCTCCACCTTTTCCTTATTTCTCCCCACTGCTTTGTAGTTGATACGCATTGTTTACATTCTGTCTTATTTACCTAAGTCTCTGTAGTTCTATTTTTCCTGTGGATACTATATTTGCTCATGAGTTCTTTTAGAATCATTGTTATTTTCTGGGTTCCTTTAGAGTTACTGTTATTTTCTGGATAATTCACAATTTTTATTTTGATTTCCTTTTTAAGCCAAGAATCTGAAAGTCTTAAAATTTCCAGGTTATTGTGGGAGTTTCGTTATTTTGTTAAGATTACTGATTTCACTGTACTGTTAGAGAATGTGGTCTGTGCCCTTAGAAGTTTACTGAGGTTTTTTTTTTGAGGCCCAGTGTAGTTTTAGAATGGTTTCATAGGCACTTGCCAAGAATATGAATTCTGTCTGAGGAATACAAAATATGATACATTTCTGTCAGTTACTTTTTAAATTGTTAGAGGGTTCAGTGGGCTGACTTAAAATCTGTTTCCTTAATTGTAGGCTGAGAGAGAGGTAAGTTAAAATATAATACCCTTCCATTTTATTTCATCTTATTACTTACAGATTTTACCTTATGCCTTTTGATATGTAAAGATACATGATCTTTCTGTGGATTTGAAGTTTTCATTAATGTAAAGTTCCTTTCTGATTTGTTTTATGCTTTTTGACTTAAATTCAATTTGTTTAATGTCATGATTGCTTTCCCTAAGTTGGACTTGTTCATCCTTTTACTTTCAATGTTTTGAGTCACTTTGGTTATTTGTGCCTCCTGTAGATATAATTGCGTTTGTCAGAGTCAAAGGATAGGCTAGGTATAATACCTTCTGTGATACATGGTCTGTATTTTGACTTGGTGTGTACTGTTTGGTAACTTGGAGATTTGTACTATCTTTGTAACATAGTAACATACTTTAATTTGCTAGCACTAAGAAATACGTTGATCTCTCATTATGGAAGATGAAGAAATTAATTTATGCTTCATCCCCTCCCTATTTCTCATAATTTTTGTTGATATTTTAAGTTCTTAGTTAAAATATTTACCTTTATAACTTTTATGTTTACATTTCTATTAACTGAACTATTAACTTTAAACAGTTAATTTAATGAGTCCTGGATTTAAAAGTTGAGCTCGTCAAAGTTACAGTTTCTTATACTTGCCCCCTCTCTCTTTTTGTCCTGTATTTTTAGTCGTATTATTTATTGCCAAGATGTATAGCATTTTTATTTTATTCTGTACTCAAAGCTTCCTTACTTTCAAAACAACCATAGTTCATTTTAAAATAGCATTTTCATGATTAGGCTTCTATTTGTCTCATTTGACTGTGACATCTGGTTTGACCGCTCACCATCCCCTCCTTGCAAAATATACATGTGTGAAATATTTCCCAAGTTGTTGAATATTTGAAAGGGATTCTGTGGGCCTGTATTTGCATGACCAGTTGACAGATCATGGTTTTAGGTCCCTCTTGCTTTTGTGGAGGGCTTTGCAGATACTGGTGTGCTGCTCTCTATTATTGTATGTTGCTAGCTAGTCTGATTATGCTGCTTTTAATGTGGCTTTTATTTCTCTAGTGTTACTCCCCGGCCCGCATTTCTCTGGAGTTCTGCTGGCTTACTTTCCAACTTTTTCTCCTGGTGTTCTTATCATTTTCTCTTTTGTCCTTAGTTCTCTTTCTACCCTCCCCCCACCCGCCCCATGTATGTGTTTTGGGAGAAAAATAGGGTAGAAAGTGTATAATTTTTCCTTAGAGCATTTGATCCTATTAAACACCCTCTTTTCAGCTGTAAAACTAGACTGATTTGAGAGGCTTGTCAGTAAGGCAGACTGTAGCAAAGGTTTAAATGCTTAGGTATAATGATTCCACTATCCATATCAGCCTGACTTGATCATGACATAACACTGAACAGTGTAGAGAGAAATTTCTTCTATTTCTCATTTAGAGAATTTTTCAGTGTTTTTGTACTTTTGGAATTTTGGACTGAGAACTTAATACCTATGTGAAAATTAGCCTTTCATTATGGCATAATTAACTAGAACTCTGATGTCTAAAATAATGCATTAAATGTCAATGTGTCTCCTTAATTTAGATAACATTTTAGCTCATTTTGTTAGCATATGCAAAATGGAAAATCAATAGCAAATACAAATAATCTTTGAACAGGTTATTGTGTACTTTTGTTATGCATTCATGAGCGGACTGCTAAAAGAACATATATTTAGGGAGTAAAATCTTGGGACAATCTTGTAGTTTTCTGATGGTGTTTTCCTTGCCACTTAAACCTACCAAAGGAGAAGATACTCCCCAAACTGAGTAATACAGACTCTTTTTTTTAAACAAAAACATCCAGAAATTGAAATACATGTAGTATTGTTTGAAAGGAAAGTTCTTGGCAGAAAAAGTCTTACTATTTATGTTTATAATTGTATAGTCAACCTAACTTGGAAGAAAGTAATTTCCCACACAGTGAATATTATTGTGTGAGGTGAGGTTTAATTCTTGATTGCTTTCGAGGCTTTTTCTAACATTGGGTTTATTTTGATTCTTGAAAAATAGTTGACCTAAAAAAAAGTAAGTATTAAGAAAAATAGTTGGTCTGCAAATCTGGAAAAGGAATCTTATGTAATCTAAATTTAACATTTTTTATAGTTCTTGAAATTGATACTGCTATCACCTTACAAGTAAAGTAGCCAATAATTATTTAATCAGATCATTAAAAGAACTTATTGTTTAGGGGGACCTGGGTGGCTCAGTCAGTTAAGTGTCCGACTTTGGCTCAGGTCATGATCTCACAGCGCATGGGTTCAAGCTCCACATCAGACTCTGTGCTGACAACCCAGAACCTGGAACTTGCTTCAGATTCTGTGTCTTCCTCTCTTTCTTCCCCTTACCCACTTGTGCTCTGTGTTTCTCTCTCAAAAATAAACATTGGAAACAAAAAAAAGAACTGATTGTTTAAAAGTTTTGGAGACTTTGGAGAAATATATTTTAATAGTATACTTTACAGTTGAGCTATTTTTGATAAGGTTTGTCTTAATATTGGCTTCCTCATACTGTTTAGAAATCTATTTTCCTTTCCCTTTGAATTTCATCTTGTTTTCCCTTCATTTAGAAAATAAACTGTAATTGTACATAGTGAGGATATAGTTATTTTCTGTATCTTATTTTCTTAATAAGTCAATTAAGCAATCTCATATATATAGTATATCTGTATTCTATTTGAATGTCTGAAATATTATAAGTATGCACATAATGATTTTCATATTCTTGAGTCTTAATGGTAGGTTGTTCATTAGAGAAGGTGTAGGGAATTGAAAAAAAGATAAAATTGTAAGAGTTGTAAATGCTTGCAACAAGATCATTTCTATTTCTTTATTGTGTTTTGTTTGTCTCTTAAACATCGCCCAACGAAATGGAAAAGCAAATGACATGAGAGTTTTAGGAGGAGATGCCACCCTTCTTTCTTCTCAGGTAGAGCATGTTGTGAGATTTTAACATGTCCTGGAAATAAATCCCAGTATTAATTTGAAAAGTCTATATTACAGTGAAAAATTGTTAATATGAGGACACTTCTAAACACTTCTAAACATGAACTTTTAGTAAAGTGCTTAAAATATATTTCATTTTACTTTAATCCTTTTTTGTAAGGAGTTTAAAGTCAGCATATTTAATATTTTTGATGTCCCCTGTAAAATACCTTTCTCTTTGAAAAATTTTTTTCACTAATTTATCACTGAGTAATTTTATTCAAGCAATTAGAAGTATTTTATACTTGTACAGAAAACTTCAGAGTTCATTGACTTTCTGCTTTAAAATTATGTGGGCTTTTGAAAGGAAGTGGTTTATTTCACTGAAAAAACTCATCTGGTTCAGAACGTTCTCAGATGGGTCTTAAGATTCTCTTTGTATGTACACCTACACTGGAAAAACTTAAACACTAATTGCTTAATTTAAAAATAATTTGCTTTAACCTCTCAAAACAGCTTATCTTTTTCTTGCTAGAGCCAGTACCATATAAGAAGTGCATGAATGCTAAATACAAAGTTTTCTTTTAGGCCTAATTACTTTTTTTTTTTAACCATAGAAATTATAATCTGATTATAGCTATATACTTTCATGTTTCATTCCAAGGCAATTATAAGTTCTTTTGGTATATTTTGAGTGCTTTGTGTACATACTAAGCATTGTTAAGTAGTTCAACAAGGGATAGAGTGGAAGCAAACGACAGCATTCATTTTAGTTATTTCATACTCACTTTTTATCAGAAAAACATGTGGTAGCCATTGGAGACCTAGATTGAGGTCACAGACTTTCCTGTAGAGCTTTATAGTAGCCCCTGAGGGCTACATATGATTTACTGGAAACACCATATGTAGCCAGGTGCTTTCCCTCTGAACATGTTACCTGTTTCTTTTTCTTGGCTGTATGTAGTGTTCTGTCTGGGAGCTGCTACCTCTCAAGAAACGATAGGGAATAGAATATATTGAAATGTAAACTGTGTTTCAGGCTTTGTATGTATTGTATTTAGTCGTTCGGAGAATCTGTGAGTTAGGTGGAAGAAGCTGAGGCTTATATTAAATAAATAAATTGACTTCTTTCACATGGGTGTTAAGAGGTAAATTGTAACTCAAATGTGGAGTTTTTTTGAACTCCAGTGCCCTTTTCATTGTTACATAGTACTTGCAGCAAACTTTTATATTGTAAAATTGAACCTTGTTTGGTATTTGTTGATAAATATCTTAAGGATAAAATTAAATCCCTTGCCAGGGAAACCAGTTTTATCATTAGTGAGGTATTCAAAAATTACTTTCAAGGGGCGCCTGGGTGGCGCAGTCGGTTAAGCGTCCGACTTCAGCCAGGTCACGATCTCGCGGTCCGTGAGTTCGAGCCCCGCGTCGGGCTCTGGGCTGATGGCTCAGAGCCTGGAGCCTGTTTCCGATTCTGTGTCTCCCTCTCTCTCTGCCCCTCCCCCATTCATACTCTGTCTCTCTCTGTCCCAAAAATAAATAAACGTTGAAAAAAAAAATTACTTTCAAGCATTTTTTTTTTTTGATAGTATTAATTTGGTAAGAGACTTGGCCTTCATGTATAGAGAATTGGTATCAATTTCCAAGTCCTTGCAAATGAGCAATCCTAAGAAATGAAGTCCTTTTCTAGTTTATTTAATTTAGAACTACTTTGTGGTCTTCCATTTCTTGAGCAACAGTTCGGTTTGGTTTTAAGTCTTGAAAAATTTAATTTTTTTTTTTAATAATTGATAACTTGGTACCATTTTAAGGCAAAAGCTTAAATAAATAATAGTGTTTATTGAGTAAAACTAGAAAATTCAAATGAACCAATGGAAGAAAAAACATGTACCTTAATCCTATTATTCAGAATTTAGAACTATAGCATTTTGATGCATTTAAGCAATAATAGTAGACAATATTAATGAACACTTATGTGCCAGATATTGTACTAAACATTGTCTTTAATCTCTGTTATCTCCTTTAATATTCAATAATCATAAAGAAGAGGGATTATTTTTATCCTAGTTTTACAGTTGAAGGATCTGAAGCTCAAAAATGGCTAAACTTCTTGTCCTAGGTCACAAAACTAGTACATGGTGAAACCAGCATACAGAATAAGATGCCTCTAATACCAATGTCCTTCTTCTTATACATTGTGTACCTATTTCTATATATATGGAGAATATTAGTTTTTTTTTTAAATGGGACCACACATCACTTTTTAAGTCTGTTGTAATTTTGTCATGTACTACGTACTTTAAAAGTTTCTTAAAAATTTGTTTAATTTTATTCGTAATTGTGGTAAAATACATATAACATGAAGTTGACCATATTGACCACTGTTTATATGCACTCCATGTTTATTCACAATAACCAAGATATGGAACCATTATTCACAGTAATCAAGGTACGGAAGCAACTGTATTAACCATTTTTTAAGTGTATAGTTCAGTAATGTTAAGTATATTCACAGTGTTTTGCAGCCGATCTCCAGAACTTTTTATCTTGCAAAACTGAAACTCTATACTCATAACACCTCTCCATTTTCCCCTGCCTCTGCCCTAACAGCTGTCCGTAGACCTTTATTGTATGCCAACAGTTATTAACATAATATTGTTATTTAATCAGACACTTTGCAAACTTAAGTTTTTTAGTTGATTATTCCAGAAAATGCTACAGTAAATATTTTGTACATTTGTGTGTTTTTTCAATTATTTGATAAAAGATATTTATAGAGTAGTATTGGGTAGAGTAGCTGGTTAAAAAGGTATGGGCATTTTTAATGCAATTTTAAAGCAATTGGATGGATTGTGCTAATTTACTCTTACATTTAGTTGTTATTCATAATAGCATTTGTAACATTTTATAAAGGATAATTATATTTCAGTGATGGATTTTATATTTGTATTGAAGTTTTCATTCATTAATAGAGTGGATAAGCATCAAAGGTGGTGACTTTTTTATGTCATTTTTGGGTTGCTTGTTGAGGTGACAGTCACCTACGTATTCCTGAAAATTGTATCTGTGTGCTGCACTGTGTGTGCTGTTACAGAGGTTGGTATTGTCTAAAATACCAGTTACTCATGAGAAAATGGTAGCTAACTTAGAAGTTTCTATAAAGAAGTAAAATAACGTATGTGATGCTGTTGGCACAGTGTCTGGCATGTAGAAAGTGCTCAACAAGTGATAACTGAACTTAGTTCAAAGAAATAAAGTGCTCTTTTACTACCAACTAAGGAACAGGTGCAGTTAAAACATGATTATATTAAAGTGTAATGCATTAGGGTGCTTATTAAATGACTCCTGACTTTCTGAGGCCTTTTTTAGTCATTCATGATGTTTTCTTGTAAGCCCCACGTGGCTCTTCTCCCCACTTAGCCATTTTTAGATTCGATTCTTCCATATATTTATTTATTTTCACATAATATATAAAAATAGACACTCATACAGGGGTTTTTCATTAATGTTTTATTAAAAAATACTATAATTTCATATTCTTATAATCCATTGTCAACTAGAATATTTTCAACTTACTCAACTTTTGGTGATTATGTAATATTCCATGATAATGTTATACTACAATTTATTAAAAATTTACCATATTAAAGGACATACATTTTATTTCCAATTTTTGCTTTTATGAACAGCACTGCTTGTAGAACATCTGTGTATATATATCCTTACAATCTAGGGCTTTTGATTTATGAGATTGATCTCCTATAATGGGATTACTGTGTTGAAAGGCGTATTGTTTGCTTTAAATAGATACGGCCAGTGCTTTATGAAAGTTATGGTTCATCCCTTCTCCAGCAGTAGGTATTATTACTTTTCTTGATTTTGGACAGTCTGGCAAGTGAGAAACTAATGTGTCATTGCTACTTTAACTTGCATTTTTTGTGATCATTAATGAAATCGAGTATGTTCATATATTCATTTGTTATTTGAACTTGTTCTGTGGATTGCTAATTGTATCCTTTGCCCATTTTTAATTAGGCTGTCTTTTCCTTATTAATTTGAAGTCTTTATATTATTGATACCAATTAAAAGTGTTTATTGAAGTATAGTGGACATACAGTGTATTAGCTTCAAGTGTCCAGTATAATGACCGACAATGCTATACATTACTCAGTACTCACCGTGATAAGTGTCATCAGCATCTGTCACCATGTGATATTAGTAACTTTATTCCCTGTATTGTGCTTTTCGTCTCTATGACTTGTTTATTTTATAACTGGAAGTTTGCACCTCTTCATCCTCTTCACCTGTTTCACTTATCCACCACCCACCTTCCCTATGGCAGCCTTTGTATTTAAGAGTCTTTTTTTGTTTGTTCATTTGTTTTTTAGATTCCACACGTAAGTGAAAACATGTCTTTTCCCTACTTCGTTCACTTAGCATAACATTCTCTAGGTCTATCCATATTGTTGCAAATAGCAAGATTTCATTCTTTTATTATGGTTGAGTATTATTCTGTTTGTGTGTATATTTGTGTGTATGTCACATCTTCTTTATCCATTCATCTATTGATGGATACTTGCGTTGTTTCCATGTCTTGGCTGTTGTAAATAATGGTGCAGTAAGCATCATTTTGCATAAATCTTTTCAAGTTGATGTTTTTGTTTTCTTTGAGTAAATACCTGGTAGTGGAATTACTGTCTCATGTGGTATTTCTATTTTTAATTTTTTGAGGAGCCTCCATACTGTTTTCCACAGTGGTTGCACCAGTTTCCATTCCCAAATACTGTGCACGAGGGTTCCCTTTTCTCCACATCCTCACCAACTCGTTATATCTTGTCTTTTTGATATTAGCCCTTTTGACAGGTGTGAAGTGATGCCTCATTGTGGTTTTGATTTGCATTTCCCTGATGATCAGTGATGTTGAGCATCTTTACATGTGTCTGTTGGCAATTTGCATGTATTCTTTGGGAAAATGTCAATCAGGTCCTCTGTGTTTTTAATCAGATTTTTTTTTTTTGGTGTTATGGGTTCTTCATATATTTTGGACATTAACTCCTTATCGGATATATAGTTTGTAAATATCTTCTCCCACTCAGTAGATTGCTTTTTGTTGATGGTTTCCTTCACTATTACTTTGGTGTAGTCCCAATAGTTTGTTTTTGTTTACCTTGTCTGAGGAGTCATATCTATAAATATGTTGCTAAGGCCAGTGTTTAAGAGAGAATTTTTTTAGTTCTACGCATTGTAAATAGTTTGCCTAGTCTTTTTCTTTATGATCTCTTTTTCTATAGAAAAATTTAAAATTTTTCACTCTGTCTTTAATTTACTGGGTTCGAGTCTTGGAGTAAAAAACAAAACAAAACAACTCAACCTCTAGGTTATACATATTCTAAATTTTCTTTTGAGAGAATTATATGAATTTTTTTATGTTTGACTTTTTTAATGTCTGGCTTTTTTAATGTCTGACTTTTAATTCTTCTAAAATTTACTTTAGTGTGTAAAGAAGGGTAAAACTTTACTTTCTTAAAAAATTTCAACGCATGGGCTTGTATGTATCATATCAGTATGTATCAGTAGTGTGTGGGATCAGAGGGGTGGTAGCTCTCAAATTAGATCAGTGTTTTGCAAACTAGCTCTGTCATTTGTTACCTGCATGGCCTTGCTAAAGTGACTGGATTTGAGACTTCTTTTCTTCTTTAAAATGGCAATAATGCTATCTACTTCAAAGTGTATTCTGATTTACTTAACCCAGCTTTTATGCTATAGTAGTCTCTTAAAACCGTGTTGGTTTCCCTTATTTTCTTCCTTTTACTGATTGCTTTAAAGTTCATTACATTTGTTATTAGGGAGTTATTTCTGGATATGGATAGTGTTCAGTATTACCAGGTCTTTTTAAATCATTTAGGAATGACTCTTGGTCCCACATGTGAATTCAAGATGATATGTGCAGATAGTATATGACATTTTGTATGTCCTTTTAAAACTTAATTTTATTTATTTATTTTTTAGGATTATTCAATACAGTAGCCTCTTTCTGTCTTTAAGGCCATGTTCTTGAAGATCCCAAAGATAGAATTAAGGAAGGAAATTGGGGACTAGATGGAAATATGGATTAGGTTGACCTATGTAGGCCTGTGTCTGTGTGCATATGTGTGTATTTTGCAGTCACTAAAATAAAAGTGTAAATGACAGCTAGATAATGAGAATCTTAATGAAACTTAATGCCTTTTAAATTATTAATACAGTTTAATTTTTATTTATCTCTTTTAAAGTTGGAACTCCTTGAAGTTTTCAACAAGGTTCTTGTAAACTTTTTTTCTTACTTCAGCTCATGTGCATGCTATGAGCCTTTTCCTCTATGCCTGTTCTCTATCCAAATGTTTAGCATTTCTCTGATTTTATGATTAGAAGTAGATTCTCACTGCTAGTGCCTACAGTAATTTGGAGAAGAGCACGGTTACTTGTGTAAATTGCTTGGATTTATATTCCAGTTGAACCACCTGTTAGCTGTGTGCCTTTAGCAAATTACTCAACATTGTGTGTCACAAATTCCTTATTCACAAAATTAAGATAATAATAGTTCTTATTTTTTAGGGTACCTATAATGTTAAATGAAGTTATATGTTAAGCCATTATGGCATTTCATGGCACATAGTAGGAACTCATTAAATTTAGGTTATCCTGCGTTGTTGAGGAGGTGTTTCTCAAATACGCATTCATGCCTAAACAAGACATGAAGTATTAACAAAATTTGTTAGGATGTTTCCAAGGGTGGATAATCCCAAGGATAGGAATATAGACGAGATTTCTTCAGGGAGGGTTTAGAATAAATGAAACAGAAATCTAGGGAAGAATGGTAAGGGACACCAATGTAGTTTTTGAAGGGTTTGATATATATAATTTTATTCTATAAAGTAAGAAGGTTTTGTTCCATTTCTGGTCTAACGAAATTTTTATCCCAGCAATATTAACAAAATGTAAATGGATTTTTCTTAAGGAACATTATTAGTAATGTAGTTTGCTCTTGTTCCTTAACTCTTGAAATAGCAAGAATGTTTAATTGCTATAGAATAAGTTATAATACCATAATTTAAATTCATTACATACATTAGGTTATAAATTTTGTGGATACTGCTTGAAGGTATATAATGTAATATACAGGTTGAAATCTGTTCATCTGAAGTTTTTCAATTTTTAAAGATTTCTGGCTCAATAATGTTTATAAAAATTGAAATCTGATTCCAATGAAAACTTTTTTCTTCTGTGTCATAGCAAGTGGTGGTGCATGGTGGATTTGATGAGGCAAATTATGCTATATAAAGGATGTTTTAAAGTGAAAAAATAATTCATACTGAATAAATCACAGTCAGTACAGCTGTAATATTGAAGGAAGTGGTTTATTCTCTGTAACCTAGCTGATGTACTTTTTGAATGTACATCTGGTAACTAGAATTTAAAGATGTAGTCAGATTCACTGAAATGGTTTCATATTTGAAGTAGTTGTTTTTCATTGAAAATTTAACACTGGTTTCTTTGAAATTATGAAAATCTTATTTTTGTGTGTGAATACCTATATGTACTGGGCATATTTTGAAACATTTTTACGAACAGTGATGATTGATAGCAAAAAGTATACTTACCTGGAACTCCCCTCTACCCCCCCTTTCTTTCTAAATAACCTTAAACGTTTCTTAAACTTAAGGTGTTTTGATCCAAATTACTTTAAATTGTAAATTTTTCTTACATTAAGAGTCTGTTGTGAATTTAGTTTGAAGGTTTTTATTTTAACCTTATAAATATTTTCTCCTTTTCTCTAAAATCACCTATTAACCTATTATCTTCAGTATCAAACTAGTAATATTCTTGATGTAGAAGAAGGGGAAAATATTAATGATTATCTTACCCAAAGACAACAGTTTTGTTTTTTGCCATATTTTTTCAACTTTTTTCCTATGCATATTTATTCTTTATCTCAAGATTTTTTAATACAATTATTATACATACAATTTTGTATCCTATATTTTTCTTCTTTATATTTTATACTTGTCTGTACACACATTTTTAAATGTAGAATCAATTTTTACACCCCAGTTTGTTTCAGAGAATACTTTAAAAACCTAGATTAAAGATGGTGAAAAGCATTTTAATTTAAAACAAAACTAGTGTTCTATATTAGTGTTTTTACATCTTTATAGGTATTATTCAAATTTGAAATTACTTAATGCCATTAAGTAAACAAACCCATATTTTTGAACATCCCCCTTGTAATATTTCTCATGTTTAGCTATGAATTTTATATAGGCAAAACCAAGTACACCTTAGTTATTTTTAACTGGATTTAAGAGTATTATTTCCTGCATAACAGTTTTCACTAACTAGTACCCTATTTGATGTGGATGATAGTATTAACATGTTAAAAAAATATTGTATAGTTGATGTTATTTAGAAATTAATGGTATATATGTGGGGAAGAGATTCTCACTGAATAGGCTAACTGGTTATTTTTAAAAATAGGATTATGAGGGCAGGAACCTTAAAAGGTCATCTGAACTAATTTCCTGACTTGAGGCAGATCTTCAAACATCTTTTTAGTTATGAACCTGAAACCAGTCAACAAGAGGTAGGTTATAATTTGCAAAGAATGTTAATCTGGGTGGTCAAATTGTTTAACTTAGATGAACTTCACTCTTTCATTTATAAAAATATTTTTATACCAGATACGTCATTAAAAAAATTTTTTTTAATGTTTATTTATTTTTGATAGAGAAGGAGAGCAGAGAGAGAGAGGGAGACACAGAATCCGAAGCAGGCTCCAGGCTTCGAGCTGTCAGCACAGAGCCCAGCACAGGGTTCAAACTCATGAACCCTGAGATCATGACTTGAGCTGAAGTCGGACGCTTAACCGACTGAGCCACCCAGGCGCCCCTATATCAGATATGTTATTTTGAGTTATTTTTCTGTCTCAGGACATCTGAAAGATAATAATACTTTGTCAGCATCAGTATCTTCCACTGACAAGGATTTTCAAAGGAAGAGAGGCAGAGATGGCCTTGTTTTTTTCATCTACCTCTTCTCCCAAGCTGAGAATCACTGGCTTTTTTCCATATATAAAATTATATAATCTTTTAAAATATTTGAGTGCCTAGTGTGTACCAGGCACTGGACTGGATGTTTTGGAAAACAAAAAATACCCTTCTGGAGCTTGTAGGTTGGATGGAGAGGTAAGGCACATACTTTATATTGAAATTTTACATTATAGTCAGAAAACAATATATGTTTTATGAATATACAATAAAGGTTTTTGACTTCCAAGTCATATCATTTTGGTCTGGAGTTATCATTGTTAAGAATTTGGGAGTATCATTTATGACCTAAAATTGATAGCCTAATGCTATGATGCATGCCTTAGAGTCTAAATGTCACTTTCCCCTCCTAAAATCAGCATGAGCAGAAGGTTAAGGAGTTAGTATTTATGTGTTTGTTATTAGGGGAACTTAGCCTACCCATCCAATTTCCCATTGGAAATTAAAAGTGTGTCAAACAGAAACTTCTTTGGTAAGCAGAGACTGATGTAACTACTAGGCTCTAACCAAATAGATTCTTTGGAGATTTTGAAATGCAAATATTAGAAGAAATCATAATTATTGATTTTAACTTTAACTGTGACCAGAAGTATCCAAATAGGTACTAATGATTAGCCTCACTAAAATCACAAAATCACGATCTTGACAAAGCATTAACATTTTATAGAGACACTTGATTGAGCAGTTTTCATATACATTTAACTTCAAAGTAAACCTGGTTCAGTAATCTTGAGGAAATCAACCCCATAAAGTCTGGAGGAGGTGCAGCCGGAAACAAAGTGGAAAGGGGAGTGTGCCTTGGAAGCAGCCTGGACAAAAGAAGCAAAGTTCCCATTAATTAAGCATGTGATCTTTAGAAATCTGCTTGAAATTTTCATCTGTAAAATGAAGGACTGGACCAAGTGACTTCTAAAAATACAGCCCACAAAATTGCATGATTCCATGACTCTAAATTCCTTGTGAGAACTCTACAAGGAATGTGAATGCTTATTTTCTGCCTGTCTCTTTATTAATCTGAGTTCCTCCATTGCCTGCCCTCTCAGCCTTCATTTTCGGTAAGCTACCTCATCCATTCCCAGGTCTTAAGTTCATGTGTTTTAATGATGCTGTCATTTCTTTTCCTCTGCACACATGATTATCCAGATTTCTCTTTGCCTTGAAAGAATCTCAGACCCAATATGTTCTGTGTTCATATCTAATTTAGAGTCCTAGGGATTAAGATCTCTGTTTTCTCCCTCTGTAACATTTAATTCATCATCATGATGTAAGAGTGTATTTTCATCTCCTGCCTGTTTCCTCTTATTCCCTGTGCTACGGTTCTTGCTCATCTGTAGTCATAGCACTGTCTCCTGCAAAATTCTCTCTTAATTTCCTTGCCTGTATTTTCTTTCAGTCTTGTCTGTCTTTATGTCTGTGTCTGAAAACAGAGACTATTATTCATCTTTGTGTCCCCAGTGCCAAGAACATGTTATAATTTAACTTGCAAAACTCTACAGACCCAAGATTGTATCTAAACAGTGGTAAAAAAAAAAAAAAAAAAAAAAAATTGGTGGCAGTCCTCGTCTATGTACTGCTGTAATTGTGCACTTGATGAAAGGACCCATACAAAGAAGCAAGACCCTGACTAGCAGATTTCTCTTAGTTCTCTGGAATGTGTTTTCTATTTGGTAATGACTTAACCATCTGCTCATTCTTCTTTGCTGGAAAGTCTGGGAACTTTTACTTCTCTCACCTGTCTACATACATCTAGGTATTATGGATTCCTAATTTTACCCTGTAATAGCTTGGATATCCCTTTCTCTGTCTCTATCGTTCATATCTTAGGTCAGTCCGTAGAATTTCTTACACGTGTTAGGACAGCAGTCTTCTAACTGCTCTTTCTCCAGTCTCGCCTTCAGTCTATTTTCCATGCTGTGGTCAGAGTAAGTTTTAAAAGCTCTGATATTTTACTCCAATGCTTTGATTCTGTTAGTGGTTCGTCTTATATTTCAAAATCAAGTTAAATGTCTTAATGTTGTACATGGCCCTAAATGCATTGCCTGCTTTTCTATTCTTATGTCTAACCTACTTACCCTCTTTGCTTGTGTCCCAGCCATGCCAATCTATTGGCGGTTGTATTGTTTCAGGCATTGTGTCTTATTTCCCAATCCCCTTATCCTTATTTTTTCCTCCAAGATTCATTAGAAATATTTTAAAGGAAACATTGCTTAATTCTTTCAGTGTGGGTGGGTCAGTACCTTTCTGATGCCTGTCTGTGTTATCATAGTTCACATTGTAGTATGTGTGTTATCTCTAGTAGACTTCTGTTTTTTGATAGGAATTATGTCTTATTATTTGATCTGTTTATCCCAGTGCTTAGTACAGTGTTATACACAGTTGGCATTTTTCTTCTCCCCATCGTGAATTAATATGTGATTGCCAGAGAGTAATTTGTAACTGTGGATTCCCTGGTGTCAAACGAGGAAAAGGAAGTTGGTATTTTGGTGATCTCAGAGACTCACAGACTATGCCGCTTTCTGTCATTACTGTGGAGCACTGAGTATTTAATACATGTCAGGTGTTGCTCTAAGTGCTTTACATGTATTGACTTATTTAAATCTCCTAACATCCCTGTTAGGTAGGTTCTCTTATTTTTATTTTATAGATGAAGAACCTAGGCACAGAAGTTAAATAATTCACTTGAAGTCACATAGTTAGTAGCAGAGCCTGGATTCCACCAAAGCTTTGTTGAAGGAGAGTCTTACCTACTTGACCTAAGACCTACTTTACCTACCAGGTCGTACCTACTTTACCAAACTCTGGTGAACTGGAGGATTTTGACATGAAGTGATTATGGGGGGGGGGGGTTCATGAAAGTACGCAAGTGTATCTCTAGGTTCTTTATTCTGTTGCCAGTTACACGGGGGGTGGGGGGGGGTGGGGAGGACCAGTGTTTATACCTCACAGGCTCTCAGTAAATCTTTGTAGAATGAATCTAAGAGTCTTTGATCATAGTATATGGTGCTGAAGTTGACCTCTGTGATTCATGCGTTATCAAGAAGCCTTAGCTTCCTTGTATTAATAATTTGCATGAAAATAATGGGATTTTCATGAACATGGAAATAGCATGGGCCATGGCCACGGATGTGAGAAAACAAGAATGTGTATGCCAGAGAATTCCAGTTCATTTATGGGAATGATAGGGAAGAGATGAGTCTTGAAAGGTAAATCAGGCATGGGGTTCTATGGGCTTGACCTAAGTAGATGGGAAAGGAAAGAAAAGGACAAACTTGAGGAATGTTTATGAGGAATAGTAAATACAGTTAATTGGATATAGAAGTTTTGAGAAAAAGGGGAATCAGAAAACAGTGACTTCGGGATTTTTTATGTTTGGACAAGAAAAGGCAATTGATCATTTTGTGGGCAAGAGGATGAGTTAGGAGATGATCTATACATTTGAGGTAGTGATTATAGGGTATATAATATGTATTTAGTGCTTTTTCTAATAACTGTAGAGCAGTCGTCAACTGGAGGTGATTTGGGGCCACAAGGACACTTGGCTGTGTCTGTAGACAGTTGGGGATGCTGCTAAACATCCTGTGATGGGGAGTCCAGCTCCCCACAACAGAAATATCCTGCTCAAAACATCAGTAGTACCAAGGTTGAGAAATCGTGCTCTAGAGAATATGAGGCGGGCGGGATAGATTTTGCCATGACCTTGTTCAAAGAAGTTCACATTTATAGTTCCCTTTTAGTTTTCACCCTTATTAGAGCATTGAAAGAGCTATCATGAAATTATTTTGTTCAATTGAGTAATCATGTATCGATGATGTACAATGTATCAAATATTTAGGTTGCAAAAATAGAGAAATCCAACACATGGCAGCCCTTGCTGTCAAGGAGCTTCAGAGTTTAAATAAGGGGGTTGCATAATCCAAAAACCAAAACTCTTTAGAGCATTACTTTCAGCTTCATAGAGCATGCAGAATATAAAGTTGTCATTGAATGACTGACTGGATGAACTTGGCACTCTTGTTTCCAAGCATGAACTTTTCAGTGGATGTTTTCAGTAGTATGTGGTATTCAAGATCATTGATGGGAAGAGTTTGGGTTGTGGTAAGATGATTCTAAGTGTTACTGTCAAGTAGTAGGATTTTGCTTTATGAACTTATAAGAAAAATCAAGAGCATCTCAAGAATAAAGTTGAGAGGAGTTTTTAGTGTTTTAAAGTGCTTGTTTTAATATGTATGCTTTTCACTTAAACATGTTTATTTATAAAAATAATATAGCATAGAAGTATATGAATTTTGAAAGTTATTTTTTTTCTTAATAGCACACTGTAGATGTAATCACTTTTAAAAGTTCACTTCCATTCCTGTGGACTTTTTAATGCCATTAATATAGCGATACAGCACCTTTACTATATAATATTACAGTGCTTTCTTTTTCCACTTAATGTGTAATGGTTTCCTTTTCATGCATGTAGGTTTACTACTTTTATATCTGACGTGAACTATTCCATTGTTTAGATGCATCATGATTTGTTACCATTCCCTTATTGATGTCCACCCACAATTTTTTTTTTTTTTTTTTGCCCTATCGGCAGCACCACAGTAAAGAATCTTGTTTGTATACTGTTGCACAGTAATGTTAATATTTCTGTAGAACACATTCCCAGAAGTATAACGTACGTAGCATTTTCATTTTATCGCATTCCTCCCCACCAAAAGTTGAACCAGGCTGTGCTCTTGCCAACAATGTCAGATAGTACTCTTTTTCCCCTTTAGCTTGGCAACACTAGCTGCTAATAAAAAAGAAGTACTCCTACCTATTTCTCTGCTGGCTCTCCCCCTCTGTCCCTCGTCTTCCACCACCTCCCTTTTTAGTCCTCCTTCCCCTATATCCCCTTCCCATTCACGTCTCCCCTGTGCTCTGCCGCACCTTTCTTTGACTTGTGTAATTTGACTTGGGTTGTTGTTGTTGTTTTTTTTAATCTCTCACTTTTTCTTTCTGAGTTGTTTTCTCTTAAGTGGTTTGTAGGAGCTCTTTTAAAATTTTTTTGTTTATTATTTTGAAAGAGACAGCATGAGCGGGGGAGGGGCAGAGAGAGCAGGAGAGAGAGAATTCCAAGCAGGCTCTGCACCGTCAGCACAGAGCTCAATATGGGGCTCGAATGCACGAAATCATGAGATCATGACCTGAGCCGAAATTGAGAGTCAGAGGCTTAGCCACCCAGGTGCCCCTGTAGGAGCTCTTTTTATTATATACATTAACCCTATATATATATTTCCCCAGATACTTGATGTTCGCTTGTGGTATCTTTAATCAGGGAGAAATTTAAAAATTTTATATAAAATTTGTCAGACTTCCTCACTTGAAGATTGTAAATATATTTTTATATGTTTCTCCTTTATGTTCATTTCCTTGATCAATAAGGAATTTATACATGTTATACTTATGTGATACACCATAGACATAGGATAGAACCTTCCTCTCAAATGGCCAATATTCCCAATACAGTATTGAATACCCCATGCTTTTCCTGGTGATTTGAAGCATCACTTTGTATATACTGAATTTCTATAACTGTATGTGTATTCTTATATATTTTTTCATTACTCAATTCTTACTCTTTTTTTCTTCCCAATTCTTATGTATAACAAATACAAATACATCCTGTTGGTTCATTTGCAGATGCTCTATTCTAATTCATCAATCTATTCTCATTTTAGTTTACTCCAACTTAATAGGAGTTCTTGATATCGCCTAGTTTGGTTCCCCTATTATTATTCTTAATTTAAAAATTTTATTGGTCATTCTCACTTCTACTCTTCCAAATGAACTTCAGCATCAATGTGGCTTGTTTCTCCCCAAAATAGTCTCTGGATTTTTACTGCCAGATCATTCTTTTTGTTGTTGTTATGTACTCTTGAAACTTACTTGCATGACACTTAAGCAAATTAATAAAACGACAATGACAACAACAAAAAAAACTGGGCTCAAGCTAAAAGTAGGGTACACTTTTGTGTTACTGTCTGTCTATGACTAGGCCCAGTTTTTTTCAGAATTTTTGCCTGGTTGACCTTTAAATATGTTTTTTCTCATGTTATTTTTCTTTCTTTTTCAGAGTCATGTCAGATCTCATTTCATTTAAATTTTTTCTAAATAGATGCATACTTCTAATTTTCTTCTTGTTTCTATAACATCTCTACCACTTTTATAATTATCTCTCAGTTTATAGTATATAAACTCTCTGAGAATAGCTACCATGTGATTCATATCTTTTTTTTTTTTAATTTAGTTATGTCACAGGCCAAGGTTGTATAGCCTTTGGAAAATCAACAAATTTGGACCTCAGTTTTCTTAAAGTAGGTATAATTATACCTACTCTACATGGTGGTTATAAAGCCAGAAGAGCTTATAAAGCACCTGCCAGGAGAGCATACTGAGGTGCCCATAGCAAGGCCAAAGTGGCTGTCTAGAAAAGCAGAAACATTGGGTGGCTGGTATTAAGTGCAAGTAGTAGGTAGAGAGTAAATTGAGGTTATTGTCCAAAGAAAAGGTGGAGGAAAACTTGCAAAAAGAAGAGATCATCTCATGTTTTCAAAACGTAAACCTTTAGGGGTTAATCACTAAACTCTATTGAGTGCTTGTGGGCAGAGCACTGTGTCATGTGCTGTCGAGTATGTGAACATATGTATACGGCAGTTTCTATGCTCCAAGAGCTAGTTGTCTAATATTGAAGATGCTTTGAGAGCAAAGAAATGAATCAGAGATGGGTGAATCATGTGGATGGATATGCACGCTTAGGTTGTCATTAAATTCAGCAAGAGAATGACATTTGGGTGGTATTAGGGAAGCTGAGCTGTGTATCCTTTACAAAGGCATACGTGTTGAAAAAGATCTTCAAGACAAGGCCTGGATAATTTCGTACTTAAGAGAAAATTTAGACACTGCTATTTAGATCTTAGCCAAGAAAGGAAACAGTGGAGCCCTGGAGGAAGCAGCCCATCAAGGAGTAACTGCAGGGAAAAAGGAGGCTTTGCTTGAGAGCCAGCTGGGAGTTATGAGAAAGGTGAATTGGACAGGTAGGGTAAGATGATTAAGTGTTGGTCCTGCCACTTGACGTGAAGTCACTCAACTTCTTGTCTCTTTTTCTGGTCTGTAAAACAAGCAGGTTAGACTTGGTCAACTGGATAGCTGTCATTTCTATCCGAATGAAAAATCAAAATGATGATCGATTCTCCTCCACCCTACTAGAGACTGAACACTGGTCACTAATATGTGAATCTTCGGAATGCATATTTTTTTGGTAACCATGATTTGGTCGCTGGATTTTACATGACTTGAGAGAGGACATCTTTTTCCTCTAGAATGGCACATTTTACTTTTACTTCCTAGTGGGCTATTTGATTTAAAGATCGTGTTAGTGGTTTAGGAGTCATAGACATATACAGAACTAGAAATTATTTAATTTATTTCATTGTGTACAGATGGTTCCTCACTTACAATGGATCTACTTAGATTTTTCGATTTTACAATAGTGCGGAAGTGATACGCATTAGGTAGACATGGTATGTTGAATTTTGATCTTTCCCCGGGGATGTAATGTGGTGTGATCCTGTCTCATGATGCTAGATGGTGGCAGTGAGCTGAAGCTTCCAATCAGTAACCTGATCGAGGGGTCAGCAGCCAGTATGCTTACAACCATTCTGTACCCATATAGTCTGTTTTTACTTTCATTAAAGTATTCAGTAAGTTACATGAGATACTCAGTACTTAACTAAAACGTAGGCTTTGTGTTAGGTGATTTTTTTCCCCAACTGTAGGCTACTGTAAATGTTCCGAGCACATTTAAGGTAGGCTAGGCTAAGCTATGACGTTCTGTAGGTTAGGTGTATTAAATACGTTTTCAGCTTATGATCTTTTCAGCTTAGGCTGGTTTATCAGGACATAGCCCCGTGGTAAATGGAGGAAGGTCTGTAGATGAGGAAACGAGCTAGCGAGATTTAGGGAGCTTCGGAAGCTGGAAGGTAGGTAATAGCTGAATAGTTGCAGAGCAGGAACCAGAGTCCAAGCTTCTTTTTTTCTATGCAATAGAAAATTCATTCCATGCTGACGTTTTTTTGGACTTTATGAAAATTTAATGCTGTTTTTTGAGGTTGTTATACAGTGAACGAATTTCTAGTTGGTTAGGGAGGATGGGAGAACACAGTAAACATTTTACACTTTTCTGTGATGGATTTGAATACTCCTTTGAATACTCATGTCTCTTAGTGATCCACAACTGGTTATTTTAGTTATTCATTCACTTCTGACCTATTAGTAGGTTTTGTCTGCCATCTGATTATGAGGGGAATTTTGTAATGTGGTTGGATAAGTGGAAGTGTATCACATTGCTGTTGACAACAGCTCAGTGGAAAATTTGCTGAATGTATCTTTTTTCTTTGACTGTGGATAACATCAAATTGAAATTAACATATTTCCAAAATAGCCTGAGTCAAGTTTATCTCTCAAGGGGAAGGTTCTAGAGTTGGAATTATTAAACCGCTTGAAATAGCATGCAAAATTTTGTGTGTATGGTGCTTTTTTCTGTCAAGCGTGTCCCATTGTTTTCATGAGTTTTTTCAAAGGGTATGTGACCTAAATAAAAAGATTTCGGAACTACTGCTTTAATGAGTGATAATCAAATCTATAATACTGGACTCATTTTCCTGTTAGAAAAAAAAAAAAAAAGACTTTCACTTAAACGACTGAATTGTTCAAATACTACATCTTGGGTTTGATGCCTGATAGATAAGAATCACCAGAAATGAAAGGAATATATATTTATTGCATCTGCAGAAATATTATAGGATCACATGTTGTGATTTTTGTGCTTAAGACTTTCTATGCCATTTTATGACCCACCTACTTAAAAAAAAAGAAAAAGTCAAAATTACAGTTTTTCAGTGTATTAAATGTGTAAGTGGGGTCAACGTTTTTTACATGCAAACCAGTTGGAAGTTATTAAAATGAATTGTAATGGGAAGTGGGAATTAGTCCCGTATAGCCTGGATTGAGACATTTCTGTGCTTTATGGGTCTTTCCCCTATTCATTTGACAGAGGCCAAAATTCACCATGCCTCTTTTCCATGTCTGAGGGTCACCTTCCAACCTACACACACCCCACCACCGCCATCATCATCATCATCAGTATCAGTGCTCTCAGTTTCCTCCTTTCTTATCCCTCTCTCATCTCTCACTCCTCTCTACTTTGCTATAATCTGGAACTGTTTCCCCCTCCCCACCCCCCCATAAAAGTCAAATGCCTCTGTAATCCTCAATCTGTTTTCCTAGTGGTTTTTCCACTCCTTGGCTTTACTCCACTTATAGTCTCTCAAACCTCAGGGTCTGGAATGTCAGCTTTGTTCTCTTTGCTGCCTTTTCCAACACCATTATTCCTTCATCCTTTTTTTTTTTTTTTTCCCTCATGTCTCTGCTCCTTTGAAATTCCTGTCTTTTGCCTAAGCCACCTGTTTGTTAGTCCTTAGTGAGCAACCTCATGGCTGCTTTTCCTTATTCACTGGCAGTTGGTTTACAGTTTTCTTCACCCTCAGCTTCCGATGATCATAGCTTACCTGGGCATCCATGTGGAAAAACACCAACAAATACCACACCTGGACTTTGAGTTCATTGGCCACTTGATTTCCAGTAACTTTCACCTCATCAGCAATTCACTATAATCCACCTCCTCCAGAATCACATATTCACAGTCCTTATTCTGACCACAGCCACCTAGCTGTGCCTCTCAAATCATGACCTTTTCTTGACCTTTGGGCCTCCTTTATTCCCAGTGTATCGGTAGTCTTCCTTCTACATTTTATTTCTTTAATCCCACTTAGAATTCGTGATTTATAATTTCAATAACTCTCCCCCCCCTTTTTGCCAATACCTTTAACTTCCTTGTTTCTCTGCTTTTTCTCTTTGCACCTGTTGGATAGAAAGTTAACACCGAATGAAGCAGTTAATGTCTTCTCTGTGTCTGTTCATACGTGGCTGAGCATTGCTAGAAAAAGTCACAAAGAAAGGCAAATTGATTCCTCTATAAATGTATTATCACAGATATTTATTTATTTATTTGTTTATTATTTTTAAAGTAGACTTCATGCCCAGTGCGGAGGCCATTGCGGGGCTTAAACTCATGACCCTGATGTCGTGACCTAAGCTGAGATCAAGAGTCAGAAACTAAACTGACTGAGCCATCCAGGCATTCCTCATAAATCTTTTTATTTATTTATTTATTTATTTATTTATTTTTAATATTCTTAAAAAAATTTTTTTTTATGTTTATTTTTGAGAGGGAAAGAGAGCACAAGTGGGGGAGGGCCAGAGAAATGGAGACACAGAATTCAAAGCAAGCTCTGGGCTCTTAGCTGTCGGCACAGAGCATGACACAGGGCTTGAACTCATGAGCTGTGGGATCATGACCTGAGCCAAAGTTGGATGCTCAACTAACTGAGCCACCCAGGCAGCCCCCTCACGAATCTTTTTTTAAAAAGTTTTTATTTGAGTATAGTTGACCTATAATGTTACATTAGTTTCAGGTGTTATTATCACAAATCTTAAGTGGGTCTTCAGTACTATCCAACAATTCCCTTACTGCAATGATTATTGAAAACTCTTTGCTTCGCCAGTTTTTTTACTTTCCTCGTTCAGTCTCAGTCTCACTAGGTCGCTGGCTGCTTTGTTATGGAGAGAATAGAATCTAACCCTTAGGGATTTACATCTTCCAGCTCAACATACGTATCTGCCTCCTGTTACAGTAAAAAGAGCCTTTTACCTATCTTAGTTTGGATTCTGCCTGTGCTTCATATCCCATCCCTTTCTGCCTTCTCAGAAATTCTAAAATATCTAAATGTGGTTCTTGCTTTTCCTAATATTGTCAGCCAGTCCATCTCACTTTTACTTTTCTGTCAGCTGACCCTTTTGCTACCATTCTACCATAACCCTCCCTTTCCAGCCAAACTTTTTAAAGAGTTATTTGCATATATTCTCATCTAAAGCCCTTCAGACAAGATTTGACTCAGAAATCAGATTTTTTTTGGATTTAGAAAAGCATCGACATGTACGTACTACCTAAGGTTGTGATAATCTCAGTAGGATGTGGGGCAGCGCCCTGTAATCATCACCTTGTTGTTTCTGACCTGGACATGCATGGCTTTACACTTTAAGTGGGATAAGTAAGGACTATAAATAGTTTCATGTTAGTCCAGGTCAGGTTTTGTTTTTGTTTTTTTTTAAGTATGTTTATTTTTAGAGAGAGAGAAGAGCGTGGGAGGAGGAGCAGAGAGAGGGAGAGAGGGAATCCCAAGCAGACTGCACTGTCAGTGCGGAACCCGACATGGGGCTCCAACTCAGGAACCGTGAGATCATGCCCTGAGCTGAAATTGAGAGTCAGACACTTTAATGACTGAGCCACCCAGGTGTCCCGGGTCAAGTTTTGCTTCCAAATTAAAACAAAACAAAACCTTATTTTTTCAGAGCTTTTGGTTTTGGAATTACGAATAGATTGTGGACAGGTATTGCCGCCTCTGTTTTTTAGCTTCATTTTTTTTTTTTTTTTAACCCATCCTGGCTTCTCCTGTCCCTTGTCTCAAATGGCTCTTGCTAATTCTACCAATGACCTTTATCCGAAGAGATCATGTCTAGAGGACTAGTGAACATCTTCACATCTTCAGTCCTCAGACTCTGGTGATGCCAGATCCGTCAAACTTCCCTTGGCTTCCTCAGCCACCTCCCCTCCCTGTCTCTTCCCTGTCACCCTTTTTGCAGGCTCAGCATCCTCTATCTTGTGACCAAAGGCTGGGTTTCTTGCAAGGCTCTGTCCTAGTACCGCTTTTTTTCCCACCCCTGGTTCTCTCGTTTTGTGATCTCACTTATTATGTCTGTGCCTTCAGCTAATTCTGTGCTAATGAATCACAGATAGATGCTCCAGAGGAGACCTCTCCTCAAGCTTGACTTCTTATCTTCTCCCCTGTCTCTTTCCTCTTCTCCCTACTTGCTCACATCATTTTGGTGGCTTCCAGTTCTGTTAGGATGTTTGGCATTGTCTAAAGGCTCTGCATGGCCTGGCCGCTGCCCCTGCTTCAGCTCCATTTAACTCTGTTCCTTTAACCTTGTGCTTTTACTTCCTCTGAGGTACTGTGCTGCCTCCCACAATGCAGTCACTGTACCAGCTACTCTCTCTGTTTGCAGTGCTCTTCCTTCTGGGTAGGTCATTCCTACTCATTTTTACATCACTGCTCAACTCTTTCCTGTGGTGGCCCTCTAATTTGTGTGCCCTATCACCATATCTTATGACACCATGTATGCTTATAACACTAATAACAGTTTTATTTTTGTTCAGTTAGTATACCTTCTCCACTAGATGTGAGCCCTTTCAGCCCAATGATTACATCAACTTTTGTTCACCATCATATTTCCAGCATAGTGCTTGGCATCTAGTAGGCAAATAACAAACGTTTTATATGCATTCTGTACATTAATTTATTTCTAATTTTAAAAGTAATTTATGTATGTATATTTACCAGTGAAGCATGTGCAATTTCTGCAGTTTTAAGTGGACCCAATCCTAGTGGTAATACTACTAAAAATTATAAAGATACATTGTAGAGAATTCTATGAAATACCTGTATATTTTTTAAAGGATCAAATGCATGAAAGCCTTACTTTGATCTAACTCATAATTAATTTTGTTCTTCACTGTTTCTCTATTGACATCTTCCCCAATATTCTTGACAGGGATCAAATATCTTACTAAGCCTAGTATTGTGCCCAAGTAAAATATATGCAGGGTCCAGCACAATCCAGCAGACTCTTAACTTGCTCATCAGTTTATAGGTACCATGGGATTAAAAATAGCTTAGCCATCTGCTAACTGACCAGACAATTTTAGTAGTGTGAAAGGGCGTGGTAGGAGAGAGGGATCTAGGGTCTAGGTGTTCTGTCAGAGCAAGGCTCAGTGCAGAAACCACCTTGTGACCTCTTAATACTGAAACTTAAGAGTCACTTCAAAATTAGGAAGAGATTTGGTAGAGGTTAAGCATAGCATAGTCCCAGTAGTAGGGGATTTCCCAGAATGTAGGGTGACAAAAGAATTTCAACATTTCAATGTTCCACTAAATTTTTTTAGAGAAAAGAATATGTTTAAAGATATAAATTACATAAAACTTAATTACCATATGGTGTATTCATATAATATGTAATGTGTAACAAATATTTCTAGAAATCAGCTTTAATTAATTAGTCTTGTGTATTTATTCTCTAATTAGGAAAATCAGTAGATTCCCAGTCATCTCACAGTGAATCTGAAATTGTGCCAAAAGTTGCTAAAATGACCGTGTCCGGAAAGAAGCAAACTATGGGATTTGAAGTGCCTGGGTAAGGTTTTTAACCCTCCCCCACCTTTTTATTTGAAATTGGTACTGTCTTGTATTTGACTGTAAGAGAACTATTTTAATTTTGCATGATGTGTCATTAACATTGAAGTATCGTGCGTTCTCAGAATGGCATGATACAAAGAAAAGGGATTGATTCTAAATTATGTATATTACTTAGTCTATCTCGTTGTCAGTGTCCTTATGTAAACTAAACGATTTTTAGCTACTTAACATAAAAAAGCATATTTTGTGAAATCTAACACTGTGAGATAAGGAATCCTTCTGCCACTAGATGGCGTAGGTAAGCAGTGTTTGGGAATTAAATGTCATGGAATCATTATTTAAAAAGTTTTTCTGACTATGATATTTAAACTCTTTTAGATTTTCAGGTTGACTAAAAAGTGGGCCACTAGAACAAGGGCATAAAATATGAAATGAAACATATCTAGAATTTCAAATCTGGTGAGAAATGATAAATCCTATATTAGTAGCACTCATTTATCACTGTCTTTAGGATTCTCCCAGGAGTTTTTGTAGAGAAGGGAAGTTGGTTGCTTGAGACTTCATAGCACAGTTTAAAAACATTAACTTTAATAGAGCCTCTTTAAAATTTTCTTAAATCTATTACTTATAAATTGTGTATGTTTTGTCTGCCATTTAGATAGGTAAGATTCGCTGTTATCAAATGTAAACAAAGAATAGAGGATTTTTTTTTAATTTCAAGAAATATAAACTAAGCAACCTCAATTTTTTTCCCTTACAACATTCTTCTATCTAAATTAATGGAAGTTTCATGAGTCTTAGTTGTGAAGAATCTTAAATTGATGAACTTACTCTAATTCAGTGCAGGAAAGAACTCCATATCTAGGACATTGGATGAATGAAAAAGTTACATTTTAATCTGGGTAACTTCAGTCACTTAAAATAATTTCGAATCCTGATTTAGTTACCAAAACCTAAATGTATGTTTTTTCTCTCTGCATTGGGGTTGGGTTGTTGAAATCATAAATTTCTTTTTTATCCTTATGTCTTGGGAACCATTTAATCCCATTATGGGATTATTTTCATTGAGAGAGGGAAAAAAAACCCAGAATATGCAATTCTTATTCTAAGGATTTTATAATCTTAATGCAGAATGTTTTGGAAGTCTTAGAAAGCAACATGTAAATAAGCCCCAATTCACATTAGAAGTAAATGCATAGTTATCTATGGGAATAATTAGAAGAAATAATGGATAATAAATGATCAAGAGAAAAATAGTAAATACAAGTAAATAATTATTGACAACCTAACTTTGTATTACTTTACAAGTGTGATGCAAGCCTTTCAGACTATATACTTCATGAGGGCAGGGCCATTAATGCTCATCATTGTATTTCTTTCATAGAATAGTTGTTTAAATATTCATTGATCAGAGTCCTTGGGGAAATACATTTTATTTTAAAAACAGACTTGGAAATATGTAAATATGTAAAGGTGAAAAAACAGCCTGTGAGTTAGTACTTTGATATAGCTCTATAAGAGACATCATCAGAACATGAAAGGTCTGTAGGTACAGATCAGGTTACTCAGAAATACATAATATTGTTTAAGGACCAAGCTATATTTGTTCAAATACTTATATAGGACTCGTTAGGGATAATACTTAGGCTGTTATTCTGATTTGATCTTGAGAAAGCACAGAGAAACATAAAAAAACACTTCTGAGTCGAGATTTCAGCAGCATAAATATCTACACAGTGTGATTCCCAGTGACGGCTTGTAAAAAAGGGTAATGCATTGCTTAGAAGAAATGAGATAGCAAACTTTTTCTTCACTAATATTAAAGATGGTAAATACCTCTCTAGACAAAGCTTATTTAAGTATAAATGGTTTGAACCTTGCATAGAGGACAAATACTCTTAAATCTAAATTATTAGCTTCCTAGTCTCATTTAAATAACGAGAAAGCAAGCCTCTAGATTCATGTAGAAATATTCCCACTTTTGGAAAGATGGTTTAGGGAAAAAAAACCCAGAATAATCGTATGATAATAATAGATAAGTTTACAAAATTATATCAGAAAGCACCTGAAAAAACATTCAGCCAACTTACTCTTTCTTTCATCAGTCAGTAGTTACAAAATTGGTCATTTAAAAAAAAAATTATTTATTCATTTTTGAGAAGGAGGGGAAGAGAGAGAGAGAGAGAGAGAGAGCAAACATGAGCAGGGGAGAGGCAGAGAGAGAGAGGGAGAGAGAGAATTCCAAGCAGGTTCTGCGCTAACAACAGGGCATAATCCCATCAACTGTGAGATCATGACCTGAGCCAAGATCAAGAGTTGGATGCTTAACCCACTGAGCCACCCAGGTGCCATCCAGAATGGTCATTTTTAGGCCTCATCTTAGAAATTTTTCAAAATCTTAAAAATACTGACTTTTACTTCGTGATAATAAACCTTCAGACGGTTTTCCTGAGCACAGACTTACCTAGGATGCTTTTCTATTTACTTTGGTCACTTCCTTCTAACCCTGTACGATTCAGTGACCTGGTTTGCATTTTACCTAGGATTTACTTGAAAGGGAATGTTTTTGTGAAACCGAGAGAAAAGCAAACCTTTCTGTTACTGAATCGTAAAGGAAATGTTCAAGTCAGACCCATGTTTTGTGAAGCTCTTCCTGTGCTGGGCCCACTGAGCTCTGCCAGCCATAGCCATTCTGCTTGGATCTCTTCTCCATACAGGAGTTAACGTAAGCTTTCCTTTGAAGAAAAGCTTCTGTAACTACACCAGAGATTTGAAACGAGAAATTGTGATGCCCAGTTGTCATGTTTTGGTTTTAGAAGCTGTGGTCATTCAAATGTTTGCAAATTATAGTCTAAGATTTCACTTAATTTAGCCTGTTGGAATCCTTCCAAAGAACTGGAACCTTTTCCACAAACTTAAATTTTTTTGCTGTGGTTCAAGATGAAGCGAATCTTTCTAAGCAGTGTTAGCAAATGAACACCAGAATTGTTAGTAGAGATTTCAAAAGCAAGAGAAAGTAGGAGTGGATGCGAGGTTTTAGTAAAGTTGTGTGACTCTTTCTTCCTGAGGCCTAGGATGAAAAGTCAGCGTTGAGCATATAAAATTGCCCTGAGTCGTTTTTGTTACAGCGTGCAAGAAGAAAATAGATTGACTATTCTCACATAAACTGCTTACTGTGTATAATTCTTTGCCAGTTCCAAAGTGAATTGGATAGAGTTGGTTTCATTTTTAATAACTTGCAATTTAACTTGTTCTTGGTCCTAATTTTTATCTATGTCATTGAAAGGAACGTTAAGTATAGCGTAGTCTGGTTGATTAGATCATGTTGCTTCTAGATGCCCATGGGATAGCACTGGATACAGTTTCTGTAGATAATGGTCAAAGAGCTAATGAACTAAGATCAGTGTTTACTTGTGAGGGTATCATCATTATCAAAGGGAAAATAAGTTATGCTAGGTGGCCTTGTTTCTACCTTATGTATTTGAGTCCCTCACTAGATGGTAAACTTTGGGGATTAGTAGATCAGTTTCTTATCTGCATCTTTTCTTTTCAACATCGATGCCACTTGTGAGTTGTAGTTTTTAGAAAATCAGGTATCTTGTTGAATTAATGAATTAAAAGCTTCTTTGCTGAAAGTATTAAGAAAATGTAAACATTCAGAAATACCTCCTTTAAGGATGGTATTTGAGCGAAACAGATGGTCTCTGTCCTGTTGGAAGAATGAATTAGGGATAAACCCAATTTTTTTTTAATACTACTTTATCTCTAGGAATACATTTGATGCCAAGTTTTACAAAATATCTCCTTTATGCCATCTGTTTTGATAGGATTATATGGCCAAGGCTATGGGCTTGAATTCAGTTATTTTACAGGATATTTTCTTCTTACCTTAGTTTTTGATAGACTCTTTCTCTCCTGGGACCTGCCAAGTCTGTTTGTGGGCTTTGGGTCTAGCTACTTATCATTTCCACCTTCATTGATTGGCCACTTAGCAGAGATCATTTTTGGTCTCCAAAGGTAAGAAATAAGAACAGACAGCTTCTCTGCCCTTCTGACATTATAGGATGCCAGTTGAGTTTGTTTAAATACTTTTTTTCTGTCTCTGCTTTCTGTAGAGTAACTGAAGAAAATGGTCATAGTTTCCACACGCCTCAAAAAGGCCATCTTAGTGAAGAAACCGGCATTGCTCCTTCTGATGTTCTTGACACTGTTTCTAAATCAGTTCTTCCATCCCACACCACTCAAACATCAGAAGAGCAGAGTTCAGCACCAACACCAGTGAAAAAGTCCGGCAAGCTGAGGCAGCAAATAGACGTGAAAGCGGAGCTGGAGAAGCGGCAAGGAGGGAAGCAGCTCCTCAACTTGGTAGTCATTGGTAATGCCCTTTGTTCCTCTGGATGGTTGGTCACCTCTGCTTTGGCCCGGCAGCTTTCTGGTGGCAGTGTGCAGACTCATTCCCAGTCTGAGTTTCTGTATGGGTGTAAATGGACATAAGCAGGGAGGCATTGCATCGTAATGCTTGCTAGTCACCGCGGGTGACATAACGCCACATCACCAAGGAGGTCATCAGACTTGCTTGTGGCATGTTCGTTTTGTGAACATTTTGAAAGTGGCATGTCTTATTGACAGTTTAATTTCCAAAAGTCAAGGAAACGTCCCCCCCTCTCTAAAGAGATGCTCTTTTTTTTTCTCCATTTATTTTAACTATCATTTGATAAAAATTGGTACTTACTACTCTAAACACTGACATGAGCTATCGGATTACATATTCTTGCAATGCCTCTATGTGAACAACATCTGGAAATTGTACCTAGTATTAATCTTGAATCAATTTTCCTTAGGTCATGTTGATGCTGGGAAAAGTACTCTGATGGGCCATATGCTTTATCTTCTGGGTAATGTAAACAAAAGAACTATGCATAAGTATGAACAGGAGTCTAAAAAGGCTGGCAAAGCTTCGTTTGCATATGCATGGGTCTTGGATGAGACTGGCGAAGAAAGGGAAAGGTAGTCACTATATTTCAAAATTTTCAGTTTGAAATGATATATATAATCTTTTAAATAAGTATGCGATATGTGTTGAATATGTGTGGAAAAAAACATGAAATACTTTAGAAACTTTTTTTTAGAGAAAAGCTTTTAATTATCAGGGAAATATTTTTATGATAGCTTTCATCGTATCTATATACATTTTCTACTCTTCCAAATTCTATGAGAATAGTTTAAGAGAATGTTTATCAAAAAATTAAAAAGCAAACTCAGAAAAAGGCAGTAAGAACTCTTAGCTACTTATTCTGTGAGAGAAGTTTCAGTTGTCACTTCCCTCAGTATATGTCAAGTTGACTTGATTTTGAATTAAAATTACGAATAAAACTGTTAGTTTTATATCAAGTGACTTTAAGGAAAGATAACTTTTTGTAGTAAACTGTCTTCTGTCTCAAATTAAAATGACCAGTAAGTTTAAATTATCACTTTAATTCATCTTTATACTTTCTGTACTATGTTTTTATGAGATAGAGTTAACAAGTAATTAAATCTATCTCCTACCTTGGGATGAGCACTGGGTGTTGTATGGAAACCAATTTGACAATAAATTATATTATAAAAAAACAGCCTATCTCCTACCATATAGGTTTAATCTAGTCAATTACTCCTGTATCTGTTACTGTGCCCAATGCTAACTCTGCAGGAGAGAACAGCTACTCATAGACTTCTGGCCAAAGTATTTCTTTTGAACACGTCTTTTTAGAGTAGTGATATTTATCATGTTAGAACTGTCAGGGATGAGGGGGCGCAGTGGCATCTTTTTCAGGAAAGAAAGAGGACACCTAATAAGTGAAATGGCGAGATTATCGACTGTGTCAAAGTAATGACTAAAGACTTTGAAGTCCTCTGAAAGTCCTAAATCAACAAATTATTGCATGTTTCCTATCTTCCTTCTGAATATTAGAGGATATATTTAGATTTTCATACTTTAAAAAAGTGCGTATTAATTTTTTTGGAGTCTTGAATAGTATGCGTTATAATATAAGGCAATTCTTAATAAAGGGAGTCACAATATTCCGTAGCTCTTTTGATAAACAGAATTTTATACCATGGTGGGTTTTTTTTTTTTTTTTTCTGGTAGGTATCTTTTTTATTCTATATAGGGTCATAAGCTTGTTTTCCAACCTAATAAGAAAAATTGGAAAATGAATATTGAAAACAGTGGAACTTTTGTATGATGTCAATGTTAGAAGACTAAATAATTTTCACTTATCAGTTTATGAAACATTGTTAAAATATATGGCTTTTTAGTTGTCTGTTGCTCAGTATGATGCAATTTTAGAGTATTCTTTCATTTTATATGTAGATAGCGGATGCTTCTAGATACATAATGAGAGTTTAACTCACTACTGTATGTTCCTTAATAACATTTCAAAAATACAGTGTGTTACTTATGCCACCATGTTAAATATTTATAAATCTTCTGTTCTGATCTAATGTTGAACATAAATGAATTTTATGTCCTTAGTGTGACAAATGCAGACCAGAGCTGGCTCAAAGGAGTGTATTCTGCTGAAAGTCTAGGCAGGAGCTCAGAATAAGTCTTGGTTCATCAGTATTCTAGGCAATTATTTGAGGACTATGAGAGAGAACTAAGCATCATTTTTACCACGTCAACAGGCCCATGGTTTCAGATTAGACTAGAATGATATGATCAAGGAGACCCACAGTTACCTTACTGCTATGCTAGGGTGGACATATAATTTATTATAATCGTCAGAACCCTTGGTAGTAGGGTAGTGCTCATTCATTATTCTGAACTATTTGGAGCAAACCAAGATGAATGATTACCCAGTTTATTGCCCACCTGATTTCCCTTTCCTGACATCTGGAAAGACTCAGTACCCATATAGACCCTCCGTGGGCTTTCTTAAAATCTGAACCTACTGTTTTATAGCTAAGAAGCACCGTGTTGGTTTCCAAGAAGGATGAAATGAGATGTGAAACAAACTACTATTTATCTCTATTGATTTTTTTAAAAAATTGCTATCTCCTTTGATATTTTCTTTTTTCTAAATGTGTAACATACTGACCTACCTGCCTTGCAAATGAAAGTTTTATAAATTTATAATTAGTGAAGCATCTACATTAGAAGATGAGGAAAACTACCTCCTGATAGTGGTCATTCTTAACTTTATCTTTTCTCCTGTTCAGTATTTATTGTTTCATTTTCCAGAGATGTCCCCACATATCTTTCTTTGTTCACAGTCTGCATTGTCTCTTACCAAAAAGGGGGTGGGGGCAGGAATGGGAAATACCCAGCATTTTGATTAAACTTTGCTGTGTCCACAACCTTATTTTCAAGCTATACAAGTGTAATTCTATTATAGCAGAAATTCTAGTCCCAACTGATACCTTGATTAGTCAAAATAATAGACTAGGTAATAAAATTCCCATTGTTACTTAGGAATTTGGACTGTCATTTAGCCTATATTATTAAATAATTTAATCCATAGTAGCACTGATTATTTCTATAATGCATTCTAACCATTTTGATTTCTTTAAGGGGAGTAACAATGGATGTTGGTATGACAAAGTTTGAGACCACAACCAAAGTTATTACACTAATGGATGCTCCAGGCCATAAGGATTTCATTCCAAATATGATTACAGGAGCAGCCCAGGTACGAGATATTCCCTGAATTATAGTACACTGATTGTGTATAAAATTTCCTGATGCTGAGGTTATAATTCTACACTCTCTTAGACATAGAGAACAACTGATGGTTATCAGAGGGGAGGTGGTGGGGGATGGGTGAAATAGGTGATGGGGATTAAAGAGTACACTTACCGTGATGCGCGTAGGGTCATGTATAGAAGTGTTGAGTCACTATATTGTACACCTGAAACCAATACAACCCTGTATGTTAACTATACTAGGACTTAAAATTAAAACAAACAAACAAAAAATATTGTAAATTAAAAATTTTTAACTTTTGGAAAAATTTGAAAAAATAGAGACATACTGTATTTTTATGATCTTATTGGTACTATATAAAACCTTTTCTAATTATGATATAGAAGCAAATGTATAAAAGCTGTGGATTTCTTGTAGTAAAAATAATGATAAAGTGCTTAATGAGTTATAGCTTTATATCATATTAATAAGTTGGAGTGAATATTTGAGTATCTGCCTTTTTACTGTATTTATAGTCAAGGCCTATATCTTCTTAAAGAGCTGATTTTTGCAGAAGTACTGAAGCTTGGGAGTTTTGCCCTGTGGTTTATTTATTTATTTTTTGTTTTTTAAGTTTATTTATTTTGAAAGAGAGAGAAAACGAGCGGGGAGACAGAGGATCTGAAGTGGGCTCTGTGCTGACAGCAGAGAGCCCAATGAGAGGCTTGAACTCATGAACCATGAGATTATGACCCGAGCCGAAGTCAGACTGTTAACAGACTAAGCCACCCAGGCACCCATTTACTTTCTTTACAGGATTAAACAACCATTGCAATTTATAGAATTACATGGTTCTTAAGGATACTGAAAAAAAATCAAAGGCAATATCTTTAAATAAATAATTAAAACATTGGGAATAGCCCTGCACATAGAGGACATCAATTTTTTTTAATAATAGATGATTGTTGGAAAATATGAAGAATTCAGAAGTTTGCCTGTCACTTGGTAAGCATTTGGCCATTTTCTGAGTTCTTAACAGCTATTTAAATGGTATGTTAATATGAGCATTCGTCAGGGCGCCTGGGTGGCGCAGTCGGTTAAGCGTCCGACTTCAGCCAGGTCACGATCTCGTGGTCCGTGAGTTCGAGCCCCACGTCAGGCTCTGGGCGGATGGCTCGGAGCCTGGAGCCTGTTTCCGATTCTGTGTCTCCCTCTCTCTCTGCCCCTCCCCCGTTCATGCTCTGTCTCTCTCTGTCCCAAAAATAAATATGAGCATTCGTCAACCTAAAAAGGATTTTATAGGAATAAATTTGAATATATTTGAAGATAAATGAGAAAATACTCTGGTTTAGAAAGTTGAGATATAATTTCAGAATATTAATTTAAGGTCTATGGACTGAACAAGATAATGAAGATTGAAAAATAATTATTACTCTGGATTGAATACCAAATATGGGCTAGACACTGTATTAGGTGTTTTGTATGCATTTAGTTTAATCCTTACAATAAAAGTACACATCCTCCCTATTTTATTATTATTTTTAAAGATTTAATTTTTTAATGTTTGTTTATTTTTGAGAGTGAGAGACAGAACGCAAGTAGGGGAGGGGCAGAGAGAGAGAGAGAAACACGGAATCCGAAGCAGGCTCTAGGCTCTGAGCTGTCAGCACAGAGCCTGATGCAGGGCTTGAACTCACGAACTGCGAGATCATGACCTGAGCCAGTCAGATGCTTAACCAACTGAGCCACCCAGGCATCCCTTAAAGATTTTATTTTTAAGTAATCTCTGTACCCACCGTGGTGCTCAAACCCACAACCTTGGGACCAAGAGTTGTATGCTGTGCCAACAAGAGTCAGCCAGTTAACCCCATCCCTGTTTTAAAGTAGTGTAGATCATGACCAAAGAATACAATATATTTTTCTCTTTACTAAAGGATACAATATATTTTTCTTTTTGTTTCATTGTGTGTGTGTGTGTGTGTGTGTGTGTTTCTTTCAGTGCATACTTACTAAATGCCTACTGTGTGCCAAGCACTGTGGTAGGCAATATAGGGATATGATGAACTGCAAAGCACATTTTGATAGTTTAATGGGAAAGGCAAATATCAAAACAAGTGGTTACAGTAAAGTGTCTTTGAATCCTAGAATCTTAGAATCCAGAATAATCACAATGATCATTTATTCCAAGCTCTTAATGGAATTAGGATAGGAAAGGACTTCAGAAAGTATCTAATTGAATTCTGTTATATGACAAATGAAGAAATAGACTCAAAATATTAGGTAACTTAGTGTGCAAAATACTGGGGTTGGCTTTTAGAGATACAAAGACAAATACAGGGTATGCTGCCTGTCCTCAAGGAAATCACAGTGTAGGAAGGTAAACTTTGTAAAGACAAAAGGCTAACACAAATGTACTACAAGAAGAATATATGCAGTATATGTGACGAGGGAAGATCTCTTTTTAGTGCTGGAAGGGCTTCCTTGAAAATGTAGGGGCATGTGAGCTCCCCAAAACAAGCTGTTGCATGAAAGAAGAGAGAAATTGCCCCCCAATTTTTTGGAGATATATAATAGAGTGAATTAGGAAGAATACTTACTGCCTTAGATATCTTCATGCTCATTCAATGAATTTCAAATTTTAACGTAAGAAAACAAATAAAACTTGACGGTTGGTGGCAAAACCTGATTAGAAAGAGATTTACAGTTACTGAGCCTAGGATTTGGAAGGTCAGGCCTGGGTGCTTTATATATTACCCTTCAGTGTTTCTGTGAAGTGAGTAGATTTTTTTTTTAAAGTTTTTATCTAAATTCCAGTTAGTTAACAGACAGTGTAAAATTATTTTCAGGTGTGCAATATCGTGATTCAACACTTACATACAAGTAAATTGACCCTTGACAAGATTAGACAATGTTTGCCTGAGGTGGGAGACCTGTTAGTGAGTACAGATGAGTGAGAGAGCTGGTTTTGACATGAATTGCTCTGGTTTGTGCTCTTAAACAAGAATCCTTGTTCAAAGAACTGGACCTCATTGAAGAAATTATGGGTCCGTATTTTAAGTCATGAAGGATTGGAAATGAATGCTGCACTTAAGAGGAGAAGAAGGGCAGAAGTAGTTGGGTAGGAATAAAAGGAAAAAGAATAGAAATCATAGTGTAAATTGCCCCCACCAAAGTATGTGGATGATACTTCTAATTTAATTATGAAGTTCTGCTCAGAGCAAAGTATCTGATATATTTTTTACTTACTTTATGACCATTTTATTTCTCATTGTGAGGATTATATGGCAGTTCATGTGAAATTCTTTAAAAACTGGGTAGCATAAACAAAGTGTCATTGAGGAAACAACAAAGAGAAATGCTATTGTGGACTCTGTTCTGACCCAAAGGCCAGAGCGTTTCATGTGGATGGAGTGTAAGAGGACCTCGAGAGAGTGCTTATCAAGTACCTGTCTGAGGTAGCTCAGGGGGTACTGTCAGAGTTAGTCAGTCTATCCTGGATTAGAGAAGACCAGATCTCTGTTAGAACAGGTAAGCCTGCAAAGGGGAAAAAATGAAAGAGTGTTCCTTTGAAGAATGTCCCAACAATGCATTGACAGAAATAATTGATGATAATGAATATGGAGGAACACCTATGATTGCACAGACTTTCCTGCAAATTTTCAGAGACTGCATCCACGTGATGCAAGTGGAGACACAGAAAGAAGCATCAACACAAAAGAATAGTGGGAACCTGTAAAACTAGTGTTAATTTAAAGCTAGAGGAAAAGGAGCTAAGGCTGAGGTTAGCTTTTTCCCTTCTTTTTTTGTGTGTAAATGGCATTATGAGAGGAAAAAATGTCTTTCACCTGATTCCCAGAATGCTCCAGAAAGGTTAGGAAACTGTGCTAAGTCAAGGTTCTTTTTCTTGGCCGTAGAGGGTGAATATGCTATTTTTGGTAATGCGTTTATTCAGTTTTTCATCATGATAAATAGTACTCTGATAAATATCTTTGTGTAGATTCATAATTACTTCTCTAGGATAAATTCCTACAAGTGGAATTGGCAGGAAGCAAGATATATATAATTTTAAGGCTCTTGATACTTAGTGTGAAAATGCCCTCCAGATCGTTTGCACCCTTACACAGGCACTGCATAGGAATGCCTGTCTCATTGCACCCTGGCCTACAGTAAATCGTTCTGTCTTATAAATCTGGCCTAATGTGATTTCTAGAAATAGGGAAGGAAAGAATATATTGATGTATTTTTAAATGCCCTTTGTTTGTTTGTTTATAGTGAATCTGAATTAAAAATTATTTTTTAAATATTTATTTATTTTTGAGAGAGAGAGAGAGTGAGCGAGCCAGCAAACAGGGGAGGGGCAGAGAGAGAGGGAGACACAGAACCTGAAGCAGGCTCCAGGCTCTGAGCTCAGCACAGAGCCCGACGCAGGGCTTGAACTCACAGACCCTGAGATCATGACCTGAGCCGAAGTCGGACACTCAACTGACTGAGCCACCCAGGCGCCCCTGAATTTGAATTTTTTAATGTTTCTTGGCCATTTATATTTCTTCTTTAGCAAATTGCTTGTATTCTTTATCTAGTTCTCTGCAGAGCTATGTCTTTTTTTTTTCCTATTTTAGTAAAGGTTTCATATTAAGATTATAATTTTTACCAATACCTATCCCTGTTTACTTATTTTATTATTTTTTTTTTACATTTATTTTATTTTTGAGAGGCAGATAGAGACAGAGCACAAGTGAGGGAGGGGCAGAGAGACACAGAATCCGAAGCAGACTCCAGGCTCCAAGCTGTCATCATAGAGCCCGATGAGGGGCTTGAACTCACAAATCGTGAGATCATGACCTGAGCCGAAGTTGGAGGCTTAACTGACTGAGCCACCCAGGCGCCCCTCAGTTTACTTACGTTTTAATTGTGCTTATGTTTTTCCTCCTTTGTCTAGATATTTTAATTGTTATATAATCAAATATGGGAATTTTTAAATTCTTTGTATCATTATTTTTGGCCACATGCTAGTTTTTTTAATATTTAAGTTTTAATCCATCTATGTAATTCTTCCGTTTGATTTGCTTTAGGGTTTGGTGTCAGGTTAGAGTCTGCCATTAAAATCTGACCACAATTAAAAAAAATAAATAAAATCTGACCACAACTAATTGACTAATTTGTCCTTTGAATTAAAATGCTGTGACATTATTTCTAATTTTGATTATTTCTTTTTTCTTAGGCGGATGTAGCCATTTTAGTTGTAGACGCCAGCAGGGGAGAGTTTGAAGCTGGATTTGAGACCGGGGGACAGACACGAGAACATGGCCTCTTGGTTCGTTCTCTTGGAGTAACTCAGCTTGCGGTTGCAGTCAATAAGATGGATCAGGTATTTGAAGGCGACTGAGAATTCATTGTAGATGTTAACTAAAATGTTCTTCTGCCGTATCGATGACCTCGGATGTGGCTAGTGTACATCTTACTAGTTTGGTTACCATAGTTAAAAAAAAAATGCACGATCCTGGTATTAAATAAATGAAATACTAGTGATTTTTAAGCAAGAAGATGTCTTCTCATTTTCGGAGATAATTTTAAAAAGTTAAATTTTTAAAATTGTTTTTGGTTAAAATAATACACAATGAATTTAGTGTAAAGAAACCCAAAATAACCCATATTTCCAACTCTCTTTTTTTCCCCAAAATCTTTTAACTTTTCGTTTTGTGCATCCATCCAGTTTATTTTTATAGATGAAAATATTTTTTTTCGTAACATCGTGTTATTTTTATTAGCTCCTTTTTAAAAAAATTGATAATGTTCTTGTGCATGTTTCTAAGTAATTAATTTTTGTATAAAGAGCTTGTTTTTATAGCTTTAGTCTATTTTAAAAAAATACTGTAACTTATCCATATAATCCCCGACTTTTGAATATTTCCGTGTGTGTGTGTGTGTAGTGTAGTGTATTTAGAAATTGTTTATTTTATGAAAATGTTTGGGCCTAAGGACATATGCATTTTTAAGACTTGCTATGTATGATCAAAATGCCTTCAAGAAATCTTCTGGTATTTACTCTTGGCACATATGGTGTAGTCATTTTCCCAAACTCTTATCAACACTGCTGTTATTAAATGATTATTTTCTAGTTTGATATGCCAAACATATTTATTTATTTATTTATTTGTTTGTTTGTTTGTTTGTTTATTTATTTAATCTTTATTTATTTTTGAGAGAGAGACAGTATGAGCAGGGGAGGAGCAGACAGATAGGGAGACATAGAATCCTAAGCAGGCTCCAGGCCCTGAGCTGTCAGCACAGAGCCTGACGCGGGGCCCGAACTCATGGACCGCAAGATCATGACCTGAGCTGAAGTCAGACGCTCAACTGACTGAGCCACCCAGGGCGCCCTAAATTTATTTTAATGCTTTTTTTTTTTTTAATGTTTTTGAGAGACTGAGAGAGCACAAGCAGGGGACAGGCAGAGAGAGAAGGAGAAAGAGAATCAGAAGCAGCCTCCAGGCTCTGAGCTGTCAGCACAGAGCCTGACATGGAGTTCGAACCCACAAACCTTGAGATCATGAGCTGAGCTGAAGTCAGACGCTTAACCAACTGAGCCACCCAGGCACTGCCAAACATGTTTTTTGTTTTTTAACCTACTCTTTAGTGAATGTTAATAATATTTAAATATACTTTGTATATTTATTAACCATTTATGGTTTTATTTTGGGAATTATTTATATAATTTGCTTATTTTTGAAACATTTTTTTCTTACTGGTTTTTAAGTATAATTTACTTATTAAAGATATTAATCCTTTATCTTGTCTTAGGTATTTTTCCCAGTTATTTTACTTTTCAACTTATTTATGGTTTGTTTTTGACATATAGTCAAGTTTATAAGCATATTTTTTTTATTCTTTATGCTTAAGTATTTTCTTACCTTGGGATCAGATACTTACACTTTTCTACATGGTTCTTTTACAGTATTATTATTACACATACTTTTTATTTTTCCCAGTGTTTTAGTATGAAAATTTTCAAATGTAAAGATTAGGAAAAAAATAGTGGAGAGATTTTTACAACAAATACCATACTCTACCCACTACTTAAGATTGTCCTACTTACTGATCTCATCTTTGTCTTATCTACCCCTGTGTCCACCTATTAATTCATCTTATTTTGACAAGAATTTCCAAGTAAGTTACACACGTTGTTACACTTACCTCTAAATACTACAGCATGCATATTGTTAGATAGAGTTCATATAACATACATTTTTAGTCTATTTGGCTTGCGGTGGGGGTGCATCAGTAATTTTATTTTACATCAGCAGTTGGTCTGAGCATAACTTAATAAATCCTTCACTCTGTCTCCCCAAATTTGAAATCACTTATAGCTATATACAAAAAATTCTATATGTCTTGCAGTTTCTTTCTAGGTTTTCTGTTGTAGGGAAAATTATTTTTAGATCATATTAATAGTAAGATCTGATATTCCAAGTTTAAATTTTAATAGATTTCATATTTAATAGATTTTATATTTTTATTTTTTAGTCTTGATTTTTTAATATTTTGTGGCAGAAATTTAAATTTTATTTATAGCATAATCTGAAGCATAGTTTTAAAAATTGAATCTTTGTCAGGTTAATTGGCAACAAGAAAGGTTTCAAGAGATTACTGGAAAACTTGGGCACTTTCTTAAACAAGCAGGTTTTAAGGTAAGATAAATTTAAATATATTTGGTACCTTAAGTCTCATCTTACTGATTGTTCTTGTCTTATTAAGTATGTTTAATTCTGTTTGTTTTTATTTCTGCCTGGTCTTTTGTATATCTTACATTCTTAGGATTACTTTACCTTAGAAAATTGCACATATTTTATAACTTGGCTTGGATTTAACATAAGTAAAAGACTTTTCTCCAGCTATTAAATTAGGTGGATAGGTTTAGGGAGGTACCAGAGGAGTGGAAACCACACTTCCACTGCAGTGGAAACTAGTAGAGAGGAATTTCTCTAGCAAAGCGTCTGTTGCCCAACAAAAGTGCTTGAGTGTTTTGAACAAATTTGTAAGTTTCTTACAAAAATCAAAAAAGTTGAAAACTGTTGGATCAGATAACTTCAAGGCTGTAGTTCTGTGATTTCTATTACTAAATGTTTGAGTGAGAAAGAGCCAGTGCAGGCAGGGGAGGGGTAGAGAGAGAGAGGGGGAGAAAGAATCCCAAGCAGGCTGTGCACTGTCAGCACAGAGCCCATCGCGGGGCTTGGTCCCACAAACTGTGAGATAAGACCTGAGCCAAAATCATTTGAGCCAAAGGACATTTAAGTGACCGAGCCACTCAGGTGCCCCTCTATTACTTTTTAAAAAGTATGTTGTTGCTTTTACAAACTTGGTGCAGCATGGTAATGGTGGGTCTTTTACCTTTTGAAAACAGTGTTGTATTAAGTTTCATATATTCAATCTTTTTTAATAGGAGAGTGATGTAGCTTTCATCCCTACAAGTGGTCTCAGTGGTGAAAATCTAATCACAAGATCTCAATCAAGTGAACTCACAAAATGGTATAAAGGACTATGTTTATTAGAACAAATTGGTAAGAATTTAGTACATTATAAGCTTGATGTTGTCATTTAGAGTTCTGGATGGGAGACAAGTGATGTGTGTGAAAAAGCATAGGTTTTATAGTCAGAAGAGCTAGAGTAGTAGTTTTGAAATCCTCTGCAGTATTTCAACTAGTACTCCATTTCCCTTATTTAATTACTGAGGTTCGTGCCTACCTAACCAATAGATGGTTGTTGACATTAAATGAGATAACGTATATAAAAACATTTCATAAACCACAAAATACTAGATGAATGAGAGTCAATTTGCTATTAGTAAGTATAAAAGAAAATTATTTTCTAGGAGACATGGGATGACAATGGGCCGACTGGACCTGAGTCAAGAATTACTTTTAAATTAAACCTTGGTTTTTACCATTTTTTTCCAGATTCCTTCAAGCCGCCTCAGAGATCTGTGGATAAGCCTTTTAGATTATGTGTATCTGATGTTTTCAAAGGTAAGCGCTGCCTCCCTGGTTCTTCTTTAGTACGGTCCCTGCTTTTCCATTTTTCCCCTGACCTCTTTTCTTAGACGAAATCATTGCATTGTCTTCATATTCCCCCTTCTTTATGCCAGCGTAAGGATCAAGGCCCAATAAATCTTGAAGTGCATAGTTCTACTTATTTAATGCCCCTCCCCAGAAAAATCTTCAGTTTACTTCAGCTTACATCGTTTCCTCAGCTCATACTCTTCTTCCAGGTGTGAAATCTCTTGCCCTTTATCTTTCTAGCCTCATGTTTTTTTTTTTCCCTCTCAATAGATCTTTTTAGTTTCTGTATCCTTCAACCAAAATGGATTGTTCACTATTTCTTAACCAATACAGAATCTTTGTTACCACTATGTCTTTCTCTTTTCTTGCCCATTTCGTACCTATCTGTAGCAGAGTCTGGGTCCAATCAGGAGAAAGATACCATCCATAGCTGAAAAGAGAAGTTTGAGGTAAAGAATTATTAATATGATAAAAGAGTGATTATAAGATGTAAGGAAACTCTATATGGTACCAGAGGGCTGAGGAAGAGGATGCAAGGAAGGGCAAACTTAGAAGGCCATGTTGGAGAACGTGTTGTATTAAATAAATACCCAAGAGTACATCCAGTTTAATGTGTACAAAACCCTATTTCGAAAACTATAAAATAGAAATGAAATAAAAGATATTAATAAATGGAAGGGTATAACGTAATTGTTGGAATAATCAATACAGTAAAGATGTCAGTGGTCTCCCAAATCGCCATTATCATGGAATAGGCAGTGCAGAATGGATTTCGAACTGAGCAGCAATAATTTGGTAACTGATGGGCTCACCCATCATGTACCCTAAGGTGTCCTTCTGTGTTCTCAGTATCTTCTGTCAGTGTATTGTTCAGTCAGTAGTATAATTGTTTCTGTGCTTTTTATTGAACTTAGATTGTGGAGTCCTTAAGGGCCAGTACTGTCTCTTCTGTATCTTTATCTGCAGGACCTAGCTCAGTGCAGACTAGTGCCTCCCACGTATACATGCTTAATAATTGTTTAATAAATGAAGGTGCTTCCCAAAAAATCATTCAGTGAAATTGAAATGAATCATTATTATTACTAGCTTTCCACATTCTAGTAGCAGAAGAAATACCGGTAATGCTTTTTAAAATGCCTGTTATTTCTTTAACATACAGAATACAAAAATAATGTTTTGAATAACAGTGTTTGCTAACTCTACCTTTTTACCTGCTATTCTCTCTCTCTTCTCAGGCTGCTTCCTGGCTTCTGCCTACACTATTCCCCCTTAGCATGTTCCCGCTGAGGTTACCAAATGACCCTTTGGTTGCCACAGTCCCTACAGAGTTTTCAGTTCTGTCTTTCATCTTACTTGAATTTGGCATTACTTCTGAAGCTGGTAGCCATATCCGCCTTGAAACTTTTCTCCCTTGGTTTCTGTGACCCACTTTCTCCTACTGTCCTGTCCATTTCTCAGACCTCTCTGTATCTTCTCTGTGGGCTCCTCTTTTTCTGACTCCTAACTGATGTTCTGCCTCAGTCTTTTTCTTACTTGACGTGCTGTTTTCAGACAGACATCCATGACTCATCTACCTCCTGTGTCTTGATGCTTCCCAAGTCAGTATCTCGAACCCAAACCTGTTCTCACTTTCTGGATACATGCGCATGTGCTAACTGCTACTGGACATCTCCACAGGGAGTGTGCTCCCAGGGTCCCATTCTCATGGAATTTGATGTGATTGGTGCCCCCTGGAATGCATTGTCTCCACCTGTATGTCTGGTAGGCACTTCAGATTCACCAAGGCTAAAATGGATCTTGTTCCTTAATTTCCTATCTCACACTTGATGCACCATCAAATTAGACTTCCCCTTTTTGCCTTTATCCCTCTTCTACCTCATCACCTTCGATCTGTCATAACTTATTCCCAAATTCTTGAGTTTGCTTCCAGTCTGCAGTCAGTCTCCCCTCCTCTCTGACACCGAAATACCATCATGCCACTTCTCTGTTCACATTTCTTTACCGGCTTCCTATTCCTTAACTGAGGATGAAATTCAAGCCCTGAGTATGATTTATGAGGTCCCTTTATTGTTTGCTCTTTGCCTCCCCCTGTTGCCTCATGTGGTGCCATAAACATTCCTTATAAGTGACACACAGGTCTTCGTACATCTCACATTCGGTTATGACTCCGCCTTTGCTTATATAGTGTCCTGGGTCATTGGTGTTTTCCTTCTTTCCCTCCCCATATACACAAGTACCTTATAAACTCTTGTTCTTTCTCCGAGTGCCCGGCTAACGTGCAGTCATTCCCCCTCATCATGAATTCTTCGGTGTACCTCTTTCTGTTTTCATTGTACATCCTAAGTTATACTTGTCTCTGGACAGTGTATTGTTTTTGTCTTTCTCTTCCTAGAGTAAAACCCCTTTACAGGTAGGGACTTATATTTTCATCTCTTTATTCCTAGAGGCTAGCACATGGCTTGGTACCTAGTAAACACTCACTAAATATTTGAAAGAGGAATGAATCTCCCTTTTTGTAACATGAATATTTTTATTTGTAAGAAGATACAGAGTAGAATGTGGTATGTCCTATTTAGTAGATAATGTTACAAATTCTGAAATGATCATTGCTAAATGTTCATTGAACTACTAGTTTTATATAACCTACTAGGGAACAAAACGTAGCTAACAGCTTGAATCATTAGATAACGTGGCTACATGAGTTGTAAGATTTGGGTGTATTTTGCAGATCAAGGATCTGGATTTTGTGTAACTGGTAAAATTGAAGCTGGCTATATCCAGACCGGTGACCGACTACTAGCAATGCCTCCTAATGAAACTTGTACTGCAAAAGGTATTCCTCTGCAAGATTCTTTTGCTGAAAACCTTTAAGTTGAGACAGCAGATTTTTAAAAGTAGTTTAGTTATTAACTCCTAAGTAAATAACCTCTTAGTGAAATTGTAACTGACTGTCAAAATGATACTAACTGTTGAAGATAAAAATGTGAAAACATTAAACGATTTTTTCTGTTGTGACTATGTGTGTATAAATGTACACAGAACATTCTAACTGTGGTAGCATTTCTTTTTTTTTTTTTTTTCCTTACACTGATTCTAAAAGCCTGGTTAGGATCTAACCAGATGTATAGACACCTGACAGATACATTGAAAATAGTATTCAGCAGCAGAAATTAAATTTAACCCCATCCTGGCACTAAACAGTCAGTAACTAGTTGTTTTGAAATTTGTATTTCAGAATTACTATCAGTTAACAGTTTAATCATGCTTATACCAAAAAAAAAAAAATTGTTTTTTGCAGAAAGACCTAAGAAAATAAGATGCAAATGCAGAGAATCCTAATGTTAAAAAGAGAAATTGAGCTAACGTGCCAGAATTACTGCTTTCCCACATGTAATATATGACCTTTCACACTGACCAATAACTGTTTCTATTTTCTAATCTTTTGACCTTACAAGTGTACTTGTTGTTCTGAATTCTGCTTAAAAGTTTATAATTCTGTACTTACCTTAATCTAGTTTCCAGCTAAGCCTCCAACTTCAACATAGACCTGACATTCTGATTTATACTTCAAAGTAACAATTTATAACAATTTTAAATTACAGTATACTGAGAATGTTAAAAGTTGTTAAATTTCAGTACTTTTCTCTATTACTCTTATTATAGTTTATATCCAGAGTTGTACCTGACTGGATGATAAATTTGAATGTACATTTTTAACAATTAATTTGCTTACTTCAAAAGCAGATTTCTTAGAGTCTAAGAAATTAATGAATATCTGTTTAGGTAACAATTTAGAACAAATTTAAAGATGAATAGGGGAATGAAAGCCAAAGTTATTTCCATTTTGCTTTTTTCTTTCTGCTGGTTTAGGGATCATGAAAATTCTATTTAGATGACAAGTAATGCACGCTTTTTTAAAAAGAATCATTTTCCATTGATCTATTATTTGTAAGTTCAGATCTCTTACTGTTTTTTAAAGTGATCAAGAGCAACAACACTTTTGAAATACTAATTTCTTTGTAGGTTAATGAGCTTTTTTGAGATAGGAAGTTTTAAAATAATCAATAGACATGAATTAAAACTAAAACCATGGTCCTAAAATTATCATGGACCTTACAGACTGGCTCTTTTGTGACCTCCAGAATCATAATTTACATCTGTAAGTTCCACATTCTTTCCCTCTCTTCTTCCTGTCCCTTCCCCACCAGAAAAACTCTAATCCCTTATCTTTAATCTTAAAGGAAAGCTGTATAAGAAGTACCTGAGATCATACCCTACTCCTTGATGGCTACTCTTGTAACCCAACTTGGAGGTTGTCAGTCCTCAATTTCTTTTCTTTTTTTTTTTTTTGGAATTTTTATTTATTTTTGAGAGAGAGACAGAGTGTGAGCAAGGGAGGGCCAGAGAGAGTAGGAGACACAGAATCCAGAGCAGGCTCCAGGCTCTGAGCTGTCAGCACGGAGTTTGATGCAGGGCTCAAACTCAGGAACTGTGGGAATCATGACCTGAGCTGACGTCAGGTGCTTAACTGACTGAACCACCCAGGCGCCCCTCAGTCCTCAATTTCTAACTCCGTTGCTTTTGCTTGATTTACTTAATTGTTCAGTGCACCCTTCTATCTCAACAATTCTATCACTAACCAGTAACATCTCCTAAAAAGAGAGAAGTGACTAAATCTGCTACCAAGAAATGGAAATTCTAAATTGTGTTTTCATTTTATTAACGCATCGAGTTTTTGGAGTGTTAAAAAAGTACTACTTTGTGTGATGTCTGTCTCATGAAGAAGATCCTTAAGAAGATGAGTATCATATATAGGACAGTGTAACATATTTGGAGGGAGAAAATCAGATTATAGATTGCCTCTACAAAATTTTATATTGCTAATTAAAATTCTAGTATGAGAGCTCTTCAAAATCCTAAACTAAAGGCAATCTCTGTTGTAAGTGGCCAGCTCCTGCCTTCAGTTCCACATTTCGTAACAAAAATCAGATATGATCACTTTAAGTTTACATTTAAAAAAACTTTTTTTTTTAATGTTTGTTTATTTTTGAGACAGAGACAGAGCATGAACGGGGGAGGGTCAGAGAGAGAGGGAGACACAGAATCCGAAGCAGGCTCCAGGCTCTGAGCTGTCAGCACAGAGCCCGGTGCGGGGCTCGAACTCACGGACCGTGATACCATGACCTGAGCTGAAGTCGGACACTTGACCGACTGAGCCACCCAGGTGCCCCCCCACCTTTTTAAAAAAATTTTTTTAATAAGTTTACATTTAAAAACTAAAGTAGTTGAAAATTTAACAAACATTCCTTAATATTATAATTGTTAAGTTTTTGGAGTCAAGAACCTCTTTGATGCCTTGATAAAAGTTATGGCTCCTCCTAGACTAATGCAGGTATATACATACATAAAATTTCAAATAAAACTCTAGGTTGTCTCAGAGCTTTTAAAGTTCTCTTTGAAATCATAAAAAGTCTAAAAGAAAGTTAAGAGTTTCTTAAGTGTATGCTACATGGGAAAAAATAGTATTTTGAGAAAGATATGGGTGAGTTATCATTTACTAAAAACATGTCCATCAAGAACTATTTCACAGTGGTTGGCCTATGCACTGTCTTCATCAAAAGGTTCAAGTTCTAGTGGAATGGAACTTACTATTAGCCCATTAATTTGCCCCATAGAATCAGAAAATATGAGATACCTTTTCATAGCTTTTGAATAAGGTAGTGGAGTAATGCCCTTTGTAATTGTTCTCCAGGATTATCCCTAGGTAATAAAGGTGTATAGCAACACCTGGGATCAGTTTTAAATTAAATTTCCTTACACTTTTCTTATAACCAGTTAACATTGTGGATCTCTCTCTCTTTCTGGGAAGCATTTCTTTTGAGCCAGGAATGGTGAAGGGGCCTGTCAAGAGTACCATCTGACTGAGCACTGATGCCCTAAGGGTTACTGGACACCTCCCCTAGTCCCATATTTTATGTTATTAAGTGATTTGAACTGCATTATTATGCCCGCATCTATTAATATAAGAGAACTATTTGAACGGGGGCATGTTTAATAGTTGTATAAATGAGTTATAAAATGAGTTGTATAAATGAGTTTTAAAGCCTTGATTAAATAAGCAGAAATCAGCCTTTTTTGGACAAATACAAGTCACTTTATGTTTAGGGTGGTGTTCTAGAAGAGTCAAGTCTAGAGGAAGTGTGTTTTCCTCAACGCTCACAGTTACACTTCTCATTCTCAATCTATTCATATTGAAAATGATGAGTAGTGACTGATGAGGCATAAATCAGCCAAGCTCTCTTGGTTGTTATGGTTTGATATTGAGGTGTTTCACTGTATGCTTTGGTTCTTACTCATTTCCAGGAATCACTCTGCATGATGAACCTGTTGATTGGGCGGCGGCAGGTGATCATGTTAGTCTTACGCTGGTTGGCATGGATATCATCAAGATCAAGTGAGTGAGAAAATGAGTTTAAGCGACCCTTATTTTGGATGTAGGACCTCAAAACATAGATCTTGCAACTCACCTACTGAACTGAAAGAATGAGTATTAATTTCGAATTTCATTTGGCCAAAAATAGGCACTTGTAGAAATGTAAAAATGATGAGCAAAATCTGCTTAAAACTGAAATTAATACATGTCAGCACGTGTACTCAACACGTTCTTTGAGTGAAAGCTGTAACGTATGAAAATGGTGGAAGGTTAATAATGGTATAAGCTTTGCCTTAACCCAGAAGGGAGTATTTAGAAAAGTCCCCAATTTACTTGATTGTTTTATTTGTAAATGGTTTTAGAGATACTCCTATTTGATGTGTATTTATTTGTTCTTCAAGTACCTTCTCTCCCCCCTCCCCCCCACCCCGTCTCTTTTTTTTCTGTTACAGTGTTGGCTGCATATTCTGTGGCCCCAAAGAACCCATTAAAGCTTGCACTCGTTTCAGAGCTCGGATCCTCATCTTTAATATTGAAATTCCTATCACTAAAGGATTTCCTGTAAGTTTCAAAATGTTTGTTATTGTTTTTATAAATTCAAAGTAACTTCATCTTAAAAAGTGTAACTTACTTTACAAGCGAGAATGCTATTATAGTTATTTTCAACTAACCTCTTACTGCCCTAATCCAGAAAAACATGAAATTAGACTTTGAAAGTCATTTGTATTTTTTCATTTTGGTCCTTGAGTCTGACGATTTTTTCAGTGAGGCATTAAAAAGAAATTTTGTAATCAATAGGATACAAAGTACGGATAATAGTAAAATTCATTTAGGGAAAATGGTTGATGTTTTTTACTGTGTTCTAGAGGCTACCTGACTAATCTTAGATTATGTCTTTCTGTTCTGGCTTTAATATGCTTATTTATAGTGTTTCTGATTATAAAAGTAATACATTATTACAGAAAACTTTGGAAAACACACACATAAAAGATAAGAATACTCTGTAATTGCATACTACATAAATATGTCTACACTTTACATTTAGTGTATTTTTATGTGTGCATGTTGTCCACCCATTGGTATTTATGAATACGTTCTGGGGATGCTTGACACAGGGTTAACTTTAATTGGGCCAAAGCAACACATTTAGACCCTGCAGGCTGTGAGGTTTGTTTGTAGGTTATCATTTACCAGCATCATCTGAACATGCACATTTAATGGGAAGGAGAGGAGTTTTTATACTCTAATATTACTTGGCCAGAAGATACACTGCCTGTGAATTGCATGGGTTTCTTCTTTTATGTGTAATTTTTTTTCAGATGTTTGGGGCCATCCTGTGTTTAGAGTTTGATACTTTGCTTTTGCCACTTAACAGATGAAGTTTTTCTTATTAGACTTTTTTTTTCTTTCTTGGTCAGCTCATATAGTACAGATTTGCACGACAATAAAATATTTAGTGGAATTAAATGGCTTGCCTTTGAAAATATAAACAGATCATTTTCAGCATTTAATGCATCTTTGAAATAAAAATAAGACAGTAGTAGTAATTGACCTTTAAGCTCAGTTTAGTTAGTGATCATGTTTTAGAGGTTGGGAATAAATTTATTTAGCTTATTTAAATTCATTTTATACTTACACACCTTTGAAATAACCATGCACTTTGATTATAACTCTTTGTAATTATTTCTGTGTAAATTTGGTCATATAAAAAATACAAGATACTGTTCGAGAATTTTAGTTTTAATCATATACCATTTCTCCCAAATGCTAAAAAAAGACTAAAATTGTTTCTCCAAAATAGTTGTTCTAGTTGAAAATATTTAATTTTTAAATATTCAGAATTCTTCTTTAACAGGCAAGAAACTGTAGCTTAATTGCTGTGAATGAACGGCACTCGTTCTTAGAAAGCAGTATGTCCAGTGGGGAGAAACTGGAGAGGTTGGTTACGGCGTGTTTTTACTCATGCAGCAATAATTTTTGCCATTGGAGAGGTAGAGAGGTCAAGAGGTCAGTAGTTACTTTGAATAGTAATACTGTCTTCCTGTCTACTGTAGTTTTTTAAAAATAAGTATGAATTGAAAGTTTGTCCGTGTTCCTTTATGAAATTACACCGCGTATATTGATTCACGAATACGAGGATGAAATTTGTTTCAGAATAAAACAGTCGTGTTTTGTCATTTAATCTGCCCCTTGTGGGAAGGAACCTTCAGTTTTTGTTTGTTGGTTTATTTGTTTTGTTTTTAAACCTAGAAAAGGCTTCCCAAGCAATTAAAATTTTGCTATTTGGGGACTCATTTCTTAACACTACATGAAGTATTTGTGTCTCTTAGTTTGTATGGTAAACTCTATTTAAGAAGAAAAATAGAAGAATGGGTTAGACTTTAACTAAACTTATGCTTTTTTACTGTAAAATATTTTGTAAGATAAAATTTACCATTTCAATTGTTTTTAAGTGTACAGTTCAGTGGCATTTAGTACACTCACGTTTTTGTGCGACCGTCAACACAACACCATCCATCACCGCAACTTTTTCCTCACCCCCTACTGAACCTCTGTATCCTCTAAGCAAAAACTCCCTGTTACTCCTTCCCTTTTTCCCTTGGCAACCGCTATTCTACTTTCTTTCTTTATGAATTTGCCTATCCTACGTCCCTCATAAGTGGAATCATACGGTTTTGTCCTTTTGTGTCTGACTTACTTCATTTAGCATAATGTTTTCACAGTTCATCAGTATTGTAGCACATGTCAGAATTTCATTTCTTTTTAAGGTTGAATAGTATGTGTATGCCATGTATCGTTTATCTGTTCATCCGTTGATGGACCTTGGGGTTGTTTCCATCTTTTGGCGATTGCGAATAATGCTTCCTTGAACATTGGCATACAAGTATGTTTGACCCCCCCCCCTTTTTTTTTTTCTTCAGTCTTTTTGAGTGCGTACCTAAGAGTGGAATTGCTGGATCATGTGGTAATTCTGTGTTTAACTTTTTGAAGAACCGCCAGACTATTTTTCATAGTAGCCGCACCATTTTATGCTCTTTCTAGCAGTGTGCAAGTGGTCTCTTTTCTCCACTTCCTCACCAACACTTGGTAGTGTGTGTGTGTAAGGGGCGGGGGGCGGTGTGGGTGATTTTTTTAAGCTTCTTTATTTTGAGAGAGAGAATCCAAACAGGCTCTGTGTGCCGTCTGCGCAAAGCCTCGAACTCACAAACCATGAGATCATGACCTGAGCCAAAAATCAAGAGTAGGATGCTTTTAACTGATAGGCAAACTAATGGTTGTGAAGTGAGTGGTATTTCATTGTGGTTTTGATTTGCATTTCCCCTAATAATGGTTAGTGATGTTGAGTATCTTTTCAGTACTTTATGTATTTTGGATATTAATCCCTTGTTAGATATGTGATTTGCAGATACTGTCTTCCATTCTGTGGGCTGTCATTTTAATCTCTTAATAATGCTGTTTGATGTACAACAGTTTTTAATTTTTTTTTTTTAAATTTTTTTTTTTTCAACGTTTATTTATTTTTGGGACAGAGAGAGACAGAGCATGAACAGGGGAGGGGCAGAGAGAGAGGGAGACACAGAATCGGAAACAGGCTCCAGGCTCCGAGCCATCAGCCCAGAGCCTGACGCGGGGCTCGAACTCACGGACCGTGAGATCGTGACCTGGCCGAAGTCGGACGCTTAACCGACTGCGCCACCCAGGCGCCCCCAACAGTTTTTAATTTTGATGAGGTCCCATTTATCTTTTGTTGCCGATACTTCTGGTGTCATATATAAGAAATCATTGCCAGATTCAACATCAAGGAAACTTCCCTCTCTGTTTTCTTCTATGAGTTTCATAGTTTTCATTCTTTTGTTTGGGTCTTTGATCCATTTTGAATTAATTTTTGTACATGGGTAAAGTAAGGCTTCATCTTCGTTCTTCTGCATGTGGATTACCCAGTTTTCCCAGCACCATTTGTTGTAAGGACTGTCCTTTCCCTATTGAGTGGTCTTAGCTTTCTTGTTGTAAACTAATGGACCATATATGCCTTGATAGTTTTAAAATATAGGTCACTTGGAAGTGTAAGGAAAATGATAATTTGACTTACTTTACCACCTAACAGATTATGTAGCTCATTACAGTTTTATAAAACACTACATAATTTTATTTTCACAACCCCACATGAAGTAGAGTCCCAACCCTTATCTGAAACTCTTCAAGCTAGTGTGTTTCAGAGTTCGGAAATATTCAGATTATAGAAAGGTGATATGATGCATGCATGTTATGTAAAACCCCTAACAGATGATGGGGCAACACCCTGTAATCAAACATACTAGTAATTCTGCATCACAGCTTGTTAATGCTAAGTAGAATAAATAAGGACTGTAAATTGCCTTACTTCAAGTCCTCTTTTGCTACTTAAGTGGGTTATAGCAGAATCAGGAACAACTTAGGTTTTCAGTCTTTTGGATTTTTGAATTGCAGATAAGATCGTAGACTTGTGTTAGTGTTGTCTGCACTTACAGGTGAGGAATTGGAGACTCGGGTGTGGTGACTGTCCGAATAATGAGTGATTAAGCCAGGACTCATAGTCAGTACTTTTCACTTTGAGATCCTTTTCCTTTTACGTTATGCTGCATACTGGTTTGAATTATAGATGACTTGAGTTATATGTAATATGAACTAAATGTTAATATAATATACAATTACTTTCCACTTACTTGGCATGTAGATTTTTTCACTCGTGTTCCACAAGGTTTTTTTTTGTTTTTGTTTTTGTTTTGTTTTCCTGAGCTACTACCTGTAAGATACTGTGGACATAAAACACACACACACACACACACACACACACACACACACAGTGTACCCCAAACTGCTACGATCCATTCATCTACCTCATTGGGTGGAACCCACACACAGCTCACACAAGTTAGAAGAAACTTAAGTAGGTTCGTGTGCTTCTGTTCTTTCAAATTTGGCGAGCCTTGGATGGAGACTGGTATTGATTTCTTAGTCACACCTGAGCCAAGTAAGGGGCTTTCTGCTTATTTACCTGTTTGTTGCAAAAGAAATGTTTCTTAGATTTGTAGAACTACATTTACGTTACACATTGGTGCCTTTTGACCCCTGACCGTGTTGGATACACAAATGTAACTTTACCATGTGTTGTGGAAGGTTTTTTCCCCTGGTAAGAGTTGGTCATTAAATTTTTCTGGAATGTTTCCAGTTTATAATGGTCACATGCCATTGATAAAAAACAAAACAAAACAAAAACTAATTTGCCTTTGTAGAATAATGGAGGTTCGGTTGTGCCTTTTAAAAAAACAAACAAAACCACATGACTGATTTCTTCTTCCATGTGTTGTAGGTGTTCTTATTCCTTCATTCTTACATTTATTTCATAAATACTTACTGAGTGCTGGTTAAATGTCTGGTACTGGTATACATAGTTCCTTGTCTCACAGAGTTTATATTTACATGGGATGACAGACACTTAAAACAGCAGCTACAACAAAAGTGAGAGGTTATGTCGTGAGATTAGGGGACCCAGAGGAAGGTGTCTAGCTCAGACTAGAGGTCAGGCTTCTTGCAGGAGGGGACGCTTCACGCTAAGAGGGTTGGAGTAGCATGAGTGGGAGTTAGCCCAGTGAGGCTGCACAGGTGGAAGCTGTGTTCTAGCCAGAGGCATCACGTGTGCAAAAGCCTAAAGCTTACAAAGGGCGTGGTACATGTAGGGAGTGGAAGCTCTGTATGCCTGGAATGGAGAATGGAAGAGGCGATGGAGAGAGACGAGGCTGGAGAAGTGAGGGTCACGTTGAGAAGGGCCTTGTGCCTAGTAGGGGAGTTAAAGTTTCCATGGTTTTAAAAAGCAAGGGTGTGTCGTTAAGTTTATCTTTTAGAAGATCAGTCTGGTAGATTTAAGAAGACTGGCTAAGGGAGGGACAAGAGTGGTGGCAGAGAGACCAGGAAGGAGCCTGCACTTTAATTCAGATGAGAGAGGATTGTCCTGGACTGAGGACAGCATTGTCCTGGGGAGAGAAGTAGACAGAATAAACAAAGTGCTGGTTGAAAGACTTGGGTTTTTAGAAAGTTACAGAGTCCAGGATTGTGCATCCACAAGTCCCCCTTGTATTTCTCTTTTCTGAATGTGCCGTCCCAGCGAAGAAGTTCCATAGTAGAAGTGTCAGTGTTTTTTCAAGCAAACAGCATAAAATGGTCAGACCACTTAAACCTTGCCAGCTTTGCCACTTGCTGAGTATTTGGTCTTCCCACTATACCCAACTATAGACATATTGCACATTTAGTGCTAGTTATTTGAATGAGGATAGCCAGTGTAACTCTTACTCTAGTTGATCCCAGCATATAAAATTCACCTCTGAGGGGCGCCTGGGTGGCCCAGTCGGTTGAGCGTCCAACTTTGGCTCAGGTCATGATCTCACAGCTCGTGAGTTCGAGCCCCGTGTCGGGCTCTGTGCTGACAGCTCGGAGCCTGGAGCCTGCTTCTGCTTCTGTGTCTCCCTCTGTCTCTGCCCCTAACCCACTCGCATTCTGTCTGTGTCTCTCTCAAAAATAAACATACATTAAAAAAAAAATTAAAATTCACCTCTGAAACATATCACCATGGCTACATTAAGTTGCTTAACCTTTTTGATATTAAACTTCCTTACATATAAAACACGAACAATAGCTAAAATTTAAGATCATCAATTAACTGAATATTCACCACTTCAAAATAACATCTGATTTTTCTCATTGATAAGGAACCTGAGGCTGGAGATGTTGGGGATAAAGGGCTTTAAAAGGACTTGCCCCAGATCACACACTTGGAAAGTGTAGAGTCAGGCCTGAGTTCAAAGACTGTCTAATAAAGTCCTATATAATATTTTATTCTCATTATCCAACAATGAATACATTAACTACTGCTGGATATCACATGATCCCCCTTCCCTCATTTTTGTGATGGAACAGTTTGCATTTGATGAACATCTATACCAGGCACTGTCTCTGATCTTGTTCAGTTCTCATCACGACCCTGTAAGGAAGGTTGTCTGATCTACTAAGGTTCGTTAAGTTAGTGGAGGAGAGACTCGAACTGGCCCCTGTGACCTTTATCCCTTAGTAAGTGAAGGAACACCCTGATCGGAATGGTAGGACTTAGGAAGCAGCTGGAGACCCCGAAAGCTTCCGGCAGGAGTGCCGAGTGCATTCATATGATGGAATGTGACACCAGGATAAACAGCCGCGGGTGCACGGTAAAGAGTGCTTTGACAGGACCATTTTTTGTTTCAGGTGCTGTTACACTATCAGACTGTCAGTGAGCCTGCCGTTATTAAACGATTGATTAGCGTCTTAAACAAAAGCACGGGTGAAGTCACAAAGAAGAAGCCAAAGTGAGTATTTTAAAATTTAGCAAAGGGGTGCCTGGGTGGCTCGGGCGGTTGGGCGTCTGGCTTTGGCTCAGGTCATGATCTCACTGTCCGTGGGTTCAAGCCCTGACTTGAGCTCTGTGCTGACAGCTCAGAGCCTGGAGCCTCCTTTGGATTCTGTGTCTCCCTCTGTCTCTGCCCCTCCCCTGCTCAAGCTCTGTCTCTGTCTCTCTCAAAAATAAATAAACATTTAAAAAAAATTAAAATTTAGCAATTTTTTTACTGATTAATTCATTGTGATAGTATTTCTCTTTGTGATAAATGAAACCTAAATCTAATTTTACTTGTTCCAGAAATCTTTCTTTGCACAGACTAGATTAAAATAAACACAGACCATATATTTAAGCTTCCGTCTAGGTATGAGTGCCGCTAGATATAATTTCTGTTATGGATGGTGGCAGTGGGGTGTGGATTGTGAATAAAGATGTTAATGTAAGTTTGCATATATGTGTCAAGCCCTGGGTACTGATGATGTAAAAATAAAGGCACTTAAAAAAGTCAGTTCTACATTTTAAAGAATGAATTTCAATTATGCCTAGCCGCCAGTTCCAGATTACACCTGAGTGTTGCTCTTAACTTTCTTGTCACCTCCTTAATGAGAAGCATTCCATACTTTCAGAATACTCCAGGCAAAAAGTGTATTGCATACCCTGTAGCTTCTAGTTTTTTTCCCACCCAGAATTTTTCTTTCTGTTCAGAATCCACGTGGAGCTTTAAGCTGAGGTGATCACCACCATGTTGTTTCCCTCTTGATTATCATTAATATCCAGGCCTCAGTGGGGACAATTCCCTTTGGCCGGGACAAGGTTGGGATTTTTCAAAGGAAGTGCTTCCTGAGAACCTTAAGTTTTTTACCCTAATTCAACTAAAGGCTAACTAACCACAGTTTGGCTTGGCTGCTTTAGCTTTGGGGTTTTCCTCGTTTCAACCCTATGGGGAATCCCACCCAAAATCCCCTTTTTTTCAGTCTTTGGGTGTTCCTCCTCATTCGCACCTGGGTAAGAGGCCCAGAGGTGGCTAGTGGGCTAATAGGTAGGGTGCAAGTGGAAGTGAGTCTTCACTCTGCTCTATACCCATGCCCGTTTCTCCATTAGTTAGGAAGAAAAAGTTACTTAATCTCTCTTTCGAAGATAGTTCCTTAACAGTTCTTTTTATTTTTTTTTAAGATGGATTTTAAAAATGTATTGAAATATGGTTGACATGCAATGTTATGTTAGTTTCAGGTGTACAGCATAGTGATTTGACAGTTCTGTGCATTATTCAGTGCTCACCACAGTATGTGTAGTCACTGATACTTCTTCAGGTTTAACCTGGGTCTTTAAAGTCCGTGATGCCATAATGTCCTGAGAAGTGTAAATAATGGTGAACATTTCTGAAGGACCGCTATTTCCTAGGCTCTCTCGGGACTACTTTCACATGGTTTATATTCTCAGCAACCTTACGAAGCACGTACTATTTCCCCCATTTTTCAGATAAGGAAAAATCTGAGGTTTCAGATAAGGAAAAGCTGAGGTTTAGAGAAGTTATATAACATGTTCAAGTTCACAGAGCTAGCAAGGGGGCAGAGCCAGGAATTTAACCTAGTCAGCTGGTTCACATAAATTATAGTATTTTTGGCAGGATCCAGGTTGTTTGACCCACACAAGTGATTGGGAGAATTCTCAATCTAAAATTGACTCATCATATCTAATTCTGAATTTTCCCCTCCCTGCTTCTGCTCCCTGCTCAGTGATTCTGGGTTCTAGTATATTCTCATATTAATTTCCCTGGCACCTAATTTGTAGCCTTTCTCTTACTTTATACCAGCACCATTTGGTCTTTCCTTCCTTTCCACCGCTGGCAAATTACAGACTTGATTGCTTCATATGGATGGAATCAAGCTTTCTAGAAACAACATTAAGTACAAATTATGAATATATTAGATACTCTCCTTTCTAAGGAATTGGACTTTGGACTGAAATTGTCCAAAGCCAATTTTTGGGAATTTTGGAATACTTTTTTAAAAACTTTTTTGGCTTATTCTGTCTCTGAACTAATCTTCCAGAAGGAGAGTTTATAATTGCTGTTTTCTTTCTAGAACACATCAAAATTAAATTAGAGAATGTTATCAAAATTAAATTAGAGAACGTTTTCAAAATGTCCCCTTTTGGGATCTACTCTTGCTGTAAGTTTGGGAAGGCCCATTGCATGAGGATTTTTGTTTATATTTGTATGGAACTGCTTATATAAAGACTCCTGCCCCACCCTGTTCGTTTCCTACAGACATCATACGATGGAAAAATCTTATGTGATTTTATTTTGAACGCTTGTTAAAGAATTACTATTCCTGTGTGAGAAAAGAGAGAGGAGGGAAGGAAAGAGAGAGGTTTAGAATAGTCTATTGGCACTAGGAGATTTTGTCCTCTTTATACATAACTTCCTAACACTTCGTCCCCCCAATTCGAATTTTATATTATGTTCCTCTTTTAAAATGAAAATTCTTTACTTTCTTTATTAGATATTGAACCTCTCAGTTGCATGAGGGAATGAAGGGAAGGCTTTGGTGGAGGGTCCTTGAGCATTTTAGGTTATAGGGTCCTTCAAGAGTTGTATTTGGAAGATTGGTAAAAAATACACACACACACACACACACACACACACACACACACGTATATAAAATGTAGCTAATATTTCTTAAATCTAGAATTATTCCTCTCATTTCTTTCAACTGACCCAGAAAAGTTCAAAGGTATATATTTTCATTTTAAAAACTCTTTTTCTTTTTAAGTTTTTGAAAGTTGATCATATGTGAAATATACATTTTTTGGTTTGTTACTGCATTATTCACCTCTGCGGGATATCCGTGTCGTCCCCGCTCCCCTTTTCTGACAGATTGTTGACCAAAGGCCAGAACGCCTTGGTGGAGCTGCAGACGCAACGGCCGGTGGCGCTGGAGCTGTACAAAGACTTTAAGGAGCTGGGGAGGTTCATGCTGCGCTACGGCGGCTCCACCATCGCCGCGGGCGTGGTCACCGAGGTACCGTGAGGGTGGTTACCTGTCGTGGCGTCTCTTCTTTACCTGCTTTGTGAGAATGCTCACTGAGACTTTATGGCTTAAGGGGGACACAGTTAATGGTATTAGAACAAGATTTTAAAATTTATGTTAAAGTCTTTTTATGTGATGGCAAGAAAATGTGTGGTTTTAGAACTTTTCACAGTGAGACTTCCAAACTATCTTCCCCATGAGTGATATTCCTCAAAATTAAGGTAACTTTTGGGACGCCTGGGGTTGGCTTAGTCGGTTCAGTGTCCGATTCTTGATTTCGGCTCAGGTCATGATCCCAGGGTTCATAAGATCGAGTCCCCACGTGGGGCTCTGCGCCGGCATCGCGGAACCTGCTTGGGATTCTCTCTCTCCCCCTGTCTCTGCCCTTCCCTTGCTTACACATGCTCTCTCTCTGTCTCTCTGTCTCAAAAATAAATAAACATTTATTAAAAATTAAAGTAAATTCGGGGCACCTGGGTGGCTCAGTGGATTAAGCATCTGACTTTGGCTGAGGTCACAATCTCACTGTTTGTGAGTTTGAGCCCCGCGTTGGGTCTTTGCTAACACCTCAGAGCCTGGAGCCTGCTTCAGATTCTTTGTCTCCCCCCATCTCTGCCCCCCTCCTACTCCTTCACTGTCTCTCAAATAAATAAATGTTAAAAAAATTTTTTTAATTAAATTTGTTGAAAAATAGATTTGAAACTATGCAATCCAAATTATGAGAATACAGACTTTAAGAGTCCAATGAATTTGGGGGAAGTGATTTCATTTAATAGAAGAGCCATCATTATTGTTTTTTTCTTTAAATAACTGGTTCTCAGTGTTCTTTGAAATGATCCATTCAGAAAGTTCAATTAATGTTAATGAAAGGGACCTATTGTATAATGTAAGGTGCAGTTGAGTTTTGGAGAAAATAGCCAGAAGTGGACCAGAGAACTTCAGTAATTTAAATGTTCTTCCACACAATCATGATTAATGTAAATCTTAGGAATATTATTTTTTTAAAGGGAACTTCATTACTTCATTTGATCGTTTTCCGCATGAAAGTTATTCACTTCATCGAACGGAGTGTCTACTTTGAACATGGGGCTTTATGTTGCATCCAAATCCAGTTATACTTGCATCCCGCAAAAGGCTTTGGAGTCCAGCTGCCCAAGTTTGTTACTACTCCACTGACTCTTAGCAGCACAAGCACATTTCTCCTTCAGTTTATTCACCTGTAAAAATGGGGTACAGGAACCTACCTCCCAGCGTCGTGAAGTGAAGGTCTACACAAAACACTTGGCACCGTAATAGGCATTCAGTAAATGTTATCTAATGCACTGTCAGCAATGTGACACGTAATCCATCAAAGCATTCTTTCTAAAAGAGCATTCTAGAAATAAGACACAGTGTCTTGTGGAACATAATGGAGAGATTGTAGTAAATCTCAGAAATAGCATGACTGGGGAAGGGGAAAAGTTGCAGGAAAAAAGAAAAGTTTCATCTTGATATAATGATTATTTCACTGTCATTTTCCTTTTGTTATTGTTCTTAAAATGTGAATGAATAAATTATAGCGCCTTTTTTTGTTTTTTTCTTTTACAGATAAAAGAATGATGGGTCAGAATTTCTACCATGTTTCCAAATGCAGTGAAATAGCTAACCTCTGTTTTAAAGAATCCAGTTGTTCAGTTAAAGGAACAATGTCCAATTGACATTTTTTTAAATGAGAGAGAAACTTAAAATGATATAATCAACTACAAAGAAGTATTAATCAGCACTCCTGCAAAAATTTCAAGTTGCCAAATGGCAAAGAAAGGCTAATATTGCACTTTCATTTAAGAAAACAACTTTCCCTTTGAAATGTTAGTGAATGGATTTACTTTGCTGAGGTTTATGGAAACTATCAGAAATATGTATTAGAAGACGTTCAGTCATCATGAAATGAACTCTACTTCCAGCCAAACCACAAAATGTTTACAGTGTTCTCTCTTGATTTTCAACTCTCCTGCGCACATTTTGATGGAAAATAAACTAAATTGGTTGTTGAGGTAGTTAATATTTGACCTGAGCAATTTTTTTTTTAGTTAACTCTAAGAAAAGATTTGCTGAAAGTTATAAAAGAGGTATTTTGTGTTGAGCATAAGAATGTTCTTCCTCCAACAATGAACTTTTGAAAGCTTGGTTTGGAATTAGTGGAACTGTCCCTGTAGGTAACCAAGAGATTATTTAAGGTGTAAAGCCAGCTAATAAATTGCCTTAGTTTGAGCATAACAGCAGATCGTGTTTTGTTTCTTAGAGTCTGTTTATGAGGTTCTCTACCACTCTTGCTAAAAATGACTTGGGGATTTTATGGGCTCTTTTTCACCTAAGTTTCCCGACTCACATGAATTCCTTTTTTTTTTTTTTTTTTCCCTAACAGATTAAATTTCAACTCCTCCATTTCTAGCCATAAATTTATTTCTCCTGTTCTCTGTTTTAGAATTACATACATGATGACTTTATCTTGCATACTTTATAGACTGTAAATCCCCTGTGAGTAAAGTCATGTTTTTCTTTAAAGTTGCAACAGCAAACTCCGAGGTAAATTTAGTCAATGGGTATTTGTTGTGCTGCCTCCTGAGTATAAGTCGCTTTAGGGTAGAATTCATCCTCAGCTGGGCCTGGGACTCTGATCTGATGGACTGTATGATAAACCTTTTTATTGGGAAATAGTGTGATTTGTATATTGGTGGCTTACCTTGTACGACAACATTTCTTTTATTCTGTGGAAGAATAACATCCATGTGCTAAAATGTACAGAGTGTAGATGTGCTGCTGGGTGAATGATCAGAGCGAACACACCCATATAGTACATTTCTTTACTGAAGAGTGTTTGAGTAGTTGTCACTCCAGTGTAAACTTGCTAAGCTAAGAAAGTGTTTTATTTATGCATTATAGTAATCAGGAATTTAACAGATAGATCTGGCAAAAACCTAACTTAAAGTGATGTAAACCAAAAAGAAAGACTAGCGGTAGCCAGACATTGACTCCATCTAGATGGAGCAGCTCAATGTCAGCAAAGACTCATTCATCTATACTCGCCTTCTCCAGTGTTGGCTTTTCCCTCTGACTCTGTTCAGAACCCCCTGCAATTCCACACCTGGATCCGCAGAGCCTTCATCAAGGTCAAGGGCAGGTTTAAAGAGCATTTGTTTTCCAGAAGTTCTGGAAACAGCTCACCACTGACTATAATTGAGTTTAATTTCTTTGCTTGGGGCACTCTTGTAGTTGGGTGTGAAGTGGATATCACGCACAGCACATGGCTGAGAATCATGGGAGGGTTGGATGGAAACTCAGGGTGATTTTAGGCAGGAGAAATGGATTGGGACTGGGCAGGGGTGAGGCCAGAACAAGAGACGTCCACTCAGTGTTGTATAAGGCCTTGATAGAATTAACTGTTAAGAATTTAGCATCGGGGCGCCTGGGTGGTGCAGTCGGTTAAGCGTCCGGCTTCGGCTCAGGTCATGATGTCACAGCTTGGGAGTTCGAGCCCTGTGTCGGGCTCTGTGCTGACAGCTCAGCGCCTGGAGCCTGCTTCCGATTCTGTGTCTCCCTCTCTCTCTCTGCCCCTCCCCCACTCATGCTCTGTCTCTCTCTGTCTCAGAAATAAATAAACATTAAAAAAAAAAAGTTTAGCATCAAAAAATAGTAGCAGCAGTAGTAGAAATGAGTGTTTATTTCTCCCTTCTTAAATTGTGATAAAGTGCAGTCTTATTTGCATTATGTGTACAATTGATTGTTGTTTAAGGGGGTGGAGACATTAAGGGGACCCACCCAGCGTGGGAGAGGTGTGGTGGCAGTAGGAGGTTGAGGTTAAGTGACGAATAGCAAGCATACACAAGCTTGGCTTTGGTGGAAATCTTCCCCCTGAAACTTCCATCCATACTACTAACAGTGCATCCATTTTGGGGCACTTTTGCTTCCCGTGCTGCTTTTCTTCTTCCTATTTATGGTTTCTCTGTTTCTGCACACAAGTGGCTTCTTTGTTCTCTGATCTCAGCTCTTTGTGAATCTCCACCGCTCAATTGCCTGTAGAATAACCGGCCTTTAAAACATGATAGATCCATATTTTGACTTGTTAGTGTTTTTTCCATAGATTCATTATTTACAACAGTATTTGAGCCCTTCTATTTTGAGAGGTATTTTATAAAACAATTTCTAGACATAGACTTTTTTTTCTTCTATGGATATGCAGATGAAAAATTACTTTAACCGTTGTTAAAATGTAATCTTTCACTTTATAAAATTTGTAAAATACAGAAAAGTGGAGGGAAGAATAAAATTCACCCATAGTTCCATTGCCTAAATATTGCTGCTGCCAATATTTTGATACATTTCTTTTCTGCCTCTAGCACATATTTTTTTTTATTTATTTTGAGAGAGAGTGCATGTGTGTGCACCCCTATTTTTTAATGTAGTTTTGATCATTACTCAAGATCTTTTTATTTTATAGTGCAATCAAGATTTTTCAATAGAAGTATTAGTAGCTTTTAATAAATGATGTAAAGGGGCACCTGGGTAGCTGAGTTGCTTGACCTTCCAACTCTTGATTTCAACTCAGGTCGTGATCCCAGGGTTGTGGGATCGAGCTCCCATCAGGCTCTGTGCTGAGTGTGGAGCTTGCTTGGGATCCTCTCTGTCTCTCCTTCTGCCCCTCTCCCCTACTCTTGCTTCTCTCTCTTAAAAAAAAAAAAAAAAAAAAAAAAAGATGTAAAAATACAGTCATTTGAATGTCCCCAGCACATTCCTGATTTGTAGGAATTCATCAGGATTACATGGCTAAAACACATACACACAAACCTTCCAGATAAGAAGACCCAATAAAAATTACTGGGTCATCACTTTCCACTTTTCCTCTAAAATACCCATAGAAATACGTGAATGGAAAAACATTCCTTCCTTCCTTCCTCAACATGAGCCTGCCATATTCTAGGCACAGGAGAGAGCCCTGGAGCACAGGTCTTCTTAGGGCTGACAGCCCAGCCCAGGGGGTTCTCTGAAGAATTAATATGGAAGCATCTAGCAAGAACGTACCTTAAGGACAATGCAGAGGGACTCGGTGAGGAGGGGAGCCATTATGATTCTGTTGAATCTAAGTAATTCAACTTGGAAATCACAGTCTCCCTCCTGCAAAATTAAAAATTAGCGGGGGGGGGGTGCAGAGAGGGAGGCAGGTTTTGCTTTGGCAAAATCACCCAAGAGGGCAGCTTTTGGCCTCCAAACTAGCAACATTTTAAAATCCCACCAACAGTGAAAACCATTCTTTAGAATCCACCTACCTCCAGTAAGAAGAGCCACACCGATGAGCATCTTAACAGTGGGACCAGAGCTGCCACAAGGCAGCAGAACCACGTGCTGACGGGAGCGATGGGGTCCAGGGGCAAGATGAACCCAACAGAAACCCTTGATGGAGCCACTGAAAGCCCTTCTGTATCAGAGGTCTTAGGAAAAGTAGAATTGTTGAATAATTTACAGTCTGGTTCTTTGAAAATGCCAAAGCTATTCAAGATTTTAAAAATAAACATTAGGGATGAGATGAGGCATATAACTACATGATGAGGACTAGTGGAAAGACTGCATGTAACATGAGGTTCAGCTCCCGCGTACCAGCTCATTGTCACTTTCCAGGGAACCCGTGGGCTCTGATTACAGTAGGTAGGATTGCTGCGTGCTTTCATGGACCTTGTCCCTGTCCTTGGAATCCTTTCATGGCTGCAATTTCATATTTCATTTGTATAATTCGTCATTTTCTCCTATTGAAATGTCGGTCCCAAGAGGAAAGAGACCTTTTCTGTTTTGCCTACCACTATTTTTCAGCAACTGGAACAGTCCCTAGCACGTACGACTGTTGAGTGAGTGCAAGAATTAATGCCGGTGGCAGCAGATGACTGCTTTCCATTTCCTTATGTGTGTAGTGACCGAAAATTACAAGCTTTTATTTCTATTCTAATGCTGTGTGTGCAGACGGCTCTTTTTATAGTGAAGGAAAGAGAAAGAAAAGCAAACTTCAGCACTGCTTCTGTCTGTCCTCTTGTCATTAAACCACAGCCCCACTTTGGAGTCTTTCCTGACCTGGGGTGAGCCTCTTGAGCTGCGGAGATTGAAATGTGCTTGCGTTTCAGAATGCGGACAAGAAATCAACTAGCTGCCAGAGATTCTACCAGGACGCAAATGGACTGTGAGGTGGCTGAGGGCACGTAATACGCTCTTGCTTTCTAACACTGGGCTCCGATAGATTTCTTTCAAAGATGATTGTGAAACACAGCATGAGGGCTGTGGAAAAATCAGCCCTACATGTAGAGTAGTGTTCTGAGCAGCTGGAGGCAAAGACCTTTCAGGTGCGTCCTAACAAACACGAGTTTTCTTGAACTGCTGCAGGGTGTCTCAGCAGGAGATTTTGCTGAGTTGAGGAAGGAATCAGGATAGGCTGGAAGAGACTGCATAGGAACCGACCTAAATCATAACAGCAACATCCAAATACTCGCTGAAGACTGAAAACAGGTGATCATTGTAAGTTTGATGACCTGTAAGTTTTCCTTCGGAGCCACTCCTAGAACACAGATAGATGAAAATGGTGGACAGAGAGACCCCAAGATTGCACGTGATGAGAGCACACCATTTTTGTGCAAAACATCACAAAGGGATCACAACCACATTTTTCTGTCAAAACGTTGACTTTTCTAAGATTAAAACAAATCTTGGGAATAAAGCAAACCTCCCCCAAAAATGTCATCTTCAAAGAAACGAAAAATTAACCCCAGTCTTTTGTGGAGCACCACATTTTAGAAGACAAAGCCAAATGTGTAAAACTTTTAGAGGGGCTGTAGGCCACTAATTTCATTATTGATTTAAAAAAAATTTTTTTTAACGTTTATTTATTTTTGAGACAGAGACAGAGCATGAATGGGGGAGGGTCAGAGAGAGAAGGAGACACAGAATCCGAAACAGGCTCCAGGATCTGAGCTGTCAGCACAGAGCCCGACGCGGGGCTCAAGCTCGCGGACCGCGAGATCATGACCTGAGCCGAAGTCGGACGCTCAACCGACTGAGCCACCCAGGCGGTGGTGTTCAGAGGTGAAGGTAAGGAGTCCTTGTGGGAGGGGGTGGAGAAGTGGGGAGGCAGGATATACAATACTCAGGTCACAGATGTAGTTCAAAACTTCCGGGAAGTCATAGTAGAAGAATCTGCATCAAGCATATGTTGGTGCCCATCATTTGTTGATGTCATCAGTCAAAGACCACCAGGACACGACTAGTCAAAATGACCGATGCTGGCTGCAGCAAGAGAGGCCATCCACCATGGAGACTAGGTGCTTCTTAGTAAGAAGGGGTACAGAGGGGCTTGTTAGAGAGTTGGGCACACCTAGGTAATTTTGGGGAGGGCTCGAGTGAGCAAGGGTTTCTTCTGGACTTGGTGGCTGTCAGAAAGTGGAAGTAATTCTGCAACTGGGTACCCTTTGAGGGAGGGGCAATGGCTGCAAGTAAAGCAACAGCAGTCACTCAAGTTAGCCACAGGAGGGAGTCGTTGAGTCGTTTTTATGGTTTGCACAGTGCTTTTCGCTCAGCAGTTATAGGATCTCACTTCAGGATCACAGTGACCTTGTCTGATGTCAGAGATTTAGGAATTGTTAATGTTTGATAGAAGAACACCATGGCCTACCCAAGATGGCCAAGCCAGCTTTCAGCTCTCAGACGCAGCTTTTTCCTTACTTGGAAACCACTTAAATAGGTAGAAATAATAGTGTAAGACAGAACAAACAAGTCAATTAAATTATGCCTCCAATATAGGGGCAGGAGGTAGCGTGTGGCCTTTGTAATATCAATTCGGTACCCCATTAACTGGGTTTAATTTTGTGATTCTCAGAGCAGTGTTCTCGTGCTGGAGAAGAGACACATTTTCACTTTATCAGGCTTCTATTTTCCTCCATATAGTCACATGATACAATATTATAGTAGAGAGACTTGAGCCCATTAAAAGGCTGCAGAACCAGGAGAGGGGAGAAGGAGGGGGCAGAGAGGAGAGTGTCTTCTGGTCACGGTTCTTGTGGAGACAGAAGGATGGTGGGGTCCTCAACAGGTATTGCCTCTGCCTGGAATTACCCACTTCTTGTCTGCCTGTTAACTTCCTCCCTGTCCTTCCTTATCCACCTCCGAAGTCCCGTCCTCTGGTCCCTTCACTGAACTCAGGTGGAGCTCTCCATTCCCCGCCCTGGGTTTCTGCCAAGCCTAGTGCCCGCCTTCGGGGTACCCACGCGCTACTCCATTGTGACTTGCTTCGTGCTCTGTCTCCCCTAGACGAAGGTGAGAGAGAGAACTGGAAGGTACCCGTATCTTCCCCTATGGCATCTGGAGATGCTTACGTAACAAACACACCGTGTACTTCTTGGTACTGCGGCCCACCTGGGTGGTTCAGAGTTCCAAAAGCACTCGAGAGGATCGTGGAAAATCAGGGAATAATTCCAAAAAGAACAATTTGTTGCCTATGAGGTGAAAATTACCCTGTCGCCTTCTGAAGTATTCTAGAACTACTGATGTTCAGAATATTGCACACCTCGTGTTCATAATTTTGTCAGTGGAACTTAAAGCCTTGAGTCCTCTATTCTCGCTGTGCAGGCCCTGGCGCTAGAGCAACCGCTGGGGTGCGGCGGGGGCAGTTGCTGCCAGTGGAAGGACACTTGGATGCAATCCAGGGGTCTGGGCTCGGCGGGACGAGCACTGCAGAGCAGGTGGACCAGTCCGCAGGATTCGGGAGCAGGTCACATGCAGAGGTACAGTGAGGCAGGTGGAACCACAAGGGAGTAGAGTCTCTACTCCTAGGCTTGGGTATCGGATTTTAGTCTCCTTAAGGGAAACAGGCAAGAGACGATTGGTCCTGAGTTTCAAGGGAAGGGCATGAAGACCCATTAGTGCTCAGGCCGAAGTGAGGCTGAATGCCGTGTCCTCAGGAAGTGTCTCCCGCTTCACCTGCGCTCTGGTTCCAGAGTCAGGCCTGTGGCTGAGCGGCACGTGGGGATCAATGCTTGCCGTGTAGACAGGAAGGGGCTGCTAGGACAGAGGGAGAAGGGAAGTGAAGGGCCAGGGCACTATGCCCAAATGGACCAGGTCAAGCTTGAATGACAAGTGGCACAAAGATGCACCAGCTAAAGCTAACTTCATGTCTGCTCTGAAGCTGGGCCGATTTCTGTGAGAAGTTCTGAGGAGCACCAAGTGTGCGTTACAAGTACTGGGGCCGGCTTCTCGCACTATTCTGCTCCTCTGTGTCAGAAAATTCCACCCCCCCACCCGGTGTCCTTGGAAAGTCCCTCCTGTTTAAAAGATCTCCCTTAGGTAGTCCTCTAATTAGAATCTTTTGGATTATTGCAAACTATACAAAAAGACAAAAACCTTGATTAAGCAATCCACATTAGTCTCCGTTGTTTCTGTCACACAATCAGATCTTTTTCTCAATAGCTTGGGTGAGAGATATCTCAGTGAAGTGGGGGAGGGGAAGGGAGGGTGATGCATATTTTTGAGCATGACGTGCTTAGGAGAAAGAAGGGTGGGCTTCTAGAAGGTTCGGAAGGAGCAAACAAGACACTGGAAGCTGAGTGGGGGAATCAGGGACACAAGCTAAGAAAAGTCTGTCTACTCTGTCTCTCTCAAAAAAAATAAATACATAAATACATAAAAATAAAAATAAAATAAACTAAAAAAATAGTTAAAAAAAAAAAAAAAGAAAAGTCAGTCTGGGCTGGGTATTTCCCTGTCAGCTCTCTGCTCCAGGCTCCCTCCCTGGTACTTTGAACTGTGGGGCCACAGCTGGGGTCTGCAGACCCTATCGCTCAGATCCCTTGCCAAGTGGCTTTTTGCCAACGGGAGGCACTAGGAAGAGCCTGGAAGGAGGGGGAAGGAAGAGATGCTCCCTGTATCCAGACCCTGTCAGCATCTCTCCAGCGACAGCCCGAGCTGCAGCCCCCAGCTGCCCTTGGCCCAGCCGCTGTGGCCACGCCACAGCCCTGCAGGAGCTCTCTCTACCCACCTCTTCTTGTGTTCCCGGGGCTCAGACATGACATCTGCTCTTTGATGTTAACTATTGTCTGGGCGCTTCAGCCGGACTGGCCCCTCTCTCGGCCTTCCAACACAATGTAACCATTTCCCTGCATTAGACTTCGAAATACCCACCCTGGTTTCTGGGTTCCGGAATGGACGCTGGCTGCATGTAGCGTTGTATTTGTCCCTGCACGTATGTTTCTATTTATATGTAACCAGGTATCCAACAGAAGCACCTCGAAATGACCCCACGTCAATAACACAAGCTAAAAGAAAAGTCACCTGGAAAAGGAACGTTAAGAATTTTAGGCCGAGAAGAAAAATGTTTGCCTTTAAACTTCTTCCCTGCTTCTTACTGGGTGAGGAGAAGGAGCCTCGAGAACAGTGGCTAAATTAAATAAGGTGAGTTTTAATTCCCAAGTTTCTGCAGAGGCTTTGAGCTGCAAATGAGAGAACACCAGGGGCTTGGTCCTTTGTTCATCAGACCATCATCAGAGGTCACCTTTAGATCTGCAGAGAGGCCTGAAACTTAGGGAAAGAAGAGCCTCTCGCTTTGCATCACTGATTAGCAAGAATTTTGGAGATTATTTAGAGACCAACAAGGGGGGAGCAGGGAAGCCCTAAGGATCTAAGGTTGTGCACAGCCAGGAAACATCCCAAATGACCAATGAATTTAGAATATTGATATCTCACATTTGACAAAATTTTAACTACAAAAGTGGCATATTGATAAAGGTTCATCACAAAGTATTCATGAAATTTAAAACTGTATGGAGTAAAAAGAGGAAAAAACCCTCACTCCCCCTCCCCTTTCCATCCCCTCAATCAAATAGGCATCCAAGGAGATTATATAGGACATGTTATCCACTAGCTCTCTTTTTTCACCTAATAGCACATCCTTTCAATGGCTACATAACATTCCTTATTGTGGGTGTCACAACTATTTACCATATTCGTCGGTTGGTAGACATTTCTATGGTTTTCACAGTTTTTAAATTACCAAACAGATGTCCTGTGATTTAGCTACTTGCACCAGAGCAAGAAATTCTGTGAGAGAGATTCCTAGGCTTACCAGACTCCAAGTGGGCACATTTAAAATGTTGACACTTCCGGGGCACCTGGGTGGTCAGTCGGTTAGGCGTCAGACTTCAGCTCAGGTCATGATCTTGCGGTCCGTGAGTTCAAGCCCCTCAGGCTCTGGGCTGACCGCTCAGAGCCTGGAGCCTGTTTCGGATTCTGTGTCTCCCTCTCTCTCTGCCCCTCCCTTGCTTGCGCTCTGTCTCTCTGTCTCCCCAAAATAAATAAATATAAAAAAAAATGTTGACAACTGCCTGGTTGCCTTCCCAGGTGTTGTGTTGTAAGCCCTCCCACCGTGGGAGCCCACAGAAGAGTACACGCTGCCCACGGGGGATGTGTACCGTCTCTCACTGGGGAGACAGGGCGTCTCTGTGTCCTTCACATCCTTTGATTAACAGTGAGGCCGAGCACCTCTCATACCTTCATTAGCCAATCGTGTATCGCATCCCTTTTGCTATGAATTGTTGTGATTTGGTTTTTTTTTTTTTTAGCCTTTGCTTATTTTTTTCAATCGGGCTGTTCGTTTCCCTCACCAATTTATAGAAATTCTTACACACATCACAGATATGAATCCCTTGTGTGTTATACACACCATGCATATATTTGGCTTGTGGCTTTATTGCCATGGCACATCTGGCTGGTTTCGGGGTGGAGGGACCGGTCAGAGAGAAGGCAGGCAAGGTAAAGAGAAACACAGATGAGTGATGGAGAGAGGGAGTCTGTCTTCAGTTACCTCTGTGGGGTGAGGGCAGCGATGCGTGGAGGAAAAACATGATTAGGAGAAAAACGGATTAATGGTCATTCCTTACTAACTGCGATTTTGGACAAATTGACTTCTTTGAGGCTCAGTTTCTTCTACAACAGAGGGGATTTAATGACACTTACTTTATATAGGGTTGCTGTGCGGAATGAATGAGTACATTCGTGTCAAGGACTCGCTTCAGGGTCTGGCCCTCAGTGTTTGAGCAATAAAGCTTATAGTGTGAATGCAGTAAAAGGAGATACACAGATACCTTCTGACATTTCAAAGGGCCATGAGCACATAAGCTGATGTTACTTTGCCAGGTTATTATCCCTTTCTCAAAATGTACCGGAAGTCTGTGAAATATTTCAGAACTCTCTTCACTTAGAGTTGGGAGACTGGAAGGCTCCTGAGTGTCAGGACACCTCCCACATTCCCTGATTGGTAAATGAGGACGTTGGGGCTGGAGGTGAGGACAAGGCAAACTCAGGGTAGGGAGACTCCCTCACCGGTGGGGAGAAAGACAGGAGTTGTCTCCACCATGGCCGGAACAAAGGCACTTCTGACGCTGGAGAACTTCATTAATGGAAAGTTTGTACCTTGTAGCTCATATATCGATTCTTATGATCCGTCCACGGGGGAAGTATACTGCAGGGTGCCAGACAGTGGAAACGAAGAGGTGAGTAGTTCACTTAGGGAGACTGAAATGTACTTGGTGTCTTGATGATTACATGTCACTTACTTTTCTAGGAGCAAGGGGAATTGGGAAAAGGTCCCCAGTTGTTAAACATCGGCGGACAGGAAGATTTTAGTTCGGGGAAGGTTTGCTTTGTAATCGGACTCCTAGGATGTAGGTTTCCCCCGCAATCCGAAAAGAGAGCCTTCCTACGACACCTGTGGAAATGGCATAAAGTGCAGAGTCTCCTCCACTTACTGAAAGTTCGTGTCATGCAACTTTGCTTTTGGGAGAGAAGTACATACTATGGTAATGGCTCTTTTCATAAAAGTGAAAATCCTCTTCGGGTTTCTTTTGGTTAGTGAAAACAGGTGCTAAGGTAAAAGCGAAGCAGTGTCATGTGACCTTTCAAAAGGGGCTACCTGGGACGCCTGGGTGGTTTAGTCGGCTAAGCTTCCGATTTTAGCCCAGGGTGGTCTCACGGTGCGCGGGTTCGAGCCCTACATCGGGCTCTGCGCTGACAGCACGGAGCCGGCCTGGGATTCTCTCTCTCAGCCCCTCCCCCCAATAAATAAATAAATAAACTTAAACAATATTCTTAAAAGAAAGGGGTGATATCTGTGCACGGAACAAAGCCCAGGTGACTCTGTAGAAGCAAGTTATTAGTCTAGGCAGCTTAACACACAGCTGCATTTCTCAGACATTCCTTAATAGGTGTCTACTAAAAACTATTAGTTGTTAAGAATGATCAGTATTACTGTTTCCTTTTCTCTACCAAGTGTTGCCTAAACTTGCCACTATATTCATGGTTTTCTGAAAAACTTGTTATTTCGCTAAAAACAAGCAAAAGTAAAAACCCAGGGATTTATTTTAGGTTATCCTTTAATAATTCCTTGTGTTTTTAAAATATCTGGTAAAGTAAAACTGATCATTTGAATGGTGAAATGCAAAATCAAATTCCCATATAGTTTTGTGTTTAAATTTAATACCATCCTTTTTCTTAAAGTGCTTAATGGCACACACATTAAAATTTTTTTACTGATGTTGAATTAATTTTGAGAAATTTTATAAAATGGTGGAGACACATTATCACTTATTGTATTGAGAATGTAAATGTGTCTGGGGTGATAAATGTGGCTGATGGACATATGCTCATCTAATGCCTAATGGATTTTATTTTTTAAGGCACAAAGAACTAGATTATTTAAAGGATAATTGTAACCTTCATATATTAATAAAGATATATAAACAAGCCTTCATCTATACTAAGCTATTATTTCTCATTTGTTAATAATGTTTTCAATCTGTCTTGCATTAAAAAAACCTTTAGACTTGTGGATTAAAGTCTGCAAATACTGGCTAATCTATTGGTTAAACTGTAACCCACAATTTTGTTTGTTTCCAATGACCTGGGATAGATGTGGGAAATCCAGCTTTGTGTTTTCCAGTCCTCCTGGTCTCAGGGTGTTTTCTAAACTGAAGTTAAAAACGACAAATATGACAAATTCAGTTGAAATATTTTCTGCAGCTAATGGCTCATGCCTTTTCAGAAGACAGAATGTACTATGGAAGCACCTGCTGGTAGAGAAATAAACATTTTGGATTTCCCTGCAAATATTCTCTCTCATCCCCATAAGTCCCAGCTTTTTCTGGCTTGAAAACTACGGTCCACGTACAAACTACATGCCCGATTTTACAGAAAGTCACTCACAGAAAGTGCTGCTGGTTTTGCTAACAGTGGAATTATCCCCAATATGAGTCGTAACAGCCTACAAATAAGACTTTATCATCGTCCTTTATTCCACAGACGACAGACAGTGAGCTAACATTCTCATCTCTGATGCTTAGATCAGTGACCACACACACACACACGTATGGTAGCATTTACATGATAGCTTTGCAGTCATCAGCACAGGCTGGGGTCGGACCACTTAGCTTCAAAGACCAGCTGCACAACTTAGTGTGTATGGTCTTGACTTAGAGCTGAACTTCCGTGTTCCTCAGTCGCCTTACCTGTAAAATGGGGATAATAATAACACCTTATAGTGTTGTTCTAAGGATTAAACAGACTGGTGTATGTAAAGCCCTTAGTGTTTGGCAAATAGTAAATGCTTCCTAAGTCTTAGCGTATGCTCGTGTTATATTCACATGTATTCTAAGACAACTTAGAAAACATGACTGTACTTGAGTTCTCTGCGTAGCGAAAAGCTTAGCTTTTACACTGACAACCTCAGGAAGAGGACGTTTTGTACTGACCACAGCAGGAATGAACCCTCCTCTTGTTGGCGGGCACCCAGGCCTCGGCCGGACGGCAGCTTCTGGTGGAAAGCCCACATTCTTCCTTCATCGTTTCTGCGGGTCCACATTAGAGATTCAGCTTTTGAAATGAAAACACCATTTTTTTTCCAGAAATGTATAATTGAAATGAGACTCATTGTATCCTTTATTCAGCCCCGCTGAGAGGGACTCTGTTTTCTACAAAGAAAGCAAAGGAGAAATGTACATCAGGTTTGGGGGGAGAGGGCAGCAGAATTGTCAGATCATGTGACATGAGACAGATGCTCGTGGTGACCTAAAGCCTGTGGAAAAGGATTCTGAGGCTGGGTCTGAGCCCAGGGGTAGAAGCAAGCTGTGAGTTATTATAGTCTTGTCATGTGTGTGAGAGGGGAGAGGGGTGAGACACAGGCTATGGATTTGCTGTCTCTGGAAAAGATACTGCTTAGACTTTGCTAAGGGGCAGACAAAGGCAGCCCATGACCTGAAGACCCGTTTCACCTTGCATGAATTGGCCTTGCCCGTACCTTCCCCTGTATATTTTTGGATTTGGCTCCAAAACCAGGTCTCCAAACTATCTGTCCAAACACAGATATCCTCCTCCCCAACAGGCCTCTTTTACTGGGCAGAGCCCGGCAGGGGCAGGGACTGAGGCTGTGCCACAGAAGGCCAGCCATGGTCTCGGGGGCCACAAAGATCTGGGTTTGAATCCTGATACTGCCACTTATTGGCTGTGTGACCTCTGCTAAGTGACTTGAGCGCTCTGTGCCTCAGTTTCCTCATCTGCATAATGGGCATAGCAATAGGCACGGTTTAGAATTTTAGAACAGGTTAGATGAAATAATTTGTGTGTCGAACATCCCTTTATATAGAAAAATTAGTAAATGGCTATTATAATTAGTCATTCGGAGGGGAAAGACAGCCTGCAGATATGATTTCAAGCAAAATTTTAGACTTTCTCAGATGTGTTGGAGCTGGATTAAAAGTTTAGAGATTCTACATGTCTAGATGAGTTTCCCCTCCCTATGATATTAAAAAAATGTGTATTTTGACATGATTGAAAACGTGCATCTGTTAAAATTAAAATGGCTTTTATTTTTAATGTTTATTTAATTTTGAGAGAGAGAGAGAGAGGGAGAGAGAGTGAGCATGAGCAGGGGAGGGACAGAGAGAGAGAGAGGGAGACATAGCATCTGAAGCAAGCTCCAGCCTCCGAGCTGTCAGCACAGTGCCTGATGCGGGCCTTGAACTCGCGAACCACGAGATCATGACCTGAGCCGAAGTCGGGTGCTTAACCGTCTGAGCCACCCAGGCGCCCCTCAAACAGCTTCTTTTTAATAATCTGATTGCCACATCTGCACACCTTGGTCAAAACGGATCCCTCTTCTTTGTTTTTGCGGTGCCCTGATTCACCGGTCACGAAAACACCACTTTGCAGGTAACTCAGCACTAGCAAGTGTTGCATATTTGAAACTAGGCTGAAAAAAATTAGGCATGCGTGGAGCTGTGGTTTCTGGATTCCTTGAACCTCGGGAGCAACAGTCCTAAGGTGATTGTCTTCCTGATGCTCCTCAAAGATCGAAGCCGCAGTGGAGGCCGCCAGGGCAGCGTTTCCCGGCTGGTCGGCCAGGAGCCCCCAGGAGCGCTCACAGGTGCTGCACCGGCTGGCGGATCTGCTCGAGAAATCCCTGGAGGACTTGGCCCAGGCGGAATCCAGAGACCAAGGTGAGTGCAGCCGCCTCTTAGCAGTGCTTTATGGCAAGTGCAGTACAACTACTCAGACGCTGGAGATTCACACCCTCGTTCCAGTTGGGCAGGGGACCTCTTGCCTCTTAACCACAATGGATGGGACTCAGGGCACCTTCTTCCCATCAGGCTAGCCTGCACGACGCTTCTCATGGCAGAGGTAGAGGTGGAAAGCAGAACCACCTGGGGGTTTGGCATCTGGCCCACGCCTGCCCCATTCTGATGGCCACATCAAGTCAGAGCTGAGCCCAGGTTCCAGGGCAGGAAAGCAAATACATTTTGTCCATTTGGTGGAAGGCACGGCGGAGATGCTTGGCAAAGGGCACGGATATGGGGAGAGAGGAAGAGGAGGGCTCATCCTGCAATTCTCCAATCCTAGGCAGAGGGGTTCTAAGCGCGGGTCATTGAAGAGCAGTTACAGTCAAGTTGTTCAGAAAGAGTCCGACAGGTCAGCGTTCTGCTCCCTAAGCAGCTACCGTCCCAGAGGTGTGGATAATGGAGTAAATGCCCATAAATCCTTGCAGGGATGTCTGTTAGGAAAACCCAAGATCTTTTAAAATGGTATGTGTGCTCTACATCAGCTTAAACTTAGGAAGCAGCTTGAGTCTAAGCCCTTAAGAAGGAGATGTTTCCTGCTGGTGCTCCTGCTGCAGGGAGTCCCCTGGAATTGCCAAAGAGAATAAAGGAAAAGCCCGGAATCTCTTTTTGTTCAGTCCAGGAGCTAGGTCGTGCATGGGGCACATGGTGAGCGAGCGTCACATGCCAACCTCCGGATGCCATTGGTCGCTCTGTCACGTGCGCATCTGAAGGTCTCCGCCACGTGCTGGGGGACATTTCATGTACAGCGTATGTCTGTCCGAGGGGTTTTATGGTGTCTGGAGATACAGCTGTCCTAACACCCATTACTCCAACCCCTTTGTAGCCTGCACAAGGCATGGTGATTTTGAATTGAAAGAGCTGATGTGAGCGGAGTGGTAGCATCTGGCGAATTCATGATCGCTATCAATTGTTCACCCCCCCCCCCAAACAAAGATTATTTGACTCCGTTTTAAGCACCCCCCCATCTTATAACGTCATACCTAATTATTTCACAGCTTTATGAAACCATGATCAGCTGTCCGTTAGTCAAGGGCTGGGGTCCGGGGCTGGAAGGCACCAAGGCTACGTGAGCGTGAGTTAGGATGCAGGTGCGGTAGTGTCTCCACTACACTGACAGTGCCTCCTGTTGCTGACTTGTTACAGGGAAAACCATAACGTTGGCAAGAACCATGGACATCCCCCGGTCTGTGCAGAACTTCCGGTTCTTCGCCTCCTCCATCCTGCACCACACATCAGAGTGCACACACATGGACCACGTAGGCTGTCTGCACTACACCCTGCGGGCCCCCGTGGGGATCGGTAGGTGCTGCTGGGTGAAAGCCTGCACTGGGTTGGTGCCGAGGGACGCCCCGTCGGTCCTGCAGCACCGATCTAAGGGAACAGACCCAGAAAAAGGAAAGAGATGATTTCTTCTACTTGGACTGAAAATTAATGGGCCTCAAAAATCTATTTCGAGGTTATTTTTCTTTGTGTCAAATTCCCCACTTATTCCGAAAACATCGTTCCTGGGAAATTACCAGGAAAAGAATAATACCAAGAGGAAATTCACATACAAAGGTTTTACCCCCATACAACTAAAAAAAAAAAAAAAGTTTCTTTCCAGAGAGGCTTGTAGTTAACAGCATGGATTTTGGATATGTGCAGGGTCAGTTTCGTTAACATTTGTATATTTCACGATTCTTATCTGAAAAACTGAGAGAATAGTTTAATTTTATACTTATATATTTTAACATGGATTAAATGAATTAGTAAGTGTAGGGCACTTAGTGCCAGATAAGTGAGCCTTGACTGAACGGGCCGCTTCTTCCTTTTGGAGGACATATAAATATGAGCAATGTCTCAAAATATCCACTAGATGTCACTGTTCCTCCGAGGAAAAAAACCCACCAACCTCCCATATTTATTACATTTTATGACAGGATAAAATAAATTAAAAGGAAAGAAAACGGGACATTTTACCACTTTGATTATTTGAACTCTTTGGAAATCACATTTTGAAGGCATTTAGGAGAAGCTCAAACCTTCCTCTAAGAAGCATGATGATATACAATGCTGAAAAAATACTGTTATCCCCTAAAGAAAAGATTTTCCAATGAGAAATATAATAATATAGAGTGTATGTTTACTTTCACAGCACAGGTTTGAGGGAAGAGTATAAAATAAAATGAATCCATTTACTTATTCATAAGGTAGATTGTGTGTGTGTGTGTGTGTGTGTGTGTGTGTTTTATGGTTGGAAGCCTACACATGGTTTCAGTATTGCATGGGAACAAATTCTAGATGCTGGTTCTATTACTTGTTTAGCAATCCTATCTGCTCATGATACAGGTGAGAACCTAGAGAGAATTTTTTATTAAAAAACCCCCTGGCTTGCCAAAATGGATTTCGCAGTCTATGCATCAGAATTCATCGGCCTTACTAGTAGGAGGCCCCCACAGGGCATGCTCATTACTGATTTGTTCTTATTTTACAAATAATTCTAAAAAGCTTGAGACTTTATGTCTTAATCCACAACAGATTAGAAACAGTGATGGAAAACTTTAAGTAGGAGCTAGACAGTTTGATGATGAAGGAGAGAGAGGTTTAAAAAAATGTGAACATCGGACTATAAATCTCAAAACTCATCACAGCTGGAACTGTTTAGTGACAAGTGACAGCCTCTTGGTCCTGTAACTTATATTGCTGTTTGTTCATCAATACAATTGTTACGACATCAAGAAAAGAGTAAATTGTATGGATTTATAGTTTGAAGAGGCACAATGGCATATGATACGTTTCAGAATTCTTTTCCTGAAGGTGGCTACCAATAGCAGAATTGGGGATTTTTAGAAGAGTAAGCTTCACTTTGATGCAGGAGGGAGGAGCTCCACGTGAAGAAACCCAGTGTGGCCAGCCTGCTTTGAGGGGCATGCCATTGCTGAAGGTGCTTCTGTCCTCTTGCAGCTGGTCTGATCAGCCCCTGGAATTTGCCACTCTACTTGCTGACCTGGAAGGTGGCTCCGGCCATTGCTGCCGGCAACACCGTCATAGCCAAGCCCAGCGAGCTGACGTCAGTGACGGCCTGGATGATGTGCAAACTCCTGGAGACAGCAGGTGATTTAGCTGCGGGTCCCGAGAGGCACGGGATCGGCTTTGGGGTTGCGAGTTTTGCGGGCTGCGGCCACCTCCGCGTCGCTGACGTTTGAAAAGTTATTTTGGATGGAAATCCGCTCAGAGCAAGACCGATCCCACCGACATCTTTGCTTGTTGTCTCCCTGAGCTTTTCCCGAGAAACCCCTTTCATCACACTGCTTCCTCTCTTCGCCCGTGTACCGAGCTGCTGCAGGAACCCTTCCGCCAGCAGGGGGCAGGCAGTACAGAGACTTGTACAATCGGGGAGCCTCAAGCCCGACAGCAGCGGGCCCCAGAGAGTGTCTTCAGTGGTCAATTTAAATCTTCTGTTTGGACTACGTGTTAACCTTGATGAAAATAAGGCTACTGTTGGGCACTTTTCTGTATGGTTATAGAGTAACTGCTCAAAATAGCCCATTTTCAAGAGATTTGAATATACATTCCTCAGTTTCCCCAGCATTTGGAGCCACTATGTGGAAGCTGATGCAATATGGTTCCTTGTCCTTTTTTTTTTTTTAATGTTTATTTATTTTAGAGAGAGAAAGAGAGAGAGAGGACACAAGTGGGGGAGGGACACACAGAGAGAGGGAGACACAGAATCCGAAGCAGGCTTCAGGCTCTGAGCTGTCAGCACAGAGCCCGATGCGGGGCTCAGACCCATGAACTGTGAGATCATGACCTGAGCTGAAATCTGACACTCACCCAACTGAGCCACCCAGGTGCCCCTCCTTGCCCTCTTTTTGTGAATAGTGTAATGGTCACATTCAAGGTATGTTCCTGGTTACATTCTGGGGTATAACTCAGCATGGGCACAGGGTTGGAGGGGAACCATCGGGAGGCCCCAGCTTGTAACCCACAGGAAAGCCCCTCGCTATTAGGTCCCTCAGCTCAGGTCTCCATACACACTCTGGGCTGGGATGATGGGTGATGGTGGGAAACAGGCTGTCTTTCTGTCAGTCTCCGCTGTGCATACGTCCTTCAAGCCCACAGAGAAGGTAGCTGGGCTCACCCATATCTGTAAAGTAGAAAGAGCCCATCCCTCCCCCTTCTGGATATCTCATCTCTCCAAGCAAAAATATACATATTGGCTTCTAAAGAAGTTGAGCCAGTTCTTGGCTCCAAGGTTTAGATGGCAGGTTGAACGGTGGCCTTATGACCCTAGTCTAGCTGCCCATTTCCCTTGTATTGTACAGAGGAATGAGGCCCTCCATCCTGTCTTTGAGGTGACATTTACGGATGCCCTAGGCTCCTGGAGGGTGTGTGATAGAAAGATGGCGACCTCTCCCATACCCCACCTGTCTGTCATCCCTTCCTTCCACGAGGGATCACATTCTAATGCCGTTCTTTGCAAAACTAAGTGCCTAGTGTCTGCGGGGGTCCAAGGCATTTCTTCCCTGCCTGTTGACTGTAGGTCCCCCGAGTGAACAGAAGTGGGACTTAGGCTCTGCTGTGATCCATGTCGGGGAGGGAACGCATGGAGGGGGCGTGGGCCACAGAGCTGTGTTCCCAGAACCGTGCTCTCTTGAAGTCAACTACGTCTTGATCTAGGATGATTCCTTTCCCTCAGTACTCTCCCCTTCCACACACCCAGAACCTGGTCTGCATGAGAGGTTTATGTATCCATGTATTTACACAGCATTGATCTTCTTTCTTGTGAACAAATAAGCTGATTATACCAAGGTGGTCCTTCTCTCCTTCCCAGCCTGGGCTGGCTTTGTTGAACTTCCCTCCTCTGGCCCACTGAGAGCATAAGGCTCAAATATCACCTTAAAAAAATTATTTTAGAGAGAAAGAGAGGGCACAAGCAGGGGAGATGGGAAGAGGGAGGGAAAAAGAGAATCTTAAGCAGGCTTCGTGTGCAGCGCGGAGCCCGATGCGGGGCTCGATCCCATGACCCTGGGATCATGACCTGAGCCTAAATCAAGAGTTGGATGCTTAACTGACTGAGCCACACAGGCACCCTTCAAATTGCACCTGCCTTAAGCCCTCAGTTTCTCCACTGAGACTATGTAAGAGACACTTTTAATGGTGTAAGAAAAAGAAAGCTAAAATGACCTGCTGGTGCGTTCTGGATATTTAAAGAGCCAGTCCTCTAGTCCTGAGCCTTCAAAGAGACTTGGCAGATGACCTTCCTGTGAAGTGCAATCATTTAAAAAAGCATGCAGCGAGTAACTCTTTGCAAGTCCTAGAGTATTCGCTTCTTCTTGGGGGCACCAAATGTTTGCCCTCGTTCTTGGAGGGTCTACTGAAAGCGGATTTCTGGCCTTCCTATTTTTATTTAAAATTTTTTAATGTTTATTTATTTCTGAGACAGAGAGAGACAGAGCATGAGTGGGGGAGGGGCAGAGAGAGAGGGAGACACAGAATCAGAAGCAGGCTCCAGGCTCTGAGCTGTCAGCACAGAGCCCAACGCGGGGCTCGAACTCACAGACCGTGAGTGAGATCATGACCTGAGCTGAAGTCGGTCACTCAACCGACTGAGCCACCCAGGCACCCCTGGCCTATTTTTGTTCTGCCCAATTTAAGCTTGTTGCCACCCTGCCGCATCCTAGCATGGGAGGGACCTTGTGCCCTTTCTTGTCCGTTAGCCACCTACTCTGAGGTTTCTCGAATTGGTATTTGCCGACTTGGCTGCCTTCTTCCTTTGATAACCAGAATATCTTAAGGGTAGAGGGCGGGTGTCTCTAGAAAAATTTCATTACTGCCTCCATCGAATGGCAAATTGGTACTGAGAAATAATGGCCAGTATGTAGCTCTTAACATATTAACACCAGAGCTCAAGGAAATGTAAAGTGTTCGCGCCGTTGTGTAGAAGGCAATTGGCCTGGAAGAAATGAGCCCACTTTCCTGGGTTATAAATGTGTGGTGTTTCTAAGTTTTCTTCACTCTTCGTTAAAATGCTATTGTAAACGTTAGAAGGGATTTGATCCATTTTTGCCTTCAGGATTTATAAAGCCTGACCAACAGCTCACCTTCTCTTGCCCCCAAACTCCAATCAGAAAACATCGGGCAGGGGCGCCTGGGTGGATACGTCAGTTAAGTGTCTGACTTCGATTCAGGTCATGATCTCGTGGGTTTCTGGCTTCGAGCCCCGCGTCGGGCTCTGTGTTGACAGCTCAGAGCCGGAGCCTGCTTTGCATTCTGCGTCCCTCTCTCTGTGTCTCTCCTCGGCTCATGCTGTCTCGTCTGTCACTCAAAGTAAATAAATAAACATTTCAAAAGAAAAAACAAAGAAAATATTGGGCAAATATTCACATGCCCAGTAATAATTGATGGAGATTAAGACCCCTTCCTGCAAACGATGGGGAACCTGTCCTTGTTTCTCTCCCATCAGCCTCCATGGGCCCCCCCTCTCCTGAACCTCCTCTTTGTCCCAACGCAGAGCTCACCTGCATTCACATGGTGTCTGGCCCTGGGTTTCCCCTCTGTGGCAGTGACCTGTGATCCAGGATCGAGCCAGACTAGGTTTCAATAAGTGTGCACATGACTGTAACGGTGGGGCCATTAGAGGTGACGCTTTGTCAGATGCCACTTTGATTCTTCACACCTGTCCCTGAGGCTCACCTGAAGGGGGACTCGTTTGTCCCCTCAAGTGATCAGGCTAAGACTGACTCTACGGGAAGGTGTTCACGATGATAATGGATCATTGATGAGAACTTATTATTTATACTTTAAAAGCATATTCTTGAAGAGATGGTTGTAATCCCATGGAGTATGTTTCTATGAAGGAGAGAACGGCCAACCTGGACGGAAAAAGATCCTAGCAGCAGGGTAGTTCAAGAATCTTACACATTGGAGGTTTTCTGCCTCTGTTGCATTTCAAGGCTGAAGAAATACAGGCAATACATTCAGCTACCTCCAAGCAAACCTAAGAGCTTCCTGGACACATCACAATTGCACACAGATTTTCTTTCTGGACACTTAAAGCTTTCAAACAAAGTCAAGAACCATTTCTGATTTGGATAATGTATGCTAAATATTTGTTCATTCATTCACTTAATTGCTTATTAATCTTCCGCACCCAGTTTTGCCTCGTAATGGATGCCGTTTAACCTCACTTTGCCTCAGTTTGGGTGAGGTGAGGATATTAAATCCTACCTGCATCATCAGTTGTTGGGAGATGGGAAGGGTGTAAATCATTTGCAGCAATAACTGACCCTCAGTGAATGTGAGCGTTTAGCAGTGTTAATCTATATGGCAAACTAGGCCATGGCAAGGGGAACAGGGGAGGGAGCAAAACACAGACACCATTTCTGCCCTTAGTGTGCCTTCCAGTGTTGGATAGGTAATAAACAAGGAAAGCCATAAACACACACAAAAAAAATACACGCAAATGTAGGAAGGTAGGGTCTCATGATAGAAAGATTGGGGCACCCGTGTTCGGGTGTCCTTGGTATTTTACGTCAGTCCAGGAGTGTAACGGTATGTCCATATTATGAGACACCGGACCTTCAACTCAATACTCACCTTCCCAGAGGAGCCTCCCTCACGTCCCTGGGCCAGGATAGTCTAATCTCTTCTTCCCTCTACTTAACGTGTTCACACTGCGTTGTGACTTCTGGATGCCAGCTAAGAGCGCGGCTTCTCTACCTTAGAGGGCCTGACCTGCCTGAGGATATCTCTGCGTCCTCAGCCCCTGATGCCTAGTCAATATTATGGAATGAATTAATTAGAATGTTCTAATCTTCGGGGCGCCTGGGTGGCTCAGTCAGTTAAGCGTCCCGCTCTTGATTTCGGCTCCGGTCAAGATCTCACGGTCTGGGAAATCAAGCCTTGCATGGGGTTCTGCGCTGACAGTGCAGAGACTGCTTGGGGTTCTCTCTCCGCCTCTCCCTATACTGGCTGGCTCTCTCTCTCTCTCTCAAAATAAATAAATAAACATTAAAACAAAGAGAGAGAGAGAATGTTCTACTCTTCGTTTTTCTAAGGCAAAGCGCATGGAGCTTTGTTATTAAACTAGAGGCGGCCATAGACACTTCCTCCCACCCATTCAAGCTATTGGACTTTCCAAGAGAATGTCTGTGTAACGGAAGTTCTCAACGTACCGAGAGGAATTAGTGTAACTGTCACTGTGTCCCATCCAGGTGTTCCACCAGGTGTGGTAAATATTGTGTTTGGAACGGGGCCCAAGGTAGGCGAGGCCCTGGTGTCCCATCCAGAGGTGCCCCTGATTTCCTTCACGGGGAGCCAGCCCACCGCCGAGCGGATCGCTCAGCTGAGTGCTTCCCATTGCAAGAAGCTGTCCCTGGAGCTGGGGGGCAAGAACCCCGCCATCATCTTTGAGGATGCCAACCTGGAGGAGTGCATTCCCACGACCGTCAGGTCCAGCTTTGCCAACCAGGTACGTCCTCTGGGTTGCTCTGTTTGTTTTTATTTTGGTTCGTTTCATTTTTGGTTTGTTTATTGTTAAACTCTGTGACCCTGTCAGACTGGATCTCTTTCATCACAGTACAAAGCCAGGAGTGAGCGGGTCAATCTGGTGCTATTTCAGTGAGAAGAAGTTGTTACATTGTGTTATTCCGCTGACTGTCTGTGTTATCTCAATGTCCATCTGTGGTCTTCTAGAGTCACAGCTTCTGTTTAGCAAGCTCCTCTTTCTGAGTCACAGCTTTTTGTCAGGTACTGGCCATGGGCAAAATGATTGATTTTTTGTTTCTCCAAGCTTTTCTCTCCCTTAATTCATAGAGTCACTCTCATTCTCTTCTCGCTGTCTCAATGTCCTATCTCCAGTGAACCTTTGCTCCCCCAAAGCATCCTAAATGCACCACACACTTAGAAATAAATGCCTAAACCAGCCTACAGCACCTTTCTTATGTTGGAGCCATGGGTGTCATGGAGTCATGGCAACTTTTCATCTCCTGAAATTGTGTAAACAGTTGTTTTTCTGGAGGCGACAGTTTTTAGCAAATTCTTCGATGGCATCCCAAAGGGTTAGGAAAACCAGCCCAGATAGACCAGACTGGAAGCATCACGAAGAGGACACCTGTACCTGCTTTGGGGGCACACTTGACCTTCAACAGGTATACGAAAATACTGAATGATTTTCTCCAAAGGGTCTGTTTTTATTTTATTTTTATTTTTATTATTTTTTTTTAATGTTTATTTATTTTTGAGAGAGACAGAGACAGAATGCGAGTGGGTTAGGGGCAGAGAGAGAGGGAGACACAGAAGCAGAAGCAGGCTTCAGGCTCTGAGGTGTCAGCACAGAGCCCGATGCAGGGCTCGAACTCACGAGCTGTGAGATCACGACCTGAGCCGAAGTCGGACGCTCAACCGACTGAGCCACCCAGGCGCCCCTCTCCAAAGGGTCTGTTTAAAAAAAAAAAAATTAGCAGAGGGCAAAGAATTAATGAAAGAGAACTGTCATAGAAGGATGAGTAGAATGAGATAGATCTTTATTTAACTTGAATAAACTGCAAAGCCTTTTGAACCTTTGTTTCTTTACCTGTAAAATCACAGAAGCAAGAATGATGCCTTCCAGTAGGGTTTTCATGAGTGTCGAACGAAAAACATTCTTGACGGTGGTTTTTCAGGATCATTACAATTGTAATGATTTCTCTCGCAGTAATTCTTAGAGAAAGTGGTTTGATTACGTATCTCTGTCCGCACCTCTATATACAGATATATCCGTGTGTATAGAGTGTTTCTGAATCAATAGACTTCAATTTCAGATTTGAGAAAATAGACTTGCAATTTTATGATACAGCTATTTTAATCATTAAGATAAACAAGGATCGAAACGAACAATGAAATCGAGCATTTGGGTGGCTTAGTGACAACAGTGCGGTGGGGGGACAAACCGTGGCCTGAGACATAGTTGAGGGGGTGTTCAGTGGCCTCTGCATGGTGGCAAATGCACTCCGAGTGCACAGAAGGACTGTGCAAGAACTTGAAATGCTCAGACAGCCTTCCTCTTGGGGGGAGGGGGGGCGTGTATTTTAAATGCCGGTGGGAAAGGACATGAATCCAAATGGCTAATTCGAGACAACAAATAGACTTTAGGCAAAATAGAGGGGCTGATTTCTTTTTCCTTGGCCGAGAGATGAGTCCCACATAGTGAGCACTTCCTCCTCAACTGGACACAATGGGCTCCTTCGAAACATGTCCACTGTGTATACTCTTCTTTGGAGTGGGGCACACTCATACTTAAGACACGCCGTGGGACTCGGAAGAAACGAACGCGGACTTCAACATCACTCAGACTGAAGTTGAAACTTCCTGTACCTGGGGGCCTTGGGCCTGTGTTTGGTCAAACTTCATTTCCTAATTCTGAACTGGAAAAGCTGGTACACCACAGGAGTATTATGAGGAAAGCATCCCGCGCTGTGCCTGGCGCACAATGGGCACTCAATCAATAAGATTTCCCTTCTCTTATTTCCTCTCAAGTCATACCATTAGGGACGCTGGTCCCACCTATGCTTTCCCAGCACTAAATAGTCAGGAAAACCCTGACTGGTTAACCCCTCAGATCTCTTTACTACTCCCTCCCCTGCCTCCCGCACATGGCAGAGGGCACTCGTGTTGGGAGATTTCCCAAGCCAGGTAGGCAGATGGTTCTAACCGTGATCCTGGCTGGCAGAGAGAATTTATTGCTCCCAAACAGTGAGTGTTTAATTTGAACAGTGCATCTTTGCACAACTAGCAAGATAATTAGAAACGTTCTATTGTTAGGATGGTTGTGAAGGTCAAGCAAATATAAATGTGACAAAAACAGTTGTTCATGCGTATGTGTACTTGTCAAACCTATATAATGCGTTGATGTGTCTAGAATGGTGTTTGCGAACGATTGCATGGCGTAGCCAAAGGAGAGTAAGGATGACTTTTCATTCAGGCACCTGTTAGCACCTCAGCCCAGGACACTCAGTGCCTCTGCTTGGGTGACGATTAGGCGTCTGAGCCTTAACCTGTGCGAAGCAGGACTTCCGGTTTCCCTCCCTCTCCTTTCCCTGCAGTGCTGATCTTCTCCCTGCCGTGGGCTCGCCTTCCCAGGGAAGAGCGCTATCATCTGCTCTGCGGCTCCATCAAAAACCTGGGAGCCACCCTGATTCTTACCCTTTCTTTTCCTTCTGTCTCAATAATCCATCAACCAGTCTTGTCGGTTCAGTTGTTTTTTTTTTTTAATGTTTTTGTTTGGTTTTGGTTTTGGTTTTGGTTTTTGAGGGAGAGACAGAGCATAAATGAGGGAGAGGCAGAGACGGAGGGAGGGAGACAGAGGGAGGCAGAGACACAGAATAAAAGCAGGCTCCAGGCTCTGAGCTGTCAGCACAGCTGTCCAGGCTCTGAGCTCCAGGCGTGGGGCTCAAACTCGTGAACCGAGAGATCATGACCTGAGCTGAAGCTGGACGCTTAACCGACTGAGCCACCCAGGCGCCCCGCAAGGATACGTCCTGAAACCCGTCTGTTCTGCAGAGCATCTATACCAGTTTCCTTGCACTTTTGGGGTCCCATGTCCCTTTTCGAGTCTGGGAACGTCAGTGGACGCCTACCACTTCTCTCATGTCCACTGGGCCTGCCCTGGTCCGAGCTACGTCCACTTATCTGGACTTCTGGAATACTCTCTTAATTCTACTCCGATCCTGCTCGCATTCCCTTCCGTTCTATTCTCCACACAGCTGCTGGGAGGATCCTTTCACAACGTGAACCCCATCATGTCATCCTGCTGCTTAAAGCTTAAAGGCTTCCACGGTCTTTTCATGATGCCAGGAGCAAGGTGCAAGCTCCTTGTGAGCCTGTGAGACTGCATGATACTGCCTTGCTCCTCACCTCCTGCCCTCGTTTCCTACCCTCCCCGACCCCATTCCTGCCTACACTCCCGCTCAGCCCTGCTCACGCTGTCTTGCCTTGCCTCGCACACCGCTGTGGTCCTCATGGTGGGACTTTGTCTGGTTTGTCACCGTCTCCCATTACCTAGACCAGTGCCCGGCCACGGCCAGGTGCTCACAATTGCCGCGTTGACCTATCCACGAAGGAGGGTGTCTTGTCATTGTCCTCACATGTCATTCTTGGCAGGGTGAAATCTGCCTCTGTACCAGCAGAATCTTTGTCCAGAAGAGCATCTATAGTGAATTTTTGAAGAAGTTTGTAGCAGCTACCAGAATGTGGAAAGTTGGCATTCCCTCCGATCCATCGGCCAGCATGGGAGCTCTGATAAGTAAAGCTCATTTGGAAAAAGTAAGTACATCTGTGCAATGTGAGTTTGGGCATAAGCTCAGTGTAGGACACAGCACACATCCACGGTTTGAAATGTTGTTAATTACTGCCTTATTCCTAAAGCATTCGGACCTGTATAGGAAATGGTCTCTGAAATATTAGATATGAATACACAAATGTAGTCCAAGTTAAAGTAGCATCTACACGGAATGAATGAATCTAGGAAGTCAGCATGGAGATAGAATCAAGAGTGAGGAAGTCAAATTTCAAAACATAAAGGTCACTAATAAGAATGATGTAGACTAAGGGAGGCAGGAGTTTCCATAGATAAAAAAAAGTTCCCAGTGGAAAGGACTCTGCCTCTGGCTTACAGCAGATGGAATTCTGGAAGGGCCAGCATGCATGATCCTAATTAGGTGGTTCCTAATTGGTAAGGTGAGTGGTGGTCCATGTGGGAGAAGCCATCGATGGTCTTTGGGTGGTTTGTGGCATTTAGGTCTTTAAGGTCATTTTAACTTATTACCTGATGTGACTCCCAAAAGAAGTCATAGAATTTGGGGGCTAGGGGACCTTGTTTTCAGCTGTGGTGCCTGAGGGCCACCAAGGAAGATACGCTCCCATCAGTTAGCCTCTGAGGGACAGGGCCTTTACCTAAGTTTCTGGAAATCTTTGACATTGCACAGATGTGGCAGATTAACTGCCTTTTAACTTTGACTTTTACAATATTGTGGAGCAGAGATGCACATAATGGAGGGTGTAGTAGCTTGAGGGTCTCTTCTTATTTCTTCTATTTTCTCCAGTGAAGCAGGAAGCAGGGTGAGGAGGGGAGAATGTGTGAAATGGTTCTGCGGGAGAGATCCCCATGGCTTCTAGCGTAGCCACAGAAGCTGTGGACAAAGGGCAAGAATCCTAACCTAAACCATACCTGATCTTTAGTTTGTTTTCAAGACTTGAACCACTGACAAGGTTTTAGACCCAGTATGGCCGCCCAGAAATGCCATCTTCTGTGAAACCAAATTATGCTGGCAAGACAGGCATTTATTTAACGTGGCGGTTGGATTTTGTTTTCTTACTATCATTTCAAGGTAGTTACTGAGGTTCCATGAATAACCCTGAAAATGGTGACGGGTACAGTTACCAGTTTTTTCCTGACCGCATTCAAACATAAGCACGTATTTATCTTTCAAACAGAAGTTTTCGAACACTCCCGAATATTTTTACCACCATGAATGTTTTCTATCTCCGTCAAATAACTAAGAAAAAAATAAACTTTCTATTTTGGAATAACTTAAGATTTATAGAAAAATCTCGAAGAGAAGGCAGATGGTTTCTATATCCACTCACACAGCTTTCCCTTTGTTACCGTCTTACATGTCCACGGTGCAACTGTCCGCACCAAGAAACTGACGTTAGCACATTACCGTTAGCCAAACTGCAGACTTTTCAGCCAAAGTCTCTTAATTTTCTCCTCGATCCTTAGAGAAAATAATTTCTCAGCTACTTTCCTTATTAAAATAAAATAAAGTTAATTACTTTGCACTCATTTTAGAAAGTTCCATGACCCTACTGCTTTTAAGGAGAAAGATTTTGTACACACAGTTAAAAAGTTTTTAAAAAGGGGTCCCTGGGTGGCTCAGTTAAAGCGCCCAACTTCGGCTCAGGTCATGATCTCGCAGTCTGTGAGTTTGAGCCCCATGTCGGACTGTGTTGACAGCCCAGAGCCTGGAGCTTGCTTCAGATTCTCTCTGCCCCTCCTGCGCTCTCTCTCTCTCTCTCTCTCAAAAATAAACATTTAAAAAATTAAAAAAAAATAGTTTTTTATCGTTGGCCAATTTATTTTATTTTGATTTCTCTAGGGAAGCACACCAAAGATGTTATTCCCATTACCCCACCACGTATCGACCTGCTGCTGTCTATGGAGTCTCTCTTGTTTGTGGTCCCCCCTTCCTCGTGTAGAGCGCCCCTCGGGTGGACTTACGTTTCCTCCCCTTGTGAAGCCTTAGGGCAATCCTGCGGGGGCTCAGAGGGTTCCTGGATGTCTGCCATCGTCGCTGCTCCACATGGAGCAAGTGTGCCCAGATGCAAGGAATCACAGCGTCCCTCTCTGACTCTCCCACCAGGTGGACCCCTGACGGGTGCTTTCAGATCACTTCTTGTGCGAAGGCCTTGGGTACCTCTGCCCTTGACGGGGAGCTCATGGGAGCAGCTAGGGAAGTGTAAATGTGGCCTTTCCGGTGGGACTCTTTTCAGTCCAGTATGCCAAACCCTCCGGGACGGAGGAGGCAGCGACACGTTCCACTGGTGGGCATCTTTCCTCGCCTGTCACTGGAAAGCTCGGGGGGCTGCGTGCTAAGGAAGGTCTGGCTGCCCTCTTTGTTTTCTTCTGCAGTTTGTCTATATCTTCTCCGAATCAAATTAGCCCTGCAGCGTCTGGGGTCTTTGTCCCCTGCAAATTAGCCCTGCAGCGTCTGTGCCCATCTTACTTCTATGTGGCTGTCGCGATAGGTGGCGATTCAGGGACAGAAGAATCCCATTAGAATATGTCGAGGTTGTCCTGTAATGGCAAAGGACTCAGAACCCACAGAGACACAGCATGCTCCTAAGAGGACCTGTGACTTTTCAGGTTCCCAGAGACCCAGGGGATGCATAGGTAGCTGCAGGCGACTCTGTCCTCCAGGAGTGAAGAAAAGGCTCTTCACCTATTGCACGGCGTTGCTGTTTGTTTTCACTTTTGTTTTTCTTTTTACCCCCTTGAATTCTTTTCCACTTGACTGTCTGGAGAATCTGGCTATATGCCAGCCTCCCCAAAGATGCAGGTAATTGGAGACGGAATTGTTGAGTGTTGACAGTGAGGCTGGGGGAAGCGCAGGGGATCCTGGCTGGTGCATCCCCCGACAGGGCCAGGCTTCAGGCCTAACAAAGGTCCACTTTGGCAGTTTCCTGTCTTCTTTTGTCAGGTTAAAAAAACCCGACCTGCAGGGTGGGAGCATCTCTGAAGTCTCCTAGCCAGTAAGCATCAGATCGTGTGTTACACCATCTCCTTCTTCACCAACAGCACCGAGAGCAGCTGGCAACCATAAGACTTACTGTGTACCGGGCGTCACGCTAAATATTCACATGCATGATTTTCTCGAATCCTAGGAATGGGTGGGAATGTTAATCCTATTTTTCAGAGGGGAAACTGAGGCACAGAGCATTTGAAATCTCTCCGAGAGTAAGTGGAGGCCCTGGGATTTGAACGCTTGGCCTCCCCAGCACTCCCATCTGCCCTCTGTGCTCTGATTTACGTGCAAAGCTACGAAGTAATAACTACTCTCTGTTCTCAAAAAAGTTTCGTAATAATAGTCTATTACATTTTATGGCATATTACCAGTCACAATGTTGTTTTCTTTTTTCAGATTTTACTGAAAATCTCAGTTCCTGAGCTTCTAGTATAGATAGTCTATCATCCAGTAATACTTTCCCCAGAAAATAAATTCAGTTTAGTGTGAGTCATCTTATACATTAAATATCTTGAAAAGTTCACAGTTTGAAAACCGACGCTTTCACGTTTTAGAGCCAAGAACCTCTAAGAGATAGATAATCATGAAATTCTGGGTAGAGGAGACAATCTAAAGCCAGAACGCTCTGAGTTTGAATCACAGAAGAAAGTTCTGGTCCTGTGACCAGCAGGGGCCCCTGGGGACCTTTGCCTCAACTTCTCCTGTTCACGCAGGATGCGACCTTTGACATGTTTTAGTTAATCTGGGTGGGTTGCTTCAAGAGGAGTAAGAGAATACGGGAAGGAGGAAGGAGAAGTCCAGACCTCATTTGGTCTCCACCCGCAAACTAGACTAGGGCTTTTCAGGAAGAACACTGAGATCCCTGCACGGGTTGGGGGGGAACGGTGTAGCAGCTTGGAATGCAGAGCTGTTCCAGATGTTCTATTTTTTGGAAGTGTTTGACTTCATGGCTTATTAAGTGTTCCATAAACTAGAGCGAAACGAATCATAGAACAACATTACCTTTTTATTTTTACAGAGCGAACACATAGCTCTACGTTGAATACAGTTCTACGATGAAATATTAATCGGATACTGGGGCAGAATGCTCAGATAGATAGGTGATAAGTAAGAAGCCAAAGTATGATTTCAACGTACCCAGCCTTTGATGGACCGCCTCACTGCTGTTCTATGCTTTTAATTTGGGGGATTACTTTTCTATGGCTTCTATGCTTATCATACCCTTCAGGGGCAGGATAATGTTGTGACCGCAACAACCCTTCCAGACATAACCATACGTATCATTTTATAATGAGTCATTTCTACAACCATTATTAGTAAACATCTGTCATTGTCCCCGAGTCACTGGGTTTACTTATTACATAATTTATTTCCCATTATAGTTAGCTATACTTTATTGCCTAGATATATTTTTAGAATATAATTGGTAATGAGACTAGAAGTTAGAAATTATTTGTTCTGGAAGCCTAGCTATCTTGGCCATTAATGAAATCTTATACACCCTTCAACTTCCCATATTCTGCAGTGGACACAGTCCCTCCCAAAAGTGAGCAACTATTCTTTTGTGTATTTAACTACCGATTATAGCGGAGTGTGGATTCTGGCTTTCCTGTTTATTCGTTGTATGGACCATCTACCCTTTTTGACGCTCAATTTTGTCAGCAAAGAGGGGATAATAATACATAGCTAATAGAGTTTTGAGAGAATTAAGTGAGAATGTCTGAAAAGCATTTATCCATGTGCCCAGCACGTAGACATTAAATAAATGACTCCTCTCCTCTAACGTATGGGGCTGGATGCCCAAATGATGGTCAGAGCACTTCTGCCCTCAGGCTTAGCAGCTGAGCAATACGGTAGTCAACTTTGGAGTTCTTTTTTTTTAAATTTTTTTATACATTTATTTATTTTTGATAGAGACAGAGCACAAGTGGGGGAGGGGCAGAGAGAGAAGGAGACACAGAATTGAAGCAGGCTTCAGGCTCCTAGCTGTCGGCACAGAGCCCGATGTGGGGCTCGAATTCACAAACCGTGAGATTGTGACCTGAGCCGAAGTCGGACGCTTAACCGACTGAGCCACCCAGGCGCCCCTCAACTTTAGAGTTCTTAGCAATGACCTTACATGTTTTATGTAGATGATTCAAAAATATTGAATTTTCTGCTGCTTTGTGTAAAACCAAATGGTAAGGTGCTGCTAATCATGGTTTCTACCCACTTAGGTCAGAAGTTACATCAAGAAAGCCCGCGCCGAAGGGGCCCGAATTCTATGTGGTGAAGGGGTGGATACGTTGAGTCTCCCCCCCAAGAATCAAGCAGGATATTTTATGCTTCCCACAGTCATAACAGACATTAAGGATGAATCCTGCTGCATGAAGGAAGAGATATTTGGTCCAGTGACATGTGTCGTCCCCTTCGATAGTGAGGAGGAAGTGATTCAAAGAGCGAACAGTGTTAAATACGGATTGGCAGCAACTGTGTGGTCAAGCAATGTGGGCCGTGTCCACCGAGTGGCTAAGAAGCTGCAGTCGGGCTTGGTCTGGACCAACTGCTGGCTCATCAGAGAGCTGAACCTCCCTTTCGGGGGGATGAAGAGTTCCGGGATAGGCAGAGAGGGAGCCAAAGACTCTTATGAATTTTTCACTGAAGTCAAAACAATCACCATTAAGCACTGACCTCGGCCAGCGGAGAAGCTGTTATGGTCAATGCTCAGCTGTAGAGAATCAGTCATCCAACGTGGTGAGCAGACTCACCAGCATAAATTCTAACCACATCTTGACTTAGCGGGTTTTCTCTATCCTCGGTAGTTAGTATTTTTATCTGCTGTCAAAGAGATGCTGTCTATTTTCACTGTGGAGTCAAAGAAGAGAAGACTTCTGAACAGGAAGGCACAAAAAGGGAGCCAAGGGATTGTCAGGTTTCCTCTATGTTGTGTCTTCACTTTTTTTTTTTTCATTGTTTTGATTGAATTCTTGGTAATTTAAAGACAATCTTTTTTTTTTTTGCTTCTTTTTTTTTAATTTGAGAGGGATAGAGAGAGACAGAGAGAGAGAGAGAGAGGATGAGCACAAGTGGGGGAGAGGGCCAAAGGGAGAGAGAGAAAGAGAGAATCTTAAACTGGTTCCATGCTTAGAATGGAGCCTGATGCAGGGCTCAATCCATGACCCTGGAATCATGACTTGAGCTGAAATCAAGAGTCAGATAGATGCTCAGGCAACTGAACCACCCAGGCACCAACATCAATATCGATGAAGCCAACGTTGATGATAAGCATAATATGGAATTTGTCAGAGCAGGCCTATATGGTAGGTCCCACTAAATACATCTATATAAGGACAAAGAAAAATAACATAATGACTGCTTTTGGAGGGAATTTGGAACAAGAAGAGGAAATAGTTTGATCCATTTCTACTGTAGTGTCTAATCAATTACAGTTCTTCATGTATGCATCTCATTAGATTTACAACCTACTAATCCTAAAAGAATAAATGTTAAGCAATTTTAGTAGACAGTATGACATATACCTTTTTCTTGAATTGTCCTTTATTCTTCCTTATCCTCATCCTCTTAGGGGTATGGACTTTATACAAAGTAATAAAGGTATTTCCAGTGCCTTTTTTTCTGGATCCCCTAATGATCAGAGGGGAAAACTGAGCTTTACAGAGATTAAAGTAGCATACTCAAGGTCATACACATGGTAAGGGGCAGAGGAAGGATTTGAACCCAGGGCTGTCAGTCTCCAAAGCCATGATCTTTGACCATCTCACACTTGTCTTGGGTTTTGCTTTGGAAACAGCCACATACTTATGGCTCATGGAAAACATCGCGTTGTGTCTCTTTTCCATGTCTCCCTCCCCCTGCCCCTCCCTGGCCCCACTAGGCCATGTGACCTAGGAACTCCTCCAGCACAGCCCTTCCTGCACAGACTGAAACCACTTGTTTGCATATCTGACCGCCCAGATAATTGCTGAAAGCCCAGGCAGGTGCCACTGCAGGTGCTACTCTCCACTGAAGTCTCGATCCCAACACAGTGCCTGGCACACAGAAGGTGCTCAAAACAATTTCCAGGAATGCAGTGAAGGTCTTCCTGATACTCTGGGGTGTTTGTTTCATCGTGTATGGGGGTGGGGGTTGGGTCAGGGCCGGGGGACAGAATAGTCTTTACCATTTTGTGTAGTTTTTTGGATATGTTGGCGTGTTCACAAATGCTGGAAAACATAAACGCCTTTGAGGTCAAGCGATGGTGTGGGATCATATCTGGTTCCCAGCTTCCACCTCCCCTCGCCTCCCCTTTTCTCACCTGCCCTGTTCTCCGGTTCAGGCCCTGGGATCTTCATTAGTTAAGTCTAGGACCAATCCCATGAATCAACAGGAAGAATTTCAGCAGCTCCAGTCTCGAAGAACCCACAGTTTTGTTCTTATACCTGGTCTAGCCCAAGCTCACCCTTATTTCTGAGACCTAAGCCACATCTTGATTCCAAATCTTGTCAGGGCTCTGGGTCCTGTATTGTGCAGGGGACTGCCTCTTGCTGACAGACATTCTGGATGTCATTTCCCAGTTTCTGGGTCTCTTTGGATCTCTAGAAGCTTCTTCCGGGCTCATGAGGCAGTCTCATTAATGCATATTTAACCAGATGCTGTTCTCTGTCACCCCAACACGGGCCCAGTTCTCCGCTGTCAACGCCAGTGGCTATGATGTCTTAGCACCCGATGGGCCTTTTTTCATTCGTTCTAGCCTACCACGGGTCACTTTAGCTCCAAGACCTTCCCCTCCCAGACCATCCTATACTGTCTCAGGCCCCACATCGGTTAAGGGCACCCTTTGGGTCTGTGCTGGCTCCACAACAGAATCCCACCAGAGGGGTGACTCTGCAGCTGTGTGACTGCTGGCTCCCCTGTGTGCTGTGTTCAGAACTGATAATGAAAACACCGGAAGGGGAGGCACAGGGGTCTCAATGATATCTGTTGAGTTTTATTTCTGAGCTGGGTGACGGGTGCTTGGGTGTTTGCTACACTATTGCACACACAGGAAATACGTACCGAAAAGGGAAAGTGGATCGTGTTGAAGGACAGAGTGGAGCACGCACGGACGAAGCTGAGGGGACGTAGGGCCACTCCTTCTGGCACGGCCCCAGAGGCTCCTGCTCGTGGAGGTGGCCTGGATGACAGCAGGACATGAGGGGCCAGGAGCAAGGACTTCGAGGAGCCGCACTTCTGAGTGTGCCTAGCTGTGCCTTTGAGTCACTGAGGTCTCTGGTTCACAGGCAGATTCAGATTCAGATGGTCCGGGGTGGGGCCCGATTGCACTTTGAGTGTCAAAGAATCAGAGGGCACTTCAGAAAAGCTCCCACTCTGAGCCTCCTCCCAGGTCTCCTTCCCAGGTCTCAGGAGCAGCTGTCTCCTGGATCTGGCCCCTCCCAGACACAAAGGAGGTGCTCAAACGCCAGTGTAGACCTTCCTGGGGAAGGCCTCCAGCGTGCTTGTTGGCACGGAGCCTGAGACAACTCAGGACCTTCACACGCAGCCCAGAGGAGGTACAGGAAAGGCAACACCTAGAGAGAAACCCACCAAAGAATTTCACCACCCGGGTACCGTTCTCCTCCCTTTGATAGGAGGGCACACACTGAACTGACCTCACAGCCTGAAAAGAAGCCTGTCTCTGACCCGCTTACACAGAAATGTAGAGTAGTTAATTAACACCAATTAGTTAACACCATTCAGTGACAGGTGTTAGGGGTAAATGTTCCGCCAAACCGTAAAAAATAACTTTGCCGACTACCTATAATAATCAACCAGCATGCTTTTTATTAAGAGCTATCACCAGTCAATCAAGGATCGTCAAATATCTGGTTAAAGAGAAATACTAAGGTGTGCGAAAGAACAATTAACCGTGGGAGAAACAGATACAAGAAAGATGGGAAACACCGAATTCATCTCAGAGAGATCTGAGGGCACAGCACATTTGTCCACAGCAGCGGGCTACTATGGACAAGGAGCGAGCGACAGACGTGAAGAGGCCTCGAAGAATTAAACGTTGGCGATAAAATGAAGTAAAACAAAAAATCAATAGAGTTGAATCATTGGTTTGGCTGAAAACTACGTACCGATCTGGAAGATAAAGTTGAGAAAATTGCTCAGAATACAGGGCATGACAGCAAGGGGAAAATAGAAGATGGAGCAGAGATCTAGAAAGCTGTCAATGTAACTAGTCCAAGATGAGAGAACAAAGGTGGAGAAGCAAATAATTAAAAAATAACTTTCCGATGAAAAACACTCACCATGTGCCAAGGACTATTCTGTTGAAATTTAAAAATTCTTAGCATAAGGCTTGCAGAGAGACCTGCCAGGATACCTACAAACCTCCCCCCACCAAAAAACAAACAACAACACAACAAACAAACACGCACACACACAAAAAACCCAAAAACAAAAATACAAGCATAGGATTGTCATCATGTGCTTTTCATTAATAATACTGACTTTGGGCATACCTGGGTGGCTCAGTGAGTTGAATGTCAGACTTTGGCTCAGGTCCTGATCTCGTAGTTCGTGAGTTCAGGCACTGCAAGGGGCTCTCTGCTGTCAGACTTCAGCTCAGGTCATAATCTCGTAGTTGATGAGTTTGAGCCCCACATCAGACTCACTGCTGTCAGCACAGAGCCTGGTTCAGATCCTCTATTCCCACCCCGCCCCCCGTCTGCCCCTCTCCCACTTGTGCTCTCTCTCTCTCTCTCTCTCTCTCAAAAAAAAAAAAAAATAAAATACTGATTTTGGAAGACAGTAGAGCAAGATTTCAAAGTTCTGAGGAAACATTATTTTGAGCCTACGTGTTATAGCCAGCTAACCTGTTACTCAAGAATCCAAGCAAAATAAGCTAATGACTCAGAGTGTTTCTCCTGTTTACTCTTCTGGGTGTGACCTGGGATGTAACTTAGGAGAAAGAAAAACAAATCCAACAAACAGAAGAACTGCTGAGGAACAAAATGAAAAGAAATGTCAAATTATCAGCAGTAAAACAGGCCTAGAAAGTAATTGGCCCAAATTAGAACAGAGTAGACCGGAGGTGGTAACTGACGAGCACTGATTACAAAACATGTGTAACAAGCTGGAAGATCTTAGATATGTAAAAATGTCCACGTATGTCTCTTCTCTCCATTAGAATAAAGGAAATAACAACTTTTCAGAAGTGATGACAAGACGAAGTGAACCGAAGTGTGACATGACCTGGAAAAATAGAAAGGGTGTAAAGAAAGGGAATCCATTTTTCCCTTATTTTTTGGATGGACATTTTTGTAAATATAAAATTGCATTTACATCTTCATGGGCCTTACATATTGCTGGGTTCTGCAATGAGTGTCTATATGATCTTAATGTTATGGATGTCTCTCACTGGTTTTCAATTTTTAAAGTCAAGCTGTAGACAAAGTACAGAAAACTAACTTAAAATGACAGAACAGAGTACAAAGGTTCCAGCCTGGATCATATTAATCAGCTGACGAGTCGCACAGAGGAAAGGGTGTGGCCAAGGCTAGGCCGTGGGGATCTACTTTCTTCCTCTTACAGAACAGAGCGTGGGTTGAAGATGCCACAAGTTGATGAATCAAGAAGCAAGGATTGAGGCAGCTTATTTAAAGGGACGCACGCAACCATTCAAGATCTCAAAATGTTAATGGAATTAATAAAAGTTGGAAGGTGCAATGCGGGTGAACTCAGAGTACAAAGTGTATTAAGTGCACACACCTTTCCTCGTGGGAAGATTATGTATTATTCGAAGTTGATAAGGCCAAAAGCACAGGCACACACATACCGGTTAGTTCTGTGGTATAGACAGACCTAAAACCAGAACTGTTTAAAAATGGTTGCTTCTCAGTTGAACAAGGACAGGCGAGGGGGTGTTTAGTATAATGGAGAGAGTTTCATGTGAATCATTAGGTACCCTTTGAGTTTATGTTTTTTAACGTGCTATGAACAGTCTTATAAATAATAGCGTATATATTTCAAAGCTCTCCCAGTGATGCTTTTTTATGCATGTGGTAATTGGGAAGAATGTACTCTATGCTCCAGGGTATCTTAACCCTCCGGCCCTCTGACCTCTGGTTGCCATAAGAGAGCTGAGATCTCCGGGTATCTGGGAGACACAGCCTGATTGCAGAGCATCTGGGAAGCCTGCCCCGGGTCAGGTGAGGGGAGGAAGACACCTCCTGGCCTCCTGTGCCCTGTCCCTAGCCTGGCGGGTCTGCTCAGCAGGGGGCTCCAGAGAGTCACCGCCCAGGAGGACCTCCTTCCCGTTGCACCTGTTCTTTCCCTTCTGCCTGCACTTGGAGGGTGAGAGGCAGTGCAGGATACTCATCAGCCTCCGGCCATCCATGCTGGATTTCCCCTAAGCCTGAGCTGGGACTTTAAAAAGAAAACTCCACAGCCTATGGTCCTTCTTGGCTTTGGATTTGCTTCTCTGCTGGGAATTTCCCATGTCCTTTTTTTTTTTTTTTTTGGAGGTTACTGAGGCTGCCTGTGACCTACATTGAAGGGGGACATCCCTAGGATATCCCAGGGACAAGACTGGGGCTTTTCAGATGAGGGTTTCAAACATAGCTTTAGGAAAACATTTTGTTCGCGGGTGTCTAAAGCAAGCCTTCTGGAAGGTGTCCTCGTGGTCATTAGCCCACCAGATCCGAGCATTCACATCGTCCGTATCTGCTGCCACGTTAGTCAGCACCCCAATCACTGCTGACTCACCCCAGGGCCTGTGCAAAGCATCAGAGTCACTTCTCTGAGGCTTCTGCCAAAGAAATGATAAGCAGCCTTCTGGGAAGAGCCCAGTTTCCGATTGCGGCCGGCCACCCATCAAGCATCAGGAATTTGCCTGATCTTGCCTGTTAGCGGAGGATATGTCGTCGCCTCACTCCAGTTACACTTTCCCACGCTACACCTCATGGCATTCCTCATCCAATCTTACCTCAGGCGGAGTCATTCTACTCCAGCCTCGTCTTACAATTGCCATGCCAGTGTGACTCAGTTTCCAACGACGCGCTGAAAACTCCTCCTCGGAATCTTATGGACCCTGGGGGTCATTGAATCACAGTGAGGCAGAATTGCCAGGGATCTTGAGGTCACCCTGTGTCGCTCCCCATTTCCCGATGGACAGTTGAGGCACAAAGAGATTAACTGACTTGCCAAAAATCTTACAGCAAATAGTTCCTCCAAGTGGAACAGGAGGTACAGAAATATACAAGCATCAAAGAGATAGGGGTATTCTGAGGACAATGAAAGATAATTGCAAATTCTAGTAACTATTTTGGACTTCCTTCCCACAGATAGTAAGCAGCTGGCCTCTATATCCACCGAGGACAAGATAAAGGGGGAAAAAAGGTTCTTAATTACAGTTTGAGTTCATATGTAAAATTAGAAGTGCTTTATTTTGATGTTTTGAGCTCAGAAATAGTGAATGGTGGAGGAGGGTGGAAACCCCTTTTCCGGAGGGCTCCAAGCCCAGGTGGGGCCCCCCGTGAGGGGGTGTGAGGAATGAGGTAGGGGAACAGCCCCCGGTTCTGTGTCGCCTTTGTTGGGGGGTGTCGCTGCATCCCATGCCAATAGCCCAAGTGGGACTTCAGTGCCCGCATCAAATGTTGTCACTGAGGCATCTCATCAGGGTGTCCACGTGTCAGATCACGAGGTCAGCCGTGGGTAAATAAGCCTCAGGAGGGCACAAATTGCTAAATAGGAGAAATCAGACTTTCATGTAACTTCCTTGAGAAAGGAAAGCACGTGAGAAGCATCAAGATAGGTAAAACCTTGAAGATCAGCATTATGTATCCCTTTGGGGGGCTTTGGAACTATTTCTCTGATGTTTGAAGCGCACCCGCAATACGTGCTTCTTGAGTCCTTTTTGCCTGAATTTGAGGTATCTTCGGGGAAATGCACTCTCTCAGTTTGCAGTAATAACTCACCAGAAAGCAGTTCTGAGGGGTGATTTGTAACTCTCTGGCATCCTGAGGCCACCGGCTCGGACTTGGGCTGTTAGTGGTCTGCAGTCAGACTGAGTTCCATCCTCAGAATGGATATTGCCCTGTTCCCCGGGAAGCAACATAAAGCGCTTACTGAAGCATTTACCCTGAGCTGAGCTCGCTGAACCTGCTCCCCTCCCCTGCTCCCTCCTCTGATATCCTAAATGAAGGGAGAGAGTTCACATCTCCCGGACAGTATTTGCAGAAAATGTACTGCACCCTTTCCTCAGGATGTGTTTAGTGCGTTCTAATCTTTCGAAAGACTAACTCCCTGAACTTAAGGTTAGAAATAATTAGACAAGAAAATCCCTTCTCTTGGTTCTTGTAACTATCCAAAATGATGAGTAGTGGAAAAATCACTGGAGGTCAGATCTCTCACTCTTCCTGAACCTTTGCACCGTATTGTTTATAGAAAGAATGTGACATCCCTTGGCATGATAAGGTGAGTGTTGCTATTTCTGCCTTTTGGCTGTTCGTTATGCTTTGCTATCATAAGCAAAGGGGCAGATAGATACCGAAACCTTAAAAAAAAAAACTAAAAAAAATGATTACTTGGGACTGTTCGGCATGTTGCTACAGAAAACACCTCTCTTTGTTTTGGCAAATCCATTTCGGAAAAGTGATTTAAATCTTGGCACAAATAGATAGCTTTTCACATCCTATTTTGATTGCCTTAGAGGTCAACCATACAGTAAGCAACATTTAATTTTTAAGCTCTGAAGGGTATTAGGTGTCCCAGTCTTCTTTTTCTTTTTTAGTGACTGACATACTTTGAAGCGTGTATAAGCATCGTCTCTATGCTTCACATAAAGTGCTCTGAAAATAAGTTCCAACACCCTTCCGTTCTCCAGAGTTCCAGGTCCTTGAAGTTAGGGATTGGTTTTTCATATTAGTCATGCCAACATTTCTTTTATCCCTAGGGCAGATCAGTGCCTTAGACAGAGTGGAGACTGAATACAAGTTTGCTCTTCTGAGCTTAAAAAATATAAAAATCACTATATGATAATTTGAATAGTCCTGGGGAAATAGCATGCTTATTTATGAGGACCCCCAAACCAAGTGGTATTAATTATGCTACTCTACTGATCTCTGAGTAGGCACATTCATCCCGTAATCAAGAATACAATGTATATACCTGAATCTAATATTATACTGTATGTTAACTAACTGGAATTTAAAGAAGAACTTAAAAACTAAAACAAACAAAAAACCCCCCAAAAAACAAAAAACAGAACACAAAAGCCAGGTGTCCTGGCTCGTCAGACGTACAAAGTCTGACGTCAGGTTCTTGTTTCTTGGCTGAGGGTTACAGCCCGAGTGGTGAGGGCTCAGGGCTCAGCCTACTACCCAGACAGATGCGACCTGGCCCAGTCCACTGTTCCAGTGTATTCAGAGCTCATTACATGTGACCCCCTTGAACATCACTCCCCAGAAAACTAGACCACACCGTGTGACTGGAACGCCACGACTGGGTCACTTATAACCTTATAACTGCTGGAATACCTTCTAGAATTTTTGTCATGCTCTCCAAAGTGCGTGCCTGGGATCTGCACGTTTTCACAGTTGAAAACTTGAGAGATAGTAGGTGCCCATAAAGCAATCTAAAAAGAAACAAGTCAGTGGGGAACATGAACTGACATTTTTATAGGAGTTTAAAATCAGAAATGTACTGACTCAGGTGTTTTGGATTAAACCCACTAAAGCAATAAATTCATATCTTATAAAATGACGCCTTCTAGTAGGAGGAGCTGGCCAGTTAATGAGGGGGTGGTGACATGATGTGCCAGGAAAGTCTCTGGGGCCAGTGCTTGGACCATGTCATCTACAACTTCTACCTTTAGTTCTTAAAACCTCTGAAGCCGTCCCTCACTTTTTTTTTTCTTTTTTCCTACATTGGTTCCATTGAGGCAAATGTAAAATTTTCAATTTGATCCACACCCAAGAAATAAAAATTAGGTGAACATGTTTTTCATCTTATTTCTGTTAGGGAGGAAAATGTTTCTTCTGCCTTCTTCTGTTCTGTTCCTGGGGCCTGTAAATTAAACTGACAAAGGACAGATTAAGAAGAGAAAAAGCATAAACATTTTATTTTTAATTTTACATGCATGGGGGTGGTTTCCCTCCCCACAAATGAAAACCCAAAGTAGCAGTTAGACTGGGGTTGGGGAAATTATATACCATTCAAATAAAGGGCAATAGATTGTGGAGAAGTGTCTAAATGAAGGAAAGGGGGTTTGAGCTTCTAGGGGTGAGAAATTATGGGAGGGTAAACATTCTGGAATAACTAATGCTAGATAAGGGTTATTTAGTAAAGTTTGTTTTTGGAGACTCACTTAGGTGCTGTCTCCGTTTCCGGTGATAAGGGCTCCTCTTTTCCTGGTATGGGAGAGGGCAGGGGACACCTACAAAAGGGGAATTCATGTTCTGCTTTTAGATAGATAGGAGGAGGGCAGAGAGCTCTTCCTGTGTCTGGTTTTTCTCAGTTGCTTTCAGTTCAAAATAATCATTATACCAAAGTGCCTTTTTTTTTTGAAGCTTAAAACAGCACCCCTTTATTGGTTCACAGCTCTACAAGTGTGACTGTGTTCTCTTTGAAGGGTAGGGCAAGGCTGAAGTCGAGGTGTCAGCCCAGCTGAGTTCTCCTCTGGAGACTCTGGTGTGGGGACAGGGAACATGTCTCCAAACTCTTTTTTGTTCTTGGAAAAATTCAGTTCTTTGCAGCTGGAGGACTGACTTCACCCTTTCCTTGGCGGCTCTCAGCAACTAGAGGCCACTCACCTTCCTTGCCACATACCCTCTTCCCTCTTCAAGACAGCGAAGGCGCATCAAAATCTTCTTGTGCTTCAGATCTCGGGGTAGCTCTCCTATAACCAGCCAGAGAAAACTCTGGATTATCCTTGGCCAATCTCCCTGTGTTAAGGCCAACACATTAGAGACTTTAATTACTTCTCCAAAATCCCTTCACAGCAGTACCTAGGTTCCTGTTTGATTGAATAATTGGGATCATCTTAGAGTCTTGCCCACTGTGAGGTCTATGCTTCCTTCCTTGAATCCCAGCATGCCCGTGACTGCAGCCAAAGGGACACTGCGTGACTTCCAAAGTCGTGTTTTTTGGGTGACATATCCTGATACCCTCCACTGCCTATGTTTCCCACCACTTAAAGGAAAAAACAAACAAACCCACTCAAGTCTAGGTGAGGAAATATCGGGATGGTGTGCTTGGGTGAGTATGTTCTGGGAGAAAAACACGTCCCGTGGAAAAGAGATACTGTGAGTAATTGGGGTTTCTAAACCCCAGGACGATCTTCAAGACTCTATGTCCTCACAGAGCAGCATGAATGAGGATAAATGCAAGTCCTAGGATAAACTTCCCACTTTGGGGCTCCAGGATTAGTCTAGAAAAGAAATGAAAAAGCTATGTTCCAGTGGGTATGGTTATCATTTTAAGAAGGTCTGTAGAAAAGGAGCTTATCTAACCCACCAGGAGTCTACCAACTCTTCGATTGGTCTATCAAGATCCAGTGGACAGAAGTTCAGGTCATGAGTGTAGAACAGAATGGACAGTCTTCATATTTTTCTCCAAGTTTGTTATCTGAAAGGAATCTTTACAATAATCACTTAGAGCCAAGATCTCAAACATTTCGTTTTTAATGTGTCATACGTATAATATTCAATGAGAGCATTTTCTTTTTTTTTTTTTAATTTTTTTTTTCAACGTTTATTTATTTTTGGGACAGAGAGTGACAGAGCATGAACGGGGGAGGGGCAGAGAGAGAGGGAGACACAGAATCGGAAACAGGCTCCAGGCTCTGAGCCATCAGCCCAGAGCCTGACGCGGGGCTCGAACTCCCGGACCGCGAGATCGTGACCTGGCTGAAGTCGGACGCTTAACCGACTGCGCCACCCAGGCGCCCCAATGAGAGCATTTTCAATGCCCATGTATTTGTAGGATCATACGATGGAGAACAAAAAAGCAGATTCTGAGTACATGTGGCTTCACAGAGCTTCTAAGTGAGGGAGAATGAGAAGAACACCCAAAGAAAGGAGGCAAAATTAAGTAACACACACTCGTATAAGCAAATAACATATAAAACAAGGTGGGAATTATCATGAGTTGTTATTTCCTTCATGGGAAAATGTCGGGAAGGTCTGAAAAAGCACAGGGTTCAGTGGACTGGTGGGAAAGAGGCAGACTGGAATTCTAGAAAAGGAAATGTATTTCTGAGCATGGAAGGAGTTTTAATAAAAACATTATTGTGGTTGTCTCACCCTTTTCTGGAGGATGATTCCATCCTTCAGGAATAGGTGACTTTCCGAGCACTTGCAAAAGAGAATTGCTCCTAAACAGATACATCTTGTGTCTCTTTGTGGAATCCGAGGTTGCTGTGAGCGAACTGTGTCCAGAGGCCAAGTGCACTGAGATTGGATAACTGAGGCAATTCATTCTGGTCCTGTGAGTCTCTGTTTAATTTGGGAACACTCACTCTCTTCTGTGGAGCTACAGTTCACGATGAATTTCACAGCCCTATTTTCTTTTTTCCAGGAATTTCTGATCTCCTGTTAACCTTTAGATTCCCTATTAGATATGTATTTTATAGCATGGACTTTCCCCACTCAGCTATATTATTCTGGACCTGATTTTTGATTGAGTGTAGCTTTCCTGGTTGAAATAATCACATCCCTGAAAGCATATATTTTATAAGAGAAAGTTTCTTTTAACAACTTCTTAAATCCTTTATAGCCTGCGTTTGCAAACTGTTACATTTCTCCAGCAGGGTTTACTTTAAAAATGTCAGCATGAGATTTTAAAATGCAAATATTTCTAAAGCTACCACCCACGATTTGAGCTGTGAAACGATGCACACATCTGAACTGGCCAGATTTGGGGGCGCACATGCCATGCCTAAATCCTATCTGATCTTAATCAGGCCTTGCAGACGCAGTGGGTTCTCTGCTGGCTGCCTTCTGGTGAATGGGAAGGGCTGCCATTGAGGCTTCCTGGGACTACCCATGGTGGCTCAGAGGGAGTTCCTTTACCAAGGTCTGGGCACTGCTGAAGCAACGGGCAAGCAGCTTTAAGCTTAAGAGAAAATGCAAACCCGAGCTGGATTAGCTATCCTCAGCCCCAAATCCTCCCCAGTCGGAAGGACATCAATGAGCTGCACTGGGCAACCCTGGGGGGAAACAGAAACCACAGCTCCCGTCTTTGCGTCCAGAGCTTTTCCCATCCCGGTGACATCTGCTTGCCAAAGTTGAGCAGGTGGGGGTTGGTTATTTAAAAACAAAACATTATTAAACTCTTTGGGCCCAGATGGCTTGCAGTGACAACTGTCATGGTGAGTGTAGCGCCCATGTGGGCACTTCACCCCAGAGGAGGGATGGGGGGGTGCTCCTTGCTTTGTCTAATTTGCATTCCTTTCCCTCCTCCTTTTCCTTCCCTCTCCTTCTTCTTTTTATTTTTTGGTATGTATTATTAATGTGCCAACTCCGGATTTTTTTTTTTAAATATCTGCATCATCAAACATTTTCCGCCTCCCTCCGTCTCCCCCACCCTTAAGTATTTCCCAGATACGGTCAGAACAGCCCGTACTCAGAGTTCATATCATGGGCTCCCTGGCGATCTGTACAGGCATCTCTGTCACTGAGTACTGCTAAGTTAGATGAAGTGTTAAGATTACGGGGATTGTATTAGGTTACAGATTCTGAGACATCATGTGAGGCGGGGTGACGACTAATGTTCCCTGGCACATTTTCTGGGCTTGGCCTCTGCCACCTGTGCAGATTTCAAGGAAATGGCTGAGTGGTTTCGTTCTGGTCAGGTGGCGGGGAATGGGGACATGTTAGGAAACACTCGTCTTCCCTTCAAATCGTGCCATGGAGCAGGAACAGAGGAAAAGTCCAGCTTGGCTAGTCACCCTTAGCACTGACCTGGTGTGTGAGCTAACCAACACTGAAATGCTCTCCTGGTACAATGATCGCAAAGATGGCTGGGAAAATACGGACTCCTTTTGGGCTAGGTGTTTCCTTCCGCAGGGTTGCTCTGTACTGGGAACAATTGATGCTGTTTTCCTCCCTGCTGCCCTCAGTGCCGTGCGTGGGGTGGGGGAGCCTGGGGCAGGAGACAGGTGCCCTGAGTGCAAAGCAGAGAACTGAAGCCATCTATAACCCTCCCCGCTGGAATCCTGGGAGACTTCAGGGAAGGGAAGTGCATGAGATCTGGGATCTATCTATATACGCTGATCTAATCATCAGGGATCCTGGCCTCTTGGTTTATGGCCCACGGTGTCCGTCAATGTGCAGACAGTGTGAATGACATCAGGTTGAAGATGGCTTCATTACGGATGCTTCTTGACCAGCCAAGGAAATGCATCTGATGATAACAGTGCTCCTCAAGTAATGAAAATAAAATCCTTCTCTAATCACAAATTATTTTTTACATATGAGTCAGAGTTCACAAATCCTCGTCAACATAACTCGTTTTATTTACTAGTTATAGGATGTGGATGGAGTACGAAGAGTTCTGGATTAGAGGGTAGGCTGGTGGCCCTGCTGTGGTTCAGTCTGGGCTCTGGTATGACTGGGGCAGGGCCTGGTTAATTGCAGAAGATTAGAAAGAGGCAGGCCCCCCTGCACTACATGCCCTCAAAAGGAGTAGGGCAGGTGCTGCAGGGCCAGGATGCCCAGGAGAGCTGGGCTGGGAAGTGGGAGCGCCACTGTGACAATAACCACCAGGGGGCAGTCACTGCAAGCAGCTGGAAGCCAAAGAGCTCCTGTCCTACCAGGGGCTGAAGTTATACTTGGAAATGGTAGAAGTTCCCGAATGTTGGCAAGCTGGGGGTGGCCTCTGGACATGTGGTTGAAGAGAGTGAGTGCCTGCTGGCATTCACAAGTGGGGCTCTGATTCCCAACAGGAAGATAGGGAAAAGCAAGACAGAACCCTAATGCTAGCCGGTGCTGGGAGCACCAGGAAGGTTACCCAGAGCGGGAGCTGTCACTAGGCCTGCAGACAAAATAGTCTTATCTCAGTGACCTGGTTATCAGCACTGAGGCACAAGGTCAGGGTTAAATGAGCCAGCACGGGGACTTGAGCCTGGAGCTCTTTAATCTCTTATTTTTCAGCGCAGGGGATGCTCAGCCCCGCTGGGCTGTGCCTGTTTATTAAGTTCCAGTGGATGGTCCGTGCGTGCGTGGAAGAAGGGAAGGAAGTGGATGGAGAAATGGGCTGCAGAAGCCGGGACCCAGTCCAAACCAGTCTAACATGGCTGTTGTGAATTCAACGTTAGATATGGTGCATTAAAGCGCTGAAACAGAAATCCATGTGAAAACTATTAGGTAAAATGAGAATGAAAGAACTGAAATTTCCTGAGACAGAGATGCCAGGATGTTTCCAAGCATCTCTGCGCAAACCCTCAGCCCACTGCTGCTCCACTTAGGCAACGCCTATTTATTCTATTTATCTTCTGAAATTCATTTCCGTCACCCTTTCCCTGGGGAAATCTTATCTGCAACCCAGACTAGGTGACATCCTCCTTCTAAGTTTCTCAGAGCACTTAGCTGAGTTAGAATTTTACAGAGTTTTGCTTCATTAGTTAATTACCTTTGATCTGTCTCCCACTAGAAGGTGAGTTTTACGAGAATAGAGAATATGTCCTGTTAGCTGCTGGATGCCTAGAACCCAGCCCAGTACTAGGTATATTTCAGGGATTGAATGATTATTTGTTGAATGAATGAACATTTTGAGAGAAATAAGAATTTTTTCTTTTGTAGGTAGGCAATAACAGAAGTATGACTGTCGTATTTGGTATTGGAGAGCACTGATGAAAATAGACCATTCTGTAAACACATATCAATGCCCCCCAAGTCATCTGGGGATACCAGATTGCAGGGAGTTGCAAAGCCTCTGGATACTGACAATTAAGTCCTTCTACCATAGGCCCAGGTTTTGACATAAAAATAAGTGAAAATGAAGATCAGTAGATTCTTTAAGGAAATTTGAGGTCATCTATTGGGCAAATACATGGCAGCAAACTCCTAGCCTAGTTTTCGTTCTCCCTACCCCTTACTTTGTATCCTGTGTTCACAGATCTATGTAAATAAATAATATATACATATAAAAGACACATTGAACACATTTTTTTTAGGGGAAAATAACTCATGCCCACAGCCAGAATGGAGGCTGTGGAAGTGGGATACCCTTCATTTGGTTCTGATGAATGTTAGAGTTCTTTGATTTCTAGCAGCAGAATCTAATACTGGCTATTGTGCAAATCATAGGACCAAAGGGAAAGCTGGAAGCCTGGGTTTGGGAATAAATATGAATTGAAACATTTCTAATAGTCAAAACCACTACTTACGTTGTTTTGCTTGGTTATAGGTGTGTTTCAATTTTTTAAATGTTTATTTATGTATTTTGGGAGAGAGAACAAGACAGAGAGGGAGAGAGAGAATCCCAAGCAGATCTATGTTGTCAGTGCAGAGCTCAGTGCAGGGCTCCATCTCATGAAACACGAGATCATGACCCGAATCGAAATCAAGAGTCGGATGCTTAACTGACTGAGCCACTCGGGCGCCCGTATAGCTGTGTTTTAAAAAGCCATCCCGTTTGTATTCTATTCATCACGTTGCTTAGGTTTCAATTCTAGGAGAATCATGTGCTTGGGTTGGTCCCAGCCCAGAACATTTTAAAGCTTCCAGTAGACTCTACCCAAAGGGAGGAGGAAATTTCTCAAAGGAAAATCAAAGTGCTATTTCCCCAAAGCATGAGGTAAGAGTTCAGAGAAGTGTCAACAGAGGAACGAGTGAACAAAATGTTGTGTATACATACAATGGAATATTATTCAGCTTTAAAATGATTAAAATTCTGATACAATGCGGATGAACATTGAAAACGTGCTAAGTGACATAAGCCAGAGGCAGAATGGCAAATAGTGTGCGATTCTACTTATATGAGGTAACTATGTCTAATTCATAGATGCAGAAAGTAGATTAATGGTTGCTAGGGCCCGGGGGTGGGGTGGGGGGATGAGGAATTCTTGTTTGATGGGGACAGAGTTTCAGTCTGGATGGGGAAAAATTCTGGAAGTGGATGGTGGTGAGGTGCGCAACAGTGTGAATATAGTTAATGCTACTGAACTGTGCACCTAAAAATGGTTAAAATGATAAATTTTATGGTTTGTCGATTTTGCCACAATAAAATAAAAAGAGAGCAGGATAATCAACATCAAGCAGTGTCAAGACAGGGAGAATGGAAAGTCACGATCACGGGAAGGAAAGGCCACCGAGGCACCTGGTGTTGGACCAGAAACCCGGACTCAAGTCCCAGTTCTTCTGTGTAACCTTCAGAGAGTCACCAGGCCTCCCTGAGCCTCCTTTTCTCATTTGTGGATAAAAACCCTGGTCCCATCATCTATCACATAAGAACCGTGTTATCTTGTGAAAGTATTTCTGTGAACTTATAAAACTCTACCCAGAGGACAGCATTACTATAGGAAGGGATGAAAAGCCCTTTGTAAATCCAGATTTCAGTGGCCTGGAGGAGAAGTGGAGGCCATCACTTTCTTAGGTTAGTAAGTGTTCTGGAGACAGCATTCCCAGGCAGAAGGCAAGGGTTAGGATAAAAATATGAGCAGGATAGGTTAGGATAAAAATATTAGCAGGATAGGTTAGAATAAAAATATGTATAGGGGCTACAGGATCGAAATGGGCCTGAATTATCCTTCTGTGTTGCTGCTCAATCAAGATTTCCCAGCCCTCCGTGGAAGTCTCAGACATGTTAACCAATGAAGCAGCTGGTATTTCCAGTGGAGAGTCTCTAAATGGCTTGACCACGGTGGAGCTGTTAATTGATGTCCATAAAAACCAGGAAGGGGTGCCTGTTGGATTCTTATGACCTATTTCTGGTAGAGGGTTTGGGCAAATAAAAGAACGATTGATTTCAGGCAAAATTCCAAAGATTTGGCTTCAGAAGACAATCGTCAATTTCTATGCCAACCACTTATTTGCTAACGTGAGATGCAAAAAACAGGATTAAACAGGTTTGATTGCAAGATTCCTCTGGTTGTGTCGTTTCTCTAGATCAAAACCTTCAGAGGGAGTCCCCTGGAGTTATAACTTGATCAACTTCAAAGGTTATTGGAAGGAATGGTGGTAGCTTGACAAGTTTTGGGTAGAGTGTTTTGGTCACTCCACAGGCACTTGGCTTCTTCACCCTTGGCTGTACGCAAGGAGGCTCCTTCCAACCACCTGTTGAGTAGGGGGCTTGGGGATTTACCTCTAGAACTTCAGTCCTGAGGAACATATCTCCTCCCAGCACACCTGGGTGTTATCTGGCTTCAATGCCTTTTCACAGCTATGTCCTTGAAGGTCTCATTCTCAAGAATTTCCTTTTTTTGAATTTTGAATTTGAATATATATATATATATATATTTTTTTTCTATGTGTTGGAAGTAGAAGGGGTACTTCCTACACATGCTCAGTTTTCCACCTCGACTGAGAAATGAGTTGGAAATTTCTGTTACTAAGTTCTGATGATTTTGATACTTGGACATCCATGGACCAGGGAAGCCAGACGGTGCTGCCTTTATGGAACCAGGTATCTCCTTCCTCTGGTAATCTCCTGAGAGACAGCTTATGACCATTTAGACTCACTACAGCCTTTTAGGAGGAAAGGACAGACCTTACTCATTACCACAGGACTAGTCTTTTTAAGGCATTGAAATGTTTGACTGATATTGATTTAAGTGACTTCATTTCCATGCATCCAGTAATAGACCAGAGCTGGGGTTGAAGATTCTGGAAAGACCTATGGTAAAGGGAAAACTACGAATGAGATAGAAAGAAGAACAGAGGGAAGAATAGGAATGAAGACAAAGAAAAGGCAAAGGAGGGGGAAATTGAATGGTCTAAGAGAAAGAGTAAGAGAGGAAAAGGAGTGGGGGCGGGGATAGGGAGAATACTGCCTTCCTCTGTCCTGTTCTTTCTGGAAAAAAATGAGCTTCCTGCCCTACAGCTGGCGGCTTCCAGCAGGAGCCAAGCTGTGATCACATCTGGAGGTGACAGCTGACAGGTGCATGCACCCTCAGACATGTCCTCTCTAGTGCCTTGTCTTCCTTTGTCAGGCACTCTCAAAGTCCAGCTCGGACTCTGGAGCCTGCTTCAGTTTGACCTGAGGGAAGCTCATTTTCAGGGAATACATCACCTGCGAGAGCAACCCGTTGCTATTTTTTCACGATTTCTAGGTATTGACTTTAGGGCAAGGCTGCTATTGCTACATTTGTTTTCCTTTTTTGAGTCGGGGGGCGGTGGCATGTTGGGGAAAATTTTCAGCCAACCCACTTGCTGCGTGACAGGGAACATCAGTGAAAATCCAACATGCAAAACAGTTGTAATGAAAGGATTTTGACAATGTTCTTGAACGTTCTTGAAGATCTGAAGAAGCAATCTATCTGACTGACCGACCTCCTGTGTTTCAAATTATCTGCCACACAGGTTTTGCTCCAATGCACAAAATTAATATGGGACCTTGGAATTGTGAGATTGATGAATTCTAATTAGTTCTCTCTTTAAATAGCAATGTTTGCTGTGTGGTGCTACTTAGAAACTTCTATCACCCCATTCTATTTATAAATTGCTTTTATAAGCATAGGATCTAAAGGCTGAAAGAGACCTTAGAAATGCTGTAATGAAAAGAGCACTTTCCAGTTCTAGCTCTGAGACCCATTTGTTTGTGACCTTGAATAAATCACTTAACTTCTCTGTGTCCACTTTTTCTTCTCTGTAAAATAAACTGCTTGAACTGACTGAGGTCAGCTTGGTTCTCACATTCTTTTGTGTACCATCCCGCTGCTGCTCACGGTGAGAAATGGAGGTTCTGAGTTGTAAACACCCTGGGCGGGGGGCTGTCCCCTAATGAGGGGCAGACTCACACCCATCCCCCCACCTGCTCTTCCTGCAGGATGTTCCGCACCCTCTGGGGTGCCTGCCATCTGGCTTCCAGGCGGGCCCAGAGAGCCAGAGCGGGCCCACATCAGCTCTAGAAAGTCAACTCAAGGCTGGGTGGGAAATGGGCCTGTTTTCCAGAACTCCCCATGTTGGTTCTGGCTGTATTTCTTCCAAGAGCCTACTATCTGCTCCATAGTGTAAAGCTCCAGTCACCTTAGAGGGAATGAAGCCTTTTCAGTCTGAATACAGATGTTTATCAAACAAATGGATATTTCTCAAGATTCGCTCACCTATACCTTCAGGTTATTTTTGATCTCCTCAGCTTCTCTTTATAAATGCACACTGGGCGCATCCAAGTAGGTAGGCCTTGGAGCCATGACTTGCCTTGACTGACACTGACCTCAAGACTCAAGCCATACCCTGCCCCAGCTGCTTCTCTTTGCATGTTTTCTATATCCATTCCCACGGTCCATGGCACTAACATCTACCTAGTGGCCCAAGCCAGATACATCTAAGTCAATGTTGCAGGATTTTTTACCACAATACTCCGGATTCGTTGTCTTGCTTCTTTGAAGAATGCAGAGGTGGACACAAAATGAGCAGCAGGCCAAAGTTTATTAGAATATAAGATTAGAAAGGAAGAACAGTAGGAAAGCTCTCCTTACAGAGAGGGGACATTGGAAAGTGAATGCCTGAGGGTTATACATAAGGGTCCTTGTTTTATAAGGTTCTGGTGAGCCCTCCCCCAACCCTTCCCCCAGTTTCTTCTCAGGTTCTGCCCTTATTGGCTTGATAGCTCTGGGTGCTGTGTTGTCCATTCCTGATGGGCTCTTTTCCGTTGCACGAGGGGGGTCTATGGCTGTACTTAGGTCTTTTGTCAAATTCCTGAAGAGAAACCTGAGGGGGCAAAGGTGGGGTCTGTTACATTCTTGAGAGGAACCTCATGCCTGAGGGGGTTTGCTGTGCTCAGACACTCCCACCATTGTTCTCAAATAGGTGTTCTACCCACCCAGGGACCTCAGGCCCTAATCTTTCCCTCTCTGCCTACTGAATCCTATCTTCTCCAATCATATTATTTGATTTCTTCCTCTTCTTGATGTCTACACTGATTGGTCTCTGTATTAGCTTCCTAGGGCTGCCTTAAATTACCACAGACTTGTGCCTTAAACTAACAGGATTTATTCTCTTACAGATCTGAAGAAGTCCGGAATCAAGATGTCACCAGAGGCATGCTCTGTCTGAAGGCTCTAGGGAAGGATCTGTTCCATGCCTTTCTCTGACTTTCTGATAATCTTGACATTTCTTGGTTTGTAGATAAAATGCTCCAATCTCTGTCTCTGGCATCACATGATGTTCTCCTCTGCTTCTGTGTCTCTTCTCCTCTTCTTATGAGGACACCAGTCATACCGGATTTGGGACTCACCGAAATTAGTGTGACCTTACCTAAACTTGACTGTATCTACCATAAGACTATTTCCAAATAAGGTCACATTCCTGGGTACTGGGGGACTTTAATATATCTTTTTGAGGGACAAAATGCCTGGGTGACTCGGTCTGTTAAGCATTTGACTCTTGAGTTCGGCTCAGGTCAATGATCTCATGGTTCGCGAGATGAAGGCCTGTGTGGGGCTCTGTACTACTGACAGTATGGAACCTGCTTGGGATTCTCTCTCCCTCTCTCTCTGCCCCTCCCCTGCTTCTCTCTCAAAATAAATAAATCAACATGAAAAAAAAATTCACTCTGAAGCAGCCTCTAAATCCTATTAACTGTCTCTCACGTCCTTCTCCTCCCCTTCATTCCCACCACCATGCTTTGTTCCAAGTCCTTATCTGGATGGATTCAAAGTCTCCCGACAACCTTGGAAGGATAATTTTGTCATTGTTTTATAAGATGCAGTGCTAAATGTGGGATTACTAGGTGAAAAAGCATTATGTCTCCCGTTTTGATAGGTCCTACTAATTTTTCTCTAAGGAAGATATTTACACTTGTGGCTTTAGATATAACATCTGCGAGTGCCCTTTTCCAACCTACTCTTGCCGACACAAGATTTTCTGAATTACAAAATTGTTTTGCCAACCCATCCAATGACGGTGTCTCAGTATTTGCGGCTGTTATTTTCCTAATCGCTGGCGACTCAGCTCACATACTGCTGCTGTGCTGATGGTGGGTGGGCCCTTTCCCTGGCACAGGCCTCTCTCCTTGCTCAGCCTCCATGGGCCCTGAGCAGCAGTAGGTGAGCAGTGAAAAGCAGATTCACATCTTTGTGTGCTCGTAGGCTGAGGGACACAGAGCAGGCTCTTTCATGCGGTCCTGTGGCTGAGTAAACATGCAGGTTGGCACTCTCTTTCCTTATGACAGGTGCTCACCGAACCCTCCCTATATGGATTGGGTTGGGGACTGGAGCCCAGCATCCCCGATCCTGCCAAAGCAACTTTCCCCAGGCTTGCAGCTCACTATCTGGGTGATTCCCTTTTTCTTTCCTTGAGCCTGACCTTGTGCTTCTGGAGGATGGATGGAGTGGTGAGCCCAGCATCCCCGATCCTGCCAAAGCAACTTTCCCCAGGCTTGCAGCTCACTATCTGGGTGATTCCCTTTTTCTTTCCTTGAGCCTGACCTTGTGCTTCTGGAGGATGGATGGAGTGGTGGGATGAGGGTAGAAGGATCAGTCTGGTTAACTCTATGAGGCTGAAGGGAATTGGGGAAGCTCCTATTTACAAGGCGTGGCTTTGTTGAGATGACGAGCCTTAGCTGTGTAGCTGTAGCCAAGATTTCAAGACTAACGGAGAAGACTCATGCAGCATTTTGTGACGTATATGTTACGGTTGTGTGTGTGCATAGAAACACGTCTGCAAGGGCACACTCATGCTGTTACTCTGGGGGGAATGGGACACCTGTGACTTTTTTTCCATGTTACTGTCCATGCATGGGGCCACCTTTACTCTGCTTAATATGGTTTTATATTGCTTAAGTTTTTTATTTTATTTTTTTTAAGCTTTATTCATTTTTTCAGAAACAGAAAGACAGAGCGTGAGCAGGGGAGGGCCAGAGAGAGAGTGAGACAGAATCTGAAACAGGCTCCAGGCTCTGAGCTGTCGGCACAGAGCCTGATGCGGGGCCGGAACTCATGGACTGTGAGATCATGACCTGAGCTGAAGTCGGATGCTTAACCGACTGAGCCACCCAGGCGTCCCATATTGCTTAAGTTTTTAAAGCAAATGTTTGTTACTTTTGTGTATACAAAAACTTAAACATTAATAATTCACCGTCGGGTATCTTTTTACTAGGTTGTAGAAAGTACAGGTATTAAAACATTGAAAGATTTTTCTTTCAAGAAGAGAGGTCTACTTTTTTAAACTTTTTAAAAAAAATATTTATTTTTGAGAGAGAGCGAGAGACAGAGCATGAACAGGTGAGGGGCAGAGAGAGAGGGAGACACAGAATCCAAAGCAGTTCCAGGCTCCCAGAGCCCAATGCGGGGCTCAGACTCACAGATGGTGAGATCATGACCTGAGTCAGTCGGACGCTTAACCCACTGGACCACCCAGGCGCCCCAGAAAAGGTCTACTTTTAAAATTATTTTCTGAATGCATGTCCTGTGCACCCCTTGGGAACACAGCTTGTTCTGTTTCTTGTTTTGAAATCCCACAATACCTTGTATAAGTATTCCTAAATAGGAGGCTGAAGGCAGAAAGAAAGAGGAAAGGGAGGGAAGGGGTGGGGGACAGGTAAAGAGGGAACGAAGAAAGGAAGGAAGGAAGCGAGGAAGCAAGGAAGGAAGGAGGGAAGGAAATTGACTAATCAATGATAAAAGAGTCCTGAGGACTGTTCAGAGGTGAGCCACCCTGTCACATTCTCAAGACTCCTCTTTAAGTCTACACAAGACTTCTTCGTGGCTTAAATTTATCTTGCAAAGATTCTTATTGCAAGCCTGATGTTTCGTTCAGTAGAGAGGTACTTGTCTGATTATGGCCTCCAAGGCCTCCGAGCTGGTCTTTCTCCTCAGAAATGACACAGAGAACTATTTGAAGTTTTCTATTAAATTATGTGTCCAAGGGCTGTCTGTACCCAAGAAATTTGATTGTGCTTCAAGTGCTGGTCGAGTGCTTGAAAGTGATGGGGAATGATCCAGAACTGCCTCTGGCCTGAAACACAACCCTCCAGTTTGCTTTCCTCGCTGGTCCTTGGGTTCCGAACTCTACTTTGAGCCTGAACTCCAAGAGCAGAAAGCGAGCTAAAGCTTTCTTCTCAAAGATTTTGAGAAAAAAAACAAAACAAAACAAAAAACCCAAGAGTTAAAGACGGAACAACATAACAACACACGTGGCCAGTAAATATAGAAAAATTATCCAGCCCCATGAGTATTCAAATAACTGTAAGTTTGAACAATGAATATAATTTTCCACCTTTCAAATTGACAGGGATTTTATTGTATATTTATTTTATTTTTTCACAAAAATTTTAAAAAGGGCATGATCCAATGACTAAGGAAACAAACACTCTCATATTCTTCTGCTAAGAGTTCATCAGAACAAAATTTTTAAGGGTGTGTTTTTTCCGTCTGTATACATAAGTGCATCTATGTGAGCCACCAGGAACACTTTTAGGAGTTTATTTCAGAAAATATCCTAAATGAGCATAATGATTTAGTTACACGCTGCCTACGACAGTCTTATTTATTTATTTATTTAACATTTATTTATTTTTGAGACAGAGAGAGAGCATGAACAGGGGAGGGTCAGAGAAAGAGGGAGACACAGAATCCGAAACAGGCTCCAGGCGCCGAGCTGTCAGCACAAAGACCGATGCGGGGCTCGAACCCACGGACCGTGAGATCATGACCTGAGCTGAAGTTGGACGCTTAACCGACTGAGCCACCCAGGTGCCCCATACTACAGTCTTATTTACAATAAGGAAAACTTGAGGCGCCTGGGTGGCTCAGTCGGTTGAACATCCAACTTGGGCTCAGGTCATGATCTCACAGTTTGTGAGTTCAAGCCCCGCGTTGGGCTCTGAGCTGACAGCACAGAGCCTGGAGCCTGCTTCAGATTCTGTGTCTCCCTCTCTCTCTGCCCCCACCCTCCCCCCCGCTCCCACTCGGGTTCTGTCTCTCTGTCTCTCAAAACTAAATAAACGTTAAAAAAAATTTTAAATAAGGAAAACTGGACATGAACTCTAGGTCCCACAGAGGAAATATGTTTGAAAAGGCACGGTTCATCCATAAACAGAACGCTGTTTAGCCACGAATGTGGATGTTGTGACGATCACCCTTTCAACCGTGTTCCTCAGAGCCCAGGGGTCTCAGGCTTTGGTCTCGGGCAGGCTGAGGGTGGGGGGCTCCAAGCACCTCACACCCCTCTCCAGCCAGAATAGCAACATGATGTGAGTTCCAGACGGGAGAGCTACCGGCAACACAAAACATGAGTCTTCATCCAAGGAAAGATGTTTGTGATGCGATGAGAAAAAAAGAAAAAAGCAACAAAGCACTGCGAACACCGTAAGTTTTCTTCACCAGTGCCACGATGACTTGGGGTTTTCCTCCCCAGTTTTCCCTTCCTGAAGCATGTCTGTCTCCCCGGAGAGGCAGGACACATAACAACGCATAATAGAAGGGAGTCCTCCTAATGGAGCTCAAAGCGGGAAGAGGGAGTCTTTCAAGCATGCTAAGGGGGAACAAGTAAGAATTATGCTAAGAAGTAATGACATTGGGCAGACGGAAAGATCTGTTTTTAGGGTTTTTTTTTGTAAATGTTGCACTTACCTTTCATCAAAATTAGAACACTGTCTCTCATTCCTCAGGACCCACTGCGTTAACTAGCAAATCTGACACGGGAATCCGTCTGATGTGCTCACATGAAGGTCTGCGGGGCAGGGGGTGGGTGTTGGGGGACACGCAGAAACCCAGAGCACATTTTATGTGGGTCTTGTGGAGACAATGTGTCTATAGTTTTACAGATGTTGGTTGGAAATTTCAGTCTAGGTATAATGGAGGGTCCACTGATGGTTTCAAGGGCAAACTACCTTGCCCGTGAAAGAATTTCCCGTGTGCTTGGAACTTGACGCAGCCTTCTTAAGAATGTTGAAAAACTTTCAGAGACCTAAACTGGCTTAAAAAAAATTATCAAGGCATATTTTGCATATCAAATATTCACCCCCTTCTAGTTTTGTGTGTGTGTGTTTTTAGTAAATTTACCAAGTTGTGCAGCCCTCAACATCAATCTGTTTTAGCACATTTTCATCACCCCCAGTATGTATATTTACTGCTCATCTTCATTGTCCAGCACCCCCCCCCCAACCTCCCCAGCCACGATGAATCTACTTTTTGCCTTTTGTGGATATTTTGTATATACAGGAATCACATAACACGTGGTCCCTTTTGTCTGGCTTTTTAGTGAGCACAGTATTTTTGGAGTTCATTCATGACACAGCACATATCTGTAGTTTGTTTTTCTTTTTTCTTGAACTGCTGAATTATATTCCATTGTGTGGATGTACCAGCAGATTGTCTCTTAAGCACACGTATAGTTTCAATAAATGATACAAACAAGAAGAAAATCTACCTGCTGAAATTTTAGTAGCACCGTACGCATATCTTTCTGAGGTACTATTTGCAACGGGAATGGAACATTCATTTTATAATACATTATCTAATCCATCTATAATGTGCACTGACACTTTTCAAATTAATTCATTAGCTCATGCCAATTGCTACGCCAGGTTTGGGTGAAATGGGCATAATAAGACATAATCATTGCCCTGAACATACTCAGATTTTTATGGGGAGATAGAGCTAGAACCTAAGGGGAAGAAATGAAAAAGTTTTGCTGTTGGTGGAGTAGCAACACAGCCAAACTTAAAATTCTAAATTGGAACATTAAATATTTATTAAATATTTACCAGGTACCAATTCTAGTGCTAGACCTGAGCTGAAATATTGTCTAAAAGGAAAAAAAAAAAAAACTTCATTAAAAAAATGAAAATAAAGGGGTCCCTCGGGTGGCTCAGTCGGTTGAGCGTCCAACGTCAGCTCAGGTCATGATCTCACAGTGTGTGGGTTCGAGCCCCGCGTCGGGCTCTGTGCTGACAACTCAGAGCCTGGAGCCTGGTCTCCCCCTCTCTCTGCCCCTCCCTCCCTCCCTCTCTCTCTCTCTCAAAAATAAACATTAAACATTTTTTTTTTAAAGAAAAAAACTTTATAGGAAATGACATGATGTATGCCATAGGTTTAGCACAATCAAGTGCTCACATACAGGACTGAAGTGAGCTTGCTCACCAGGAGTAGCTAATGAACAGTCCTAGCCATGAGTCCAGCTCAGACCCAAACTGAGTGTACTGCAGGCTCTGGGTGATTTCTAGAGCATTTCTACACCAGTGTGCTCAGTGCTCCAGAAAGACATTGGCAAAATAGTCCAGACTGATCGCGGTGATCTAGGGAAAAGAACAGGTGTTGGGAGGTGTGGGAGTAAGATCTGATGCCTGCCTTTGAGTGTTCGCAGAAGTCTCCGGCTGGCCCACCTAGCGCGGGAGGATGCGCACGTCACCGGACACAACACGGATACTGGAAAGCTGTTTGGGAGGATGTAGCACAAATTGTTACTGCGTCGAGAGGCAGATAATTTCCAAGTTTCCTTCTTGCCCAAACCTGTCTAATGAAAAAATATTAAACAGTTAACCGATCAGGTAATTCATTCATTATTTATGCATTATCTACAATGTGTAACCATGTCTAACCAATGCTTTTCCAGTTCTTAGCCTTCTAGATGTTTCCGCGGCCTTAACGTCGTAACTGCTTCTCTCAGGCTGTGGGTCAGGATCCTTTTCCCTCTATAGTAGTTCCTTTCTGGCGTGTGTGTGTGTGTGTGTGTGTCCCTCCTTTTCTTCTTCCTTATTGCATACTGGGCACCCACCGGGTTTGATATTCAGAATAATTTTAAGTTATTCTTTGATACAGAAAAATATCACAAAGCCAGATTTCTTTTCTGTGTTTAGTTCACACTTGTGGCCTTGAAAAATTTCCTTTTTCACCTCTGTGGGGTTTTTTTACACTTTCAGGGCATCTTTTCACATCTGAAAATCATTTCATTCTGTGTCTGATTGCCAGGTGAGTCTTAACACATACTCCTGATCATTTTATTTTCTTTCCCGGAAATCTCCAGTGCTTTTCGATTGCTTACAGGAACAAGCTCAAACTCCGTACCCTTTCATTTACGAAATATCTCATCATGTCTCAATTTCCCTTTCCTGTCTTATCTCATACTATTCTAAAAAGTCTTACTCAGGTTCAGTTAATCTTTCTGGTATTTCTCAAGCACATTGCATTTTATTTTATTTATTTATTTATTTATTTATTTATTTTTTAGCCCAAAACTTCGAAACATGTTTTCTGCCTCCCTGTTTTGTGCTTGGCTCCATTTTTTCCATCATCCCTGAATGTTATCCAAATCCTAGTAATTCTGCATCTGCGGATCAGGAAACTCTTCCTCTATAAAAGCCCCACTGACTGTCTGCATGAAGCATTTGTTCTCAAAGCAGTTATGGTCCGTTCTACCCCGGGACGGGGGTTGGTCAGAATCCTTCTTTACTTTTTATAATTGCTACTTATGTTTGTATATTTTCATAACAATTCTCTACAGTGACAGGTCAGGAATGCATCCTATGCCTCTACCCCTCAGTATACAAAATGCCCCATGTTCAGTAGAACTCAACAGACAACACTATTTTCTCCAGGAGGCTGAATTTTAGAGATGGAGGGAGATTTGGAGATCTGACTGGTTGGTTGATTGATTAATGGAGTCTGAACTGAAGGACACTTGGGACCTTTGAACCTAGCCACCTACTTAGAATGTCAGATTTTGACTAAGTGGCTTTTAATAGCACATATCATTGAAGCTGATTTATAAAGAAAGATAGGTAGTAGCATGGCTGAACAGTTTGAGGCAAAGGTAAATCTAAAACAGGGCTAAAATTAACCTGTGGAGAAACCTTTCCACAGTCTGATGGTCTTGTCAAAATCGAAAACCTCAGCTTTTGATTAAGACTGATGCTCCTGATTCCATACTCAGGAACGCCCCAGACTGGAGATTGGTCCTGATTTATATTTATCAAGTGCAGCACCACTGAACAGCAGCAGGTGGCGCTGCTTCTCTGCAGAAATTTTTCATGATCCACTCTAGCCTCTCTCTCATTCATTCAAGTGGCTCCTTCAAAGGCCTGACCCAGAAAAGCGACTTGAATATTTTATGCTAGGGGAAATAAGACTTGCTTACATCTGTCATATATTCCTTGATAGACAAGAGTTTCAGAGAACCAGGTCTTTACTTATTTTTCTCATGGCTTCCATTTTCCCATTTCTGACCTTGGAAGACTTGGTTCCTCATTATCTTTGAGCCCTTCCCACACTGAGCTGATCTTTCAGATCTTACAGCCAGTTGAAACTGAGAGAACTTGAGCAGGCACCTCCTTTCTTCAGTGAGGATCTCAGAGCCCAGATCCCTGGTCAAGGTCATTCATGAAGTCGCAGGCAGAGTCACGAGGCAAACCCAAGTGTTCTCCAGTCATCCTGGCCTCCCATCCCGCCCTGATCTTTAGCACGCCTTGCCTCTTAGCATCGGGCATGCAGGGCCACCAACTGTCAACACCGGTTTCCATCGGAGAAACTGCCAAGGGCAGTCCCCAAATAGGAGTGTGCTACTGAGTGTGAGTGAGTGTGTGAGTGTGTGTAACAGGGATTTTGTGCAATTATCTCATTCTTTTTTGTAGCATCTGACCTGAGGTAAGCCCTCAACAAGTATTTGTTGAATAAATGAGGGATGGGAGGAAATGAAGAAAGCAAAGAAAGTAAGAAGGAAGAGAGGGAAGGAGGAACAGAAGCAAGGAAGGGAGGAAAGGAGGAAAGGAAGGGAAGGAAGGAAGAGAAAGAAAACAGAAAGGGAGGAGGACAGGGAAGGAGGAAGAGAGAGAAGGCAGTAGAGATGGAGGGAGAGAGGGAGGAGGTGTGGAGGGAGTGAGGAAGTGGGACAAGGGGGAAGAGCTTAGGGAGGAGGAGGAGCAGAGGGAAGGAGAATAAAAGGGAAGTAAAGGGGAAAGAGAGGAAGGGGAGTGAAGGGGGTAGAAGCCCAGTGAACTCGCAGGAACTCTAATGACCAGTGACATCTGGTAGATCCTGAGATGATTCAACCTGGTTTAGAGAACTCTTAGAAATTAGATAACACTTCCAAGCCAACTGGGTTATTTTATTAGCTCTCATTTCATGCTATTTTGACTCAGGCAGTACATTAAAAGGTGAATTCAGCCCTCACTTCTCTTGGTGAGGATAAGTCTCCATCCGCCATTGTTGTCAAATGTGGCAGCAGTGAGCAGGCTTCAGGCATCTCCCTGCCTTCCCTCGGCTGACATCATGGAAATGACCCACTCATGAGGGCAGATGGGACATGGACGTTTTTGGGAACAAGTCCATATTCAGAGTCAGAAAAATTCCGGGAAATCCAGACACATGGCCTTATTAGATTCATGTCTAGAGAGAGAATTACCGTTGTAAGTGGAACCAGAGCATCTAGGCGATGAACAGAGACAGGAAGTACAGCTTTCCCATTTCTGACTCAAACATGAGCGATCAGCTTTTCTCTCTTTTGATCCATCTAATTCTAGAGGCAACGCCTAAATGCCGGGTTTTATTTCTGTGATTTTTCTTTTAGATCCTGTCCTTCCAAGGGGTAACATCTTATGCCATGGATCTCACTTGACCTAATCAGCTGTCAAAACTCATTTGTCTCATGTCCCATCCAGAACCTTGCCGATTGACCAAATACATTGATATGACTTGATAATTCTTGTCTTAGGGGAGCCATGTTTGATTTTTAAACACAGGCCTCCTGGAAACATAATGCATCAGATCAGGAGTTATGTCTATTCTGCCAGGGGAGATTTCTGGCATTATATCATGTTGGGAGGGAGGTAGGTTCAAACCGCTCCTGGACTCCATTTGGTTGCCTGCCAGTCCTACCACCTGGGCGGCCATATGTTCTAGCAAATGCATGAAGAGGTTGTATGAGAAAATCATCCATTTAGCAAACATGATTGAAGAGCTGCTAGGTGCCAGGCACTATGTTGTCAGGGCCTAAGGCACAAAGATTATGTGAAGGTAGGTCTGTACCTTGAAGGAAAAGACAGCCAAGGATTTTGGTGATTAGACTGCATAGTGCTGGGTGCGGCAGGTAGGGAGAGAAGTGGATGGAGTTCAGGGTTGGAAAGGGGTAGACTGGAGCTCATGGTAACTGCCCAGTGCTGATGGAGAGGGGGAGGAATGAATCCAGGGTGACTTCCTGTTTTATTTTGGAAACCAGGCAGGTAGAATAAAGGGTACTAGGGAACGTAGTCCTAAGGGGAGTCAGAGTTACACGAGGTGTGTGTGTGTGTGTGTGTGTGTACAAGAAAATGTGAGTGTGTTGGCCAGTGAGGATGGTATATTTTCAGCTTAGGGATGAATGACTTTGAGCCTAAAGAAATACAAGCATCGAGAGACCTCACTGTTACCAACCAGCATTACAGTGCAACATCACAATCTGTATCATAGTTATACTATTTCAATTATTAAAAGACCATGCTTGATTTTCTCTTCACCCTAGAGGAGGTTAAATCTGCAGTCCTTGCAAGTGAAGCTCTATGGGTAAGGAGGACCGTACTGGTAAGGACCACAGGTCAGCTGAGCACACACAGAGCCCCAACGCACAGGAACAGGAAACGCGATGGAGAACTGAGGGAGCCCTCCTCTGCCGTGGGCTTCGCCCAGCACTGGAGCAGGGCTCCTAAATGGGTTCGTGTCCTGCACCAGTGGTTCCCTCACACTTCCCAGGGGCTAGAGAATGACCCTCACTTGCTTTATCATCTACAAACAAAACGCGTTGGCAGACCCTATGGCATTCCTGGCAGTTGCTCAGGGCTGGTAGTCGTTTGGGGGGTAGACAGAACCGTGCGTGAAGGCGTCTGAGGCTCCATCGGGGCCTCCTTCTGGCTCCATTACACCTTGTCTGTGCCACATGTACAGGAGTCGTCAACTTTTTAATAGTCTACGAGTACTATGCCTGAAACTAAGAAATGAAATTAGTGAGCAGAAACATTGAGTATTTGGTGCGCTCCAAATGGTGTTGTATTTGGCTTTGGGCAGTTGGGAAGTTTGTGGGAACTTTTCAGTCGTTCTGTGATGTGCTTGGGATGAGGAACGTCAACATGAGTCATAGGGGTAAAGACTCTTCAAGGGTCTGTCTGGAAACTCTCTCTAGGACTTATTAATGATGATAAAGAAGCCAGGTTGAAATGCCCAGTGTCCTGCTCTTTTTTTCAGAGCGTCCAAAGCTTTGGGGGAAAGATTGCAATATCTTAGAATGGATTTAGGGGTGCCTGGGTGGCTCAGTCGGTTAAGCGCCGGACTTTGGCTCAGGTCACTCAGTTCATGAGTTCAAGCCCCTGCATTGGGATCTGTGCTGACAGCTCAGAGCCTGGAGCCTTCTTCAGATTCTGTGTCTCCCTCTCTCTTTGCCCTGCCCCCACTCATGCTCTGTCTCTGTGTCTCTCAAAAATAAATAAACATTAAAAAATTTAATTAAAAAACGGAATTTATAATGATGATGAGTTTTGGTAGTTAAATCAAATTCAGGAAAATCCCAAGCCATTGAAACTACTCCATAAAAAAGACTTCAGCCATTTTGTAAGTTTGGGAAACCCTCAGAACCTCTTCTTCCTAATAGGTCATCGAAGGGTCCTAAGAATGTATGTGGTAAAGATGCCCCTGGAGGACTTCAGGCTAAATTAAAAAAAAAAAAAAATCTATGGGCGAGTGTGTTAGTTATCTGCTCTGTGAGTGTATATTGCCATCTTTCTCTTTTATCTCCTGCACAGAAGCTTTAGTAAAATCAACAATGCACCAGAATTCTTTGAGGCAAAGCGGGTGGGCTAATGTCTTGAGGTGAACATGCATCATCGCCAGAATATGGTGAAAGGAAAGGCTTGTTTTGGGGGACAGTATGGGTTCATACAACGCAGAGTGAAAAGCAGAGCAAGTAAAAAGAGACACTGTGGGAGTTCAGAGGGGGGTTTGACTAGGTCAGAGAAGGCGTCCTAGGACGATGGCTAAATGGAAACCCGAAGGGTGAATGGGAGTATCCAGGTGCCCCAGTTACTGCTGCTATGGAACAAATCATCTCAAACCTTGGAGTCTCAAAATAACCAATTCCTTTTGCTCACAGTTGGGGGGGGGCAGGAAATCGGAGGGTTGGTGGGCAGTTCTTGGAGTCTCTCCTGTTTGCAGCTAGATGCTGACCAGGCTGCAAAAATTCGAGGACTAGCGTAGTGCCTTATGAGGGCTGCCATCATGAAGTAGCACAAACTCTGTGGTTTGAAACAACAGACATATATCTTCTCACAGATCTCGGGGGCTAGAAGTCCAACATCAAGGTGTAGGCAAGACCGTGCTTTCTCTGAAGAGTCCAGGGTAGGGTTATTTCTTGCCTCTTCCCAGCTTCTGGTGGATGCTGGCAATCCTTGGCTTGTAGATGGAGCCCATCCATCTCTGCCTAGTTGTCACATGGCTCTCTCTCTGTCTCTTCGCAGGGTCGTCTTCTCTTTGTGTATGTCACGGTGTCCAAATTTCCCTCTTCTTGCAAGGATGCTGGTCATTAGATTAGGGACCACAGAAACATAGTATGACTTCATCTCAACTTGGTTATACCTGCAAAGTCCGTATTTCCCAAAAAGGTCACGCTCATGGGTTCCAGACATGAGGACTTAAAGAAATCTTTTTTGGGGTCTATTATTCACCCCATAATAGCTAGTCAGGGCTGAATGTCTAAGATGGCTCACTCACATGATGGCAGTTGAGGCTGGCTGTCAGCTAGGAGCTCGGCTGGGCTGTTGACCAGAGCACCTAAGTGTGGTGGTCTGAGAGCAGTCGAACTTCTTACCTAATGGTTGTCTACCCCCACCCCCCCCCCCCAAAAAAAATACCAACCAACCAAACAAACAAAAAACCAAATCCTGAGAACCAAGAAGCATCTTCATGGCCTTTTCTGGTCTTGCCTCAGAAATCATATAGCAACATTTCCCCCATACTGGGTTGGCTGCAGCGGTCATGGGCCTGCCCAGAATCAAGGAGAGGGGTGTGGACCACACCTCTCAGTAGAAGGAGTGCCAGAGAATTTGCCACGGTGTTTGGCAATTGCCACACCAAGCGAAAGGAAATGGTGCTGGCACTGGTGAGAAGCGAATCTGAAGGCCTATGACAGGCCAGATCAAGGGCACTGAGCAATTTGCATGAGATTGTTTCCCAAATGTTTGTTCAAAGGCTAATTAGTACCAGTCTTTAAAGAGAACACATAGAAATGAGATGGGCATGTAATTTTCTGTAAAGATATAATTAAACTCAGGAAGAAAAAGCTCCTCTCCCCCCTCCTCCTCTCTATCCTTCCTTCCTTCCTCCCTCTCTCTTTTTCTTTCTTTCTTCCTCACTTTCTTCCCTTCTCCCCTCTCTCCCTTCCCCCCACCTCTCTTTCTTTCCCTTTGGAATCTCTAGGCATGGAGGGGAAGCATTAACATTTACATTTCATAATACAGAATCCAGTTTGGATACAATATATGTGTCCAGCCATGACCCTTCCTTATAATGCAATTCAACTGAATCTTAATTCATGAATTAATTTATTATTATTCTCTAGTATGTGTTAGCACCAAACAAACTTGCATATTTTAGAGTTGCCTTAGGCAAATCTAGTCACAGGCTAGGTATATGGCTTCAGTTTATTTTTTTTTTATTTTTTTTTATTTTTATTTTTTAAAAAAAAATTTTTTTTTCAACGTTTATTTATTTTTTTTGGGACAGAGAGAGACAGAGCATGAACGGGGGAGGGGCAGAGAGAGAGGGAGACACAGAATCGGAAACAGGCTCCAGGCTCTGAGCCATCAGCCCAGAGCCCGACGCGGGGCTCAAACTCACGGACCGCGAGATCGTGACCTGGCTGAAGTCGGACGCTTAACCGACTGCGCCACCCAGGCGCCCCATGGCTTCAGTTTAAAAAAAATTTTTTTAATGTTTATTTATCTTTGACAGAGAGAGACAGAGCATGAGTGGGGGAGGGGCAGAGAGAGAGGGAGACACAGAATCCGAAGCAGGTTCCAGGCTCTGAGCTCTCAGCACAGAAGGTGACGCGGGGCACGAACTCACAGACCGAGAGATCATGACCTGAGCCAAAGTCGGATGCTCAACCGACTGAGCCACCCAAGCGCCCCATGTGGCTTCAGTTTAAATGAACAGACCTATATAAAAAAAATGAAAGAAAGATATGTATCAAATACTAAAGGTAATAATCTAAAGGTGGTGGCATTCTGGAATGATTTTTTTATTTCCGTCTGTATACGTTTCTATAGCTTCTAAAATCACGGCAACAGGCACTTATCACTTTTAGGAAATAATGAAGTTTTAAAATATTGTGACTTAATTTTGCTTAAATTTTTGCCGACAGTTAAGGCTAATCCATTTTATTACTCAACAAGCTAAATGTTAAGACTTGTTTAATGCCTTGCAAATAGAGGTAAATTATTTAATTTCACACAAAACAGAAAAGATAGTGTGGGGAGCTACTTTTAAAGAATGTCTTCAGGGAAAGTCTTTGGGAAGAAATGATAGGTTTGCTGACTCCTAAGTAAAAGAAGCTGGCCAATAAAGAGCTGAGCCAGAACATTCTAGGCAGCGAAAAGAGCACATTCAAAGGCCCTGGGGTTGCAGATGTGCTCCTCTTGTCTGGAACAGATGGATGGTTCCTGTGGCCAAAGCACAGTGAGTGGTGGAGAGGCGCCCAGGATGAGGATGGAATGTAGAAGGGTCACATGACCTAGGTTTTGTAAGGCGGGGGTTGGCAAACTTTGGTAACTCTTCAACTCTGTCGTATGAGGAGCAGCTGAAGACTCGATATAAATAAATGAGCTTGGCTATGTTTCCATACATTTTATTTCTCAACCCTGTAATTTGAATTTCATGTAGTTCTCATGTGTCATGAAACCTTCTTTTTGAGTTTTTCAACCTTTTAAACGCGGGAAATCCATCCTCTGCCGCGGGCTCTCTGAAACAGGTGGCGGCCAGCTTTGGCTCACGGGCTGTCGTCTGTTGACTCCTGCTCAAAGACCGTAATGAGAAGCAGAGGTTTTTCCTAAGAGCAACTGGAATATGCTGAAGGACTTTAAGGGGATGTGGAGAGGTGTTTGTGACACTGATTCGTTCAGAATTTTACAAAATTACTTCGGGGACTGTCTGGAGAGCAAGTGTGGGGGCATCATGAAGAAAATGGAGAGGCATAGGAAGAGGTTGCAGCGGTGGTCCAGAAGGATGATGGTGGGCTGGACAGGGGTGGCTGTCAGATCTATGGACATCTGCCCCTGTTCAGCAGAGAAGTGATAAGGATTCAGACCCCACCGTGTGCTAGGCTCTGCACTGGGACCTTCCATGCATGCCTTTATCTGGAACCAAGCACAAATCTCCACCTTCCCTCACACATTCCTATTTCCAGCTTTAGAATTCCTGAAATTCTTGCCATGCGAGTCCTGTTTTGTTTTGCTTTGTTTTCTTTCAGTAACAGGCCATTATCCTTAGGTTTCTGTTACCTGGGAGACTGATATACTTACAAATTGAAAAAAATCAAATCGCAGTTTCTAACATCAGATAATTTGTCTACATAATACTTGAAAGTAGAAAACGTGGACTGAAAGACAGGGACCGAGGAGCGATGCATTTTGAGGGGGTGAAGTAAGTAAGACCAGGGCAAAAATATCCTCTCTGGAGGAAGCTATGGCATGGGTGTGTGGGAGAATGGAAATACACGTTACCAGTCATGGGCTGAATTATGTCCCCTTCCAGATTCATACGCTGAAGACTTAATCCTCAGCACCTCAGGATGTAACTGTATTTGGAGACAGGGTCTTTGAATAGCTGATTAAGTTGAAAGGAGGCTATTAGGGTGAGTTTTAATCTAATCTGATTAGTGTCCTCATATGAAGAGGAGATTAGGACACAGATACATACAGAAGGAAGACCATATGAGGACAAGAAGAGAAGGTGGCCATCTACAAGCCAAGGAGAGAGGCCTCCAGAGAAATGCTGCTAGCACCTTGATCTTGGACTTTCAGCCTCCAGAAATGACAGGAAATATGGTTCTGTTGTTGAAGCCACCCAGACTGTAGTACTTTGTATGTCCACCCTACCGAACGAATACTCTACCCAACGGCATGAGCGAAAGAGCTGCTAATTCTGTAGAGATTCTGAGGGCCCGCGTTGGTCACGGTTAAAATGTCACTGAGCATTCACAAGAGTTGGGGCTAGCACCCTGTAACCACTTCTATGATTTTAAAATGTATTTTCTTTATCTCTGTGCCTATAGGGGGGACGTGAAGGCTGGAGCGTGGAGAGCTGGAGTGAAGGAAGTGACCTTAACACGTTCAAGCGGAGTGACTCAGACCGATTCAGATTCTGGTTTAATGGTTCATTTGTCAGGCTCTGCAAAATTGTTGTAACGACACTCTGTTCTGTATCAAAGAAATGTCTGTCTTAGCTTCCTTTTACCTGTTAAAGATGGTTCCAGGTGTCACTGACACCGTCCCATTCTGTGCTTTTAAATCTATGTGGTCCTGCTAAGGACGAGGCTTGCAGTTAGAGTTCTGTTTGAAATGACAGCCATAGCAGGTTAACCTCCTCCAAACCCCTTCTTTCTCTCTCAGAGTCCTCCTTTGCATTAGAATAATAATAATAATAAAAAAACTTTTAGGTTTTTAAAAACATGTGACTGCATAGCTAAGTGATTCAGTTCCCTACTTGTTTGGGGGTTACATGGAGGTAGAAGGAAGAATGCAGAATGAAGGGAAGGGAGAGTCTAGGGGCCTGGGAGGATTATTCACTTTTGCATCCATTCCCCAGCTTTGTCCTCTTCTCTTGGGTGTCCTGCTCCAGGCCAGGGGACATGACTTCAATGGACAGTGTCACTTGAGCTCTTGCCCTCTGCTTTCTGGTTGGTCTGACCAATGGGGGCCATTTGTGGGGAGAGACAGAAGCACAGAGAGAGGTCTGGGTATTTCTCTCCCCCCACTCCCCCTCTCCCCCTGTGCCTGCATGCCTTGCCACAGTTCTGGAAATTTCTCTGCCTGTGGTTAGAGCTCCTAGTGGTTGGTTCCAGGAAGAATATCTCTTCCCTTTTCCCCTCAGGCTTCGGAGCAGTAATTGCTCCCATATCTCCTGTCGCTTCACCATTCCTTGTTATTTCCTTCAATGCTACCCACTACTTTGCAAATAGTCTTTTCATTAAGCTGTTCTCAGTTAAACCTTTGGGTATGCCAATGCTGGGCTCCTCACTTATACACACTCCTAGCTCAGAGGACCTTGGCTTTCTCATACTAGCTAACTAAAGCACTACCATGTATTCTGGCAAACTTTGGTATCCTGTCTCCTTCTGCTACTTTATGGAGAGGAAACATAGCACAGGTTCCCACCACTCAACTATCAATGAGTTCTTCTACCTTTTAAATCATTACACATCTGCATTCTTGTGGTTTTCACCAGGCACATGTAAGCCAAGTTAGGAAGGAGTAGAAAGGAGGTTCCCTGTGTGACATAACAACAAACATGAAAAACAAACAAAACAAAGCAAAAACAAATAGACAAATATATATCCAAGGGTATGCTGGTATGTGTTTAAAAACTAGCTCTCTTGGAGCGCCTGGGTGGCTCAGTGGGTTAAGCGTCCGACTTCAGCTCAGGTCATGATCTCACAGTCTGTGAGTTCGAGCCCCGCGTCGGGCTCTGTGCTGACAGCTCAGAGCCTGGAACCTGCTTTCAGATTCTGTGTCTCCCTCTCTCTCTGCCCCTCCCCTGCTCATGTTCTGTCTCTCTCTGTCTCAAAAATAAATAAAAAGATTTTAAAAAATTAAGAGAAAAAAAACTAGCTCTCTTGGGGACACCTGGGTGGCTCAATCAGTTGAGTGTCCAACTTCGGCTCAGGTCATGATCTCACAGTTCATGAGTTCGAGCCCCACGTTGGGATCTGTGCTGACAGCTCAGAGCCTGGAGCCTGCTTCAGATTCTGTGTTTCCTTCTCTCTGCCCCTTCCCTGCTCATGCTCTGTCTCTCAAAAATGAATAAACATTACAAAACAAAACAAAACAAAACTAGCCCTCTTGGTGAAGGGGGAGCCTGATTTGTGGCATTTGCCATTTTCTGTGGTGTAAATTTCCACCATGGCCAATTTCAAGCCACCAGTGGGACATCAGTGAATTTAAATTGGGAAGAGGTGCTCCCTAAGCCTCAGCCCTCGTGAGCTGGTACAAGTTGGCACGAGCATATCCCAGTGTTTATATCCAGCTATAGACAGATTGGGACGAACACATTTGTACTACAGAGGGAATGTAATAGGTTAAAACATTACATATACTAAAGTTGTTTGTCGGGAAAGTCATTATACGACAAAATGGGGGTATTAATGAGTTAGCAGGTGAACATAAATGAGAAGCACAGGTGTGTTTGTGTTTTCGGTGAGGGTACAGCTGCTGTTCAATCCTTCTAGGTTTCAAGTGCAAATTGGAGGCAGCCTGGTGACCCTGGTATCCTGGTACATTGTCACAGTCTCTAAACTATTGAATCTGTTGCTGCATTATTGCAAATAAAGCTTCGGTTACACCTGGGGGGGCTGACTTTTCTCCTTTCTCAGTTCAGTTTTATGTCTAACTAGCAACGTGAGTTGGAGGTGAAAAAATTATCTAAAAATGACAGAAGGACTGCTGAGGTTTCACTCGACATTCTCTGAATATCCTCCTGAAACGTGACCAAGACTCTATAACCAAATAATGGAATCCGGAACCCACAAGGTAGCCCTCAAAGCTGGAAAGGATTCAGGCTGAAGAGAACACTAAGTAGAAGTAGTAAATAAATAGGAGGCATTAAAGGTACAGTACTTATAATGCCCTAATGTGGGCCATGATGAAAATATAAGTAAGTTTCGAAAGCCTTCAGAGAAATTCTGGGATGAAAGGAGTACTGTAAGTTATTACGGAAAACTAGTTAAATTTGCAGTCAATTCCAAACCTTTCGAAGTGAAGTAAGTGCCAGCCATGATTCCATCCATGTTACATCACTCAAGGAACCTGTCAAAAATCCCACGGGAATTTATTCCACTACTTACTCCATTGGGAATCGATCCCGGTATTTTTTGACTTGTGTGCGAATCTAGGTTCTGCAGTCACATGCGATTTTAAATCCATTAGTAGGAGCTGGCGGTGTTCTGAGGGTGGGGGCCAGGAGCAGTCAACTCTCTGTGTCACGATACGGAAGTGCATTGTGTACAGAGAATGGTAATAAATTGTGTACAGAGATGGTAATAAAACTGACTGCAGGTAAGCCTGCTTTTTATCATCGCCATGTGCTAGCAGTTCTAAACAATGTCAGTGATGAAATGCTCCCCAGAAAAAAAATCTATTGTTGGTTTAAGTTCCAAACCGTTTTTATGCTTACTACTAAGTTTTAGTAATATACATATTAGCTCCAAATTCGCAAGTATTTATTACTTGCCCTTTAATAAACATTATATTGAATATGGAAATTAATTTGGAGGATTTCCAGCTATCTCACTGGCCCCTAACATATGTGGGTTCAGCACACGTGCTTTTTCTAGACTAAGTTCACAATAGTTTGGATTTGTTTAAGCTTGCTACTGACAAAGTTTGTGTCTCCAACCCCATGGGTACTACATACTCCTTGGGTTTAAGTAGTAGATTTGAAATAAACAACGTGGGCAGAGATTATAAAGAGGAAGAAACAGAACTTGAGTTATTTCAATTCTTTATTCTTTGTCACAGCTTTGTTTTTATTTGCGTTTAAATGAGGCACAGTGGAATAGCAGAAGTGCTATCTTCAGGGTGGAATATTTTGGTTCAGTTGGTACAAATTTCATTTGGCATGGTATAGTTTTCTGAACTTGACTAATAGCTGTAAGATAGAATTTTTTTTCTGCTTTTTAATTGTTAACTGTTTACCTATTTATTAAAGCGTATTTATTTTGAGAGAGACAGAGCAAAGCGAGGGCAGGGGAAGGGCAGAAAGAGAGAGGGAGTCAGAGAATCTCAAGCAGGCTCCGTGTTGTCAGCGCAGAGCTGACCTGTGGGTCGAACTCATGAACCATGAGATCATGACCTGAGCCGAAATCAAGGGTGATGCTTAACCAGACCGAGGCACCCAGGTGACCCTATTGTTCATTGTTTAAAACCCAACAAAAAATGAAGAAAAGAAAACATGACATTAATGGTATGATTTAGAAGCAAAAATTTAACTTTAGTGAATATTTCAGCTTTATTAAAATCACTTCTTTAATGTGTACTGGAATGATTACCTATACAAGGTTAAACAAAAGAAATGGATTTATTTTCTGACTGTTATGATTATTGATTTCATTTCATATTTGTACTAAAAGTAATGTCATGCAGAAGAGGAGCGTGAACAATGCTATGTCACGGGTGTTAAATACACTAGATACGTACCCTAGGGGGTAATTGTATAAAATCACCGCCGATGATGTCTGCCTCATTACTATAATGTTTATACATTCTTTAGGAGAAAGGAGAAAGTTACACATTCTTTAGGAGATACAAACATCTTTAGGACAAAGTTATACATTCTTTAGAAAGAAAGCTGTTAAGATCCTACTCTAAAGGACTCCACGTATAATGGGCTCCAGTAACACAGAAGTAGAAATGATATTCGCTCCCAGGAGCCTGTGGAGGAAGAGACCAGTCCCACCTGAGTTCCTTCCGTACACAGTGGTCCCTGAGGCTCAGAGCCTGAGTGCCCCTCAAAGATGTAAACCAAATGCTACGTGGGCAGAGGCTCAGAGAAAAAGAAGCACGTGAAAATGTCCTTCTAGGCTAAGTGCTGAACAGCGCCCATGCATGCACGCACATGCACACTGACACACAGACACACACACGGGCACACGCAAAATTATACTTGATGAGACGGCATCTTTTCGTCCTTTGACAGCATGGCCGCCTGAAATGAACCCTGCGCGTCTGTAATTTACAAGTGAGCAATAAGAGGAATCAGACGATCTCATCACTGAAACTACTGACCACACCTCAATCTGCTGTTTCCTGCACGATATCACCCCTGGAGATAGAATTCCTCCTTGGAATGAGTCCTCTTTGCGGTAAACCAGTAAATTAAAAATTTTGCTATGATCGTGTTTTAAATCTGCTTACTCAATTTGCCATCTTCTATTTTTTAAATAAAAATCACTTTTCGTGTTCCAGGTGAGGGCCCACAACCATACAGCTGTGTTCGGTTACTGGAACAATGCTCATGGTGCTGAAAAGCATCTTTCAGAGCAAAAAAACTGCATACTCAGAAGGTGTACCCTCACGATTTAGTTTTAAACATTTTATTTGTCCTTTCTTTTAAAGAACATTTGTTTCTAGGGCAGTATGTTAACTTCCTAGTACCAGCTGAGGCAGGTTCCCTGAGTCCCTAACTTACTATGGCTTAATTTAATCACATATGAAATCTGCATTCTTTCTTTCTAAAAACTCAATCTCTTGGAGGTTGGCAACATGTCTTGAATAATGGAGATTAAGAAAAAAATTCAACCTCTTGGCGTGTCAGGTTGTTTTTTAAGGCAGAAGACAGTATTTCTTACAAGTTTCAGGACTGTGAACTCCATTTCTCTTGCTTCTTCCCCCAAGCAGTCTCTGAGAGTACATTTAGAAGTTTGGGACTAAACTAAGTCATTTGCAAAAAAGAAATATAATGTAGACCATGGCATGAAAGAAGTATCCAGGTAGAACTACTAGGCCACAGGCATATTTGTCATATTGATCTGATCAAATATGCATTCTTGGCCCCAGGTGAGTTCCTTCTTTATGTCCTTTAGGGCTACTGATGATACTGGGATAGGAAATTTCTCAGGTGATGGGACCACCTGATACAGTGGTTCAACTAAGACTGATAGCTAATCTGTTTAAAGAAACATTCACGCTACAGGTTGATGTCTGTGGTGGGATAATAAAGTTGAAAACTCAATCTGATTGTACCCATAAGCTAGTGGGGCTGGGAGATTTAGGGAAGTTGTCAGAACTGTACTTGAGAGAACAAAGACAGAAATTTCCTTTTTCTTTTTTTTAACTTTATTTATTTTTGAGAAAAAGAGAGGGAGAGAGAGAGAGAGAGAGAGAGAGAGAGAGAGAGAGAATCCTAAGCAGGCTCTGAGATATATCAGCACTGAGTCAGATGTGAGGCCCCAACCAACCATGAAATCCTTACCTGAGCCAAAGCCCAGAGTCAGAGGCTTAATTGCCACCCAGGTGCCCCAAAGACAGCAAGTTCCTAATCTTCTAAACTTCAAAGCTAAAGATCCAAGTGTAAGATAGATATTTGAAGTAAAGCGTTGCATCTGCTTTCAGAGTTGTTTCTTTTCCCCTGGCTCCCCCAGACGGGAGGAATACCTCCGAAGCTGGGATGGAAATGAAGAGAGAATTTGGAAATAAAAAGGTAGGATGGGCACTGACGTGTTATGGAATGCTCTGGTCTTTTTGGGGTTGTGAAAATGGAATGGATGGGTGTCTTTCTCCTAGACAAAGCCCAAGTGCTGCGGCTTTGTGGGGACTCTCCCCATGCCCTCACAAAATAGTTGCCGCTCCTATGCTGGTAGCCTGGGGAGTCTGTGTTGGAGAAACTACCAACGTCCCTGGAGACCCAGAGTGGGTGGGAGAACATTGGGAAGTTTCTGGAGAAATTTGGGCAGCTTCCCTGAAGTGAATGAAAGCATAGTTCTATCCCAAGTTCTTGATCCTTGTGTCGTGAAGTTTACGTAGTGAGGAAGTGATAGAATTGTGGTTAAATGCGTGTCTTCTGCTCATTCTCCAAGGCTCATGCAGTACCTGTGAACTTTCAGCGCCTCTCTGAGACAGTTACCTAACAAATGAGGGAGAAGCCTTCAGAAAAATGGATATGTTTAATATTGATATGCAATAAGCCCTCATTGAGTACACAGTTGTCTATGTATCATAGGCGTGTCACTGTTAATCTGAAGGCCTTGTAGAAAGTTCATGATGTTTCTGGGGTGTTACCATAAAATATTGCTCATGTACAAGAAATGATAAGCTTAAATCTCTCCTTTGCTTTTTTCCCCTAATGCTTATTTATTCTTGAGAGAGAGAACATGCCTGAGGTGGGGCAGAGAGAGAGGGGGCAGAGGCTCTGAAGCAGGCTTAGCACTGATAGCAGCATGTCTGACATGGGGCTCAAACTCACGAATTGTGAGATCACGACCTGAGCCGAAGTCCGACACTTAACCGACTGAGCCACCTGGTGCCCCAAAACTCTCCTTTTCAAACTGTGTAAGGGTCAAACCTAAAACATTCTATATAACTTACAGTTTTAATAATTCCAACTGGGAAATTTTCTACCTTTGGTGATTTTCTCCTGTTGCTTTTCCACACATGTAAATTAGACAACCTGAATGAGTGCTGTCCAATAGAACTTTCTGTGTTAATGAAAATATTCTGTAGCTACACTCCCCAATACACTGAGCACTAGCCACACGTCATTGTTAAGCACTTGACATGTGGCTGGTGAGACTAAAGAATTGAATTTTCAATTTAATTCAATTTTAATATAAATAACCACATGTGGTTAGAATCTAGCATAATTGGACAGTACAGATCTAAACTCTTATTTTTCCTTACAAAGACTGTATTGAAAATAATTAATGAAATGTCCATAACAGAAACAACATCTGTAGAACTTTTTATATAATGTATCATCTCCATCACTCAGTCAACACTGGCTTTCTTTTGGCATTATCGCTTTATATATAAGTGCTTTGATTCCCCATAATCTATGTACTCCTTGAAGAAGGCTACTGTGAATTATACATATTTTTTGCATTCTGAGCACCCATCACAAAACCCTGTGGCCAATAATAAGTATGAATACATATCGATTGAATCATAATAAAACCATAAAGTAACGACACCACCTTTGTGAATACACACACACACACACACACACACACACACAGATAATCCTCATTGGTTGCAGATTCTGTCATTGTGAATTCACCTACTCACTAAAATTTATTTGTAACCCTGCCATTAACACTCACAGTGCTTTCACTGTCATTTATGGGCAGGCGTGAATGGGTGACACATTCGAGTTGCCCACCTTCCAGCTGAGGGTGAACAAGGCAGTGTTCTCCCTTCTGTTTCAGCTCATACTATAAACAAGTGTCCTTTGAACGCTCTCTGTTTATTGCCACATTGCTTTTTGTTGATGATTTTTGCTGAAAAGCCCCCAAACTTAGTGCTAAAGTTCTGTCTAATGTTTCCAAGCACAAGAAGGCTGATGTGACTTTCAGAGAAGATACATGTGTTCGATAAGCTTTATTCAGTCATGAGTTATGGTGCTGTTGGCTGTGAGTTCAATGTTAACGAGTCAATAATACATATAAAGTAAGGCATTTTTAAACAGATAAACACACCCAAAACAAAATTCTATATTGATCGGTTAATGAAAATATGACCAGAGGCTTGTGGGAACCTACCCCTGTATACCCTGTATTTCTCCTTAGGAGCAGTATTCGTGAATTCAGTGTTCACAGTAGCTTTATAGAACATAATTACCATGAATAATGAGAATCGATGGCATATGCTTGTATGTACTCGTGTGTATTTATACATAAATGCGTATGTATCCACAAATGCACACGCACACGCACACACACACACACACACAGTGTGTGGGGTGTATGGAACAAGTTCATTACTTTCCAAGTCCACCATTCACATTATTCTCAGGCAGGAGAAGTAATGACACTGAAGTGAGGGAAGATTCTACGGGGAGGAGATGTGGCACTATTTCTATTGGCTTTCTGATCACTGCCAGAAATGTCATTTGTATTTCCCTTCACTCCTTCCTTCCTCCTCCTGAAACTCTAGCTCCGCGTGCTTGTTCTTTTTTTCCCTTTAGGCTCTGCAGTGGTGAACACATTGAAAGAATGCCCAAAGTGTGTAAGGAGCACAGCCAGCCTTCCATAGTTTAGGTTTATCCCGGGGAGGTTTATAACAGAGATAAACACGTCACTCCTCAATGGTATTCCTCTCTCAACCTAGTGCCCAGCATTTTGGCATTACCCTGGAGACACATAGGACTTGCCTGTTCTTCTTTTGGTGATTGTGGTTGTGCTGGTCAAAGCAGATGAGATGGTCAAAGCAGTCTTCAGTTCTGTGCCAGCCACCAGATCCCTTGGAATAAACCACCTTGTCATTTCTACCTGCCCCAGAGCCCCTTATGTTTGGAAGGAAGAAAGGCAAGAGCTGTAACTAGTGTTGGTCGCTGTGATTCCTTCATTCATAAATTAAGATTCTGAGGATCAACAGGAAGAAACGGAATCTACAAGAAACGCTATGGCCATAGCAGAGAACAAAAATAGCTATTTCCCTGTGTTACATTCAGAAGAAACTTGGATGGAAGCATGCTGTTTCTTGAAGAGGTAGGGTCAACGTTAAGCAAAATGAACGCCGAGTCGCAGGTAAACCAAACTTCGAAACTATCTTTCGTTCGTATACACATAAAATGTATTAGCCTTTAAGACTTTCCAGAAAACCAACCATTCCTTTAATTGCAAGCATTAAAAACAAGAAACTAGCATCCTTTACCCCTACAGCTTGCATTTATCAACACATAGAGAGTGTGAATGGCTATGTTTGCTTGAGCAACTTTGAAGTGAGCCAATTTTAGTGTCCTTGTCTCAGATTTGAGATGAAGTCACTATATATACCCCCTAGCATTCATTTGACTGGAAATTGACAATCTGCCAGGAGAGTAAGCAGTTGCCATTTCATTTGTATCTACTAACCATATTTTACTTATTTAGGGGATTTTTTTTTCTTTGTAAAAATGCATATATATCTTTTCTACTTGTGACTTGTTTTTATTTTAGGAGGGCATCTGCTGCTTCATTTAAGTCTGGAAATAATTTCAAAAGTTAGTTGTCAAAATTTGTCAGTGGCCCTCATTCTTCCTTCTGTTTTTCCGTCTTTTCCAACTTTGAAGCTGGGTAAGCACTGAGCCAGAATCTTCAGGTAGAGGATTCTGGGTCATCCAGCTCAATTTTCCTGTACGGAAGTGCATTTACCATGAAGTAAATGAAGCTGAAACTTCAGAATCTGTCCCTTAGATGAACTCTTTCCGAGGTTGTGAAAGATCCCCAAATAATGTGTTCACCTGAACTGATAGGTTTCTGAAGAATTTTGTTATTTCATATTGTTTTTCTTAAAAAAGCGCCCACGTTCCCTACAATGGTCTGAGCTTCAAGTTCCACAAAACAGTCCATTTCTGCCCCTGTGGTTATGGTGACCCCTAGGCCTGTGTGTCATTTCCCTCCTGTAGTATAGACAGCCTCTCCTGGGCTAAAAGGTTGAGTGAGGTTGTTCATACCTTTGGTTTTTATTGCTCTTTTCTCAGGGACTGGGTTAAGTCAACAGACCTATGTATCATGCTCACATGGGGCCCTGTGATAGTTATAAACTCTTTATTACTCAGGGCTCTTCTGAGAAACAGACCAACAAGTTCACATTCATATTCTAACTAACTAACGAGCTAACTAACTAATTAACTGTAACAATTGGCTTATGCTATTATGAAGGTTGTCAAGTTCAAAATCTGCAAAGGTGATGTCCAAGTTTAAAGCCCATCAGGCAGGAGAATTCTCTCATACTTGGAGGAGGGTCAGACTTTGGTTCTAGTGAGGCCTTCAGGTGACTGGCTGAGGCTCACGCATATTATGAAGGGTAATTGGCTTTACTCAGTATGCTGATTTTTAAAAAAAAAATTTATTTATTTATTTTTGAGAGAGAGAGAGAGAGAGAGTGTGAGTGGGGAGAGTCAGAGAGAGGGAGACACAGAATCAGAGACGGGCTGAGCTGTCAGCACAGAGCTTGACCCAGGGCTCGAACTCAGACTGCAAGATCATGACCCACACTCAACCGACTGAGCCACCCAGACACCCCCTCAGTATACTGATTTGAATGTTAATCTCGTCCCAAAAGACCCTCACAGAAACACCTAGAATAATGTTTGACCAGACATCTGAACACCCCATGGCTAGTCAGGTTGTTCCATAAAATTAACCGTAAATACTCTTGTTCTCAACTGAGTGTGCTATTATTCCCATGACCGGCCTGTTTATACCTGGCTTCGTAACAATCCATTGTTTGTTCATAACAATCCGTTGTGACTGTATATGCGATTTTATTTTAGCAAGCATTATTTGAGAAGTTATTATAGGTCTTTAGCCAAAACGTGGGAAATAAAGGAAAAAAAAATAGGGTCTCGTCTTTGGGGAATTTGTCCTTTAGGGATGACCCTGTGACGAACCTACTCATTGGAACAACTTGAGAACAAAAAGGCAAGGGGATGATTTAGTTCAGCTCAATGCAGAGTCCAAGGGACCCTAAAAGGAGGCAGAGCTCATTACTAAGAGAAATTCTCAGGAAAGACTTCAGGCAAGTTTGAAGCTAAATTAAAAATAAAACAGAACAACATGGCAATTGACTCGATGGGGGACCAGGAGGTGGAAATTCCCATCAGATGGAGCCTCTGTAGAGAATTCCAAAGCACAATATGTGGCCTGGGTGAGTAAGGGGGTGGGGCTGGAGAAGCTACTAAAAACCAGGTTGACAGGGTGATGGATTGGCAAGACAGGAACTCTGTAGCTCCTGTGAGGTTTTGAATTGAGAGGTGGCTTCTCACAGCAGAGAGCTGATATTTAACGAGGACTTCTACCTGAACTACATGGGGTAACAGCCCTGTACAATAAACAGGATTTTCGCTGCAGCAATGGTTGCTCCTTTAAGAACCTAAGAGAGTCGTTCTTCCTTATAACATTAGCCTATCTCTGTCTTAGAATCTAACTATGAATTGTTCTCTGAAGCTACCTGAGACTTGCCACATATAAAGGTAGTCCTTTTAACCTTAACATCCTTAGGAACCTTACTTATAGTTTTAGACTCTGTGTTGTCTATAGCAGCTATAGATTCAAAAGTTAAATTCTCTTCTCGATGTCAGTGATTTCAAACTGCTCCGGGAAGAGTAAGAGAAGAGTCTTAGTTCACAAGTTGGGTCTAAAAAGTTGTTAAAAGAAAGAGATTCCCTGATTTTTTTAAAAAGCAAACTTCTGCCATAGGATAAAATGAATAGTTACAGAAAATCAAAACTAGATTTATAAAGCTCAGAAAAATGTGTGCATGTGCCTGTGGTGGGGGTGGGAGGGAAGGAAGAAGAGGTGATACAAAGAGATCATTGGATCAGCCCGAACAATTAGGTATAGATCTTATCGATTGCATCTGTAATACACAAAATGAAACACAGTCGTACATTTTATGAGTGGTTTAGATATTCAGAAACTTGCAAACCAGCCATCAGCTTTGTGGGATGAGGGAGCAGAAACCTAAGATATTAATGATTTAGTCTTTCTCATCTCGGTCAGCAATATGTTCTAGAACACCAAAAGCAAAAAAATTGGACCAACTTTATTATTTAGTCTAGAACTTGACTTTAATTACTAGTTGATTATTGAGTATAGGAAGCCTAGAAAAGGATAAGTACAATCTATTTCCTTCTTTCAGAGAAGTCCACTGCTGCTTCAGGATTTGGTAGAGTGAGACTGCGATGGGTTACCGGAGGCTCCGGGTTGGAAACTCCTAGCTTTCGGTACAAGTCCCACTATTCTTTTGTTTCTAGAATTGAAGGTGTTTTGATGACTAGGAATGGATTTCAGATCCTTTAGCAGGGTTTAATTTCCACACCATCCCTCTTCCCTCCCAACAAACAACAAGAAAATCCCCAAACATCTTTTCATCTAAATCAGTAGTTGTCAACCTAGGGGGGATTTTTGTCCCCCAGGGCATTGTGGCAATGTCTGGAGACACTTCTGTTGGTCACAACTGGCATCTTGCAGAGAGGGGCAGGGGTGCTGCTGAGTAGCCCACAGTTCACAGGGGAGCTCTTGTCAAAGAACTATCTGGCCCCGAATGACAATATTTCCGAGGCTGAGAAAGCCCAGCCTAAATGGATCTATCAAGCCTCATTTTTATTAGACGTCCTGCTGGTTGTCCATTTTCCAATGCATTCCTTGCTTTAAAAAAACAAAAGGCAACACGGGTGATCTCAGCGGAAAAGCCTGCATGCAAGCATTTAGCTTAGTTTCAAATGATAAATGCTGCCCCTTTTGTAAGTACTCTTCAAGTAATGAAATTAAATCACTCCAGCACTTGCGAGTAACATTAACAGAGGCCTTCTCCCTACCTCCCCCCACCCCCCGCCCCCCAAGAGGGGTAAGACTGATTACGGAATTTCTAAGTGGTGAAAATAGCAGTCATGAATACGACAATCATTTCCAAAGAGGCAATCGGGTGCTTCACACTTTTCCTCTGTTGACCTTTGCTGTAGGATTGTTGACAATGCTCATCTGATACTCAATGAAAAATGATTACTCTGATTCCTTGAAAAAAGGAGACCGGTTTACATAAAATTCCACCACCTGCTCCAATGTCAACAGCAACAACCACCCACAAGCTGCGTCCTTGCAGGATTCAAGGAGAACCTTTGTGTTTTGTTTTCCCAGCAGCCGCTGCAGCGGCTCCCCACAGATGGCAAATTGGGTGTCAGTCAGTGGGTGTCCAATAAATATTGTTGACGGACTGACTTCAGACCTGGAGTGAGTTCGGCTCTGCCTCTAATTCCTTTCACTCTGGCAACGATCAACACTTTCCCGCAGTCCACCTGGGCTCCTCCAACAGAAATAAGCTTATGAACATAAGCAAAGAGAGTGAGATGTTCATTTCTGAGCACATTTTCAGTAAGACAATTCTTAGCAAACTTAAAAATTGTGTGTCTCACAGTTAAAGAGGAGACACGTTCAAAACAGCCCACGGAGAACCATTTGTTAAACTTCAAGGTTGCTTGACCTTGTTTTGACATCATGTATACCCTCTTATCTGCCTCATGATGAGCAATTTTTGTCAGCTCGTGAAAAATATTTTGACTAAGGTGAAAGCTGACTCATCTCGTTCTGCTCAAATGGATTGGGAAATAAAACCAGGTGAAACTCTTGGGGATAGAAAAAGAGGCCCAGATGGATTATTTGGATATTTCATTTTATTTTTTTACATTTATTTATTTATTTTGAGAGAGAGAGAGAGAGAAACAGAGAGAGAATTCTAAGCAGGCTCCACACTGTCAGTGCAGAGCCCAATGCAGGGCTTGAACCCACGAACTGTGAGATCATGACCTGAGCCCAAACTGAGAGTTGGATGCTTAACTGACTGAGGCACCCAGGTGCCCCTATTTTATTTTTTAAAAAAAATGTTTATTTATTTTTGAGAGAGAGAGCGCTAGAGTGTGAGTGGGGTAGGGCCAAAGAGAGAGGAAGAGAGAGAATCCCAAGCAGGCTCTGCGCTGGGGTTCGAACCCATGAACTGTGAGGTCATGACCTGAGCTGACATCGGGAGTTGGCCACCTAACCAACTGAGCCACTCTGGTGCCCTGGATTAGGGTTACTTTTCGTTCATGAGTTCTGATGATATAGGTCACCATTTATAAACTGGAAATGCAAGCCACATTTAATCCCAGAAGGTAGTTTAAACACCTGTGATTTTCAGATCTGTTCCTGAACTTTCACAGTGTGCTTTGGGGTCTCAGTTCTAGAGAAGCTTTAAACCGGGGCAAATCCCAGCCTCCGAAGTAGGTATAGTACCTACAGTAGGCGTCGTAGCCCTTTTCAGCCTGGGCCAGCATGTAATGTGACCTCACTGCTATTGATAGCCTTGGTGCTGTAAAGGAATGGATGTCCAGAGATCATCACTGGGTCCTTTGATAAAAAGAGCTGATCTCGAAGAAAGAAATCCCAGTCGGCCTGAGGAATCAGGCAGTGGGGCTCTTAGCCACTGGCACAAAAGGGAGAGTCCGCTCAGGTAACAAAGCAACCCTTTCCAAGTCAGCCAATAGAGAAAGGCAGGGAGTGACCCCTAACAACGGGCCTGATACTAGGCCCATTCTATAATTAGCCCTCTGTTACTCAGGATGAGCTCCTTACTTTGTGTTCTATGCCCCTTTCTGCTGCTTGACAGTGGGCTTGGGGCTTACAGCCTGCAGAAGGATGTCGGTTTTCCTAAAGAGAGGTTAGAACACTACCCCGGTAGACAACAACTAAAAAGCAAGGGTGATACAGCACCTTTCTTCTCTATTCCCGCGGTGATATTAAAAAACACTTTCCGTTCCCATCATATCCTCACTTGACTGAACACCCATGGCATTCTGAAATCTGTTCAATTTTCAAACGCCGATCTGATGAGCAGGAGGCCGGCAGGCCAGAGGTCACCGCTTAACCTTGCCTTCCTGCACTTGGGTCTGACCGTGTGTAAGTGCCTAGCAGAGAGACTTCACGTGGGTGTTACGTCTCCCGTTAATGAATCAGTGAGAGGAACTTTGGTTGATGCTTAAAGCTGGAGGGGTCTTGGGGCCATCAGTGTTTTATATTTGAAGAAGTGCAGGGCAAAGAAACCCAAGGAGCCTGCCAAGCCTTGCCAGACTGGGAAAACCCAGAGGTTGATGCTGTCTTCCTGTCTGAACCCATGGGTGGGCATGTGCATCCACATCTTCCCTCCATCCTGGGATTCTCTGCCACAAGGCCTCAGGGACTTGAGAAACAAATGGAATGTACCTTAGTTTTCTTCTCAAACTGGATATGAGTATGGGGTGTCCTTTCTTCTGTATTATTTGTTTCTTTCCAAGAACAGTGTTGGGGTTTTCTTCCTCATAAGCAATGAAATGACACCCGTCGGGCCAACGGATGACCTCAATATATTAACAAAAACAAGTTTTTTTTAATGTTTATTTGTTTTTGAGAGAGACAGAGACAGAGCATGAGCAGGGGAGGGGCAGAGAGAGAGGGAGACACAGAATCCGAAGCAGGCTCCAGGCTCTGAGCTGTCAGCCCAGAGCCTGACGCGGGGCTCGAACTCACTAACTGTGGGATCATGACCTGAGCCGAAGTCGGTCGCTTAACCGACTGACCACCCAGGTACCCCTTGGTCTCAGTATATTTTAAAGCAAGAGCCTCTGTGAGTGTATTTAAGCCCATAGGGGTTCTCAGCCTGGGGCTTCCGTGAGCTTGGGGAGCAGTTTGTCATCTTATGAAGCTATCACGAATCTGCTCCTCCAGGTCAGGTCTGGAGGAGTAGGCGTCCCGCCAGGGGAGAGAATTGGTTGGTAAGGAGACGGGGTTATCAGGGAAACTCTGCTGATTTTTGCAGGAAGACTAGGAAAGAAGGAGGATGGCGCGACCCGACGGGATCCCGCCCTGCGTCTCTGCTGTGAGACGTGCGAGGCAAAATGAGCTTCGAGCTTAAACCGTTTCAGAACCCAGATCGGGCCGAGCCCCCTCCCGGCAGCCGCGGCTGGCTGAGAAGCTGTTCCTGCGGCAAATGCAGCTGACACTGGTATTTTGGAAGGGGGAGGGGAGCCCTGAGTGTCAGGGCTTCTTTTATAAAATCATCTTTGCCAAAGGTCACATATTTTAAGATTCTATTTCTATGACATGTCCTGAGTAGGCAAATCCTCAGAGCCAGAAAGTGGATTCTCTGCTGCTGGAAGACAGGAAAGGAGATGGGGAGTGACCACTATCGGGGAGGATTTTGGGGGGGGATATAAACGCCCTGGATTAGACAGTGGTGATGGCTGCCCGATACAGCAAATCTACTTGGAAAAGGTGAGTTTTGTGCTATGGAAACCCTAAAAAATTTGGGGCGCCTGGGTAGCGCAGTCGGTTAAGCGTCCGACTTCAGCCAGGTCACGATCTCGCGGTCCGTGAGTTCGAGCCCCGCGTCGGGCTCTGGGCTGATGGCTCAGAGCCTGGAGCCTGTTTCCGATTCTGTGTCTCCCTTTCTCTCTGCCCCTCCCCCGTTCATGCTCTGTCTCTCTCTGTCCCAAAAATAAAATAAAAAAAAAACGTTGAAAAAAAAATTAATATATAGTGCGTCATCTTAAGATGCAGAATGGGACGCCTGGGTGCCCCGTCGGTTACGTGTCCGACTCTTGGTCTCGGCTCAGGTCATGATCCCAGGTTCCTGAGACGGAGCCCTGGGTCCGGCTCTGCGCTGTCAGCGAGGAGCCTGCTCAGGATTCTCTCTCCCTCTCTCTGCCCCTCCCCCGCTTAAGCGTGCGCACTTTCTCTCTTGCGCTCAAAATAAATAAATAAACATAAAAAAAAAAAATGTGGACTACTGAAAAGTGCCAGCCGGGGTGGCGGGTTCTGCCGTGCTCTGGTGACAGGAACAGCTCAGGCATATTGAGCCCCGGGGGGGGGGTAGTTTCCCCCCATCCCATCCTCGCTACACCCCACCGAGCTGGGGACTATCCTGACCCACATTTTACAGATGAGGGAACTGAGGCACAGGGGGTCAGGTGACTTGGTCAAGGTCACACAGCTGGGGGGCACGGCTGAGCCAGGCTCCCTCCTAGGCAGTCTGGCCCCAGAGTCTGCATCTGGACTTCAGTGCCGTGTTCCTGTCTGGATTCTAGCGAGGTTACTGTAGGATGCTAAAAACCAACAGCAACCAAGAAAGCAACCCAACCCAAACCAAAACGCTGGAGAGGCTACGTGAGTTCAGGAGCCCAGGGTGGCCCACTTCAAATATTGGCACAGGCTCGGCCTGCAGCCAAGGTTATCTGCCCAAACAGATTAGCCCAGCTGGCTGACGTGCCAACCCCGAAGCCAACGTCAGCCTGCTCAGGCCACTGTTTGCTCAGAGCAGGGGCACACAGGCGTCCCTGGCTGCAGATTGGCCTGTGCAGACACACCTCCGCCCCTCTCAGGTATCTCTCAATGGGTGGGATGGAGGAGGCGCGGCGCTCCCTTCTGACGCAATCCTGGCAGCTATCGCGGTGCCTTTGACCTTGAGGGTTAATGTGTGCACGCGACGCTGTCCAGTTCAGGTCTTCGGTAAGAAATAAGCCTTAAAGCGATTTTGCATGCTGCTTTGTGCTTTTAAAGTCAGTCATACTGATCTCTGTATGAAAGAAAAACGGGTCACCTTGGATACGAACGATCCTCACTTTAAGCCAGTAATGCGTAGAAATAATGATCTAGGGGAGTCTAGGTTGCTCCGTTGAGCGTCCGACTCTTGGTTTCAGCTTGGGTCATGATCTCACAGTTTATGGCTTCGGGGCCCACATCGGGCTCTGTGCTGACAGAGCAGAGCCTTCTTAGGATTCTCCCTCTCTCTCTGCCCTCTTCACTCTCTCTCTCTCTCAAAAATAAATAAATAAACATTAAAAAAAAAAAAAGAAATAATGATCTAGCTACTTTCCATTTTATTGAATCCTTAAGTCTAATTTCTAGGATCCTAATTTATTTTTAGAATCTCTCTCTCTCTCTCTCTTTTTTTTTCCTAACAAGTGAAACATAGGTACATGCTTAACACCAGGAGCTCCAGGCCACCATCTAGGCTGAGAGATGGGATAGAGTAGTGAGTGAGGACTCGTTGTCTGGGTTTGAAGCTCTGCCTGACCACTTAGCAGCAGCATGAGGGCACTGAGCAGCATGTCCTTGGACAGGTTTGTTGCACTTCTCTGTGCTTCTGTTCCCCGAGTGTCAGATGGGACAGTCACAGCACCTACCCCATGGTGGGGGGATGAGGTGAGCTAGCACAAGGCATGTACCATGCCTACTCATATTAAATCTAGATATGTCCGTCTGATAAATTCACATTTAAAATGGCGATAGTAAGTCATACATTTGTTCTAACCTTCATGGCTTCAGAGCGTGTTTCCTTCATTATCTTACTGGACTTTAATATGGTTCCCATTTGACACACAGGGAAAAGCGACAAGTGTCTGTTTCGGATCACTGGGTCTCAGCTGGGTCCAGAGCTCCATTTTCTTTATTCTTAAACCAGTTTTGTGTATTTTGAGAAGAATCTTTCTGTATAATTTATCATTAATTTCTTAGTGAGAAAGTTTCAAAAACTTTCACAGAAAAAGGAAGATGTGTCTCAAGAGTCAAGAATATTTAAAGACAAAAACCAGATGCATTGTCTGAGAGATGGAACCTGAGTCCAGAACTACAGCTTGTTAGTATCACAGCTTCTCGAGAAAGCCCCAATTCGGTCGTGCGTGTTCATGGATCACACGTTGTGCAAGGTAGTAGGGACATTAGGGATAATCGGTGTTAACTGTATGTTTTATGGATTAGGAAACATTTCCAGAGAGCGGGTATGACTTTACTGAAACTGCTAAACCGTTTCAACTGCCCCCAGTCCCTCCCTCCCTGTTCCTGAGCCCCCTGCTGTAACAACCTCTCCAGGAAGAAGGGCTGCAGGAAGTGTCTGCCTGTGATGCTTTGGCAGGCCCGAGAGCTTCATACACACGCAGCAGGTGCATAAACGACCCTTCTCTCCGGGGCTACAGAGGAGCTCTTGTCTTCTCTACCCGGCTCTTTTGGGGCCCTTTTTCTGCCATCCACTAGCAGACTTGGCAATGAGAATCAGTTATCCCACTTGCAAAACAGGTACAGATCCAGCCATTTCATAAGGGTGGAATGAGATAATCAACGTATGTGATTTAGCACAGTGTCTCTTATAGAGTCAGTGTGGTTGATATTCTTCTTCTTCTTCAGGACTGCTCTTTGGATTCATTTTAATATGAGTGGGGACACTGGTTGGTGGCAGTGGGGACAAGAGATTGGCTCCAGGCTCCACATCCCTTAGGCTTGTCTCCAGGATTCTTCCTCTCTGGTTTACCCAACACTAGTCCCCAGTGGCTTCAAGTGAACACTTCACTCGCCCCTTTTTGCTGAATCCCAAAAGTTACGGGTGTGGTTTCTTCTCTGATTAGAAGGCGTGATAAGAGCCATAAGTCATAGTGATCTAGAATGCCAAAGAGAATCGTGCTTGCCTCCTATTGAAGCAAAACCTCCACACGAGGATACTGAGTGGCGTCCAGGACCTGTCCCGGGGTACATGCTGGTTTCCCAGGTCAGACGCCTCCAGGCTGCTGCCCTTTGGAGGGAGACCCCACCGGCAGGAAGGCACACGCTGGGGGCTTTTCTCGAGGGCTGTGCAGGAGTCTCACAACTTCTCCGCATTCTGTTGCCCACCCGCTCATCACCAACAGCGTGCAATCGTTTTGCATTCAGGGCTCAGAGCAGTCAGCACTTTCCACGCCCCGTTGAGTGGTCTTCTCACTTGCCTGCATCTCCACAGATGGTAGACTCCTTATCAGTGGCGATTTCCTCCGACGTTGCATCTATAGCTCTCAGCACAGTGCGCAGCACACAGTAGGCGCTCAATAAATGCGTTCAAAATAAATCACTGATTAGACAAACTTCACATATTTCAAAGATGTTTATTTTTGAGCGAGAGCAAGAGCACGCAGGAGCACACGAGAGAGCAGGGGAGAGAGAGAAGGAAATGGAGGATGGGAAGCAGGCTCTGCACGGACAGCACAGAGCCCGTCGCGGGGCTCGAACTCATGAACCGCGAGATCATGACCCGAGGTGAGGTCGGATGCTTAACTGACGGAGCCACCCAGGTGCCCCTAGACAAACTTCAAAGCACGGGAGGCATCCATGAACATGAAGTGAAGGATGAACCTTCTTGAACTTTGTAGGCTTGGAAGACAGGACTTGCCATGACCTGGCTTCTGTCCTATCTTGCACTGCTTTCCTCTTTGCCCTCTGTGGGACGATGACTCTGGTCTCCTTTCATTGCCCTGTGCTCATCATGTCCTTCCCTGCCACGCAGGGTGCACAGTATGCTTGCCAGGCAGTGTGGCACAGAGGTCACTCCACCAAAGGCTGTGTCAACGCTGTCCAGTAGCAATGTCGCATGAGCCACAAACACGAGCCACACGTGCGATTAAAAACTTTTTTTGCCACCCCATTAAGAACACAAGAAGAAGCAAACAAACGTAATAAAATACTTTACCTAACCCAATCTATTTAAATGGTACAATTTTAACATGTAATTAATGAAAAGTGATTTGAGGTATGCTGTATTTTTTCACAATCGGTGAAATCCAGAGTGTATTTTAAACTTTGAGCACATCTTGGCTTAGGCCGGCCACACTGTAGGTGCTCAGAAGCCAAATGTAACCAGTCACTATGATATTGGTCAGCATGTGGTTGTGCTATTGATAGTCTGGACAATGTAGAATTGTGTAAACAGGTTTTCTGGAAGGTGACAGTAAAAAATCTTGTTCTAACAATATCAGCAAATTATGACAATTTTTGAAAGCAGCCAAGGGTCTTGAGAAGTGGTACCTTTTTTCTAATTTGCACAAAGACCCTTCTGGGCCATTCGTGGGCTTGCTACCACAGGGCGTTTGCACGTGCTAGTCCCTGTGCCTGGAAGTCCATTCCCCTTGGGTGGATACCTGCTCGTGTTTCTAGTAAGGCGTCCCTTTTTCTATAAGACCTTTGTTCCATTTTCTCACAGTCCTGCTTCTTTGCCTCATAGCACTCATTTAGGTTTGTAACAATATATTCACGTGTGAGATTATTTGATTAAATTCTGTTAACGACACAAAATGGTAGAGTGTAGGAGGGCAAGTCTTTTTCTGTTTTTGCTCACCATGGAATCTTCAACTCTGAGCGTAGCACTGGGTGCTTACAAGGGGGTCCTAAGGATGTGCCGAGACACTGCCCGGCTGAAGGCACGCGTCAGTGTCAGCCAGCCCCATCACTTTCAGATCACGTTCTTATAGTCCCAAGGACATTTTATTCTCTGCCTTCAGGATGGGGCTGAGGCTGGAATGTCACTCAAGGCCTCTCCGTGGAAGAAAACTGACGATCCCCTCTCTCATCGTTCAAATGTGTTTCCTGTTCAAAGTGTGTGCATTCATCTGACCATTTTCCTCTGAATCTGTTCCCAGTGTAGCCACCTTATGTCTCTGTGGAACTGAGTGACCTTGGGTTTTATCTTGATCTCATTCAGATTTCCTCTTCAGTGGCCACTTTAAAACAAACACATTTTAAAAGTAGGCTAGTTGGTAACACAGAAAGCCAGCAGCTCAGGTGATAAGACGCTCCGCGTTTTGAAACACAGAGGATTGTGCAAGTTCTTACCTGAAATCCAAGAACTGGCAAGTTGGGAAATTTACTTAGTTGCTTCATAGTCTGTCTTCTCCCTTCCTATCTTCCTAGGATTCCCATCAATAAATAAAATCCATGCATGGGGCAATTATGGATAAAAGCTGTAAAGTGAATAATGAACATAAGGCAAAATGCTTGCCAATCAAATAGTGTAAATAATATGTGTACGATGTTAAGGATGGTGGTTAAGATTTAGAATTCTGATGTCATCAGACTACCTAGATTCAGATCTTGGCCTTGCCATCCATTAGCTGTGTGACCTGGGGCAAGTTACTTAATCTCTCTGGGCTCAGTTTTATCATCTGTAAAATGAAGGATTAAGAAAAGATAACCTACCTCATAAGAGTGTTGTAATACTTCATAGAGCTTCTGATCATACAGTGCTTGCATCATCCAATTCCAGAAGTTACGGCTAATTTTTTTTTTTTTTTTGAAGGAGTTTGCACCCATATGACGTTAAAGAGCTGGTTCAGGATGACACTTCACGTATGACATTACGGTACAGACAGAGCCTTGATTTGAGAGGAAACAAAATATTTGGATTATTCTTTTACTCTTCATTAGGCCTTATCGAGAAGCAATGTTCCAGCGAAACAAGACCCTCTCTGAATAAAGCAAAAGTAGAATCGAAGGCTTTAGAGTGTTGAGCTAGGTCTCACGGACGCCTCTTGCTGGCTCTAACACTTAGAGATCTGCGTTTTGTGGTGAACAGAGAAAAAATAGTTCAGAGATACAAAGAGCAATAGAAATATTTCATAACTGGAGAAGTACTCGGGGCTCACATTGGCCAGTCTATGCTAACCAGACTCTCATGTGCCTGGATGATAATCTGCCTCAGCCAGGGAGGTAGAGTCACACGTCATTCGTCATGTGCCATCTGCTCTATTTTCCGCCCGTCAAGATGCACGTAGGGTGGTTTCTCACACAGAGAGGTGAAAAGGAAGCCGCCTTTACGGTGTCCCTGCTCAAGATCGTGTCTCTCACAAATCTGCCAAAGTGCCCACAAATCCCACCACTATAGACACACTCCTTTGCATCGAGGTATTGGGCTCCCACAATGCCGTGTTAAAATGAGCATTTCCCGCTCCCTCCCCCCCAGACAAAGAGCACATTAAGCCATCCCCAGCTGTAGACACCTTAGTTTGTCCTTGACACTTGGCAATTGGGATGGCAGAAAGGATATAGAGTTTTAGGTCAGTGATACTTGGGCTTAAAACTGGACCTTTAAAAAAAATTTTTTTTTAATGTTTATTTACTTTCGAGGGCGACAGAGCGAAAGACATAGAATGTGTGAGCTGGCGAGGGGCAGAGAGAGGGAGACACAATCCGAAGCGGGCTTCAGGCTCTGAGCTGTCTGCATGGAGCCCAACGCAGGGCTTGAACTCACCAACCGTGAGATCATGACCTGAGCCGGAGTCGGACGCTTAGCCAACTGAGCCACCCAGGCGCCCAAAAACTGGACCTGTGAAAAGTTGTATTATCCCTACAAATTATCCAAGTTACTGGGGCTTGTTGTTTCCTTACTTATAACGAGGGTTGATGCTAACAGGCTACTCTATATGGCTGTCATGAAGATTAAATTATGTGATGACTTTAGTGTGGGGAACACATAGTTGTCATTATCCTGAGAAATGAAGAGGCAAATCACGACAGAAGAATGCAAACTCCAGAGTAGTGGTTCTCCCCTGGACATGAAACTCTTAAAGAGCACAGAGGCCAAGGTGCCTGAATGGGTGTGTGAGGGGGCAGTGGGGAGGGGAAGGGAAAGGGGAGAGCGTGTAACAAGGGGAAAGGGACACTGAAAACGAGTGCCGCCAACTTTAAGCCTCAGACTTACAATGCCAAGGTGACATATGTGTGATAGAATTAATAGAATGGGGGTGATAATGGCATTACTTTAATCACAATTAAAGCAGGAGGAAAATACTATGCTCCATATATGGAAAGAACTTGATGTGTCACATAGCTACAACGTGTAATCCAGATTTTAATTTAAATTCATTTATTTACACATTTTTTTTTTTGAGAGCTTGCTCCAAGCTGGGCACTGTTCTAAAACTGGGGATACACTCAGAGTTTCTGTTAGGTGAGCATAACAGCCTGCTGCCAGTGAGCTAAGGGAGGGAGGGGAGACAGACAGAAACCAACCAAGAAATACAAAATATATCAGGTGATGAATGCTAAAAGAAAAATTAAGTAGGTAAAGATGCAAGGAGTGTTGAGGGGTGGTATGTTAGATAGGGTGGTCAGAGAAGTCCTCTTTCATAACAACTGAAATAAAAAACAAACGAACCTCCTTAACGCATTTCATTCAATGGACCTTTAATTGAGTACCTACTATGTGTTAGGCAGTTTGTTAACAGATGGGAACATAATCATGGACAAAATGGACAGATTCCCTCCATTTCATAGCGCCTTCATTCTTATGCGAGGGGAAAAAGAAATATATAAACAAATAAATAAGGAAGATAACTTCATATAGTGTGAATGTGTAAAGGTAATAGACCATAAAATTATAAAATATGATAGAGGAGTTAGGTTAGGAGAAGTGGGTGGCTGGCATAAGGCAGAATTAAAATCCCAGACAATTTTCACATACAGATGTGCAATGAATATCATAACTTATTACATATAATGTGTATTTTTAGCCCTGGACATCTTTAATATATCAGAACATGTTAATAAAAATTAAGTCATAATTAGTTTCTGTGTGAGAGAATATGGAAAAGAATTTCTGGGATATTTTATATATTTCCCTCTTTCTTATGATCTACCCATTGATGAACCCAATTTCCCCTCTTCATTGTTCCCCATGACTTGAATATTTCTGGTTATCACCTATTTAAAATACTCTAGAGGTCAACATTCTTCATATAGTTTACCTGTTTGAACCATTTCAAGACTCCAGCACTTTCTGTGATCACTGGCTAAAAGAAATATGCTTAATAATGTAGTTTAGGGCATTCTGTTTATTTCTAGAATGATCTCAGACTCTTTATACAGAAACATGGCTACCCTCACTCTCCTAGAATGCAGGCGTAAAGTTGCCCTATTCAGATCTATTCTCTGCTATTACAACAATTTAAAAACCGTTTTATAACTGACCCCAAAACAATAATCCTTTTAAGGTCTTTTCTCAGTAGAACTGGCTATAGACTGCAGAATGCATTTCTTCTAGTCATCTTTGAAATTGACTCAAAGTCTCTTCATAAGAGGATTTATTTGTAAGATATTTGTCCCCACGACTTAGTCACCTAAAGACTTAGTAATTTCTCTGTCCCTTTTCTCCTTGGCCCGTCCTTTAAAAGTTCCTCTTGTTTTCCTTCATTACTCCTCTCTTCAGCCTTTATTTGTTTTCCCAGGTGAACAGATCTATTTCGATAGCTTCTAGTAATAATAAATAATATTGCTGTCGCTTCCCACATCTGTGAGTGCAGCCTGCACCAGATTCAGCTATCAGCTGCCCATTGCAGCTCTGCGCGGATAGTCCAGAGCCTGAGAAACTTTCCATCTCAAATACAAGTTTTATTTCCCCTTCAATATGTTCTACTTCCTGTGCTTCCTTTCTTGGTTAAGGCTTTCCCCCTCTTCGGTCACTGCAGATGGAAACCTAAGGGTCACCTTCAACCCTCTCCTTCGTTTCCCCATCAGCTGCAGGTGACCAAGTACTGCTGTTCCATTTCTTTATTTTTTTTAATTTTCTTTTTAACATTTATTTGTTTTTGAGAGACAGAAAGAGACAGAGCACAAGTGGGGGAATGGCAGAGAGAGAGGGAGACACAGAATCCGAAGCAGGCTCCAGGCTCAGGGCTGTCAGCACAGAGCCTGACGCGGGGCTCGAACCCACGAACAGTGAGATCATGACCGGAGCTGAAGTTGCTTGCTTAACCGACTGAGCCACCCAGGCGCTCCTGCTGTTCCACTTCTTTGGTATCTGCACAGTCTGTCCCCTCCCCACCGTCTCCCAGCTGTTGTCTCTGTCCAGCTGTTGTCAGTCATCCTGTGCTACTTTTAATTGTGTCCTTCACACAAGATGGGAGCTTAAAATGCAAATCTGATTAGTTTGCATTTTATTACTTAAAATTCTTCCATGGCTTTCTGTCGATGACTTCCGATTAAAGTCCACATAAAGTCCTGTCTATGACAGGACGTGGAAGATGGTCCCCAGGTGGTCCCCAGGTTTAGACTTGTCTCGTGCTACGCGTTTGTGTTGTAGTTCCATCATCACCGTGTTCCAAATACTGTGCCAAGGACCCTCCAAGGACTATTTCACTTGCTCTTCACTTCATTGCCCTTAACTTTCACATTCACAACACTCCTATCAGGTAGGTTCTAATACTACCTCCATTTTACAGCAGGTGTCGCGTCCTCAAGGTCACATAGGTAGAGAACTGACATTTCAATACAGGCCTGACTTCTGGAATGCGAGTTTGAAACAATTTTTCTTTCATGATGTTCATTTCACTTCCGTGTGGCGCACTTCTCCACCTGCGTGGAGTCGGCACGAGCCATCTGCCTGGTTGGCTGTGCCTTCCTCCTACTTGTCCTCTTGCTACTTTTCAGGATACTCCTCCTGCAGCACTTCCGCAAGGAAGCCTGTCCAGCGGGGGTACCCTGTGCCCTTCTTTGGCTTCCGACTTGCCGCCTCTTCTCCGCTGGAGCTCCTACAGGTCTTTACGGTGCTGATGCCTTCTGCATCCGAGACCTTCTCTGCACTGCAAATTCCTGGAGAGCAGGAAACATATGTTATTATTTGTGGAGCTCCCGTGCCTGCTACAGTACCTGAAACATGCAGGCACTATCTGTTAAATGTTTGTTAAATAAGTGGATGAGTACGTAAATGAACAGACCAAGGGTGGGGACAGGCTCCGGGCTCAACTTACCCATCACCTTCACTAAAGTGAGTTGATGTAAGTCTTTTACCTTTTACCTGGTAAACTCCCTCCCTGGATTTCTCCAGCATATGTATTCATTTGTTCCCTCATTCATTCCACTTTTTTTTTTAATTTTTTTTTTTCAACGTTTTATTTATTTTTGGGACAGAGACAGACAGAGCATGAATGGGGGAGGGGCAGAGAGAGAGGGAGTCACAGAGTCGGAAACAGGCTCCAGGCTCTGAGCCATCAGCCCAGAGCCCGACGCGGGGCTCGAACTCACGGACCGTGAGATCGTGACCTGGCTGAAGTCGGACGCTTAACCGACTGCGCCACCCAGGCGCCCCTCATTCCACTTTTAAACATGCACTGAGTACTACTACTAAGCCCAGCTAAACTCTCTGGATGAAAAGGTGAAGGGAAAGAATTCCTACCCTTGGAGAGCTACAATGCAGGGGAGGGAAGGACACTGGTCAGTGGATGCTATAAGATATAGGCTACAGATAGGTTTTTATGTAACGTGTAAATAGCATAAAGGAGGAAGTTTCTACTACATTTGAGGGCACCAGAGAGGGATTTATAAGAGAAGGTAGGAGCTGAGTCTTGAAGGATGTGTAGGAAGGGAAATGACTTCGTGGCTGCGGAAATGCTTGGAATGAAGGACATTAAAAGTGGTAAGAACACAAATACAGAGGCAGGAGGTATATGGGTTCCTGGAGTGTAGGGAGAGGGCTCTCTCCAGGTGGTGGGAGAACTGGAGAGGCAGCCAGGGTCCAGGTGCAGAAGGAGTGGGGCTACTCCCAGCAGTGTGGGCTTGACTGTGTGAACACTGGAACGCTAGAGGACGGGTGTGAGCAGGTGAGTGAGTGATCCAAGTTGTTGGCTTGTAGAATGGTCACCTTAGGGTCCAGGTGGAGAATCGATGGGGGTCTGAGCAAGTGCGGCTGCTGGGTGAGTGGAGAAGAAGGAAGGGGTCTTAGAGATGCTCAAGGGTGGAGCAAACAGAACACAGTAACTGAATAAATGTAGGTCAAACACAGAAAAGAGATGTAGAAGAAAAGTGAAGGCTGGTGCCATTAAGTGAGCTTGGGGCATGTGGTTTTATTTCTTTACGAGTAATAATGATCCAGGTACAATCGTAGGCCAAAGAATTTTTTTAAAAAAAATGTTTCTTTATTTTGAGAGAGAGAAAGAGAGAGAGAGAGAGAGAGAGAGACAGAGAGAGAGAGACAGAGAGAATCCCAAGCAGGCTCTATGCTGTCAGTGCAGAGCTCCATGTGGGGGTCAATCCCACGACCCTGGGATCATGACTTTAGCTCAAGAGTCCAATGTTCAAATGACCGAGCTACCCAGGCACCCCTGAATAATTTTTTCTAAAAGTACTCATTTAATTGAATAAAATCATTCCCTTGAAAATTTTTTTTTTTGAAAGGTTTTTTTTTTTTTGCATATATTGTATTTTAAATATTTAAATACTTTGGTGTTAGGGATATGTTTCAACAATCCTTTTGGCCAAGTCAGTCTCTCTAAATTAATGGTTCTTTGACCCAATTTCCTCAGTCTTCTTTAAAATATTTATTTTTTTTCATGAAAACTAAATTAGTTAACAGATAGCGTAATAATGATTTCAGGAATAGAATTTAGTGATTCATCACTTCCATGTAACATCCAGTGCTCATCCCAGCAAGTGCCCTCCTTAATGCCCATCACCCATTTAGCCCATTCCCCCACCTTCCTCCCCTCCAGCAACCCTCAGTTTGTTCTCTACAGTTTGCCTCTCTCTCTTTTATTTCCTCTATGTTCATCTGTTTTGTTTCTCAAATTCCACATATAAGTGAAATCATATGGTATTTGTCTTTCTCTGACTGACTTCCTTCGTTCGCTTAGCATAATACACTCTAGTTCCAGCCACGTTGTTGCAAATGGCAAGATGGCAATTCTTTTTCATCACCAAGTAATATTCCATTGTATATACACCACATCTTGTTTATCCATTTGTCAGCCAATGGACATTTGGGCTCTTTCCATACTTTGGCTATGGTCGATAGCCCTGCTATAAACATTGGGGTGCATATAACCCCCTCGAATCAGCATTTTTGTATCCTTTGGATAAATACCTAGTAGTGCAATTGCTGGGCTGTAAGGTACTTCTATTTTTCATTCTCTGAAGACAGGTTCCTCAGTCTTAAGGCCCCAGTGTCTCCACTGGGAACAAGAAAGGCCCGAGCAGGCCGAGCTCTGGGCCAGCCCTCGGCGGTCTCAACCACAGCACCTCTGCCCTTGTTTGTTCTAACACTGGGCTTACATTGTGAATTTCCCAAAGAGCTCTGGAGCTTTATTATCTCTGAAATCGCCGATCCAAATATCAGTAACTCATGCAGCATGTGTTCTTAAATGCAAGTGCTTGGCTGCCGTTCTATGTTACAGGGTGTTTCTTTGTGTGTTTCTGTTTCTTTGCGTATTGTTTGTTTCCTTCTTGGGAAATGGAGGTCATGTCAGGGGACACATTCATAAATCTGGTATATTGTGCCTGATGGCTTTTAATTGCGGTTAAGATCACTTTAATTGCCACATATTTCTGTTTCCTGATAAACAGGCATCTCACCCACAATGGTCCATGTTTCTTTTAACAGTGGAATTCGAGGAAACCACGTGTTCCTGGAGCTGACCAACGGCCAGGCTGGCCCCTGCCATCCGTCTCCACGAGGTGAAGAAGGAAAGCTAGCCACAAGTCAGCTGAGAATGAACACAAGCTGTTGTTTTTGAGTTTTCCAAATATTTTCCAACTCCCATTGTGTGTTTTTGTGTCTTGTACTCAGAAACCCCTGCCAAAACCTCCCCCAATGACATTCCTTCCTGGGTCCCTAAGTTATTTGGACAGCAGACAAAACTTCTCATAGGTCATTCATCTTAAGGAGATATGCTTGTTAAATATGAGGAGATAACTAGGACACATATATACGTATGTATATATATATATTTTTTACTGCTTTTGGGTTCACAAATTTATTTTTTTAGAATTAAGAACCGTGCTGTTTTTAATCTTCTTCTGATTTTGTATCTTAGAGATAGCGTTCCGATACTCAAAATGTATCTAAAGTGAAACTCATGCCCCTGTGGAGTTAGTAGGTATAGATGCTGAGGGAAGGTTGATAGAACAAGAGAGGATAGAAAACTGGATAATCTTAAATAGAAAGTACGAACTTGTATACATTTCTGATATATGTTTATGTCAGTTTATATATGCACATTTTCTGTTACATGCTCTTTTCCTGTACATATATCCAAACTCTCTCTCTCTCTCTCTATATATATATATAGCCTGTCTTTCTTTCCTCCTTCCTTCATCCCTTCCTTCCTCTCTCTCTCCCTCCTTCCCTTCTTTCTCTCTTTCTCTTTCTTTCTTTCTTTCTTTCTTTCTTGCTCTTTCTTTCTTTCTTTCTTTCTTTTCTCTTTCTTTCTTTCTTTCTTTCTTTCTTTCTTTCTTTCTTTCTTTCTTTTTTTCTTTCTCTCTGTTTCTTTCTTCTTACTTTCCTGCCCACGGACAGACTATTCTTGGGAAAATGCTCTGCTTCTATCCTTTTGTTAAATACCATGAATTTTCAGTATGCCTTTTTCTCCACATCGCAATCATTAAATTCTCTGGATAATAGCAAGACAGTTTTTCTTTTCTCTGCCTACATTTATGAGCATTGTATTAAAATTGATTACAATAAATCATGTGTGTTAAGTACTAATCTCGTTTTTCTTCCTTTCATTACTGTTGCCAAATGGAATGGCATAGATACTGATGCCTTCGGGCCCCAGGGAAACAGAAAACAGAGGTTGTCCATCTTTGCCAAGGAGATTGATGTCTTAGTCAATATCACTGTGGGACACATGGAAAAAGTGCCTCTCTCCTGTCCCACCCCTCATTCCTGATTATCAGCTCAGCGGTGGTTGTGATCTCCTTCCTTTCATTATGACAGCAAGGGAATGTTAAGCTTTACTAACTCCTTTTTCAAAATGTCCTTGAAGAAAGACAATGAGGTGTCAGAAAATAATAGATTCACATTATAATTTCTCCACAAACCTCTTAAATATCCTTGGAAAATGCTATTGTGTTTGACTCAGTTTCCCTCTCACTTGGGGATGGTAGGAGTTACACGCACCTAAGCTAACCCGGATGCCTAGATTTTTTTTTTTTTAATTTTTTTTTCAACGTTTATTCATTTTTTTTGGGACAGAGAGAGGCAGAGCATGAACGGGGGAGGGGCAGAGAGAGAGGGAGACACAGAATCGGAAACAGGCTCCAGGCTCTGAGCCATCAGCCCAGAGCCCGACGCGGGGCTCGAACCCACGGACCGCGAGATCGTGACCTGGCTGAAGTCGGACGCTTAACCGACTGCGCCACCCAGGCGCCCCATAGATGTCTTTGATACCTAGAATGGTCAACACAAAAGTAAGATCTTTTCTATAATATGTCTTTCACATTTCATATTGTTTCACTAAAGTTCAAAATATCTAATAAAAAACCACTAACTGCATAATTTAATGTTAGCCCTTAGCTTTGTAACAAGCCAGTTTATCCTGCAGGAAAAAAAAAAAAAAAAAGAGAGGAGAGGATAGGGGTTGTTCTACATGTTAGGTAGTTTATTCATTATTATTTAAAATCTTTGTTCCGTTTTTCCTTTGTGGATTTTTAAACTTAAAAGTAAAATCTGTTTTGTGATATAAAGGATATGAAAAGATTTGGAAGGGGAAAAAAAGCCCCATCTCCGCATACACTACTCCAAATATTTTAAATCCCTTTGGTATGCACAGATCCATTGTAGCGTGTGTGTGGGATCTTGATTATGTAGCTATGAATTATTTAAACAAAATTTATGCAACATAAAGAACAATTGTCTAAGATATGAATCATTGTTTTCTTCCTTTTGAGTTGTAAATTCATCAGTGCTGCTGCCATGGAAGAATACTTCTTGCCTAAGAACCTAGTTTTCTGCCTTGCTTTTTGGTTACAATTTTGGCTCCGATGGGCAGATCAATTAGTGAGTTTCCCCACATGCCGTCTTGGAAACAGGGTCACATGTGCCAAAACTATGACCCCGCATACCACAAACTTCAGGTTGGCCTTTATGACGTTTGGGCTGACTCTTGTATCAACAAATGTCTAAAATTATAGCATCTGATTGATCCCTTTTCCACCAGGGACACGGTAAAGGAAACTAGCCCCAGGCTCTGAAAGCTGCCAGGGCCTTTGCTTTGGGTTTTTTTGTTGTTTTTTGTTTTTATATTTTAGGGTCCAGCTTAGCTCTGTGCTAATACTACATTTTTTTTTTTTTTTGCTTTCCCCTTCTAAAATAACTCATTATATCTCTGAACTAATTAACAGGCCACTTGAATTTCTTAGTGTTTTGTAGGGTGGAATGAACACAGAGTGGTTATCTGTCTTTGTCTCTGTCTCTGTCTCTCTGTGGGCTTGAAGGATCCATTCATTATTGATAAGCATTAAATCCTACACTTGTGTTTAAAAGGACAACTTAAAAAATACACAGTGGAGAAAGTTTCATTTGATGGCAGCTTAAGATGCAAAGATATCCCCTCTGGACTAGAGCTGGGTTATACGCCATCAGATGTGAGTGAGCAGGTATGGGCCGCCATCATTTCTGCAGGGCCGGCCTCAGGGTGCACTGAGGGAAGCGTCCTACAGTTGTGGGGCAATCCTTGTGGACTCTTCAGGCCTTTTGACAACCGTGTTTGTTTGCAGGCCCTACACGTCAAATGAGATTTGCCCCAAACTTAGAAAGCCCATTGAAGAATGACCAAGATAACTGGATCTCAAAATAATGGTACTTGGGTGGTGAGCGAGGAGTCATGAAGACTGTAATTTAAGATGGTGCATAACCGCTCTTGTGAAGATTTGGAAAGTACTAGGAGAAAGGGGTTGCGTGTCTTCACCGTGGCTTCCGAGAGCAGAATTCTGGCTAGCAGGTAGAATTTTTGAAAAGTATGTTTCAGCTTAAGGAAAGGAAGCCATTTCTCAAGCCTCAAGCTCTCTGAGGTGGGGGTGCTACAGGACCTAGTGAATCTCCTTCACTGGGGGTGAGCGGAGAGAGGGTGATTACTCCCCTTGAGGGTCTGCAGGAAGGGTCAGACTGGATGGTCTCCGTAGAGGCTTTCAGCACGAAGATGGTCTGAGTCTGTTAGATAACACAAATTCTCTGTGTCTCTAGATATGTCAAGGTTCACCTACAATAGGTGCTTTACAGAAACATAGTGAAAATGTACATGAGGGAGGCATCGGCTAAGTTCTAGGGTTCTGGAACTAGGCCGGGTGTGTTTACTGTTTGTGAGACCATGTACTTAACTTCTCAATTTCTGCCTGTATAAAGTGTGGGGTAGTCGAATGTATCTCATAGGGTTGTTGTAAGGATTAAACAAGGATACATGTAACGCTGTTAGACCAGGGCCTGACAGGAAGCTCTCTCTATCGGTTAGCTGCTTTTATTATCACCCGGGCACATGCATATACTGAAGTAACACTGCATTTTAACCGAATTCAAGGAACCACTCATTCAGATTATGGAGTCCTGATGAATGAAGGTCTACTAAGAAGGCTGGTCCAAGTTAATCCTCAGGCGTCTGTGAGACTGAACACAGACTGACCAACCAGAGAATTCTTTTTCCCGCCATTCGTCGACAATGATTTTTCTGACTAAACAAATACCACAATGCAGGATACTCTTGGTCAATTAATTGCTTTCGCAATGAGCCGAGGAACAGTTCAGTGAACATTTCTAGGTCCCACTAAAACATCAAGTTCTCCAGTTTTCTCATGCTGGCTCAACTCCTAATGATTATTCCGGTAACAAAACTGGAAGCCGTTCAGGAAATCAGTGTGAAATAACTTTGAATTTTAACAAAAATAAATACACAGTGCCTAATTTTAGAGGTAAGTGTATGTTTAGTGCGAGCATGTGCCGCAAGCATGATACAGCTGAGGAAGAAGGGGACATTCTGGATCAAGGAGAAAAACAATAGCCTGGGTAATAGGTTATTAACACTGCACCATTTGCCCACTCCCTTACTAATGTTTAACAAGGCTTTATTGATCACAATAGCCTTGATTTGTTCATGGGAACAGAAGATTACATTGTGGGCACCAGACCAATCCTTGTATACAACATCTGCAAGCCAAAGACTTCATTAATAATTGATTTTAGGGGAATTGTACAAGCCCATATGGGCCTGTCTTTTGCCAGCATGCTTCATCATAATATACAGTTTGATTTATGAATAATTATAGAACATTAGTTCTGGAAGAGACCACAGATTGGAAGTTGGAGGACCTAATCAGTGGCATAGCCAGTCAGGTTTTCTGGCTCCTTTTGCAAAGCCTTTTACACTCAAAGTATGTTGAATCTTTCACCATCAGAATCTGAACCTTGCACGCAGTTATAAAACCTAACAGCTCAATCATAAAAAGCATGTCTCTAAGCAGCTCACTACAGGTGACCTTTAGATACTCTTGACTGCATCTTCTGTGAAGTTGTTTGTTTGGTGAGATATACAGAGTCCCTGTTAAGTATGCAAATGTCGTGGATACCCCAATTCACAGTCCCAGAACTTTCTCCAAAATCAGATAGCAGCCTCGCCTGGAAACTAGTTTTACGACTCGTTAAGACCCAGGACATCAGGTAGGATTTGTAGACCATGGCTCATCCAAATATCTGGCTTACTGTGCCTCTAATAGCCGCCCATTCACCTACAGAGAAGGCCACAAGGTAAGCCCCAGAGGCTGGAAGGCTCTCCTAGCTCTATCTTCCAGTGTCTCGAGTCTGATTTCTAACCTCTTGCCTTGAATGTTTAAGGATCACATTTCTACCTTGGCCATTTCAATTGCTGCTTCACATGGACTGCCTTCTTGGTGTTTTCTTTGGCCCTGGTCTTCCTCAGCTCTATGATTTATGGGTCAGCACCGAGTCACTCCTGGCCCTACATGGCCTGTGTCTGGCAAGCTGGACCCTCGCTTGTCTAGGAGGGGAGTTTAGACATTCAATCCCTGAATCACCAGTTGTGTGAATTTATCATAATTTACCGCCTGTGGCTGTGGCTGCTGCCGTAGCATTCCTTGCCTGGGGTCGCCCTTCAACCCTGGCTGGTTCTAGACATAGCTGAGTACTTAAAGCTCAGAGGGACCCAAGGAGTGTGGTCCCCACCCTCCTGTGCTTGACAGCAGCCTCTGCCAGCCAGAGATGAGGACTGAGCTCACGCTGCCAGAGGCTTACCAGCACCTTCCAGTTATAGGGCAGCCAGCTGCTTCCGAGACCACAAACGCCATGGCTCAACTTGGCAAGAGATGGCCAACAATACCAGCAACAGGCTCCATCGCGGGTGTGTAGATGCACTACCACAGAATGAAGCCTTGATATAAAAATAGAATGCAAACTGGGACCACAAGTAAAGCCTTGGGAAGACCCCCTGAAAGCTTTGGAGACAGTGGTCCAGTGCCCCACTCTTCCCAGCTTTTCCAAAGCTCACATCGTGAGAACGCGGTGACTCCCTTTCCTTGACCTCCTGTCCTCCTCCTGGCGTGGTGATTCCCTGCTCCTTCCCCTCTCACAGGGGGTTTTCTTGCTGGCTGTCAGTGTCCACAGCCGTCTGACACACGCAGTAGGGACCCATTGCCATGCTGGGTGGCCAGTCTCTGCTGGGTAAGGGGTCCTTTTTCATTGCTTAGCTCTTAGAGGTTCTCCCACTTCCCTGGCTCCTGCCCTGGTCAGAACCCAGTTCTTAGTCTCAGGAAGAGGTGTGTTCCATTGCACTGAAGTAATAGACTTGGGTGGCCTCATTGACCAAGGTCTGGTCAGACTGTTTCTACCTGTTGGTAGGCATGGACCCCGTGACCTTCTGCTTGAGGAAAGCAGTGGGCTATGGGAAGACTATGCTTCAGAGTTTAATCACAAGCTGCCCATGCTTCTGTCTGATCCCTCCAGGGACCTGGCTATCTTGTGGAGAACCACACCCTTGCTTCCTACCATCAGGGATGCTTCTGTCTCCAGGCAACTTCCACCCTCACTGAAACCATCATGCCAGGGATCCCAGTCGAACATGTCCCTCATAGAAAGGAATTCCCCGTTGTAGCGAGAGAAAAACTGATCTGTTGTCCCAAGCGCTATTATGAAATGACACTAGTACCATGGCATGTTTTTCTGCTAGGTGGATATACTCTCTGAGTCTGATATTGATGCCTTCCACAAACATGGGGGTACCAACTCATACCGGGGGTTCATCACGCCCTCCGTCTTGTGAGGTTGCTTGCCCTTGAGTGTCTTAAGTGCCTAACGTTTGGCATATGACCTCCTGGTCTGAAGGGCGATGAGGTACTTGAGAACTCCTTCCTAACATTTCACAAACTTGGTTCACATAGTCTCTGTCAGCCATCGCAGAGGTTGGCAAACTTTTCTTATAAAGAGCTGGATAGTAGATACCTTAGGCTTCATGGGCCATGCTTTCTCTCTTGCAATTACTCATTTCCGAGGTTGTAGAACAAAAGCAGCCATAGAGAATATGTCAACGGTGGGTATGGCTGGATTCCGCTAAGATTTATTTGCAAAATCAGGTGGTAAGCCATAGTTTGGAGATAGTTGAGATATTACAATCCCCTTCCAGGTTGTCCCTGAGAAACGTGCTGGTCAGACCTGATTGAGTAGAATGTTGGGGCCATATTTTGCACAGTTAAGCAGGCTTATATATAACGGCAGACAGGCAGAAGGTCAGCTGTTCTAGAATGTCCATCCTGCCTAGGTCAGTCAAAGACATCTAATACTCTCTGGAATTCACCCCTTTGTTTCTTCGCCTAAGGTCTCTGTTTCCTTCTACCCCTTTCTCTTAGCGCATTTAAACACCAGTGCCTCTGGGAAGCCCTTATTGATTTAGACTTTAGACCAGACTAACTCTTTATGCTACCTATCACCTGTTAGTTCAATGAGAATGGGACATGGATGATTGTCTAACATGGTGCCAGGTTCATGGTAGATGTCCATTTACATTTTGATTTTTTTTTTTTACAGTTGTCCAGTTGAACTCATTCCCCACACATGCTTCTCACAAAAGACGGTCCTATTGAATGTGAACTATTCTATTTAACAATGACTTGCACCTTGTCATAGCCGCCCTGAAGGTCTGGAGGTGCTGCCTTGTAGCGTGCTATCATCTCTCAACAGACGCGGAATCTCACTGCACTCAGTCCCAGCCTCTTTGTTGAATGCTTAGAGTTTTCATTTCTTATTTGTTAGGCAGTGAAAACCACAGAGCAGACACCCTCTCTCGGAAGGCCAAGTATGGAGAAGAAATTCTCCAGCTGATGCTTCCATGGTCTGGCTCTATTTACGACTGACAGAGGTGAGCCAACATGGCCACAGGCCGGCGTCTACGCACTCTGGGCTTCAGGCCTCTGAGGCAGCTCTGTGAGGGGCAGAGTGCCAAGGGGGCTGGTTCTAGTGGAGTGGGAAACTGGGAGGCAGCCTGGCTGCAGGGTATTCTCACCTCCCAGTGGTCCACTCAGCTACTACTTTTCGGAGAGGAGCATTTAGAAATGACACACCCAAATCTACAAGCTGACTCTTGAGGGGGGCCAAGGAGGAGCTGTGTAAGTCCAGTTATTCTTTGTGGTCTGGCAGCTTCAGAAGCACGACAGTCCATGTTGTTCCCTTTCCCATTGGGTGTTCGCTTGATGAATGGAATGTCAGCCTCAACATAAAATACTATGGTAACAGCATTGGCCAATGCACTATATCATATGATTTCAGCGTTGAGCTCTATGTGAAATGTCTGGCATCCATTTGCAGAAAACTGTCAGCTCAGACACGTATCTCCTATTATCTATTGCAAAAGCATGGAAAATGGAGTAGAGCTTTGTAAGACCTGACACTTCAATGAGCATAGTTAATAAGAGAAACAGCAGCAGGTTGGATCAAGATTTTAGTAGGTAGATTGACTATTTGTATAAGCAAAGCAGAAATAGAAAACACTGGCCCATGTTGAGAAACGTATTTCTTGAAAAGAAATGACCTCTTAATTACCAGTGTAGAAATGGTTGCTGGGGCACCCGCGTGGCTCAGTTGGTTAAGTACCGTATTCTTGATCTCAGCTCAAGTCATGATCTCATGGTTAGGTTTGTGTTAGCCCTGCATTGGGCGGTGTGCCAGAAGCGCTGAGCCTGCTTGGGATTCCCTCCCTCTCCCTCTCTCTCTGCCTTTCCCCCATGTATGCACGCACTCTCGCTCTCTCTCAAAATAATTAAATAAACTTTGAAAAAAATTCCATCTCCTTAGAATTGATTGCCAAGATTATCTTTTAACGACACTTATTAGTAAGCTATCTTTTCCTCTGACACCAATGGGACTGATGCCTTCACAAAGCCAAGAGAGATAGACTTTTCTAGAAATCTTTACACGGCTGTGCTTTTCTGATGCTTAAGATGACCTTTCTTGCTCATTTATTCTTTAGTTCATGGTGGTTTACGTTTGCCTTATTCTCCTTTATCACACATTTTAGTCTGAAAAGTTTCTATTTCTCTTACGAGTGCTTTTAAATAGAATGCCTATCAAATTATTTTTTCATTTATACAGCCGGCACATGTTGAATGAGGCTGATACGATTAGAAGGGACCATTGTGAATACTTAAATTACTTTCAGAGGATTTATACAAGACCTAAATTGGAAAAAAAACCCAGAGATTTTCTAATTTAAAATTATTTTATTTTTCTAATAAGTATTTCCTGCTCTTGATTAACTCTTTATTACAAAGAAATGGACTGAGATTCAATAGGTCTGAGTTTTTGCCCTAACATTGACAAATCATTCACATCCAGGACCTCAGTCACACCAGCTCTGCAATGAGGGCAGCATTTTAGGAAGGAAACAGCTTCAAAATGGCAAAAAATAAAGTACTTCATTTTCTGGAGAACTGAAAACATAGTCCTTTTTTTGGGGGGGGCATATAATGTGAAAGTATGTCATTGCATGTAAAGTCCACGTTCCCGAGGATAGCATCTAAGCACCTTTGTGTTCTAATTCTTTACTTTGCTACATCACTTCCCATTTGTCTTCTTGGGCTCTTTTTTGTGAATATAGTAGACTCTTTGCTGACCCTTTATCATACCATGTACTTTCCTGACTCTGCACTTTCGCCCTCGCTGTTCTCCCTGCTAGCCTCAGCAGAATGATTTCCCCTGTCCCTTTAAGCTTACTAATAATAAAGCATTTATCATATAAGGCAATTATTTGTTGATGTATTTTGTTTTTCACCTCCAAAGTTAGAGTCCTGAGGGCAGGGGACACGTCTGGCCTCTGGCATATGTTATGAGATGGGTAAATGGTTGAGATCATGAAAGACAAATGAATAGATGCATCTGGCTGAAACTAGTCCGTCCACATGCTTATTCACAGAACCGTCCCGGGCAATACCTAGGATTATTTCAAAGGCAACAAAAATGTCCTTATCTGTCAGTAGGAGGGAAAAGCAAGTGTTTTATCAGCATGCCTGAATGAAATGCGTAACTTTCAGAAGAAAGGAAGATATTTCTCTGATTAAGACACATCAGTTGGCAGAAGGCCTGAAAGCATGGGTAAGAGTGTTATGTTGCTGAACACTTGAATCAAGAAGCACTCAAAGGACATCAGCCACCACGGGTATGGGTCCTGCGGTGGAGGATTCCTGATGCCTGGTCAAAGTTTGGCATGAGAAGTCTGAAAAATACAAATGGGAACAGGCATTGTAGGAGAGTGTCCCAGAGAGAGATGTTTGGGCTTTGGAAAATCTAGGGAAGGAAAAATGTCCAGCAGTGTTGTCTTGGGCAGTCAGGGACAGCAGAAATGGGTGAGTGGGTGAGATGTCAGTGAGGGTTGAATCACATCTCATCTAGGTGACTCTGATAAATGGCCGCTAGATGACGCTGTTTCCTCAGTAGGCAAATGCAACGTGTAGCTGGTAGGCACCAGGCCACAGAGGCCAGAGCGCTCTGGCTTTGGTCTGGAATCTGGTTCCAGCTCTGCCCCTCACTAGGAGGCCTGGAGGAAAGGGACGTCTGGGTTTTCCCGGGATGCTTCATTTGTAAAACCAGTCCAGGAGTGGGTGATTCCAGAAGGCTCTTCAATTACTTTTTGGATTAAATTCTCATTTTTTAAATTCCACCCTTAGAGATGTCTTCTACGTAGGCATACCCTTTTTACAAAAATATTAAATTTTTGTTTAACCAAATCTGATTTAGATAATTGCATGCTGTATCAATTGCACAATGTGTATATCGGTATACTTTCTGGGCCTAAAGAACAATGTCATGTTAAATCTTATTTCTGTCCTCAAAGAATTGTAGAGCTACAAAGAATCTTAAAGCCTGTACAGTTCTAGCCTTTACTTTTCCTATCTAATACCTAAGCATAAGCTTCTCTTTTTTTTTAATGTTTATTTATTTTTGAGAGAGAGAGAGAGAGAGGGAAACAGAGCATGAGAGGGGGAGGGGCAGAGAGAGAGAGAGAGAGAGAGAGAGAGGGAGACACAGAATCTGAGGCAGGCTCCAGGCTTTGAGCTGTCAACACAGAGCCTGATGTGGGGCTTGAAACCACAAACCGCAAGATCATGACCTGAGCCAAAGTTGGACGCTTAACGGACTGAGCCACCCAGGTGCCCCTAAGTGTAAGCTTCTTGGGGGTGGGGAGGGGGAATCTTACTTTTTTCTGTTATCATTCCTTTATAGAGACTATAGTTCTAGAACTATATGTACTTATCCTTCAGCTCAGCTCTGCACTGCATTTTCTTATGCAGGCTGTTATATATGACACATGAATTCTGAAACATGCTGGGTCATGGAATAAATGAATGACATGGAACCCTTAGTTATTGTGTTTGAGCTATTTTTCTTGCCTACTCTTGGAACAGGGGTCTATAAAGCCATGCTTTGCTCTGTGTTTGCTTCAGATGTTTTCAGTTATGTGAGAATTCAACTCCAAGGCAAGAATATGGTGGGAGACCAAATGTTATAATTATGTCCATTCCTTGCCCCAACCCAGAGGAAGTATTCAGCTCCATACTCTGCCTCCTGCTTACCATTAGTGGAGCCCAGATAATTAAAAACATTTTTTTTAATGTTTATTTATTTTTGAGAGACAGAGCACGAGTGGGGGAGGGGCAGAGAGAGAGGGAGACACAGAATGCCAAGCAGGCTCCGGGCTCTGAGCTGTCAGCGCAGAGCCCAATGTGGGGCTCGAACTCATGAGCCCTGAGATCATGACCTGAGCCGAAGTCAGACGCTCAACTGGCTGAGCCACCCAGGTGCCCCAAGCCCAGATAATTTTAATACACAGAAGGGCTCATTGCTCTTCCTGGCAAGTCTTGAAGGTCATTTGTCTGCTGTTTCTTGCAGTGATTGTAACAACAATTCATCGTAAACAAAATAGATATCCTAAACCTATAAAAGATAGTTAAAACATTCTCCCAATAGGACAAGACCACTGCTGATTATTAGAGAGAATTGGCAAAACTGGGGGCAAGGGGGGGTGGAAATCAAGTTTTGAAAACTCACATATTCCAGTCTGGAACTTTACAAACATGGGTGATACATATTTTTATCTGAAAAAGATGATAATTTTGTTCTCCCACTTTCCTTATATACTTCAGGGAGCACACTTTTTAGGAAATATTTAAGTTCTCTTGCTTTAAGAAGAAAGCCAAGAATGGCAGTGACCTCTGAATGCACCAGTGACCCCTAATGACCTCCTAATGACCCAGCAAGTAGTCTTAATAGATCAGTTCAGCCGCAGTGTTCATAGTTAACAAGGTTTCATTAGGGCGGAAAAAAATTCGCCTTTGCTTCCAAACACGAGTTGAGCTCTGATAGGGCCTCAGCAGGGAACAGATTTCCCTTTTTTATCTTTCTGCTTCCCTGGTGTGTAATCTTGCCTTTTGAAATAGTGGCAATCAGAACAAATTACCCTACAGAGTGGGGAATGAAAAGATTTCACAGTCATTCTGGGTATTTTTTAGTTTTCTTTAACAATTGGTACCTTCTCGGAGTAATTGAAAATGATCCAAGAAATCTATATGTACTTGGCAAATGCTTTTCTAAGTGTGTGAGCTAGAGGGGACACGTAAGGTGATGGGATTGTTTCAGCCAGTGCGCAAGGGCCGCTGGAAAACCAGCAACCTGCCTCATTGCCTGGTTCTTTCCCTCAACAGGGACCAAGAGGCTTGGGGACAATGACTTCTGTGGTAGGGAGGGAGTCAGAGCCTGGAAGAGGACAAGGTTTTGTGGCTGGTCTTTGGCTCACATTCTAGATACAAAGTTTAGTGGGGTGGTTGTGTTCTTTGCAGTCTTGAGAAAAGATAAAGAACAGGGATATTCAGAACCCACCCTTGAATTTGGGCTGGTGGCCCTGTCCCACCAGGACCTGGGTTACTGTAAGGAAGGTAGCCTCACGGCATCTCTGAAGCACTGGGAGCTCCGCGCTGGCTGTCCCATTCGTCACACTCTGCCCTCCCACGTATGTTGAGAAACGTGTTCCCTTCCAGAGGTTCAAGGAGATAATGAATGTGCCAAGTCCATTGGGACCAAGAAGAATTTGATCCTCTGAGAGGAGAGATTGTGTAGTCAGAGTGAGTGGGGGGGTCGACATTCCCAAGGAATTCTTGGGGGAGGGAACACCTGCCACATTAGGTGTCATTTCTGGAGGTTTGCACCTGATGAGGTGGACATGTGTGGAAATGGGAGGGGCCAGCTATATCAAAGGTTACCTGCCGTTACCCGTCGCTGCTAAAATGTCAGGTGGAGAATGGTTAAAATCTAGTGTCTGGCACAGATTACCATTAATTGAATGAATAAACGAGCAGAGGTTGGACAGACCATCTCTAGGACTTGGAACTTTCTGAGCCTCACCCATGGCATAGGTGCTTGGGGAGATATCTGCAATGTCTGGGGAGACTCAAGAGGTGGGGAAGGCTGAGTTGTGTGTAATGGTAAGGATTTAAACAAGAAGAAAATTTCAATAACCACTCAGGAAAGTGAGTACCAAACCAGCAATTTCTAACGGGTAAGGCCATGAATACCTTGAGCTTGAGAGGATGTAACAGCCCTAAATGGAGGTATATATAAGTGGGAATCAATGCAGGCCATCCCTACAGATGCATTTAACCAAAAGGAAGCCTCAGGGAGCTGTGGAGTGCTGGGTCTGGGGCACAGCCCTCAGCCTTAGTGGCAAAGAAACTGGGCACCTGCCAGCAAGCTGGGTCATTAAGGGGATGGATTTCAGGGTGCACAGCCCAGCCATGGTGTGGACTTCAAGGTCAGAGCAGGACCAATTTTATCAAGGTCACTAGACCAAATTTAAGATAAGGCCCCATGGCCTCTCCTCTCCTTTGGAACGATGCAGAAAGTACTTTAAAGCTGAAATGTTCATGTCCATCTTCCTCTAGTGAAGCCAAATTTTTCATGTGTTTGGCCAAAAGCTATTAAAAAATCAGTATATAGCCAGGGTTCAGAGTAATTTCTAAAATACAGAGCAAAGTATAGACATTAGGAGACCACGCCTTAGACATAAAGACAAGTCACATTACCAGCTTATGTTCAAACCCGGCATTGTAAAAAGGAAGTATAATTGTAAATTTCAACAGCTGCATGTGAACCACATTTTGCAGGGATTTGAGAAGCAGCCTGTGCAGAAAGAGATTATGAGTCACGAGCATGTCTGTGTCAGACTGTGAGTAGCACGTCAATTCCTAAAATTGAATTTGAATGTATTCATGTCAGAGTCATCTCGAGATGCTTCTGATATGAGTCTTGGGGTCAGGAGTGGGATTATTCTGGAGGTGTTCTAACTGGGGGATCCTTTTGAACAGGTCCCTGAAAAATCCTCCTCTATCGGCCATGATGGTGTCCACACAGTCCTTTTTGCTTCACAAAAACTCACCTCCGGTGGGTCAGAGAGGGACTGACCCACAAAAACTCATCTCCGGTGGGTCAGAGAGGGACTACAGGGGGAGATAAAGAACATGGAGACATCTGGAGCAATTCTGCTCAACAACTTTTTGGATTTACCTGTATTTCACCTTCCTTAAATTTTTTCAGAGAAAAAAAATAGTGGCAGACTATTGACAATTACTGAAGCTTGGTGGTTGGTGATGGGAGTTCATTATACTATCTTTACTATTTAAACTTTGCTATAATAAACGTTAAAATGGTTCTCCAAAGTAGTTCCTAGGAAAAAAAATTTTAATAAAAAGAAAATAATTCCAGGGATTCTTGTATGTTCATTGGTTTTTTTAAAGTGAGAATCAGCTTAAAAAAGAGAAATGTATTTCGTTAGAGATGTATTTTGCCTATTTGGCACCTTATAGTTGTATTTCTAAGGTGTAAGAGAAAGAAAGTGAACAAATGAGGATTTTCCCTAGAGACATTATGTAATTTTTTTTCTTGCCACCCTAGTGCTTATCATCTGAAAAATTCCATTAAGGTATGGAAAGTAACAACTAGAGTCCACTTTCCATTTATGCAATAGGCTTAGGAAATGGCTCTTAGTTGAATATGCACACACAAAAGGGCACACACTTGCCTTTCATTATGTGGTTATCTTTTATGCAGGAAAACTCTAGTGAGCATCGATTCTAACCCTGGGGTGCCTTCTGAAATATTCAGTTCAGCAAGATTTCACGATAACTCATTCAAGAGGGAATAGCCCTTGGTTTAGCCACATACATATCACCTTCATTTTAATAATTATGTATAGCCTATAAGTTGCAAACCACAACCTCATGCCTGGTTATGTATTTTAAAGATCTGTATGAAAAGTCATTAAGACTGGTCGTGTGTTTGTGTGTGTGTGTGTGTGTGTGTGTGTGTGTGCGCGCGCGCGCGCGTGTGTGCATTGATTGCGTTATCTTTTGTTGTAGGAAATATAAGTGCTTGGAGAACCCAATTGGCTATCTTTTACAGGATATTAAGAAAAACTGCAGAACCATTGATTTAGCAGTTTAATAAAGTCATTTAGTGAAGAAATATTTATGAAGTGATTTTATGAGTCAGGCTCTGTGGTAGGTGCTGTGAACATAGTAAAGAGCAAAGCCAGGTAGATTACTGTCGTCAGGGGCCTTCCAGACCAGAATGGGAGAAAACCATCCACGTGACTATGTAATTACAGATGCTACAAGTGCTATGAGAAAAACATAGGGTATTTTGAGAGTATGTAAAAGTCATCCCCACCTAGCGAGGGGTCAGGAAAGACTGAGGAGGTGATATTCGAACTCATATCTGAAAGGTAATGTTTCAGGTGCCAGATCGAAGCAAGTGAACATGAGAAGTCCCTGATTGCAGGAAGAAACATGGCCCGTTGGACATACTGAGCGGCCAGGGTAGCTGGAGCGTGAAAAGCAGAGGGTAAATGGTGAGCAATGAAGCTGGAGACGTAAGTTCCAGCCGAGTCCTGCACCATGTGTACCATGGAAAGAATTTGGTCTTTATCTTAAGAGCAATTGGAAAGTCTATTAAGCGTTCTAAGCAGGGGGGATAACATGATCTGATTTACACTTCTAAGGAAATCACTTTGACTAGAATCTGGAAAACGGACTAGAGTAGGGCAAGCATGCCTGTGGCCCCTGGTGATTAAACTATTAAGGCCAACCTCTCCGCCATCAGCTGGGAATTCGGGAGTGAGTAGAAAATTAGCCCATCCTCTTTGAGATCACAAGCTGTGGGCGTCAGACTTGTAGACAGGTAACAATGATACACTATGATAAGCCTCATATGAAAGGTGAGTAAAACCCATCGTATGTGCACAGTGGACAAGGCAATTAATTTTGAGTTAGAGGATCAGAGGACGCTGCACGAGGAAGTATCATCTGATCTGGGCCCTGAAGAACGAGTAAGAACCAAGGAGGGGATTCAGAATGATTCCAACAAGAAGGCATAGCAAGAGCAAATTTAAAAGCAGTTTGAAATGCCCTGAACTTCAGGGAATGGTAAGCAGTCTGATATGGCTGCCTTATTGCCAACAACCATGCTGCCTCCAGCCCAGCTCAGATGCTTCCAGATTGCTGCCTCAGTATCTGGACTTCAATAATTCTTTGATTACACCAGGGTCAGGAATCCACCAACCTCCACGGATTTTCACTGTGCCTCACTCTCCTAGTGTCCTCAATTGCTCAAACTAAATTCCATGAGCATCACTTCCTGGTATAAAGACTCAACTCCTTGAGTTTCCCTTCTCTAACTTTGTCTTAAAGACTCAATGGCCCTCAACCTTGGTTAGTTCCAATTCTGCCTACTCCATCCTCTTCCTGAGAAGCTGCCCTTGGCTGGAGGAAAACTCAGGGCCATGGACTCTAGTCTTATCCAGGGTCAGTGAACTAAAGGGAGCGCTCAATGTAGCCATGCCATCTTATTACATTTTCTTAGCCTGTTTGTGGCCCGCACTTCGCCCCAAAAGACCATTGTCCACCTTCTACTCTCTTCTCAAAATAGCCACACCTTTATCTTCACTCTCAGTGGTTGACTTAGCCTTTTGTTTCAATGAGAAAATAGAAGCAATCAGAAGAGATTCGCACATGCTCCCACATCACATCTACTCACAAGCTGGGATCTGAGTCCCTAGACTTGTTTCCTTCCTACTGCTATGGATACCAACACTCCTCTGTCAAAAGCTAACTCATGTCCTTCCTTCTCTTCAGGGATATGGCTCCATCAATTCTTCTGTTCCTTTACCCTATCATTAATTTCCCTCTTCCCTACTGAATCATCTCCATCAACATGAAATAAATCATAATATCTCCCATCTTAAAAAAAAATTAACTCTCTCTCGACCCACATCCCCAAACATCTGACTATTTCTTGTCACCTCCTCTGCCACGACCCTAGTCTGAGCCATCAGTGTCTCTCACCTGGATTTTTGCAACAGCCTCCTAACTGCTTCCACGTTTGTTCCTTTCAACTCTACACAACATAGTTGCACCTCAACATCCAGAGTGATCCTTGCACAACGTAAGTAACATCTTGCCACTTTCCTGCTCAAAATCTCTCAATAACATTCCATCTCATTCAGAATCACATCCAAAGATCCTATAATGGCATGTGAAGCCCAATGCGATTGGTCCTTCTGTTTACCTTCTGACCTCAACTCCTGCCAGAAACCCCATCATTCACTCTACTTCCGGCATCCTGGCCTCGTGGATGTTCCCTAGACATAGCAGGCATGCTCTGCTCTCAGCACCCTTGCTCTCACTACCCCTTCTTTCTGCAAAGCTTTTCCCAAGAGCTTCACTTGACTTGCTCCCTCACTTCCAGTCTCTGTTCATGTGACTTTATCAATGAGGTCTTCCTCGACCACTCTATTTAGATTAGCAACTCTACCCGCTGCATTCCTCATTCTCCACACATGCATTATTTTCAATAGCATTATGGCACCTGATATGCTATGCTAGATTACTGATAGAACCTCTAAATATTTACCCCAACATTTCTATAATTTGACATATCTCAGGGCCATTACATACTCACTTAACACTTCAATGCTAATGTTTTAACCAGCGAGTGGCTTACCTTCACTTGGGATTCAGACACCCAGATCCCTCCATCTGGAGGCTCTGTCTTCAGGACCTCAGAGTTTTCTACATGCAGCAGGAACCGGGGGGAAGAGTAAGAAGTAGAGAAGGCACAGCAGGTTCTTAACAACCTTGTCCTGGAAATGATATACATTCACTGCTGTTCACTTTACATTGGCAAAAGTTAGTGATGTGGACACTGTTGGATGCAAGGGAGGCTGCGAAATGTGAGGGTAGGGCCGTTGCTTACCAGTGACAACTCCACTCTGGAAATGTTGGTGCACAAAAGGCCATCTCACCACACACACTACACATTTACTTGTCTAGGTTCAGTATTGCTTCATGACAATGGGAACTCTATGGAGAAGTGAGCTTTTCTACTTATCTCTCATGTAATTCCAGGACACAGAACAGTTGTTGGCTCCTGGTAGATCCCCAATTACTTATTTTAAAAAGGTCATAGATTGGAGGTGGGGAAGGGTTACTGACAGGGTGGGAGTGGAGGCTACAAACGTAGAGTCAGATCATGAAAAACCGTGGCTATCTGTACTTGTGGTCTTCGTGAGCACGGGCTTCTCCAAAGCTTGATCTGAATATGACCAGATTACAGGCAAATTGGACTAGAACCCAAGCATTTGGCCCCAATTTTTTTTCCATAAAACCATTTGGACAAGAGTTGCACAACAGGAATTTTTCGATTGCCATCCTGTGGCTTTGTAGATAAGCAGCCGTGAATCAGCCAGGACCAAAAAATGTAATTCTGTTTGTTTTAACTGCACTTTTGTACACATGGACTCTGTCCCTCCATGGGAAAGTTTTACTTTGTTCAGTAGGCTGCGTGTGAAATCTGTGGCATAATTCCAAATTATTTTCTTTGGTTTTTTCCTCTGCATGTTCTCCTAGTTTAGACTTGATCTGTTATTACACAGGTGAGTATAAGGCATGAAATACCCTTCATGTACTCTGGATTGAAATGATATTACAGGAATGACTTTGGACTTCCAGCCAGGTTCTTCGACTTGAGGCAGCCTCCCTGCCATGCCATCATTTGAGATCAACCACTGAATTGGGTGAACTGTGGTTTTGATTTGGTAATTCATGTTGGGTTCCTTTAAAATACAACACGGCCATGATATATCAAACTAAGAGAATATACACGTGTATATTTGGTCAACATATTGCCAAACATTCAGGTATTTTGAAATGTTACATAATTGACCGAATGCTGGTTATAATGACATGATCTCTGTACACTTATGTGTTATTAATTGGTCACAAGACTTCTCATAAAAACCACTTACATCATAAAAATCACTCATAAGATGCATCTCCAAAACAGGCTATATAATGTGAATTTTGAAATGTGCATAAAATGCTGGTTTTACAAGACATTTTATTGAACAGTAGGAAAGTATGTTTATCATTTTTTATGTTTATTTTATTTATTTTTGAGAGTGAGACAGCACAAGCCAGGGAGGGGCAGAGAGAGCAGAAAAGAGACACAGAATCCGAAGCAGGCTCCAGGCTCTGAGCTGTCAGCACAGAGCCCAATGAGGGGCTTGAACCCACTAACTGTAAGATCATGACATGAGCCGAAGGCGGACGTTTAACTGACAGAGCCACCCAGACGCCCCTCTGTTTATCATTTGAAGAGAAATCTGTCCAAAGGACTTGTGGTTATAAAGACGCCATCCAGAGCCATCTGAGAGAGAGAAAGAACTTGGTAAAAGTCTGACAAACACCCCAAGCTCTTACTCTGGAATATTTTTGTTTGAACAAAGACATGCTAGCTTCAGTTTATTTTATTAAATAATTTGTGTCTTGAGGCAAAATTCTTTCTGAAACATCCACATGGACTTAGGGCCCCATCACATGCTATTTACTATGTAACTGAAGAATAACTACTTCTACACCCCAGAATGGGAGATGGGAACAAATATGAAGTCCCCTCATCCTCTAATATTATTGAACCTGTTATCCTAGTGAAAGGAGAAGATGAAGGGAAACTTAGAGATATTTACATTCTTAATGCTGTATATCCAAAGCCAGTTTGGTTTTCCTAGGTGATCCATTTTTACGTAAGAAAGTGGAAAAAAATCATTCAAGTGTCCTTCCCTTATTGATCTTGGTTTCTGTTTGTATCTAAGGAGGATAAAAATATCTGCCCCACATCCTGCCCAGCAGGTGTTTATAAGGATGAGATGAAACAGAGGATGTTATAATACTTTGAAAAAGTACAGTGCACTGTATCTCCAAGTGGTAGTGTTGCTTTTTGTCTCCACTGTTGGAAGACCCAATGGCTCCCTAATTGGCTGATTATAAAAATTGTCTTGAGAGCTTTATATTTAAGGAGATTCCTGGGCTCATCTTCAGCGATTCTGACTCAGTAGTTCTATAGAAAGGCCTAGGGAATATTTTAAGTGCTTTCCAGGTAATTTTGGTGATTAGCCAGGCGTGGAACTACTGGTTTTGGAAAATTCTCCTATAAGAGTAAGTACTGTCGGGGCGCCTGGGTGGCGCAGTCGGTTAAGCGTCCGACTTCAGCCAGGTCACGATCTCGCGGTCCGTGAGTTCGAGCCCCGCGTCAGGCTCTGGGCTGATGGCTCAGAGCCTGGAGCCTGTTTCCGATTCTGTGTCTCCCTCTCTCTCTGCCCCTCGCCCGTTCATGCTCTGTCTCTCTCTGTCCCAAAAATAAATAAACGTTGAAAAAAAAATTTAAAAAAAAAAAAAAAAAGAGTAAGTACTGTCAATAATGTGGGGCGCCTGGGTGGCTCAGTCGGTTGGGTGACCGACTTCGGCTCAGGTCACGATCTCACGTTCCGTGAGTTCGAGCCCCGCGTTGGGCTCTGGGCTGATGGCTCAGAGCCTGGAGCCTGCTTCCGGTTCTGTGTCTCCCTCTCTCTCTGCCCCTCCCCCGTTCATGCTCTGTCTCTCTCTGTCTCAAAATAAATAAACGTAAAAAAAAATAATGTATATTTCACTTTATTATTCACAGGAAAGGAAAAATATTGACAGATGGTTCTAATAATAGCACGATCAATTGATCTTAGGAAGGCAATATGTGTTTGGTGGAAAAGTTCTGGAGTTGGGTGTTCCTGAGTATGAATCCTGATTCTATATATAGCTTTTAATGCTTATAAATCCATTTAGTAAGTGTAAGTTGGGGTAATTTCCCTGAGCTTCAGTTTCATTGTTTTTAAAAAAAAAATTTTTTTAATGTTTATTTATTTGAGACAGAGAGAGAGAGAGAGAGAGAGAGAGAGACAGAGTGAAAGTGGGGGAGGGGCAGAGAGAGAGAGGGAGACAGAGAATCCAAAGCAGGCCCCAGGCTCCGAGCTGTCAGCACAGAGCCGGATGAGGGGCTCAAACCCACAAACCGTGAGTTCATGACCAGAGCCAAAGGCAGATGCTCAATCGACTGAGCCACCCAGGTGCCCCAAGTTTCATTGCTTCTAAAATAAGGATAATGATGCCTACCTTGCAGGGTCTTTGGGAGAATTATATTGGATAGCTTATGAAAGGCTGATGGAACAAACAAGTCTTTATTAAAAGGTCATTCCTTTCCTACTCTTCTAATAACTTGATTTATTTTGAGTTACTATCTCTACGTTTTTGCAAGCGAGAAATAGTTAAAACAGATTAATTGTAACTATATAGAGTGGTCCTTTTTTGCTGTACCTTTTATCTTTTTAATTAATATTTCTTGGATTCAGGGGCTTAAATGTAGAATCATGATTGCTGGTTGTTTTCAAAGTACACCGTGTCCTAACAGTGCTATATTAATTTTGTGGCAGAGTGAGAATGTTGGCAGTAAATCCTGAATTCTAGGGAGGTGGGTGAGCTCCAGTGCGATGAATGACCCATTAATTTATGAGAAGCTTGGGTACACGCTGCAGGGCAGGACAGAGCTGAAGGCACCGGACCATAATGTGGTTAAGTATTAAACCTTGAGTAGCATGTAGAAGAGGTCTCCATGGCATTCCTGTGGAATGTTTTAAGTAAACTTTTAATGAGTCACCATTATTAATGAACGGTTGATCTTTCCTCCTTAGGATCTTCATGAAAGTGATCTTCCAAGAATGCCTCTTGTGTACTAAGAGTTCTCAAAGTTGAAAGGAAAATAGTGAAAAGCAGGAGGGAAGTCCAAAACTTATTTGTGATTGGTTGGGTCTTAGAGACGGGGAATCGGTCTTTAATCCGTCTTTCATTTGCCGAACCTAGTATCTTTCCAAATGATTTCAGGCACACCTTGAGGAATCTGAAATTCCAAGAAAATCTATTTGATTTCAGCTTCTTTCCAATGCCCACCACTGGCAGATGTTAGCACCTGTTTCTGTTCCAAAGCCTCTCTTAGGAGGTTTCTCTGCCTCTTGAGGTATTTGCATTCTGGTGTAAGACCACATGAAACAAACAAGAAGCCTACCCAGAACATGGACTATTACACTATTTCATTATTGATTAAGAATTAAGTATTACTTGGCTGGAAACATTCAAACCGTTTTGAATTTTGAAATTTCCGTTTTTATTGGGTGGATCTAGGGTGCATTTCAGAAGTTACTTCTCCCTCTTCTTATGGGTGATGCATAATAATGGATATGACAGTACAATTTTGATAGATATTAAAAATGTCATCAGGTTCTTCCCCTGGCCTTTCATTCCCGCTGGCATGTAAGAAAGAGTAAAGGGAGAATTTTTGTTAAAGAAATGGGGGGAAAAAATCACACAGAGAGAAAGGCAGAGATGATCTTTGTAAGCAGACTATGAACTAAAACTGTTTTTTTCCTCTCCAAATCCACAGAGGCAAGATAAACAGCACCTCTAGAAATTAAGAAGAGTAAAGCAAGTTATGGGGACCCAGAGGCTAGAGAAGAATTATACGAGCTACTGACGATGCCAAAGAATTTTGGAAAATTTTGGAATTTTCAGGTCAGAAGAAGGTAACAATCAATGGGAGGCAAGTTCTGAGATGAAATGGATCTATATATGATATAGATGTGTATATATGTATATGTATATGTATATATGTATATATATGTATATATATGTACGTATAGTGTATCTTTCAGGCAGACTATCTGGGGTGTCATCAACAAAAGAAAGAAGCTTAATCACTGAAGACTTTGGCCCTGTGGAGTCAAGAGTGGGGTTCTTTTGTTGACCAGGTGGCCTGGCATTGTCTTTAGGTGGAAAGGGGTCAAAGTCAATAATCCGCAGAGGGTACAGAGAAAAAAGCACGTGAGGAAGCCTGAACCTATCACAGAGTAATAAAATGTTTGTTGAGCTGAACTATTGACCTGGCCAGTAACTGGAACAGCAGTAACAGAGAGCTTCTCAAGGTCAGTCTCAGACATAAAAAATGGTGAAGCTGGGACCCTTACAGCTTACCCACATCCCAAAGATTGATGACGTAGGTTGGAGATACGAGGAAATCACATCTAAGAATAGGTCCTAGCGTTATGCTTTCAGATACTTGCTTACAAAAGTCAGGGCTTAATTTCCTTAATTTCAAAAAACGGAATTAGTGATTAAACACGGTGTCATCGGGGATGCCTGGGTGGCTCAGTCGGTTAAGCATCTGCCTTTGGCTCAGGTCATGATCTCACACTTTGTGGGTTTAAGCCCCGTGTCCAGCTTTGTGCTGACAGCTCAGAGCCTGGAGCCTGCTTCAGATTCTCTGTCTCCCTCTCTCTGTGCCCCTCCCCCGCTCATGTTCTCTCAAAATAAATAAATACACATTAAAAAAAACAAAACAAAATGAAAAACCAAAGCGTTGTCCTACCACTTGAGGTGAGCAGCTCCTGGGAATGCTGCAAATGTAATTCTTTTCTTTTTTTTTTTTTTAATTAAAAAAAAAATTTTAACGTTTGTTTTTGAGAGAGACAGAGTATGAGCAAGCGTGGGGCAGAGAGAGAGAGGGAGATACACAATCGGAAGCAGTCTCCAGGCTCTGAGCCATCAGCACAGAGCTGGCTGGACTTGAGGCTCGAACCCACGAACAGTAGTGAGATCATGATCTGAGCCGAAATCGATGCTTAACCGACTGAGCCACCCAGGTGCCCCAAGTGTAACTCTCTTCAATGCAGATTGATGCCATGGGTGCCTTTCACTCACAGGTCTGCTATAAAATTGCCTGTGACTATCTGTGACATTGTACTATGACCGTGGGGCAGGGAGAGGTTTCCATAACTTCCTGGCTTTACCTGTGGAAATAATAACTCGGAGGTTAAGCATTGTCTGTAAAGTCATCTCTTATTATTCCCAAGGGAACTATGCTTTCTGTTAAAACAGCTCATTGCTTTACTGTTGAGCTGTTTCATTCATTCATTCATTCATTCATTCATTCGACATTTAATCTGGGCATTCACCGTCAAACAGGCATGGTGCTTTCTCGTACTTGCAGATTGCATTTGTGTGGATTCTGACTCTGTGACCGGACATGTGATACCATTTAGACAAGAACAGGATGTAAATATGGGAGTAAGATATAGATGAAGCCTTTTCTTCTTAGGATGAAGGATTTTAGAGATGTAACAACATCAATTAATTTTTGTGAAAAGCCACAACATAAAAGGTTATCTTCCAACGAGGTGATTTGAAGAAAGAGATTTATTTATAGGTTACCAGGGCTCATGATCTGGCTGGGTAACTCATCTTCTCACAAAGAAGTCTCAGGAGAACCTGCCTGGTTTCTAGTCTTATCACGTCCACAGATGGAAGACCCAGCCAACTTTAAGTTTACTTTGTAAAAGTCTCTCAACCATGCATAGCTTTTCTAGAGCACAAACCTCAAAAATGCTTTCTATGCCTCCAATGCAGCATTAAGCTAAAAGAAAGCATGTAAAAAAAAAAAAAAAGATGAACTGCTTGGATTCTGCTTTTCTTGTCTTTTTAAAACAATATTTTTTTTAAGGTTTATTTATTTTTGCAACAGAGAGAGACAGAGCATGAACGGGGGAGGGTCAGAGAGAGAGGGAGACACAGAATCTGAAACAGGCTCCAGGCTCTGAACTGTCAGCACAGAGCCCGACGCGGGGCTGGAACTCACGGACCGCAAGATCATGACCTGAGCCGAAGTTGGCCCCTTAACCGACTGAGCCACCCAGGTACCCCCCCCCATTTTTTAAAAATTTTTCTGCTTTTCTTTTCTTTTCTTTTCTTTTCTTTTCTTTTCTTTTCTTTTTTTTCTTTCTTTATTATTTTTTTTAATTTGGAAAACAACAATCTTTACTGGCTGAGATCAGCTGCTTGTGTCTCCCCCCCGCACCCCCGCCCACCCCCCACCCTCAGGTGTAACAATAGCCAGTGTTTACTGGGGTTACAAGGTGCTAAGTGCTTGACACAGACTGAGTTATTCAATCCTGCTGACACCCCTAAGACATTGCACTATTCCTTTCCCTCTTTTATAGATGAGGACAAAGAGGTACAGAGGCCAGGTAAAGTGGCCAAGATCTCAATGCTAGAAAGTACAGTGTTGGGGTATGAACTTGGGTCCTTGGCTCCAGAGTCGGTGCTCTTGACCACCAGTCTCGGCTGGGTACAACAGGGGCAAAATGGGTGCTTATGATGTGTTAGTTCCCTCCTAGGCTCGTGTCTGGGTTTATCTCCAGAGGCCACCGCTGCCTTGTTAAAAATGAGAAGGGAGTTAAAGTGAAAATGTCAGAGCCAAAATGATACCTGGTATTCTTATTACTCTTTGGTCAAGGGCCCTAATGTGAATGTGTTGGGGGCTGGAGTGGGGCACAGGGCAGAGGCAGAAAACAAAGTTCTTTAGGGCAGATGTCAGCCCCAGGATATACTATCCACGCGAGCCCTCCCATTTAACAAGTAGCAGGCCTGGTCTTAGCTCATTGACTTATCTCTGACTTACCTCAACATTGACCCTGGTGGTGGAGGTGTGGTGGTGGTGAGGCAGGGAGAGAGAAAGAGAGAGAACTGAGAGCAGGATGAATTCGGATGAGATTTCTTCAGGAACAGAGACATAAGGGAAATTCAGAATAGATGGCAATGGCAGAACTAAAGAATGTGGTAATTCTAAAGACATTTAGAAAGAAATGTCCAAAGAATGTCTCTTCTCAGACTTAGGGGCTTCGAACCTAATCACTGGGGAGGCTCGAGATAATCCTCATTTCTGTAGGCGTAGAAATGTGTGTGAGGAGCATTAGGTTAGGGCAAATGCGTTCAGTGTTTTCTGGAAAGGAGAACAAGCAGGCAACTGGGGTTTGTCTGGAGCCAGCCTCCCATTGGCAAGCTGCTGAAGGCTGATGGCATCATAGCCAGCAATGCTTCCTTCAATATCTGAGACAGAAAAGAGGCCTCACCAAAATGAAGCTTTTTGGTGGTTTCAGAAATATCCATGCCAGCCAGAAGTGAGTCTTGCACACATTACACTAATCCCTTGACAACCACAGCCGGTACCTTCTGAAGTCTCCATTTCCTCCTGACTAGCAGGGCTAAAAACTGACATTCTGGGCTCTGAGGGAAAAGTAAAGCATTAGATGTGTTACTTTTTGCTACCCGCACAGCAGACTTCCAGTAGAGAGGTCGCTCCCCCATCCGCGCGTCTCAAACGTATTCATCTGCATCATCTTTCGGTGAAAAGCAAATTTTCATCGCCTGGAAAAGCCATTGTGTGACCTGCAAGGAGCTGGCCTCAGATCTGGCAAGGCAGGCTTTCAAACAAGGTTATTATCATTGAGCAAAGAAAAAAAGTCGAATGTTTGTTTTATTTCTTCATTAATATCTACAATGTTTGCCTTTTGCCATTCAGGATTTAAATAAATATACTCAGTGATGGACATTTACGTCAGTCACTTAATTTTCTTTTCAGAGTATGAACGGGGCCGGAATGAAAGCCAACTGTTTTATCAAGGTCGTTTTTTTCCAACTGCCTCTGACAGCCTCTGATCTCCTGAATGTGCTATGCCAGGAAGAGCCAACTCCGATATTCCAAGCGTGCCTCATCGTAAGAGAAAGGAGATGTTACAGTTGTTTACAAGACTTTGCTTTAAAGGTCCTCGTGACAGGTCTGTTCTAAATAAAGCGTCTCTTTTGCTTTTCAAAATCGTTTGCATGCACTTTTTCAGGAATGAGTTTCCATACGATGTGCTGCTTGGACACTAGAAGTTATCCTTGTACAGGAACTCCGAGGCGATTTGAAGGACACATGTCCCTGCTGAGCCCTTGCTGCTCAGAGATAAAATCCCCACAGGTGAGCATTGTCCTGCCCTCCTTTTCTGGCCAGAACTCTCGGTCCTGATCCTGTCAGGTGCTTCTCTGAGGTCTGGGAACTGGTAGAGAGGTGAGATGCGGCTAGAGGCCTGGTGTCATGCAAGGAACCAGGCCAGCCTTGGGCTTGATTATCCCGAGGACCAAGCCCACACCCGCCATGCACTGGATTTGAGAACGTGAGTCTTTAATGCTTGTGAGGTGTGGTTATCTTACTAGGAAGACAGAGCCAGTCACACATACTTCACAGGGTTCTGGTCAAGATTAAATTCTTCCCTTCCCTCCCAATCCTCAGTTAGGTTTGCATAACTGCTGTCCTGTTCAGGCTTCAGTCCGCAGCTGAGATGTCACCTCTTCCAGAAATCTTCCCTGTGTCTGGGTAGGAATCCTCCTACGGTCCCTGAGATCACTCTTTTCTCTGCCATAGTGCTTTTCATGCCATATCACATTGTGTCTCTTACCCATTAAACAGTAAGCTCTGTGAGGACAGGAAACAGATATATCTTGCTTATCTGATGCACGTCATAGTGTTGGGTACATGGTCAGTTCTTGATGCTTGTGGAATGGAATTGAATTAAAGGTTAGTGTACATGTGGCTATGGTGGTAGCTCTTTTCCTATCCTTGTTCTTTCTTTCTCTCTTCCTTTCTCTCTTTCTTTCTTTCTTTCTTTCTTTTCCTTTCTTTCTTTCTTGCTTTCTTTCTTTCTTTCTTAAGTTTATTTATTGATTTTGAGAGAGCATGCATAAGAGAGAGAGAGAGAGAGAGAGAGAGAGAAGAGGAGGAGGGACAGAAAGAGAGATGGAGAGAGAATCCTAAGCAGGCTCCACGCTGTCATCACAGAGCCCAATTCGGGGCTCGAACTCATGGACCGTGAGATCACAACCTGAGCCAAGATTAAGAGTCACATGCTTAACCCACTGACCTGCATAGGTGCCCTCTACCCTTCTTCTTTCTTGAGCACATCACAACTACAGGTGGACAATTAATAGTGGCCATTTGCTTCCAGGGATGGATTTCTCTTCTGCCCACATGGCTGCCTAATGCTCGAACTGTCTGATTTCTCTGTCTCCACAGGTTATTTATGCATAACATTGCTTCCTGTTTGCATCGAACAGTCTCGCTTTGGACACTTCCTGAAACTTTATTAAAAATTGACTTTTCGATGTGGCTCTGAGACTGATCCTCTCAGGAATGAGTGGTTAGATGGTAAGTCGCTGCATCAGTGGGTCTCGCTGGTGGGGAGAAGAGGAGAATGGGGCATGGGAGGGAGAGGCTGGGTTAGATTTCGGGGGTGGGGGAGAGACCAAACTGGGAAGAGATATGATACAGGTAACACTGACCTCAGCATCCGCATTTGGCAAACTAAAATATCGAAAATAAGAGGATACGCGTCAGTTCGTCACCGGTGTTTTCTTCTGAAAAGGCTGAGGAAGAGGAAGAGGTAAGATAGAGGGTTGTAGCAAAGGGGGAATAAAAAGCTGCTAGGCCACCATTTGACCTTAAGACCAAATGAGGCCTGTCTTGGAATAAGGGTGGTGTGGGTTTTTCCCCATACTGCTTGGCCCGTAACTACCTCACCGTGACCTCACCTGTGCCTGCCCACTCCTGTCACCTGCCTCCACTGCTGACTCAGGGAAAGCTTTTTCGATTGCTGCAAAACTTGGCCGGGTTTGAAGGGTTTAGGTTCTTGGGAGAAAAAGTTCAGTTCTATTGCCAATTCTAAGTTATGGTGACCTTCTTTAATCGTAATGATTAACTTCATGGCTAAAGATCACCGAGACATGAAAATTCAAGTACCTCTCAGGCTATTTAAAGTAAGCCCTACTTCCCCCCAGGGATTACTGGGAAAGTTCACGGAGGAAAGGGAAAAGGGAAAAGGAAAATAAGTCACCATGCCCTCAGAGGATGGAAAATGAAGAAGTTTCTCTGTAGCTTAAGTTAATAAACAGAGTTCAAACCACCTACACTGAGATCTAGGTCCTCAGAAAAGGCATAAGTTGAGGAGGAATTGAAGGTTTCAGTGACTGAGTTTAAGAGAGCTGTGGTTGAAGGGTTGAGTAGTGAGTACTCGGCTGTTGGAGTACGAACAAGGAGTATTCATTTGGGGGGTGACTGCACCCTCTCCCCCCTGACGTAAAGCGTAGGGAACGCCACCAGCCATTCACAGCTCTTGTTTGCTTGCTTTGGTTGCATTCACCAACTGTTTATTTCTATTTCTTTTTTGTTTTGTTTGTTTGTTTGCTTTTTCAGTCATTCCAGTTTTATATGTACTACCAAATAAACCGCTTCAATATATTTGTGTCTTCCAAGGATCGTGGCTCCTCCCCAGTCCAAGAGTCACCACTGTTAGCCCCTAATATCTTCCCACCTCCACTGACTCAGGGCACCTTCCTGCCTGAGACTCCTTGAGGCATCACCTTGAGATGGCAGCTTCTCGTGCTTAAGGCAATTACATCTGGTTTCCAGTATAAACTTTCAGTGACGGCTCCTTTGGCTCTTTTCAGCTGATCACATCTGTACATCGGCTTGCTGGGTAGCTCAGGTCTGGGTACAGAGAGAATGGGCAGGGGTGAATGGGAAGGGAGAGGGAGTTTGGGAATCTGGAATTCTTCAAACGAAAAGTGCAGGGCTAAGTAGGCAGAATGTGCTGTGATCATCAGAACTGAGTGCCAGATGCACCCTGGAGTCTGGCCAAAGAGCACTGACAGGGGAATGTGGACCAGGCAGAAGAGAGAGACCTTTTTCTGTTTCTTCCCCCCACCCCCCCTCATTTAAGACACAGAATATTGTATTCAAACCCATCAGAGACATGGGCCATTTGGATCATTATGTTGGGTTTCGAAGCATAGGTCGGGAATTGTATACGAGAGTGCACAGCACTGGGTACAAAGGAACTGATCAGACCACAGCTTCCCAAAGTTTAGAAGAGAATAGGCTTCCCTGGAAAGGCAGCACCTTTGTGACATCTTAATCTTCCTCAGTCTTCTCAGTCAACTTAGTATTCTCTCCTTCTTCCTCACCTTCTCCTTTAGCAGAATCCACACCAACCTCCTCATAGTCCTTCAAGTTTGCCCATAGACCACAAGTCTGACTGGATATGCGCCAACTGTGCCTTTGTTTTCTAGTGTGTGTGTGTGTGTGTGTGTGTGTGTGTGTGTGTAAGAACACGGGGGAAGGAGAATTTTCTGATGCCCATGGGGACATGGCTGCCCTTCAGGAAGGAGTGATCTTACTTCGAAATTCCCCCTGCAAAGTGCCTTTCTCCTCTAGACAAGGAAGGTTAAATGAACATTGCTGTCGACTACCTAGCTGGATTTTTTGTTCTCCTATAGTGAGGAAAGTATTCTAAAGCCTTTCACTGCATAGTCATTAAAAAAATACATATCACTTAAGTGATTGAGATTGAGGCGGGGGCAGGGAGGGGGGAGGATTCTCATTTACGTATACTGGAAAAAGAATCCAAGGAGGGAAAATGTCAAGGTTCTCTGTCAAGAGATGAAGACAGGAAACAGGAAAATGTAAGCTCTTCATCTAAAAGGGTAGCCCTTGTTATCCCATAGCTCTCTCCAGTTTTGGGTATAAGGAGGCAAAATATGAGAGAGAAGACTGAGGGGATGAGGGAAAGACCAGAAACTCTACGTCTGTGGCATTCTCCAGGATGGGCACAATCCCAGAGTGAAAATGCCATTCTCCCAATATTGGATATAATTTGCTTGTGAGGCCTATTGCCCTATAAAGTCTCTGGGCTCCTCTGTGTCAGACTTCTGGGTCCTACTTCCTTGTTTTTTATTGTTTTTTTTTTTTTAACTTGTATTTATTTTAAGAGAAAGAGAGAGAGAGGGGGAATGTGCATGTGTGCACACGAATGGGGGTGAGACAGAGAGAGAGGGAGAGAGAGAATCCCACGCAGGCTCCAAGCTCAGTGCTGACCCTGATGTGGGGCTCGATCTCACGATGGTGAGATCATGACCTGAGCTGAAGTCAAGAGTCAGATACTTAACTGACTGAGCCACCCAGGCGCCCCTTGTTTTTATTCTTTAGCTAATATACTTCTTAGCGCTTTGCAGTGGCTTGCTCAAGTTTATTGTTTGCCAAATAGTGGTTAACACACTAAGTGCTTACTAAATCAGAGCATCTTTTTTTTTTAAAAAAATTTAACGTTTATTTATTTTAGAGAGAGAGAGAGACAGACAGACAGATAGACAGAGAGCAGGGGAGGAGCAGAGAGAGGGAGACACAGAATCTGAAGCAGGGTCCAGGCTCTGAGCTGTCAGCCCAGAGCCCAACACAGGGCTCGAACCCATGGACCACAATATCATGACCTGAGCCGAAGTTGGACACTTAACTGACCGAGCCACCCAGGCACCCCCAGAGCATCCTTTTCTAACTAAATGATTTTAACTAAAATATTATATAAAATATAATTTTAAAAATTAAGCAAGCCATAAATGAGAATCAGGACCAACTCTCTCCTAGTTTCTCCCATTTGTATTAAGGGTGAGGCAGACATCATGATGCTCGCTATAATGCTCCCAGCTTAAAATTTCATTTACTCAGTCAGCAAACATTCATTGTGTGCTTGGTAAGTGCTTGGCCAGTGCAGGGTGCAATGGCGTGCAAATAAAACACTCTGCTCACCCTTTTGGCACACAGGTCGGGCTGGAAGAAACACTGATTAAATAATCAAACCAGTCTATGATTCTAAACCATGATACGTGCTACAGAGGGAAAGTGTCACACACATATATTTCCCTGGCGAGTGGAGAAACAGGGGGCTGATTTCATAGCAATGCCAGGCCCTGGATCAAACAGGGTGGGCTTCATGGAAATCTACATCTAAAGGTTATTCTTTCTGCTATGAAGTTGGGAAGAGAAGAGCGAGGATGAACTCAACCGCTGAAGACTTGGATGGACAGTAAGAATTTTATTAGACTCAGGGCAATATTACTTTGCCCAATAAAGCTGGTGGCAATCCTCTTAATGGGTCAGTGAGCATCCAAGTGAAACCGACCTAACTTTGGCTCCAAGTCTGTGAGGTCGAGGCATTTTTAAGATCCATCCTTGGAGAAAAATTAACTTTACAAAGGCTCCGCCGAGTTTCAGATGATATTAAACTGCCTTCCTTTCATTAGGAATAACATTCAATGCATTAAAATGAGCACTGGCAGTAAAAAATTTAATTAAAATAATAACTACTGTAACAGCCCAAATAAAAAAAATGATAAAAAATCTAATTAAAAGAAGAGTGGCTACACACACATATTTTAACCCTTCCGTGGGATTTTAAAAACGTCTTCCATAAATTCCCAGGAAATTAGAGTTCCAATTTTATGGCGAAAGGATACATTCTTAGTACATAAAAGTGATGATATTTTGTTTAAACTCCAGAGTTTATATATAACTTTTATTATAACTTGAAGTGGTCATGCAGAAATTTTCATACCGAAGACAGATATGAGAAAGTTGATTTGAGGGCTAAAATCTATTACTTCCTTTATGATCATATTCTCCTCGGATCATATTTTAAATTCATCACGTGTACGTTCCCCGTGTCAATTTTTCTTTTCAGGCTGGAAGAAGCTTCACTTCCCCTCTCTCCTGATATCTGAGCCCATGCCCACCATCTCTCCACTGGTCACTTGTCCCTGTGTTACTTCACACACTAATCTGTATAACTTGATTTTGGAGGCCTACAGACCAATAATGCAATAAAGGAATTTGTAATTAATTTTAGTGGGAGACTCTTTACCAACATTTCCCTCTCATTCTTCATGACACTATGTCTATATGAGGTATTGATTAGTGCTCAAATGAGGGCTTAAGCCAAAGCTACATACGTTAAAGTGAGTTTTTGGTAATGTCTCACGGTTCTGTTTAATAATTTCTTTAACATTAGTAGCTTTATGCTGGCCAGGCTGCCAGTTTTTTTAATGTCTTTTAAGAAAAGTTTTTAAGGTTTATTTATTAACTTTGAGAGAAAGAGAGAGAGAGAAAGAGAGAGAGGGAGAGAGAGAACAAGCTGGGAAGGGGCAGAGAGAAGGAGAGAGAGAGAGAGAGAGAGAGAATCCCAAGCAGGCCCCACACTGTCAGTGTGGAGCCTGATATGGGGCTTGAACTCAAGAACCATGAGATCATGACCTGAGTCGAAATCTAACGTTGGATGCTTAATTGACTGAGCCACCAGGGGCCCCCAGCCGACATTTTTTTTAATAGGCTGAATAATTTGCTTAAATTCAGAAGGCCTGGGCATTCTCAGGAGGCCCCCAGTACTGCTGTCACTCATGCACGTTTGGCAACATCCACTGGCCTTTGCATCGCCCAGCTTCCACGCTATGTATAGAGGAGTGACTTTCCTTCCGAAAGATGGGGCGTGAAGATGGTTTCCAGCTGCATGAAGACAGTAACAGCAGGTTTTAAGGGTTCGATCTTCACGTAGGATCCTGTTTCTTTAATCATGGGCCGTGCCTATGAATTCTGTTTCTGTGGCAGCTTGATAAAGTGTCAGACAACCAATCAATAGTAGACCTTTCTCTTCAAACAGATTGTACGACGCTTATCGGAAAGACTTACGGGTCTTGGCTTCTGTGTCTATCTGTTCTCTATCCCGACCAATTATCAAGCCCAGCTGTGGGAAAACATCTGCTATACCCTGTCGCTCTATATACTACTCACCAAATATTAAACTGGATCAGAAAAATGAATTGGCAGGGAGTTTAGAGGTATTATTCCTTTTTTAAAAAAAATGTTTCTTTATTTTGAGAGAGAGAGAGGCAGAGAGAGAGAGGAGGGGGGTGGGAGAGAATCCCAAGCAGGCAGGTTCCGTGCTGTCAGCGTGGAGCTTGACTCGGGGCTCGATCTCATGAACCATGAGATCATGACTTGAGCCGAAATCAAGAGTGGGATGCATAACTGACTGAGCCACTCAGGCGCCCCTAAGATGTATTATTTCTATTTTATATTTTCGGTTGTGCTCTTGCCATTTACTGAAAGAAGCCGCAAGGAATAGCCAAAGCAGAGTGTTTTGGCATACTTCGCCTCGACTCTGACTAATATTACTGAGGACATTGTCCGTCATAATTCTTAGCATCCAAGTGAGTAATTTCTTTTAGACTTAAGTACCAGATACATTTTGCTCTCTCTAGGACATCAGTGCTTTTCTCCTCATGGACAATGCATGTAACTGTAGTTACAGTCAACAATGTAACTGACAACATTTCCATTTTTACTTCCGGTGGCAAGTAACCTAGAAACACTTCAGAATCAAGTACTGTTACTCTTTTGGACCTCTTGGCCTATAAATTGGAGTTCTAATGTTTCCCTCTGATTCTAACAGTATAATCAGCTTTATATCTTTCTTGGTGTTTAATTTAATTTAATTTAATTTAATTTAATTTAAATTTTTTCTGGCATATGTTACCTTTAGGTCACCTCAGAACCTTTGTGATTTAAGGAAGATTATCAATCAGTTAATAAAAAAAAAGCTAGAATAGAAGTTTCCAGTCATTCTCATAGGTTGTTTTCCTGCACCATTTCTGACAAATGGCCAGGGCCTGTGTGTTTTTTGGATCATCATGTCAGGAGAAGGATGCTGGGAAGAAAAAGCCAGAGTTCTCTGACGTTGGTTTCCCCTGACATCTCCCACTATCCAAGGCGGCTCATTTGTCTCTGAGCCAAACTGCCAGGATTCTCAGAGTCCTGCCTCCTCTTGGAAGTAAAGGGACTGAGGTTTGAAAGAGACAATTTATCTCCTCCATGGAAGCAAACAAGTCCCCTACCTTTGTGGTATAAAATGTTGGAAGTTTTAGGATTAGTTTTCCTATTTCTACCATCAACCTAATTAAACAACTACATTTTGTCTGAAAGGAAGATCGGAGTTATTTTTATAGTTTCACACCTGTACGCAGGGCTCCAGGTTTGCCAACAAAAAGAACAACAAAAAGTACTGGGTGAAGTGGGACATTTGGACACGACAGATTGCAGCGCACCGTCTCCTCCCTGCCTGTGGAGGTCTGCGCTCAGTCCCGGAGTATCCTCTCCCACCACCCTGTCTTATCCATGCCCCAGGGAGTGTGACTTAAGAAGCAAAAAATAAAAAATAAATAAATAAATAAATAAATAAATTAATTAAAATTAAAATTAAAATTAAAAAAAAATTAAAAAAATACTATGACAGCAGGGGGCACCTGGGTGGCTCAGTTGGGCATCTGACTCTTGATTTTGGCTCCGGTCTTGATCCCAGGATTGTGGGATTGAGCCCTGTGTTGGGCTCCATGCTGAGCATGGGATTCTCTCTCTCTCTCTCTCTCTCTCTCCCTCTGCCTCTCTCTCTAGCTCTCTCTCGCTTCAAATTAAAGACAAAAGAACTATGGCAGGTATGAAGGGACCACAGGAGAAAGGAGAAAATTTTACATTTTAGGACCCCTGAAGGCATTGTTTTCTCTGCCTTTTAAACAAGAAGCCCTGCATTTTCCTTTTTCCTTTTTCTTTTAAATTGAAGAGTAATTGACACACAATATTGTATTAGTTTCAAGGGTACAACATCATGATTTGATATTTATATACATTACAAAATGGTCACCACGATAAGTCTAGTTACCATCTGTCAACATACAAAGTCGTTATAATATTATTGACTATATTCCCTATGCTGTGCCTTGTGGCCCTGTGTGTTATTTATTTTATGACTGAAAGACTGAACCTCTTAATCCTATTCACCTATGTCATTCATACACCCACGTCCCTCCCCTCTGGGCACCAGTTTGTTCTCTGTATCTTTGAGTCTGTTTCTGTTTTGTTTTGTTCATTTGTTTTGCTTTTTAGAGTCTACATATAAGTGAAATCATATGGTACTTCTCTTGCTCTGTTTCACTTATTTCACTTGGCATAATATCCTCTAGGTCCATCCGTGTTATCACAAATGGCAAGATTTCATTCTTTTTATGGCCAAGTAATATCCCATTGGGTATATATACCACATCTTTATCCATTCATCTATCATTGGATACTTAGGCTGCTTCCATATCTTAGCTATTGTAAATAATGCTGTGATGAACGTAGAGATGCATGTTTTTCTGAGTTTGTGTTTTCATTTTCTTGGATAAGTACCTGGAAGTGGAGTTGCTGGATCCTTTGGTATTTCTAATTTTAATTTTTGGAGGACACTCCATACTGTTTCCGTAGTGGCTGCATGAATTTACATTCCTACTAACCATGCACAAGGGTTCCTTTTTCTCTACATCCTTGCCAACACTTGTTATTTCTTGTCTTTTTGATAGTAGCAAGGTGCTCGGCATTTTCATTTTGCAGTTGGCCCAACAATTATGTAGTTGGCTGGGCCTGGGAACTTAGAAGAAAATAGAATCTCCGGCCCCATCCTAGATCTAAATCAGAATGTTCATTTTCAAGATTTCTAGGTAATTCACCTACACACTAAAGTTTGAGAAGCACTGATCTAGAGGTGTGCCATCCAATCTGATAGTCACTGGCCACATGTGGTTATTGAACCCTTGGAATGTAGCTAGTCCAAAGTGAGATGTGCTGAACGTGTAAAAAGCATCCCAGGTTTTGAAAACAGAATGTAAAACATCAACAATTTTTAAATCGATTAATGCTGACATGACAACATTTTGGAGACGTTAGGCTACATAAATATATTACTTAATGTACTTTTACCTATTTCCTTTTCTTCTTTAATGTGGAAGCTATGCAACTTCACATTGCATAGTGGTTTGCATTTATGGCTCATATTTGTGGCTCACATTATATTTGTACTGGACAGCACTGATTAGATCCTCCTTTCTATTTTTTTTTTTTTTCCATCTCAGCCTACATAGCCTCTGTCACATTCTTTCAGGAACAGATTAAATGAGTATTATGTTAAAATGCTAAGCTAATTCCACCTAAAGTGTTAGTGTCAGTACAGTCATTTAACATGGTACCATTTCTAGATATCATTGAGTTTTAACTGGGATCTTTATGCCCTTATTCTATTGCAATGTTCTATAAGCTTAGCTTACATCAACATCCCCTGGAGGGCTTGTTAAAATGACATTCAGAGTGCTGAATCCTGTCCCCCAAAGTCCCTGACTCGGTCTGTCTGAGGTCAGGCCCAAGAATTTCATTACTAACAAGTTCCCAGGTGATACAAAAGCTGCTTGTGTGGAATCCACACTATTCTCATGGCTCCCGACCCTGGCTACAGGTCAGAATTGCCTGGGTAACTTTTGAAAATTTACTGGTGAGTGCCAAAGCCCCACCTCCAGAAATTGTAATTTAGTTGTTTTGGAATGGGGCTCAGGTAATGACATATATATATATATATATATATATATATATATATATATATTTCAGCTATCTTTTTTTTTTAAAGTTTATTTATTTATTTTTAGTAATCTCTATACCCAATGTGAGGCTCAAACCCACGACCTGAGACTGAGAGTCACACACTCTTCCGACTGAGCCAGGCAGGTGCCCACCCCGGTAATGATATTTTCAAAAACTCCCCAGGTGATCCTGTCACGAAGCACAGTTGAGAATGAATGCCTTAATTCAAAAGCAGTGATAAGTGGGAATTATAGGCATTGAGACAGGGCCAGAGTAGAGATGCTTTTCTTTTTTCTTTTCCCTTTGTGGGGGATAGAGAGCATACCATATGTTCAATCTTCACCCTAACCTGATGGGGCATGTAGGCTGATTTGCATCATTTTAATCTGATGGCGCTTAAGACTGGGTTCCGGGAAATATAGTGATTTGCCCACATTGCACAAGAAGATAACAAGAACTCAGTGCTTCCTTCTCTTTACTTGGAACAGCCTGATAAGCTCCTGAGGTGTTAGGAGGCCAAGACTTAGCATCTGAAGCTTCTGTCTTGTGTTTCCCTGTGTGGCTGGCATCTCTGAAACACGTGGCCCAAGCTGTGCTGTGCGGAGGCATTTGATTCACTTCAGGGAAACTTGGCATCCAACGAAGTTACCATTTTCTCTTGTGGGTCTGATGTATTTGTCAAGAAGATGCATTTACGAAATAATTTAATCTCTTGTGTTTGCCTTCAAGTGATGAGAAAAACGTGAATATGAATTCAGTTTAATGATGAATCACCCACCAGCTTAGCCTAGACCCTGATTGGACTGACTCACTCAGTGTATGACTCATGTGTTAGTCAATTTATATTTTTTGAAGATGGATCGCTGTGACTCCTGGAAGTGTTGCATTTTCTCCTTAATTTCTGAAAACCATTATTTACTCTTGATAAGAAAACAAAAATAAATTGTAAATGGCTAATAATGAAATATTACACATCTATACATGTACATACACATCAAGACTTTGGCAGGGTGAAATGCTGTAGTTTCCAAGGTTATGGCTATAAGGTCAAGTAGGTTATTTGTCTTGACTAGATTAGTAGGAAATATGCTTGTTTCTTGACAAATTATTGGTGTGCTTGAGCAACCATCCCCAGGTTGTGTATTCTGAGTTGCTTCTCAGTAGTTTGAATGAGTTCAAATGATTGTTCATTTGTTCCTGGTTGTTTTGGTCCAAGGCACCAGTGGTAAAAATCCCCAGTGATTATGAGCATTAACACTGATAATTTTTTTATTTCAGGTTTCTTAAGTTTTGGCTTAGAAACTTTCATTTCTTGAGTTCTCGAGAAACTACATTTCTTGAGTTTTGTCTTAGATCACAGGGGTCCGTTCTCAATATTTAAGGCTATTCTTACTATTTCCTCTTCTCTTTTAGATACTCACAAACGAATTCCATGTTTCCTGCATTCTACATTTACTGTCACACCATTCTCTTGCTTTCCCTGCTTTCTAGTAGAGGTCAGACTTACACTTCAAGCCAGGCACACTTACCGCTGATGTGGTGTTGCTCATGGCTCTGTTCTTTGGAACAATTACTATCCTTTACCTTGACGGTTATTCATAATACATTAAGAAGATACCTCTTCACAAACCAAATGGTAGGTTATTGGATGGGAGAAATCAATCTTGTATATCAAAGTAGCCAAAGTCATATGCTGATAATTTTAGCAGGATCCTTTAAAATGACCAGAAATACATGTCCTTTTCTTAAGACTACCCATAATATAGAAGATGTTTTAAAATATCTGATATTTCCAAATATTAGTGATGCAGAGAGAACTACATTTAAACATTTTTTTAAGTTAATAAAAATGGAAATGGTTGGTTTGAATTTTGTCTCTCTTTCCCTAAATTTGTATTGCTGAAGATACTATTTTTTAAGGCTATTTTTACTTTTTTTTTTTTACTTTTACTTTTTATTTTTAAAGCTATTTATTTTTGAGAGAGAGGGAGACAGAGCATGAGTGGGTAGGGGCAGAAAGAGAGAGAGAGAGAGAGAGAGGGCTCTTACTCAAGAGCAGTGAGATCGTGATCTGAGCGGAACTCTGCTGCTTAACCGACTGAGCCACCCAGGCTCCCTGAAGATACTATCGATCAGTAAAATGTTTAAAAGAACTCTAATAGGTATGCAGAGAGCCTATGTTGTTGTTTTGTTTTTTTAAAAATAAATAACTTGGAGTTTATCTGAAAGAAGTGAGCGTGAAAGTTTTGGCAAACAACATCAAAACAAGTCGATGTAAATAATTTGTGAAAATAGTCTGCTAAAACTATCTGGAAAAATTTTAAAGTCTGTGTAAGACCTATATAACTGTGTACACAGGCAGGTATCTTTAATTTTCCCAAAGTGATTTTTGGTATATTTGTTTTCTGGTCTATAATAGTCAGAGACTTTTAACTGCAAATAACAGAAACCTAATATAAACACTTGTAAGCAGAAAAATAAATGTTAGGAATCCAGGGTCCCAAGTTTGTTCTCAGAGCTCTGTCTTCTTCTCTTGACTTCTTTTTTTTTTTTTTGGCTTTATTTTCATCTATGATCTAAATAAGATGGCTTCTTTTTTAATGGTTAAGAAAGATGGCTATAGGCCACCCCAGATTTCATTTTTCTTATAACTTGCCACCCTAGAGGGAGGAGACTCTTTCTCATACTACTTCTATGTAGGAAATCTCAGAGAAGAGTGCAGTTGATCCTGCTTGGCCCATAGATCTATTCCTGAATCAATCATAATGGAAAGGGGAAGGCTCACTCTGGCGTCTCCTACTAGAGACCAAGAATGGGTAGGGTCAGCCTCACTAAAACCACATAAACCATACTCCTTTAAGGAAAAATGTGTACTGTTATTGGAAGAAAAGAGAGAGCTGGGTTAGATAGACAAGATACAACAGATGTCCACTATTAGGCCATTTTATGTTTTTTTTGTTTTTATAAGCCGTCATTTAGTGATTTTTACTAATGTAAAAGTGTTTTTGAGTGTATGAGCGTTTTTGTGTGTTCAGTTTTTTTTTTTGTTTGAAATACATGCTCATATTCTTTAAAGGAAAGTTCAGTTTTTACTGGGAAACATATTAACTTACATCCAGAGCTCAGCAGGTCTCCAGAGTTTGTCCTTGGCATTGCTTTGGAAGCTCTGAACTGTAAATAATCTGGTTAATAACCACATGGAAATAGAGAAGAAAGAAATGGAAATGCAATGTATAAAGGGAGAAATAATTCTTCAATTGTTTCTACAACACTGCCTTACAAAAAGTCCTAAATGTGGGCAAACACTTCCCCGCTATTGCATAAGCCCCCAGGAAGCCTGCTTGTTCCCCCTCCTAATATAACCACCATCCTGACTTCCAACCCCATAGATTAGTTTGCCTGCGAGATCTCAATTTATGTAAATGAAATCATGCAGTATGTACTCTTTTGTGTCTGGTTTACTTCACTCAGTATTATGCTTGTGACATTTCTCTATGTTGTTGAGCGCAGTTTGGTCCTTTTCATTACTCTTTGGTATTTCATTGTAGGCATATGTCACATTTTATTTAACATTCTGTTGTTGATGGATATTTGGGTTGTTTCCAGTTTTGGGCTACTATGAAAAGTATTGTTACGCACATTTTTACATGCTGTATGGGAAGCATATGTATACTTTTGCTTATATACCTAGAAGAGAATTTGCTGGATCATAGTATATGAATATATTTAGCATTAGTAGATGTATCAAATTTATTTTCAAAGTGATTTGTGCCAGTTATACTCCTACCAACAATTAATGAAAATTCGAGTTGTTTTCACATACCTACTAACATTTGATATTGTCAGAGTTTTAAATTTTAGCTATGTTGAAGGATTTACATATTTTTTTTCTTATTGTGATTTTAATTTGCATTTCCCTGATGACTAATGTGGTTGAGCATCTTTTCATGTGTTAATTTCATTTGTTTATTTTGTCCCTTGGAGTGCTTGTTCAAGTCTTTTGCCCAATTCTTACTGGGTTCTCTTTTTCATATGGATTTGTAGGAATTCTTTATAAACTCTGGACAAAAGACTACACAAACATACACTCATATTTGTGGCTTGTTTTTTCAAGTCTTTTTTCACACTTTTTTCATAATTTTTTCACAGGTATCATTAAATGAAGGGAAATTCTTATTTTACTAGATTTCAATCTACCACTCTTTTCTTTTATCAGTAGGTGCTTTGTACATCTTTAAGATTCTTTCTTGGGTATTCTTGGGCCTTTGCATCTCCATATACATTTCACAATCAGCTTGTCAATTTCCATAAAAAGCTTGCTGGTGTTGGGATTGCTTTGAATCAAAATTTTTGGAAGATCTCTCTTAGGAAGTCATGTTTAGACTGAGGCTTGAAGGATTAAAAGGAGCCAGTTATGTAAGGAGAGGGTGGGGAGAAAGAATTTTCTAGGGCAAAGAAAACATAATGTGCAAAGGTTCAAAGTATAATAAAACTTAGCAAAGTTGAGAAACTGAAGGTGACCTGTGTGGCTGAAGAAAAGGGACTGACTGGGGTGTTGTGAGTCAAAGCTCAGATCCTACAGTCTTAAAGGTAATGGTAAAGGATTTCATTAACAAGCGATTAGGAGAGACTAAGAAATTGTCGCTTTGTTTGTTTGCTGTTAACATTTTTTTTTATAAGATTTTAGTTTGGCATTTACTCAATTCTCTGTTGTTTTTTTTTTTTTATAGGTCATTTAATTTGAAAAGCCCTCAGAAATTTACAAAGCTATAATTTGATTCTCTTTGAATGAAAACAAAAGTGTAACGTGAGCTTTGTTGGATTCCATGACTCAAATTTGGGCTGAATACATCCATGGGTACTTTCTGAACCCATTCAACTCCCACTATCCCTTGTATTAGAACTTAGTGCACTAAACCATTTCTTTGAAAACTAGGCGAAAATGTACCCCATGTGACTCAGTATATGTTCATTTCACGTCTACTTTCATTCTTCTTTGTTCACTGGGAAGAATCACAAAAGAGATGAGTCAACAGTAAATGCAGGAGTGTGAATCTGTGCCCATTATCCTCAAGCATCCACAGAAACACTTGTAGCTTAGAACTCTTATCAAAAGGCCTTTTGTTATTTCAAGGGCAGTGCTAACATGCACAGTGACTATATGTTTTTGAATGCTTCAAAGAATCTTTTCTATTCTCCAGTAAGAATACAGCTGCCTTAGCAATTGTAACACCACTTCATGTATAAAATGCTCTCCAAGTGAGTCCACACCATTATATTTATGTCAAAATGGTCAACCTTTACAATAGTACTTTGTATCAGAGTGATTACACGTGGCTCTAGAAAGTGAATTCTTGTTACTTTGTCTTACTGCCATAAAAAGAACACAGTTCAATAAATAGTCCAGTAGGTTTAAGGCCAAGTTACATTGTTAAACTCTTTTGAGGATGTAGAGATGATGGAGGCTGGAAAATGAATTGTAAAGGCCTTACCCATGCCTGAGCACAGGGGGGTGGGGTGCTCTTACGGAAAATGCTGAAGGACAGAGTGGGAGAAAATGGAAAAAAAAGACACAATTGGGGAGAATTTAATAAGCAGGAGTGAGCTATAAATAAAAGTGGTGTTAATCCTTGCTTTTCGCAGCTGTGCTCTGCCTTGAAGCCCTGGCCTCACCAACTGGTGTGGTCTGGAAAAGTCTTGTCCTTTGAAGTCACTTACTGAGTAGGCTGGGGTACATTTCTTCAGAGTACATAGTTAATTCTGGCTCTGAGCTCCTCTCTGAGCTCCTGAGCCCTTGTTAGGGTCTAGTCTCTTTTCTGAGGGTATGATCATGTTCCCCAAATTCTCAGTTATAGTCTGGGCTCCATAACCAATGGGGCAGCCTCCTGGAACTCCCATGTTTCTTCCTGCTTGGTTTCTAAATGTGCTTCTGGCAAGAGACTTTCCTCCTGTAGCCCAACTGCCAGGCCTAGGGCCCCTCAGGAATTGGCACTGGCATATCATCCATAGGTTGTCAACTTTCTTGGGCACAGATGTGGATGGTAGGCTTACCATGCTAGCAGTAGGGCCAGTCTAGCTACTTCATTTGTCCCTTAGCTATCATCCCACTTTGAGTTCTCTTTTCATTCCTTAACCAGCCGTGAAGAAGCGTCCTTCAAATTATCCTCACTTCTATAGGTAATTACGCTGGAATTAGAGTTGCCTTTTTGCCTTTCAGAGTTCCACCATACATTTGACAAATGGTTTCTATATATCCCTAGTCTCCCATTGCTTTTTATCCAAGGCCTCATTATATGGAAAAAAATGGAAGGCTGATGTCCATCAGGTTCATAGTTCTTATGTACCCATCTTCCAAAGGAATCTGGCCTCAGAGAACTATCAAGCTTACTGACATCTTAAAACACCATATGGAAGATACTATCTCTCAGAGTTAGTGTTTGTCCTGCCTGCTATTGCATATACTATGAATCAGTGAATAGGACATAACACTATTCTAGGGACAGAAGACACAGGTTTGTGTACAAGGGATATAAGTTGAAGTGGTTCCTTACATGAAGTTCCTAATGATATACCACCTACACCTAGATTTCATCTAATCTCTGTAACTCTGGGCTCACTGGACTTAGAGATTTCAGATCCTAGGAGACATATGTGTCTATCAGAAACACAAGAGTATTTCCACCAAATTGAAAACTGAGACTATCACCTGCCTATCTGGGGTCTTTCTTTTTTTCATGGTTTTTTTCCCCAGTTTTATTGAGTTATAATTAACATATAATATTATGTAAGTTTAAGGTGTACAATGTAATGATTTGATATATATACATATATATATATGTTGTAAAATGATTATCACAATAAAGTTAATTAACACCTTTACCAACTCACATAGCTACTATTTGTGTGTGTGTGTGTGTGTGTGTGTGGTAAGAACTTTTAAGATTTAACCTTTTAGCAACTCTGGTCACCATACTTTACATTAAATCCCAAGAACTTACTTCTTTTATAATTGGAAGTCGGTACCCTTTGGCCGCTTTCACCCATATCCCCCTCACGTCCACCCCTGGCAACAATCAGCATACTCTCTGTTTCTGTGAGTTCAGTTTTTTAGATTCCACATGTAAGTGAGAGCCTACCCTATTTGTTTTTCTTTGTCTGGCATATTTCACTTAGCATAATGTTCTCAAAGTTCACCCATGTTGTCCATGGATGAATAATATTCCTATGTGTGTGTGTGTGTGTGTGTGTATCACATTTTCTTTATCCGTTCATCTGTCAACAGATACTTAGATTGTTTCCATGTCTCAGATCTTGTAAACAATGTTTTAATAAACATAAGTGCAGATATTTCCTCAAGTAGTGATTTCATTTCTTTTGGTTATATACCCAGAACTGGGATTGCAAGATAATATGGTAGTTCTGTTTTTAATTTCTTAGGGACCGCCATACTGTTTTCCACAGTGACCACCCAATTTACATTCACCAAGGTGCAAAAAGTTTCCCTTTCTCTACATTCACCCCAACACTTGTTTTCTCTTGTCTTTTTTTGAGAAGAGCTAATCTAACAGGTGTGAGGTGATATCTCATTGTGGTTTTGATTTGCATTTTCCTGATGATCAGTGCTATTGATCATCTTTGCATTTAGCTGTGGACCATTTGTATATTTTCTTCGGAAAAATATCTATTCAGGTCCTTTGCCCATTTTGTAATCAGATTGTTTGTTGCTGAGTTGTACAGGTCTTCTAATATATTTTGGATATAACCCCATTATCATATTTATGATTTGCAAATATTTTGTCTCATTTTGTAGATAGCCTTTTCATTTTGTCGATTGTTTGTTTGCTGTGTAGAAGCTTTTTAGTTTGAGGTAGTCCCACTTACTTATTTAGCTTTGCTTTTGTTCGTGCTTTTGGTGTCACATCCAAATGATCGTTGCTGAGACCAATGCCAAGAAGACTTTTCCTTATGGTTTTCTTCCTATAAATTTTGTGATTTTGAGTCTTATATTTAAGCCTATAGTTCATTTCAAGTTAATTTTTGTGAGTGATGTGAGATGGGGGTCCAGTTTCATTCTTTTGAAAGTGTATGTCCAGTTTTCCCAGCACCATTTATTTAAGAGACCATCTTTGTTCCATTTTAAAATTCTTGGCTCGCTTTTGTTCCATTTTCATATTCTTGGCTCGCTTATCAAATGTTAGTTGATCACATGCATGGTTTATTTCTGGGTTCGTCGTCCTATTCTATTGGTCTATGTGTCTTTTTTGTGCCAATACCATACTGTTTTGATTATTATAGCTTTGTAGTATTGTATGAAATTAGAACATGTGATCAAATCCAGCTTCATTCTTTTTCTCAGGGTTTCCTTGGCTGTTTGGGGTCTCTTGTGGTTCACACAGATTTTTACAAATTTTCCTTATTTCTGTAAAAAGTTTCATTGAAATTTTTGTAGAGATTGCATTGAATCCATAGATGACTTTGGGTAGCATGGATATTTTAACAATATTAATTCTTCCAATCCATGAACATGGGCTATCTTTTCATTTATTTATGTCTTTTCCATTTCTTTCATTAATGTCTTATAGTTTTCAGTGTATAGATATTTCACCTCCTTGAATATATTTATTCCTAAGTATTTTATTGGTTTTGATGCTATTATGAATGGGCTTCTTTTCTTTGTTTCTTTTTCAGATATCTCAATGTTAGTGTATAGAAATGCAACTGATTTTGTATATTGATTTTGTATCCTGCAAAGTCACTGAGACCAAGTTGCATTACATTAAGTGCAAGCATTTGTTATTTACTTATTATTTTTGAAGGAAGGGTTTAAGCATAAAGGCTTATAAGGATATTGGGCCACCAAAGGTGAGAAAGTGAGGTGATCATTTGTTGTATTTTTGGCTGTCTAGAAAATGGAGCAACCTCCCCATCTGGGGATATTTCATATTGGAATAATCTTGGTGAGGACAATACCCTGTTTCTTAAGGATGCTGAAAGATTTACCCACGAAATGTGGTGTACAGGATTGTCACCAGGCTCAAATGGTCTGAAGTTTATGGAATGGTATGGAATCCTGAGTGAGTGCGGTAAAGATGAGATGATGGCTAGAATTAATTTGCATCAAGACGTCCCATATCTTAGGTATTTTCAAGAATGTGGAACAATGGAAGTAATCCAGAAACCTACTTAATAGCTCATTAAGATTATCCAGTGGATGTTACATATTAAGAATGTTTATTGTTGTCCTGCTTTTTAAAAATGTTTTTTAATTTATTTTTGAAAGAGAGAAAGAGAGAGCAGGAGTGGGGGGGGGCAGAGAGTGAGGGGCAGAGAGTGAGTGGGGAGGGGCAGAGAGTGAGTGAGGGGCAGAAGATCTGAGCAGTGAGCCTGATACAGGGCTCAAACTCACAACCATGAGATCATTACCTGAACTGAAGCCAGATGGGCAACCAACAGCACCACCCAGGTGCTCCAGCTGTCCTGCTTTTTAAAAAATTATCTCCCCTTCCCTGAAACTGCAGTATGGTACAAACAAATAATTGTATAATAATTCTGACGTGTGTGCTATGTTTTTTTCCTATTTATTCCTAGCACCTAATCTGACATGTTGCCAAGCACTTGACAAATGTTTGTATAAATGCATTTCAGGAGAAAGGGAATACAGTATTATCAATGAAAAAACTTTGTTTCCTGCATTCTTTAATGAAATTTCTAGTAATATAACATTGAGAATTTTATTTCAATTTTGCATATTTGTTAGCAGTATTATTACTCTGTTTATCTCTACAACAAGTACTCTTTACTTTTTAAATTTCCTAATACTTTACTTCTTTAATTCCTAATTTAAATTCCTAATACTTTACTTTCTGATCTACCTGGCAGTTCTAAAAAAAGCAATCATTTTTCTTCAGTTTAGAGATTAAGCTCGTGAAATTTATTGCCAGAATTCTTTTTTTTATTTAAATTTTTTTTTAACGTTTATTTATTTTTGAGACAGAGAGAGACAGAGCATGAACAGGGGAGGGGCAGAGAGAGAGAGGGAGATACAGAATCCAAAACAGGCTCCAGGCTCTGAGCTGTCAGCACAGAGCACAGAGCCCGATGTGGGGCTCGAACTCACGGTGAGTTCGACGGTGAGATCATGACCTGAGCCAAAGTCGGAAGCTTAACCGACCGAGCCACCCAGGTGCCCCCAGAATTCTTTAAAATATAGATAGCCAGTGATACTCTACATATTGATGAAACCATCACTGATTTGGAAATCACCGGTGTGCCATTTTTGCTCATATCTTCAAGGACATTAAAGCACACAGTTCATTGGCTTCAAAATTTCATGGAATAGTATTACAAAGATGATTTGATTCAAATGTCTGACAGCCATCAGACTGAATATCCTCATCACCTCTGTGAGAGCAACCTTTTTGAAAAATGTAGTAATCTACGTAAGACTATGTAACAATCAAAAGAAGCGAAATGGGAAGAACCAAGAGTTGAAGTAGGTATCCCACTGATTTTTAAAGTTTAAACATTTTCCTTTTGGAAAAAGTGCCAGTATGCTCAATGTAGAGTTGTTTTCCATAGCAGATAAATCTAGTCGATGCCTTCTTGGGCTATAGGAATATTTATTGGTGTTGAATCGCCTTACCCTTGGTAAATATTTAGAATGTGATTTCTCATTCTAGTTAATATATCTGAAAATGGACATGTGGCTTGATCAGGAAACTTACAAAGTTTCTTTCTTCTTTTTGGATTTATACTTAATGAAATTGTACAGACTCCTCATACAGAAAAATCGCTAATAATTTCAGTGTTACAATTTGCGCTGAAAAACACAGCACATTTTCCCTCTAACTCTTACCTCTATCTAGCACACATTCTACACAAGTACCTAAGAGCTGAAGAGATTGGTGAAAATCCAATAAACTGCCTGACTTGAGTACACTTTTCCCAACAAAAGAAGTAATTGTACTGAAGCTAAAGCAACTTAGTTCCAATCATGCAATTTGTTATTGAGCTGCCCCCCGATAACAGGTGGCAGTGTTTGTTACAGGGTTGGAGGGAAAGGAGCCAGTAGAAACTACTCCTGGCACCTTCTGACCATCTGTAGTTACCTCTTAGATTCCTATTAAATTACAGCATCTGATCTGCAAAATTAAGTTTCCTTTTAAAAAGTGAGTTACGAGGAAGAAAGAATCGGAGAGAAAGTGTGGGCTCAAGCAAAATCAGTCTTTGCATCGGAGAAGCACAGAGAAGCCATTGAGGGATTAAAGATGACCTCCTCTGAGGACATCAGCCTCTTCTCCCAGACTTCTCTCACACTGCCTCAGCAGATGCAGAAGCCAGTCACAGGGCGAGGTTATGTGGGTGCTGGGGTGTGGGGTGGGGCTTGCTGGCCCAACGCACTCATGGAAGCTGTGTGGTAGTCCTGCGTGTGGACTGTCCTGCAGCTGGGCTGAGATGGGGGGCAGAGTGGCCTCCACCAAGAAACTAGTGGGAAGGGCTTGGCACTCAGATGTGCTTCCTTCCAGTTCCAGCTCTGTCTTGCTAGCTACCGAGGCAGAGTTTACTTCCTCTCTCTACGGACCAACTTCCTAGAAGGATTAATGTGAGGATTAGGTATAAGGTATCCAGCCCAGTGCCTGAAGTTAGCAAAGTTTTGATAAATGGTGATGATGCTGCTGGAGGTGATGAGGAAGACGAGGGGGAGAATAAAGATGAGGAAGAAGATGATGATTAAAAGAGCCAAGCATTGATTACGGGTGGCTTTTACCTGAACTTTGGATGAATCCAGATTACTACCCAAATGAAAGTATGTTCTTTATCCGCACTAGGTGAGACCAGGCGTTACAATGCGCCATGCACCTTCCTGTTTTTTTTTTTTTAATGTTTATTTATTTATTCTGAAAGAGCAAGAGAGAGCGAGCAAGCACAGATACACACACACACACACACACACACACACACACATGCATGCATGAGTGGGGGAGGGACAGAGAGAGAGGGAGAGAGAAGAATCCCAAGCAGACTCCACTGTCAGTGCAGGGTCCCAGGCAGGGCTGGAACTCATGAACCTTGAGATCATGACCTAGGCTGAAATCAAGAGTTGGATGCTTAACCGACTCAGCCACCCAGGAGCCCCAAACCTTCCTGTTTTTAAAAGAAGATTTCACACACACAGACTTGCTGTCATTTCTAACCACATGTTAAAATTCATAAAAACAAAGAATGTCAGTCTTCAAACAAAATTGAATTATTACAAAACACATTTGGATGACATAATTTTAATTTTAAATTAGATTTTCTTCATTTTTTAGGAAAAGAGAGAATTTACCATACGTAGGGAATTTTGAACATTCTAAAAAGACAGGAAAATGCAACAAAATAACTGATGATCTTGGCTTTTGGCTATTTTCTGCATCAAAAATAAAATTAATACGTATTTTTTTCAGGTAGAATGTTACAAAAACATTGTCATGCATCATTCGAGATGATTTCTACTAACATCTTTTTCTGAGAAGTCCTTAAAGGCACTAGCTTCATAGTGATGGTGGAGAAATTGATAATTGGACAGAGTTATTGAACAAACTTTTAACTTTCATTTTGGGACTCCTGAGGGCTGTGTGTGTGTGTGTGTGTGTGTGTGTGTGTATACATATCTATATCTATATCTATCTATCTCTCTTTATATAAGTATATATAGATATGTATATACACACATGTAGATATTCTATATTTAGAGTAATTTAGGCTATTAGAATATATCTAGAATTCTATATATATTGTAAATTATATAAATAAATTTTCCATATATTCTAGGTATAGAATATCTCTGTATATTCTAAGATCATATTGCAAGCTCAACTTCAATTTGCTGTAGTCATATTACTGCTCATATCTCCGTTTGTGCTCATGAAACGTCATTGTAATTGATTGTTTTCTCTTTCATTGGACTGAGAGCTCTTTGTTAATGGTGTATCTGTGTGAGATGGGATGAAGCGTCTGGAAGACAAAATTGTAGTTAATTCAGTATTGTGTTTCCTGGGCCAAGGCTGATCTGGCACACAGGAGGTGCTCAAGCAATGCTTGATTAATAATTGAATAGATGATTGATGGGAGAGCCTTCTGAGAGAATTGAAAATACCTGTTCTAGAAATGAAAAGAAGCAGCATGCTTTCCTTTAAAATTTTTCCCCCAAATACACAAATTTGGTCGTTTGTTGGCTGAGGTGAGGCTGGGAGCAGCCCACAGCATGCCACACTGGGTCATCTGGTAACCAAATTGCTTCCGAATGTGATCTGAAGCTAATTGTGGATACCATGAGACCAAGCTCATGGGTACCATTAAGAAAGGGGAAAATTGGGGCGCCTGGGTGGTGCAGTCGGTTAAGCGTCCGACTTCAGCCAGGTCACGATCTCGCGGTCTGTGGGTTCGAGCCCCGCATCAGGCTCTGGGCTGATGGCTCAGAGCCTGGAGCCTGTTTCCGATTCTGTGTCTCCCTCTCTCTCTGCCCCTCCCCCGTTCATGCTCTGTCTCTCTCTGTCCCAAAAATAAATAAACGTTGAAAAAAAAATGTAAAGAAAGGGGAAAATGTTTGGAGAAAATTTAATAATAAAAGTCAAGATTTCTGTCAGGTTTATTAACTCTTTAAAACTCAAGCAAGTTATAATTTTCAAAAGGTTTTTTTTTTTTTCCACACTGTATACTGACAGTTAAAAACATAGTAATTTGACAATTACGATTACTGGGAGAGTAAAACTCGCATGCAGGGTTATTACATTAGAACTTTCTGAATGAGTAATGTAGGCATACAGACAAGCTTTATTGCAAGAACCTGATTAATAAGTTTATCATCTGTAGAGTAGATGTTGTTTCTGTATGCTGAGGCTACTGGAAAACAAGCTGGAGGAGACATTTGAAACATATTCTCTTTCACATTCTTTGTTATGTCTTGTTTGCCTCAAAGCCTCATGTATGGATAAGATAATGTCTGAAAACTTCCCCTTCTATATCTTGAGATACAAATATTTTTTCCTTACGGTCTAAGTCAGCATTATTTTGGAACACTGTACAAGTTATATTTTTCCAGAAGGGTACAAGTTATTTTTGAAGGCGTTATCTTCTTCAGTCACTCTGTAGACTGTTACATGGTCACAGTCCACATTTCAGGACTAAAGAAAAACAAATGAGGAAATGAAGCTTGAACATAGGATGTGGATAATGCTTCTCAAATACTGTGTCTTTTTCAAATCAGGCATTTTTAAAGGGGTTGTCAGTGAAAATCAATTCTTAATACATTTCTAAGGACTCTGAATCCTCCCACCAGATGAGTATGAGATTTGGGCTGTCTCCAAACACAGTACCACACAATGGATCATGGGAGGATTCAAGGAAGAATTTCTTTGAGTAGAAAGCCATGACTATTCAGAGAGGAGGACTAAAAATCGGGCTCGTAGCCCACTTCCATAGGAGTGATACCCATAGGTTATCTTTCCTTGGTGAACTTTTTATGTCATCAAATTTGTTACATGGTGTTTATTGATTGTCACCTGGTGGTACAAGAAAGAGCTGAGTAGAGAGGATAAATAAAACCACAGAACAGGACCGTAAGCCTAATTAATTCTATTAGGCTTCACCTTATATAAGGTGACAACAAGTTATGGGACAATGGAAAGAACATCATCCTGGAAATTAGAGTACCAGGGTTCTGGCCTGACCTCCGCCACCTGGAAACCTTGGGCCAATGACTTCAACGTGCTGAGACTCAGTTTCCCATCTGCTCTATCAAACAACAGGATTATCGTAACTGTGAAATGAGGTAACATATCTACAATTACTTTGTGAAATAAAAAAGCTTGCATAAGTCTAAGGTATTATTTTTCTAAGTTACAGTGAATCTTACGTATATCTTAAAAGCTTACATAACAATTTTTTTTTTTTTTTTTTTTACCGCATTTCCTTTTTGTTTGACACATCTACTTTATCTTAAAGAAGATTCTATGGTAATCTGGTTAGGAAATTTCCAAAGTAGGACTAATTTATCAAGGGCTTTTGCAATCATTTTGTGGTTTGTCCACAGGCTTGGACAGGGAACCAGAAGACCCGGGTTTGTGTCTACATCCATCATCAACTGTATGACTTCGGGCAGATTCTATCACCTCTCTGAGCTTACTTCTCAAACAGTACAAAACAATAGGAATAGTGCTACCCAACTTTCTTATCTCACAGAATTATTGTGCGAAGCAAATGAGAAAATGGATGTAGACCACTTAGGAAGCTATAATAAAATTCGGCTCAAACATAACATTCTGCGTTATTGCTCTGACATTACTAATAATGGCTTGCTATATTGTAAGTGGACTTGACTGTAATAAGAATAGCTTTTTATTTGGGGGGGGTATTTTTGCCAACGTGCAGTTAAATGAAACCATTATAACAATGTTTGCTTACAAAGGCCAGCAAGAAATGGCACTCGGCTATGTAGCAGCTTTAGTGAAGTAGCTACTCAAAGGGAAGTGAAATGCCTTATCTCAAAGTATTTGAAGATGGACCATTAGCTCCTTGGTTATTATTGCCAAAAACAGCTTTCTCTGTGTATAAAATGACCTCAATATTATAAGCAGTCATTTCAAACTTTTAAAAAAACCTGGCACAGGTGACTTAGCTTCTTCCATACAACGTGAAAATCACGTGGAAAAAGATACATTCCCCAGAAAAAGTCAGACAACTAACATAAATAACTTAGTACCACACTCCACCTCCTCGAGTTCATGGAACCCTTTAGTTTCCTGAGTAACTGATTCAAATCACCAGTCAAAAGGCTCTTTGGGCCATGGGTTACCCAAGCAGACTGTATTGATTTGATAAATCAGGTAATTAGTGAGTAAATAACAACATTTGCTCTGTGCTTTGTTGATACAGCTTCAAAGGTGAAATTTGTTTCAGAAGTGAGAAAAATTCACACAGAGAGAATAGTATGTACGGAAAGTGATTTTCCCCCAGAATAATCTGGGCCTCTGACATTTCCATATTAAGAAGAAAAAGCGTTTAATAAATCAAAATTACATATTCATTCTCCTGTACGCTTCTAAAATAGCTTACTGTGAAAATGCCTTGTGTTAATATGCTGACAGGTTCTGTGTAAATACTATTACAAAAAAAGCTATATATCATATAATATTCGACACCCCGCTATTTACTAGTTTTCTCTGGACTAAGCAATAGCATGCTTTGAACTCTTAACAGGGAACCAAGTGGAATGTTAAGTAAACCCAGTAGCTTCTTTTGAATGTGCCAGTTTATACCGGTTCAGTTCTGGGTAGCAAGGGTTAGAGATTTCCTTTCTGATCAGCTAAACACTCTTTCCAATCTCTCTCTTTAACCAGGCATGAAGACTCAATCCTCCGATCACTCTGTGCCTGTGCCGATGGTCCTGAAGAAATACCAACAGCTCACAAGCGGTACAGACTTCAGGAAAGAGAGTGGAGCCTGCTGTTGGCAAAGCAGAGTGTCTTCCCCAAAGCCCTGAAGCGAGTTGTAAAAAACCCCTGCAATCCGAGATTGAAATGTTTCAAACAGGGCAGATGGCAGCCAGGAGGTAAGCCTCTTGCTGGCAATAATTTTCCATTGGCGTTTGTGGGAGAGACCCATAAACGTTGTTCAAAGTACTCTTTGGCTATGGTAGATGTGAAAGTTGCAAAACCGATTGCATTTCTGACCATGCTGTGGGATAGAAAATTAAATGCAATATTTGGATTCTTGAAGAATTGAGTAAACAATTGGGGTTCACGTATATATGACAAAATCTGCCACTAAGCACTAGACTTGTCATCGAGAGAATTGTCAGCTTGTTTCCAGTTCTAAGCTGCCTGTAAAATAAAGATCACGTGGTATGGGTCCCTTGAAGCCAGAAGCTGGGCAGGGGAGCTGTCCATGTGATTGGCCACCAAGCAGGATTTGTCCTTTAGAGCCTCCCATTTGATGGTGATTCTGTTTTTGAGATGCTTGAAACTGAGGCCTGTTAAGTGAACAAATGCAATCATTATTTTCTGTTGATCGCTTCCAACTCTTTGGCTAAACATAGGCTAACAGCAGACCAGGAATGTATTCAATTCATTTAGTTTGAAACAACTGAAACTGTGGCTCTAGTTTAAAATTCCAAGCTTCACTATGAAATGTTGAAGATGGCTTTGGCCCCCCGGCCACCTCACTTCAGCTTCTTCTGTTTGAGATATTTTTTTGCCCTGTTCTGGGATTCCTGTTAAAGTACTTCAGTTAAGCACTGGTTCTCAAACGGTCATGTGTACACGAATCACCCCAGGGAATTCGTTGAAACACACATTGGTATTTGGTAGGGATGGGCCTGAGATTCTGTATTTCCAAGAAGCTTTCGGGTGATCATGTCAGCCCAAGGGTATACTTTGAGTAGCAAGGTACTAACCTTTGACCTTCTTCTGTATTACTTACTCCACCCTGGGGAGAAAGAGGGACTTATCTCATTGGTGAAGTAGCAAGAATCTGACAGTTATTCACCCACGATCCTCCTGCAAAGGAATTTATACGGGCAGAGGCCACTTACTGCGTGTGACGGCCTCTTTTACTCTCTCCCCTTGCATGTACCTTGCCAAGGGGTGGAAGTTCTCTTCTCCATCTGTCGAAGTTCCTGGGAAGTTTCTGCTGGTCAGGGTAGGGGCCTGTGACAGACAGATCTGGAAAGTCAGTGCACACCATGAGGCCGTGTATTGGTAAGCCCCTTCAGGGTCCAAATATTGTTCTCAATCCAGCTCCACAGCAATTCGACTTTCCTTCTGATCCTTCCTTCGAGTCCTGTGTGTGTGTCTCAGTTTGTTACGAACCTGGTGGAGAGAGGAGGGTGGTTCATTGGTCCTTTAACTTCTACTGAATGCTGTAGAAAAGTCAGCCTTCTGATATGGGAGCTCATCTGGTCTTCCTGGAGATCTGAGGCCAGTTATGTACTGTATAGGATCTGCAGCTACCTTTCACCTTGAGTGGCAAGAGGGAGGCAAGGGTGAGGGCTATTTTGAATAGGGTTTTAAAAATGGGGTCAACTGGCTTCCTGTTGCTGGGCTTTTTACATCTTTGGAACCTGTTGGGCAGGTTTAGTTTCCCCGCAGAATGTTGGAATTCAGATGAAAAGAAAGGCCCCTGGGCTCCCTGGGAAAGCCCTAGAGGTCAGAGCAGTGCGGGTGTGGGGCTTCCTCCTAAGGGAGAGTCGAATGCTCTTTTAAGGAGGTTAGAGGTTCCAAGAGTTATGCCATAGCAGTAGTGACTCAGGTTTTAGTTAATTCTATCCCGCTGAGTCTCCTCTTTGGACACTTGGTAGTATTGGATTACTCCTCCACCAGCTTGCAAGTTGGCCTGTTACTTGGCCTTACAGAGTGACATTACCTGTAACCCTTGTCCGACCAAAGGTCTATATCCTCAGGCAACCATGGCCGATGGCCCAGCTTTGTGTTCTCTTTTACGGGGATTACCTTGGCCCAGATGAGTCTGCAATGTGAGGATCTGTGACATATTTCAAAGTATATTGGCTCTCGTGTCAGACCAGGAGTCAAATGTCAGCCCTGTCAATTATTAGCAAGATGCCTTAGAGTCCAGGGCATGCTTAATTTCTCTGAGGTTTAACTTTTCTCCTCTACATTCATCTAAAAAGTGAGAAAAAATGTTTAGGGTTAAATGAGATAGCATAAACAAAGTACCCGCCATACAGTAGACCCCATAACTGGTGTGTATTATTAATATCATAGCATTTTTACTCAACCTTTGCTTCCAACCATTATTTCCTCCAGCACCTACTTTCCGCCACAATCCCCAGGAAAACAAATATACACACATATATACACGCATTGTCTGCATTCAATTGCTTATGAACCTTAATATCAATTTATAAAAATAAGGTCAAGTAGTAATATGCCTCAGAAGAGCATGCACACAATTCAAAGGTATCTGTAGTGTTAATGACTCTATCTTCCATTTTCTTGATCTTTGTAGTATGGTAAATTGTCTCCGAGGACGTATCGTTTGAGGTAAACAGCACTTTTATACATTCCAGTCTTGCTAGGCAGCCAGTTTCATGTGAGTCAACTCACCCACCATTAATTTGAATCTTTCCATATTGAAAGAGAACAGATACTCAAGCTTGGTGACAGGATGTTACCTCTTATGATTGAGAACATGAGGAAGTTGTTAAGCACATTAAACTGTGACCTGGCAGGTTTGATAGTAATATGCAAAGTAGCATATTAGTTACAATGGGAATCACCTTCCTCTTCCTTCTTTCAAGGCCCATAAGGAAAACACATAACTAATGTCCCAAACTCTTAACTTGTTTCGATGTCTTTGACAGCATTTGCTGCTAGCACATCCTCATGGAAAAGGACACCTATGGGAGCCAACAATAGCTTTAAAGACTTTTTGGTTATGAAATAGAAATGGTTATAACCACTCTAAGCCAAAGCTCTGATTTCATAGAAAATCAAGAGGCATGCATATTTAGCAAGTCTTCTCTTTGGAGGCGGAAATATGGTGGATAGTGCCATTTGATAAAGATCATACTGGGCATAAAATTCGAACTGTTGGAGAAATAGCTTCTTTCTCAAAATATTTAATCAAGAGAAACATTTGAAAAGAGGAGTTCATTTAAGATAATTTGACCATTGGCAGAAATGTATGCTGTTTCAGGGAAGAGCTTTTTATCTACTTTGCTTTCTGAAATGTGCCAAATGCTTAGAACAGTCCCTGCCACTCAGTGGGGTTTAACAGATATATGCTGAATGAACTCATGTACTGATTTTTTTTTTAAATGTATGACCAGTCATGCTATTAAGTCATCAGGGGAAGAAATTGTTGTTCTGTTATGCCCAGAATTTGTGATCCCCAAAGACCACCAGGGAGCCGAGTCCGATGCAAAAGCAAAAGAGCCTTTATTCGAGCTAGCTGGAGCTCAATCCCCTACCTGCACCGACGCAGCTGTGAGATACCAGGGAGAGAGAGCGGGTTTCAAAAGCACAAAGGTTTTATAGGGGTCTAGGGGCAGTTGGTGAGGTAATGGCTGTGGCCTCCGCCGATTGGCTAGGGAAGGGTCGGAGTCCTGTTACGCAGTCTTCGGGCGTGTTTTGATCGGGAAGTTTGAACGGGTGAGCGGGTGAGCGGGTGGTTACTCAAGGGGAGGAGGCGTGGTCTGAGGTTTCTGCAATTTTCCCGGAAAGGGGGCATGTCGGGGACATAGTCACTCAAGGTGGAGGACACAGAACAAGATGGAGTCGGCTGGCATAGGTCTGCCCTTTCAGTTCAATCATTTGAGGGAATATGATTCTTCAAATCTGTTTCTTTACTTGCCAAATTGCTGGCTTTTTTGCTCTTTTCTTTAAAGAAAAAAAAGAAAAAGAAAAAGAGATGTCCACTTGCACCAATGTGACCAAACCTTTATTCCTTTAAGGGACAAGAAATGTGAGAACCCACTCCAGTAAGTTCAAACCTAACTGCAACTCAGCTCTGCCCAGCTCTTGACATAGGATGACACAAGCCAGGCAGATGGGCTCAGAGCCTCTCTTCCGACAGTGACTCAGGGATCTGGGCTGCTTTCACCTTGAAATTCTATCATCCTGGAGGACTTGGCTGTCAGCCACATGGATAGCAGAGAGGGAGGGTGACCAACTCACAAACACTTTGATTGCTTTGGACCAGCAGGACCAGCAGGTGAGCTCAGCTCACCTTCTGATTGGTGGAGGCTCAGTCTTATGATTTCTACCTCACTGCAAAGGAAGGCTTGGAAAATGTAGTGAGTACTATTTCTTCCGCAGTAAGAATCAATAGCTTGGCAGTAGAGGCTTGATGTTGATATGTGGTTTAAACTGTACATTGTTACATTTTGGAGGAGGCACGTGGTAACAGAGAAATGGCACCATGTGCATATCCTAGTATATTCTATTTTTTTTTCAGCCAATTGACAAATGATTTCAGATTTTGATTCTCGCTGATTGGCGTTTCTCTTGGTCCTGTGTAAACATATCCCTTCCGATAGGCTACTGGCTTACTGTTACCTCCCATTCTTTTTTTCTCTACCAGTATAAGCAGAGTAAACTCATTTCCTTGCACTGGTTTCAACCAGCCATACTGGCATGCACTTTGGACAAATGTGTTACTAGTTTCTTTAACTGATCCTGGAACTTGGCTAATTACGTTTTCACAGCAGATACACTTTGCCTCCAGAATAGGGCATGAGAAACTAAAAATGTTGTGCTTAGCAATTCCAGAGAGCATTCAAAGGTTAATAAACAACAACAACAGCGGCAACAGCAAGAACAAAAACGAGCAAACAATTGCTTGCTTTTCATGTCCTTGAAGGCATGAGGTCAGAGCACACCTTTCCTTGCGTTCAAATATATTTATCTTGTGGTAGACTGGTTTGATTGGTTTGGTAACTTGTGTCTGTCCAGGTCTCAAACTCTGGTTTTATGACCGCTTGTCTTTTTATCCAACTGAAGCTTTTTCCTACTAATTAATAGAACTGATTTGCAATAATGATTTGCAAAATGATTTGCAATAAATATATTGCCTTATCCTAGGCTAAAATCCTGATCAAATTGCTATGTGATCATCACGTCTTCACCCTATATATAATTTTAGTGATCGTGTAAAGAAGCACTTGAAGCCTGTTGGGTCATCCCTGGAGTCCAGAGAATCTGATCTGCCCAGGAAACTTGGCTTAAGTTGTTTGGAAATGATCAATGACCCGAAATATGAGGGAAAGCTGGTAGATTTTCTTCTTACCTTTCAGCTGATTCCACCAAGGCTTTTTCCTGTTTTCGTGATGGTATTTTGACTTTCTAAGTTGAAGGGCAATTTTTATTACAAGGATCTGGCTTTCAATTTCCTGGATGTTTGCTTGTTTCAGAAAATTTACAGCCTTGGATATTTTAGGGCTATCTCCTTTGGTTATATTTTGAATACCTCCTAGATAACTTGTACAAATATTTGGAGTTAGATGTATGTCTGCACATAGGAAACTTGCAGGCTTTCATGTTTTCTCACTTCTTTTCTCTTTAAAGTCAACATAGTATTTTTACTTTCAGAAATTTCCTCTATATATCCTGTGCATTGTCTATACCGAGCCATCCTGTGTTTTAGACCTGTGCATCACAAGCTATTGAAAAGATACAGAAGCCCTTGTGGTAAGCCACACTCTGGAATCTCCAGGGACCTAATGATTGGGCACATTTACTTCTCTCGCCCCCAGAATAGCAGTGGTAGAAGGGGAAGAGAAGTCGTGAAACAATGTGACAAATTTAACATAGAAATTTTAACATAGAAATGTGGGATGAAGATCGGATAAAATGATCAGAAAAACTTGAGGGTTGTTAACTTGAAAAATGTTCAACAACACGGCGTATAGATGTATTTGCAAAGATTTTGGCTCAGGGCTAATGGATTTTTTGATGTGCTAAACACAACTTTTTTTTTTTTTTTTCCTCCCAGATGGAAGGGAGACCAAGGAGTGGAAGGGGAAGGAAGGTTGTAGACCTGCTTGATTTCTAAGCAATGTGAGAGTGTTGTGTCTTAATCTAATTTCAGCTGCCACCAAACAACACATGCACATACCGTATACGTTTCATTGTGGGCTGGTCGAGCCGAACTTATCTTATTGACCAGGAGGCGAGTGGTAAACGTGCTCGCTCGTTACACCACATTTTTTTCATCCGTCTTCTTCAGTAAAAGAATTTCACGCTTTTGTTTAGAGTGCCAAGGGACCAGAATTGCTTGCAACTGGTGGTGGCCAGATGACATAATTTTAGCCAATAAAATGCAAAATAAAGGTTACTGGTGAAGCTTCCAGGAAATACTACTACTTTTTTTGCATAGGAGGGGAAAATCTCAGCTGGCCTGTGTCCTTTTGTCCTTCCCTCTTCTTCCTGCCCGGAATTAGAACCTCATACCCGATCTTGTGATCAGAAAGACAAAGGTCTTAAGTTAACGATGACAGAGCGTCATCCAGAAGGAGCTTGGTTCTCTTGAACAGCTGTCCCGGTCTTCACTGCTCACCTTTAGCGTCCTTGTGAAATGAAATTTGCGGCATCCTGTTTGTTGGAGCTGCTCTAGTTGGTTTCTATTGCGTACAGCCAAAAGAGTGGTTACAAAACCACTATTTCTACAGGGAGACTAGAGATCAGCTCTTCCACTGTCTGCCTCTGTGCATGGAATTGGCCTTATGAATATACAACGGCCCAAGTTACCAGGAGGAGGCTCTTGTCTCTGGTATCTGAAAGAGCTGACAGGAAGAAACACGAATGCAATGTTTTTTGTTTGTTTGTGTGACCATCTTTCTTGCCTTTATTTTTTCTTAATGTCCCTTCGGATACTCCTGCCTTGTTCTTTGTATCCATCGTTGGCCACACTTGACCCCCCTCGCCCACCCCGCCCACCCCGCCCACCCTTCATTCTGGGTTATTACAAGATGCGTAGTTCTCTGGACACATTTTTATAGCCAATTGTGGAGATGAAAGCACCTCAGAGAGGCTCTATTTCAGTGTTGTCATTTCACTGAGGAGGAAATGAGGAGAAAGGATGGTAAGGTAATTGCTAGATGAAAATGTCCAAATAAAACATGAGTCACTGGCAGTCAATTGTATGCGACAAGGACTAATTACATTGGCAAACATTTATGGTGTTTTTACTATATGCCTGGTCCAGTGCTAAGCATCATTCATGCTTTATCAATATTTCCCCTTCCCAACAACACCATGAGGGAGGATTTATAAGCATCTTCATTTTACAGATGAGGAAACTCAGGCACGAAGAGGTGAAGTAAGGTATTTAATCTCAAGGTCAGGTATTTAATCATACTTCACTCCAGGGGAGTCTGGGGAGTGGAATACTGAACTGTTCAGGCTTCATCATATCAGATGTCAAGCAAATCAGTTTACAACATCTGCCAGAGTGGAGATTAAAAATAGCATATAATTTGTCTGTCTCAGACTAACAACAATTTAAAAAATTTCCCTGTCGCACATTCATCTCTTACAGATAGCTTGAGGATAGTAAGATTTCCATTCATCCACTCAGTCAGTGCACGAGAGGCTAGTCTGTGTCAGGCATTAAGCCAGGCCCTGGGGATATAACATGCTACAAGTCCCGGTTTTTGCCTTCAAGGGACTTACAGCCTATAGGGAGAGAGTGAGAAGGAAACAGAGAAGAAAGTCTATGTGCTACAGGATTAGGTTGTGCTTTTGAAGCACATAGAGGAGAAAGCTCATGCAAGACATCCAGGAGGCTGTAACATCGGAGCCGTGACCAACTGGCAGGAGAAGCAAGGACTCCACAAGTGAATGGAGAAAGGGCATTATGGGAAATGCTAAGAGTAAGCTGAGGGGCCAAAGTAAGGAAGACAGTGCAAGGTGTATTGTGGGATGTCAGGTGGGCAGCATGGCTATAATCTTCATTCAAGGGATCATATGGATAGAAATAAGGTGGGATTTGGTTGGAAGAGAGAAGTGGGAGGCTCTCACATGGCTTTCATTGGGAGAGTGATGGGACCAGATTTATATTATAGAAAAATCGCCCTGGCTGTTTCATAGAGGCAATTATCAAAAAGCGAGTTTTGATTCTGTGTTTTACGAACTTTACTGTCTTTAGTTTTTTCACAGTCTTTGTTTTCATACCATTCATTGTAAATACTCACCATAAATTTAAAAAAGAAAAAAGCAGATTCCTTACCTTATCACAAACGCACCGGGACCCTGGGATCAGATAGGAGTTGGGTTTTCTGTGTATATTTGGACAATTTGGTATAAATTGTTTCCAGTGAATACAAGCTACGCTTATTATGGATTTAGGACAGAGCAATATGTTGTGTTTAACGCATTCATGCACATTTGTCTGTGTCTGTTCAAAACCTTCTAGAGTTGAGCAGGAAGTGTGATAGAGTTGGTGCTGACAGATAATGGCCTCATTTTCCCTGACGTCTACATATAAAAATGAAAATCCTGTCTTGCTCTTTCTGAAAGGTCAAATGCGCTACCCTGAAGGGCATCTCTTGAAGGCAATTCCAAGACATTCTTATCACAGTTGAAGACATTTTCTAAAATAAGAAAAAAAAAAAAAAACATTCCAGTGACTGCTCTGTGTTACGGCAAAGTTGCAAGGCAGAAATGATGGCAGGTAATTATGCAAACGGACCCACTCCAGTTGTGCGAAATATCAATGATAGTCATTGTGTTCTATGATTCATTGTTATGCTCAGACCCATTCATGTGTTTGTGACTGCCCTTTCTGAGCAATGTGAAAAGCAGAAAACAAAGCCCCATGTTTAGCATCATCTCCAATAATGATGAATATTTGCAATCAAGTCCACAATATGACACAAAGTACTTCTACAATAAATGCTGAAAAATAGGGAGGCACGCTGAGAAGATGTGACTGTTTCACTTAATGCCAGATTTCTCTGCAGCAAATGAAGAACAGTGAACTGGATCAAATTCTAAAATTTCAGTTCCTGAGTCTGGTTGTGAGGTACATTTGACTTCTTCAGATGATGGATTTATTAATTAGGATATTAAAAAATCTGTGACTTACTGCTAATTCTATTTAAAAAAAAATAATGTCAGTGTCTTACTGGGAGGGAAAAGGTGTCTCCCATGATTAATGACATATTGGGTACAAAGTTACTAAATTCTTCTTCAGATTCATAAAGGCATTAGCTATTTCTTAAGGTCTGTAGTGGGTAAATGAAAATAGTCTATGTAGTTCTTAGTGTTTTCTTCATTTTGATGTTTTCATGAACATTAATGATTTATTATTTTTGGTACTTGTTTCTTCTCTATGATCTGGCTTTGCTATTTTACCAGGGATGTGACTTTTGAACAACTCAGTCTCTCTAAGATCCCACTTCCTACTTTTCTTTAGAAAGCAGGGATAACATCTCAAAGGTAAATGAAGGTGAGGGTAGAAAGAGACACAGGTAAGTTCATTATATTTTTGCTCCCTTCTTTCAAATTTGAAGCGGGAAATGTCAACGAAATTACTTATTTCAAAATAGAAAATTATTATATTTTAAGGATACTGAGACACAGTTTTAGGAAAGTTAATGGAATTTGAAAGAAATATGGATTAGTAAAATGAGCAGTTGCTCTCTGTTGTGTGATGACGCTGCATTTTTCCTAGTATCGCTGATACGCGTTTCAGTGAGAAGAGATGTCACGTTGTTTTACTTTTAAAATATCAAATTAAATCTGACTCTGAGCCTCCAGTCTCTGAATGGTCAGGTTTTGGATGCCTGGATCACATGAGGACCTGTAGACACGATGAGACTTTGAAGGCTGGTTGCAGCTGTCTATACCATTGCTACTGGGGCTTGGCCCCCACTCTATTGGAGCTCAGACCTTGTATGATTTTTCAGATTCTCCCAGTTGCCTCCTCCCTCATCTCACTTGGCTAGAGCCCCACCTGACCCTCATTGCTCCACTATTTCAGGCTTTGATGATAAGCCACCTGGCAGGACATGGGATGTAATTTCCTGAGAAACATCAATATGCGGGCTTTTGGTGCAATACAGAAGTTTTGAGGTGAACTTCGACTAGTGCGAAATGGGAAATGAGACGGAGTCAAGATCAATTACCTGCATTTGTTTGGTTCTTGTGGACTGCTATAAGGTGCAATTCCTATTTGTCAACCTGACTGGAGAAGCCCCTCCTGCCATGCGAACATGCCTGTTGAGCCACCTGCTGTCTCTCCTCCTGGCTCCTGAAGTGGTATTCCGCTAGCTACCCATTGCCTCACATTGTTTCACATCTTTCCATGCCTCCTCTCCTTTTCTCCTCACTCTCACAGCCCTGGTTGGCATCTCCCAAGTAAAGTTTTACCAGCTTGATCTTAGTCCCCAGCTCTGCTTTATGGAAAATTGGGCTCAGACAGCCACAGCCCTTCTGCACCATGTGCTGTATGGAAGCAGAGCTTGAATCTTTGCTATTGGAGGGATTGACCTGGAATGGATCTCTTCCCGGGCTTGGGTTACTCATCCTTTCCATGGCAGGTCAGGTTGTTTCCTTTATCCAAACCTCAACATCAGCCTTTCTTAATGAGTTTACATTCCCAAATGAAACCTGGAAGAAAATTGTCTTCAGGGGGCTTCATGTCATCTACTTTCACCCTTGAACACCAAAGTCTTAAATTGCTTCCTGCACTTAGGAGCACCAGACTTGGGTCTCAAGCGTGGCTATTGTCTTAAGATGGAGATGGAAAAAATACTTTCTTTTTATATCCCTAAGAATACAACAGAAAATAGTTTCTCACTTGATTATCTTGTAGCTCTCTGTTTCACTACTCCACACAGGCATCCAAGCAACGGAAGAATAAGGGAGATGTGTTAAAATCTCATGGAGTATTTCAAAAGTTCCATAGGTTTTCTCTAGCTTCTTGGAATTCTAAGATTTGTACTTTCTCCATGGAAACATGAGCTTTACATGTAATCTGCCAAAACTGTTTGGCCTAAACAATTTAGGTAAAACTGTGAAGTCATCTGGAAAAGAGGAGTATCAGGACAGTGAGACATCATTATTGGAGAGAGAGGATGGATACGCCATCACCTAGATATTCACTAATGGGATATTGTTGGGTGGGGGGGTTGGGCCTACAAGTGGGCAATAGAGGCTAAAATGTTTTGTTGTTGTTGTTCTAGAGATGCTTATCAATGCAATTAAAGAAATGAGGGGTATAAAATTAGAAAGAAGGGGGAAAGTGATGGTTATTTGCAAATGATGTGATCAGTTATTTGAAATATTCAAGATAATCAACTGAAAGGCTAACATTGATAACAGAACTAAGAAAGACATTTACAATTAATAAACTGAAATCAAGAATTTTTTTCACACCCGCCTAGAAAATATATTGGGAGGAAATGTCCCATTTACAGTAAAAAGAAAGAGATAAACTACCTAGGAATAATAGAAAAAGAAAGCATGCAAGGCCTACATAAATAAAATGTTAAAACGTTATTGCAAACATGAAAGAAGTGAAAGAATGGCTATTCTGTTCCTATACTTGAATGGAAAATTCTGTATCATAACAGTATTATTCTAAGTTTTGAGATCCATTCAAGATGATTCTAAAGTTTCTATGAGAAAATGAACATGCAAGAATTGCCAGGAGAATTCAGAATCAAAAGGATTAAGAAAAAAAAAAATTCTAGCCCTAGAGAAAATAAAGCCTACCATAAAGTTACAGTAATTTAATATTGTGATACTTGCCAATGGAATAGGTTGGAGTCCAGAAATAGGGCCAGATACGAAGGAGGGGAATCAGGGCCTCTTAAGTGTGGTTGGTCCTGATGTAAAACCTTTAACAATATCTAGCTAGCTTAAAAATGCACAGACTCTGACCTGAGAGCTCTATTTTTAGGAAGTTATCGTATAGACATTATCAGAAACGTTTAAGTATTTGCAGATATATTTGTTATATCATTTCTGTAATGACAAAAACAAAAATAAAAGCTAATAAAATATGTGTTCAAACCAATTGAACCATTGTTCAATTTGACAAGCAGTCAAATAAACTGAAATACCCATAGAATGAAATATTAAGCAGCCATTTAAAAAATTTCATGAGGCAGCTTTATACGAACTGATTCAGTTTGACCTTCAATAAAACTTAAGTGAAAAGCTAAGGATTAGAATATGTGTATTCACATAGCACACCTCTATATGAAACTCTGCATATATACATACACATCCACATATATACATATGTACTCACATATTTGTGTGTGTGTGTGTGTGTGTGTGTGTGTGTGTGTAAGTGACAGTCAGACTTCCATGATCTAAGATACTATGGCACAAGTTAAAATATTCCTAGGAATTTGCTTTTGATAACAGCAAAAATTCACAGCCAGTCATTCTAATTCACTCTCCACCCCCCAATCTCACACTGTTGTACTAGAAACTAAATATATAAGCATATTTATATTTCAGAGATGAAGCAAATTTACCTGATTAAAATTTAACAGCTTACATAAATGTTTAATATAATAATGCTTGCATTAAAGGTTTTTCTATCTCAGTTTGCAACATATTAAATAGGAAAAAACCTCTAAAAAATATTCAGGTCTACATTTCTAAAAATAATTCTTTGCAAAGAGGATTAAAATAATTTCCCGTTTCTTTGCAAAAGAAGAATTTATTATCCTTTAAAGTTTGCTATTTTATTCATATTTCTTTTTGTAGATTTCAAGTTTGCAAAAGCACCACACACAACATGTTCATGGTCCTTTATTTTTATTTTTATTTTATTTTAGGGATAGTCTATATTCCGCATTATTACGTGAGGAAAAGTAAGCCAAGAAGACTGTAGCTGCTGATATTTGGAACAAGGTATCAGTGACTATTTAAACAAAGTGAGCGTCTCGATACATGAGCTAACAAGGAAGTAGCCATTATTGGGAATAATATACTAATCACATTCCCATTTATAACCTCTTATCAACCACATCATTTTTCTGAAGCTACATCTGAGTTGATTAAACAAATCAAAATTTCATTAGAAATTTCTCCCAGGTTCTTTTACATCTGCAAGTCTTAACCATGTTTAGTACTTCCCAGAAATTGCTTTCTGTTTTTGGGAGCACTGACTTTATTCAGATGATGGTTTGCTGATCAATTATTAGATCAAAGTTTAGTTGCTTCATACCATTTCCCCTTTTCTTGAATCAGTTTTTCTAATGCCCTTTATTTTGTTCTTCAGCACTATCATTGTCTGAATAAGTAGTAGAACCTAAAGTAATGGAACTGAAAGAAATATCAATAATTATTTTCTTAAAGCCTCACGTTGCACAGAAACCATGCAAATCTAGTAATTGTCCAGTATTTATCAAATGAGCACCTGTCCCAGGATATGTCAATAAGATCCATAATGAAAGAATTTTGTGGTGCAATTGCGTCTTGGAGATTTGCAATGCATAAGAATTTACTGAAGGCTCTAAGAAACCCTGAACAAGGAAATCAGTCTTTGTTTAATCCAATTTTTCTCAAATTTATTTGGCCATGGAAATCATTTACTCGATCAGGAACCTTTGAAATGCTGTGGTCTCATCAAATACGGGCATCTGCAATCTTCCTTATACTTTGCTGCCATTCCTGTTTATCGTGTGTGTGACTTGACTATTGACCTAGTCTGATATTTGTCACGTCCAGCTGGCCTCGTTCACCCCCGTTTCCATCACTACTGCTGGAATGACATCCCTGCTGGTCACTGACATCTCATTTCAAATATCATCAGCAGTCTTCTTGGCTTGTGAAAAAATGGAGAAATATGGGAAATGACTAAAACTATGACTCCCATCTGCTTTTGCTGTCACACTGTCACTTCAGACTGTTTGTCACCGAGAACGTGATGAGCATACTCTGGCTGTGAATTAGAAGGGCCTGGTCCTGCACTCCCAACCTACTAACCATCTGGGACAGGCAGTGGAGGTGAGCCAAAGACTACAATCCCAAGAGGTAGAATTTGCCGGTGATTAGATCTCCTGGCTGGTAATCCATACACAAGAGCACTGATTCGTATCTCATGTTTTATATACTGTCTGCTGACCTCGCTTTACAATGGAGTCCAAGTATGTGTGGGTGTAATGTGAAACTAAGTTTAGGTCCTGTAGCCTGTCTTAAACCATGGCAGAGGGAAGGGGTGGGGTAGAAGCTGAACTTGTACTGAACTTGTCTGCTTCCTGTTCAGTTGGTATGAATATATCTAGCGGGGAGAAAAAAAAAAAAAACACAAAACAGAACAAAACAAAACAAAACCCTTTCCATTGAGACTTGAATGGCCTGATTGAAACCTAGCCTGGTCTCGCTGCCACCACAACTTCCAAAGTCAGTGTCTGTGTGCGTCCCTGGGGGATCCTCCACTAGCTGTTGGCAGGATAGGCTGAGTTAGGGAAGTGGCCAAAACCCAAGGGTAAAGGTGTGATGGACAGGGAGGCTCTAACAGTGGGTGCCTACATAATTCACTGAGTTTCCCTGGTCACCTCCCTCGTCTGACCTATGAAAGCCTCTTCCACCATTCTCTGCTGTCAACTTCAGACAGATACCTCTCCTACTGTCCACTGCTTTCCTGGAATACCCTACTAAAAGTGTCATCTTGATGTCTTTGTCAGGGCATAACTTTGACTCAGAGATCACAGCCCTTATAAATCATGCGTCTAAGTATCCTTCAAATGACACTGAGAAGTGTCCTGAGCTATTGGGCTCTAATAACTTCGTGTGACTGCATCTAGCTACGAAGTATTCAGAGTTTTTATTTATTTATTTTGTTTTTTTTTCTCCCATTAAGGAGGAAATTATTTTAAGCATGAGTTTTAAGAACCAAAGAAACTGGAGAAGGAATAAAAATAGCATTAACATATGACAATTTGGAAGGGAAGTGGGAAAATGCCAAAAATCAGAGGTTGTGTAAGTAATTTGGTCGTCTCTGGGTGTTGTGAAATCTAACTCTGGTCCACAGACAATGGTGAAGGTTGTGTCCGCTTGAATGAGAACCGACCTTGGAATGTCAGCCAGCCTCAGTGCTTGCTGTTTTAGAAATGCCACCTGCAAAATTGGTCCTGATGAGATGTTCCGCCATAGTAATAAATTGTCTGATTGCTCTCCTGTAACCTTCTACCAATTCAGAGATGCCCAGGCATGCGCTCTGATAGCGTCTTCCTTCCCTCCTGTTGTAGAACAAAAGAGAAGTCAGCGGAAGCCTTTTTAAGTCTGCAAGTGCACCTGACACTATGTAAACACAACCCATGGAACATGGAATTTGATATGGGATTTCCCATTCAAGCACTTACTCATCAGATGTATTGAGAGGGCCCTGTAATCTATCCCTTAGTCTTTGGCTTTTCTTTCCCTGCTATCATATTATCAGCTGCCTTACATTTAGCTGCTCTGGTTTCCTTCTTCATAGCTGAGAATTATGCAATCAAGAACTTGGTCAATGTCCTAGACATTTGGCAGTGGGCATAATGATCAGGACTAGGAAAAATCAGCGTTCTTCATTCTTCAGTGATAATGCATTTAAATTCTTTCCTACTTAATACATACCTTTGGAGTTTTCATCTTTCCTTCCTTCCTTCAATCCTTTGTTCCTTCCTTCTTTTCTTCCTTCCTTTTTCCCTTCCTTCCTTCCTTCCTTCCTTCCTTCCTTCCTTCCATCCTTCCTTTCTTCCTTCCTCTCTCCCTTCCTCTCTCTCTCTGTATCTCTTTATTTCTCTCAAATTTTGCTCACCCATACAGTAGTATGTTGTAGTGCAGGTGAAAAAAGGCCCAGTTTTTCAAGTGAAGCAAGAAGTTTGAAACCTAGAAGGAATTCTTTATTCAATTATATGTGGTCAACGTTATTCGATGACTGTGGAAAGAACATAGTATGGCAGGGAATGACAAAGTGCAAATGGTGTGAGGAATTCTTCCAGTTTGCAAGAAGAAAATGTACTTTTTCTTAGGAAGTATTTGAGATAAAATCTCAAACATGGACAAGAAAATGGCAATGAATGAACACTCAGTTCTCATCATGGGTTGTAGTATCTGCCTCACTTTCCTCCATTTTTGAAGAGAAGTGTCCCTAGAATTGCGTCAATAGCTAAGAACGTAATCTGCATTAAGACAATGCTTATGGGTGGGCAGGATGGTGAAAAGAAGGTAGGGGTTGAGAAGGAGAACCTGGTTTCCCCTCTGAGCCTAGGGAAAAACATTTAAAGCATCATTCTAGGAACTGATGTGGGAAAAGCCCAAAGGCTCATTTTTCCAGTAGGGTGGTAAAAGTTCTGGGCTCATAGTTAGGAGACTAAGATTCTTTTTTTTTTTTTTTTCAGCGTTTATTTTTATTTTTGGGACAGAGAGAGACAGAGCATGAATGGGGGAGGGGCAGAGAGAGAGGGAGACACAGAATCGGAAACAGGCGCCAGGCTCTGAGCCATCAGCCCAGAGCCCGACGCGGGGCTCGAACTCACGGACCTCGAGATCGTGACCTGGCTGAAGTCGGACGCTTAACCGACTGCGCCACCCAGGCGCCCCGAGACTAAGATTCTTGTACTGGATCTGCCACTGAGTAACTATAAGCCTAGGTTTTTGTTTTTGTTTTTTTTTTGTTTTGTGATAAGGAGGGCCAATGGGAATGACCTTTAAAATTTCTGTTATCTTTGATTGATTGATTGATTGATTGATTGATTTTTGGGAGGGGGACAGAGAGAGAGAGAGGAGAGAGAGAGACAGAGACAGAGACAGAACAAGTAGGGGAGGGGCAGAGACACAGGGAGACACAGAATCCAAAGCAGGCTCCAGGCTCTGAGCTGTCAGCACAGAGACTGACACAGGGTTTGAACCCATGACCCGTGAGATCATGACCTGAGCTGACGTTGCAACCTTAACTGACTGAGCCACCCGGGTGCCCCATGTTAATCTTTGTTTTCTGGCATGACTGTGTGGCTACGTGGTAAATAGCATTATAGAACTTTGAGATTTCTTTTTGTCACTAATGAATCTATATTGTTCTTCTAACAAATAAATTGGCATGTTTTAGTAAAATATTAACATCAGGACAAAATAAAACAGATCACCGTTTCCTCAGAGATTGGAATCACATATATAATATTTATGCTGCCATACTTTCTCATTTCAGATGGGATTGAGGGCATGAATATTTAAATGCAAATGGCTGTAAATCTTAATGGAAAGTTCCATGCTAAAAACCTTATGAAATTTTGGGTGCTAATGAGAATGCAAGTCAGGAAAAGAGACCCAATAGATATGGATCAGATAATAACATGTAGATTTATAACTATTTAGCCACGAATGCAGATTTGAGAGTATTTACCTAAAATGATGTCAACATCAAGTTTTTTAAACATTTGTTCTTATCACTCTAAATATTATTCTGCTTCTGATACTTTTGCTCCCTTTTCTTTGCTATGTATAGAAACTAGCACACAGAAATTTTTCTGGAATTGCACATTTGCTTTGCTTAAAATTCAAGTATAATGAAATCCACTTTTACATACCTTTTCAGCAACCAAGAGAATTTTGGTTCCAAAATATATTAATTGCACCAAAGAAGAATCGTTCCTCTAAGAGGTAGAGCGCATGCTTTACTGACTTCTCTTCCCTTGGCTTTTGACCTCTGTGAGACTGACTCCCTGTCTTCCCAGCTATTTCTGGGAGTCTCCAAGGGGGTTTGAATACGTTGTGTTTGATTTCCGTGAGACTCCCCAGATTTTTATCCTCTCTTTCTGCTCCGACATTTTCTTCCTGCGTAACTTCATATCCACCAAAAGCCACTGAGCTGGGTATTGTGGGGCCTGTCTTTTATTGGGAACTGCCTTTGCTGAACTACTGGAGACCCAAGGTGTTACAGGGAAGGATAATCTGTTGTGATGTGATATGTCCGAGAGTACCTTTCTTCCCTCTGTTGAACAGGCACAAAATCACTGCTGTATATTTCCTGAAAGAACTCTTTGTGAAACAGATTTTTAGTTTCTTATCATGAGTGCTACCATCCACCGTAAGACTCAAGACAAATCTCCAGGGAGGAACCACTGTATTAGAGTCCAACTCTGTCTTCCCTCTGGCGGCTAAAGCATTGTCATACCTAACTCTTCTTTAGAGTGGGAGGCTTCTCACGTTCCCATGCACACAGATGTCAGACCTTCTCATCAGTTCACAGACCTATAACATCTATCTGACCCTCTTTGGAGCACACGACCTATTTGTGGCTTGAAGTCCCCTTCTCATGCAAAGATTAGTAGAGAAATAAACAAGATGCCGGGAACTTTCCAATGTGGTAAAACACTTGGCAGAGAGAGAGAGAGGGATTTTTGCAGCGATGCTTGGTGAAACATCAGGAAAGTTACGGGAGTATTAATCTCAGAACCCTGCTGCAGGGCTATCTGGGATGGGAGAGAGGGAATGGGTGAGAGGGATAACTTGAGGCAGAGGGAAAAGGGGCGGCGTGGGAGGCAGGATGTATTGGAGGTGGGACCCAGACTATGGGAGTCAGCAATTCCTGAGTCCTGCAATTATAGAAGCATTGATGATGCACCATTTTTCTACTTACCGATTGACGAAGATTCAAGAAGGGATAATACTTGATTTGAGAAAGGGGGGAGGGTAGAATGGACTCCCTCTTTCACAGCTGATCTGTTGCTTTGCCTTGTCCTGCTTTTCTCTTCTTTCAGTTTTCACTGGTAATGGTTTTCTTTAAGTTACAGAAAGTGAGGAGTAAAATACTCTCTATGCAGTTTCCCAGGCAGAAATTTAGGTCAGAGCCTTATGAAAGCAGAGACTGAGTTTTGACCTTTTCACGTATTTGACGGCAGTTCATGAATGACGACCCGTCTATGGCTGGGAGACATGCTAATGGCCTGTCACATGGAGGGACTGGGTGCTCCTTCCGCTTCTGCAGAAGGCACTCAGAGCCAGTTAGACTCAATTTCTCGACAACATTTAGACTCTCAGGAACACATTTCTCTTTAGACTTTTGGCTTTAACAGAACAAAGCAGAGAGAGACATGTAGTGGCCAACATTAAATTGTCTGGGATTAAATCAGTGAATCCACAAATACCATTTTCCAATTATTAAGAAAATTGTTTAAATAATTTACCTCCCGATGCCATTCAGAAAGAGACAGCTGTGTCATTGTGTTGGGAAAGAAAACGTTCTGGTGTCGATAAAATGATGCCAAAGGGTTTTTCGTAGGCATTTGAAAACAATTTTGCAGATTTGCTTAGTTCGTTAATTGATTTCCATATATGGCTTTTGAATGAGAAAAAAAATCAGAAATGCATTAAATTTTAATGAATGGATGAGATAGGGAAGGATTCCAAGAGCAAATGATACCGTGAGTTATCTGCATTTATCAGGGGAGAACATTTATTCTCTTACAAATAGAATCTTTGTAACTTTATTTTCATGGCAATGACTAGACATGGAGAGGAAATATTATTATCTGAAATCATGAGCCCACACGTATCATCACAGAATATGCTTAGTATCATATGAGTCCTGTATCTATTTGGGAAAGCAAAGGAAAAGTTTCCCGGTGCTTTGTATCCAGTAGCTGGTGAGCAAGTAAAGGCCTCAGGTTCTTTTTGTGATTTGTCCTATATGCCCAGAGTATTTGTTAAATATTTAAAAAAATGAAGACGAACACGGCTAGATTCCTTCTTTCTTTTAATTAGGAGGTTTTTGGACGTTGTAGCTCCACAATGATAATAATGCAACTAGTGTGTCCTTATTATGCGTTTCCTCCATTTTTCACATGGATTAGTTAGCATTTTTTGAGCACGGTCTACACGCTCTACCTGCATAGGTTTTTTTTTTTTTTGGTAATTCTTTTGGTTTCAGTCTTTGCCCAGAAACCTGGGAAGCACACATTACCCACAAACGCTCTGCTGTGCTGCTTTTAAACCTTCATGCTCAAGGTACAAAGGCCCTTTGATAGTGACAGTTGCAAAGCTCCTCTTGGAACTCGGCCCGCAGGAGATCACTTGCTTGTCCTTCTTCCAGAACCTCCAGGATGCTGCTGGGGAGCTGCTGGTACTTTTGCTTCTCAAAGACATATAATTCACTTCCTTAATTCTTCAGCCCGCTGAAGGCTGCCTTCCCACTTTTTTTTTTTAAAGTTTATTTATTTATTTTGAGAGAGACAGAGACAGCACAAGTGGAGGAGAGGCAGAGAGAGAGAGGGAGAGAGAATCCCAAGCGGGCTCCGCGCTGCCAGGGCAGAGCTCGACGTGGGGCTCGAGCTCACGAAGCCATGAGATTATGACCCGAGCTGAAACCAAGAGTCAGCCGCTGAAACCAAGAGTCAGCCGCTTAACCGACTAAACCATCCAGGCGCCCCTGCCTTCACACTTTTAAGCTGCTTTACAAAGGTGGTCACATGGCCTCTCAGTCGTCAGATACAGGTTCTCTTTAGTCTTGACCTCTTTGTAGCAGGTGACTGCATCCTCACGGAAACCCTCTCGTTCTTCTTCTTCCACTGCCCCCATCTGTGGGGTTCCCCCCAATCCACTTCGCTTTCTGCATCTCTAATTCCATTTCCCTATAGGTTCTGTGTTTGCAATCCTCAAAATCCTTACATCTCTAAGTGAGATCGGAGGACAAGCAGCGTCAGCGACAGTAGGGAGCTCTCACTGGAAATGCAGCATTCCGGGCGCATCCCAGCCGGACCGAGCCAGAGTCTGCATCTTGACAAGACCCCCTAGGGGACCCATGTGCACATCCAAGGTTGAGAAGCGCTCCTCTAAACGATGGTGTCCCCTTAGGTTCTGTCCCCTCTCCTTTTCTCTCTTTTCCCTGACAACCTCTTCTGTGCCAGACTGTAACTTTTATATCCTTCTGACTTTCAAAGTAACTCGATGTCTCTTTTGAGTGCCAGGCATTCATTTTGATTTGCTCAACTACTTGCGTATCCCTTAGGCACCATGAGCTAAATATGTCTAATATTGAACTCCTTTTCATTTACGCCTCTATCTGCCCCAGCACCCAAGCCGGAAACCTGCTCTTCCTGACTCCCCTTTCTCCCTCCAGTGGTAGAAGAGACTGATAGAGAAGCGTCAGCTCTAGAGAATCCCCTGGGAAAATTCGAAATTAACGGCTTCTATTTTATCAGAAGTCAATTCTGCCCTCCCTCCCACTCAAAAAGAGGGAGAAAAACTCTGTCAAGGGCAGCTGTTAGACCTGCTCTGCCTGTGGCTTTTTGAGAGAACGAGAGAGCGTCAAGGATTCTCCATCTGAAAGCACTTGCAAGTTTGGCATAGCCCCACTTTTTTGTTGTTTGTTTTTAATAGTTTGAAACCCGAGTGGAAGGCAAGTTGAATCCTAAACAAGTCAGTCGGGAGTGGAAGCGGTGGAGGGGGGGGCCCTCTCCTAAAGCAAGACATAGCAAAAAATACCCACATCCTGGTCTGCCTTCTGACTGCCACGAAAAGGAAACCCCTATGTTGCCCGGAAGTTCTCCAGATGTTGGCGTTTCTTTCTTCTCAGAGCTATATATGCTTCCAGGAGCGAAAGTTTATTTGAAATTTTCTTTTTCAGGATTCCAGTTGCCCTCTGAATAACATCTAGAGCTGAGTTAATTTGTTTGTAATTGGCTGAAGTTACACGTGTGGGGTCAGAGACGGCCGGTTGCCTGTGACTATCTGGCACCCCCTCCTCCTCAGTGACAGATTCCTGGTTTGCTTCGAGGTGGCCTCGACCCTACAATTAGCGTGATGAACAGCCACACGCCGAAGCCTCTCTGCCACCAGAGCCCTCTTCCTGCGGCACCGTGGAGTGAGCATGGCCCCGTGGGAGCTGCTACCCCTCTGGCCAAGCTACTACTGCTTATCCTCTAGAGACTCCAGGGGAGGGGCGCCTGGGTGACTCAGTCGGTTAAGGGCCCGACTTCAGCTCGGGTCGTGATCTCGAGGTCGGTGGGACTGGGCCTGCGTCGGGCTCTGTGCTGACAGCTCAGAGCCTGGGGCCCGCTTTGGATTCTGTGTCTCCCTCTCTCTCTCCCCCCATCCCCCACTCACGCTCTGTCTCCCTCTGTCTCTCAAAAATGAATAAATGTTAGAAAAAATTAAAAGAAAGAAAGAAAGAAAGAAAGAAAGAAAGAAAGCCCAGAGGAGAATGCTGGCTCCACCAGCAAAGCTTCTGCTGGTGCCCCAGAGCACTGGCCTAGGGGGTGAGCACAACCTTCACACCGATCTCCTCTAACAGCCTACCCTGTACGGTGGAAACAGGGCTAGAAAGCCAGCCAGCATCTATCAGGCTCTTAATATCATTATTCACCTGTATTGTGTGAGCACAGACATTTGCTATCTGGACTGGATAAACTAGCCACCATCTGTAGCACGATTTATATGGGGGAAAATGTGTTTGGCACTCCAAACATCTAATTTACTAAGCAACATTTGCAGCATGGCCTGTGTGTGTGAGTGGATGCCTGCCAGGGTCTGTGGACTGGGATGAATCAGGAATCAAGAGCCTCGAGATGAAAAATGGATTTGATTCCTAAATATGGCTGTGACTATGCACAGGAACGGATTTAGAGAAGTAAAATCCATAGATGGTTGAATTCAGTGAAATAAAAAAAACAAAACAAAACACAAAAACCCAACAACTAACAATTTGATGTAATTCAACTATTTCCTCACCCACCCACTTGGCTGAAACCCAAGTGGTTTTATCTAATGCCGCAAGATATCCTCAGATGGAAATGGAAATGAGACCACCACTGAGTCACAAACGTATCCCCAGAAATGCCCCCTGCCTCATGAGTAAGGAGATATCAGTTCTGTGTTCTTCCTGTCTTCATATAGAAATTTCCATAAGAAATGACAGAGAAAATGTCTCAGCTTGGCATGGCTTTAAATCTGTGTATATTATTAAGATGTTATTATTCCCCATCTTTTTAAGGAAATGGAACAAATAACTTGAAATGCACACGTACATGGGATCCATCTTGGTTTATTTCTTCGTGATGTGCCAATTTCTTGCAACTGACCAAATTTCTGGAAGGGAATTAAAAATATAATAAAGCGATTCAGGAGAATTAGTAATTTTCTCAAAATTAGTAATTTTCCCAAAGAGGTTGAGAAGTAAGAGCTGAAGGGGGAAGGGCGAAGGACAAAGGACACACGCCAGCTGAGCTTTCTCCTTTTATTAGAAGAAGTAGGGTTTTATTTCCTGGACGCTCCACCAGTAGACTTTCTGTTACATTTTATTGGCTAAAATTGAGTCACGTGGCTACTACTAGTTGCAAGTAATTCTGGGCACATTGCCACTCTAAACAAAAGCATGGAATTCTTTCAGCGAAGAAGAACTGATTGACTAAGTACAAGTAAAAGCAACTTAAACCAAAAGGGAACCAAAGAGAGAATGAGCCGAGCAGCCAACGGTGTGGCAGAGTGGCCCCCGGGGCCACGTCACTGGGGTCACCAGGCCTCCATTCGAGGCAGGCTTCGTCACTTACTGGCTGTTCAGGTTTGGAAAAGACATCAAATGTGTTCAGGCCTCAGTTTGTTCCTCTGTAAAATGGGGATAGAAATAATAAATGTTATTAACTGTTATTGCTGTCGTGGCCCAACTGGCCAGTCTTGAACTGGTGCCACGGGAAACACCTACATTTTAGAACGCGATCGATGTTCTTTTGGGCTTTGGTGGACCAACCACTTTGAAGTACATTCTATATTTGCTTTTGAGACCTAGTGGAAGAATTATTGTTAGAAAGGGAAGAGACACTTGGTTTTTTAAAAACATGCACCTTGAAGTGTATTATTTATTATTCCATATTATGATTCCCTTCGTAGCACCTTGGAGATTCTCACATACATATACACAAAAGGGAGATTAATTGTAATCAAATCTCTTTCATTCTTATTTCAGGAGGGGTTTTCATATACTTCTTTACTGTAGGTTGCTCTGTCACCTTAGGTTTTACCGGAAAACTTGAGCTGAAATCAGCTTGATATACTGCCAAAACAAATCATATGAAATGGTGGCGGCTTTCGTCCTATGGTTTCTCTACTCAGGGTCATGGGTCTTAATTTCCATTAGGGTGTTAGGGTGGTGTCATTTATTGAAACGAGGAACATCGGGGACAAGAGCGGAATATGGGCGTATCAGTTTGAGACACCAATTTGACATTCAAGTGTGGATACCATATTGGCAGTTGGATGTGTGAAAATAAATTTTGGAACGTGGTTGAGTCTAGAGGTATAAATTTAGAAATCTTCGGTGTATGCATGATGTCTGAAACCATGAGCCTGGGTATGGTCACCTAGGGAGCAAGCAGCACCAAATAGAGTAGAGGCGGGAGAAAAGGGGACCTTAGAGCAGGACATCTGCTACTTAAGTGTGTTTCCTAGGTCCAAACAGATTCCTGTTAGAGTTGTATCCGGATGATAAGGTACTTGAACGTGAAGTGAGAACTTGAAGACTTGTTTCATTCAAGGTTCTGGAAGACATGGCAGGCAGAAGCAGTATGATTTGGGCCCATATTAACAAGAGTAGTGTAAGAAAGAGTGGGAAGGCAGGTGGCCCCTGGCTGAGGAGGTTGTAGAGCCTAGCTGAAGGGGTGATTCTGCTCGGGTGGTGTCCCTCAGGAAGGGTGGCAGTGACCACGTAGGGCTGCAGCACGAAAGGAGTCTCCAGTGGACAGACTTAAGTGATGAGAAGGGTCAGGAGAGGAGAGAATGGCTGATGCCTTTTGAGAGATGGTTGAAAGGAGCAGAGAGGGAGCATCTGAGGACGCGCAAGTAGGGGGTACAGAAGGAGCTTTGCGGAGAGCCGAGTGCTCACATATGACCAAGCTTCTGCCATGCGTGTTCTCTCCACATCCCGAGGATCTCAGCTCCTCTCTCCCGTCTGCATTTCGGCCAGTTCCCAGATTTTAGTCACTGACAGGCAGCAACCATAGCTATGCAGGTGACGTAGCACCGTGTTCTTCGAAGTCTTCAGAAATTTCTCTTAGATCCTTAAGGGTATGGAGGCAGCGTGGGGAGAGTGGCTCTGGGGAGACATCCCTCCTCCCTTCTTCACCCAGAGCACTCTCTCCTTGTTCTGTTTTACATCACAGCTGCCATGACATTTCATTTGAAAGAAAAAAAAGAGAGAGAGAGACATTTCTACGGTTTAAATTTTGTTTATAACCCCCCCCCCCACTGAACTTCAGAAAGAATAAAGTGGTGTCCGAAAATATAAAATATGCAGATGTGATTTGTTTGGGAAGCACAAGGATGTACTGTTTGATCGTCTAAACCAGTGTATCTCTGAAATGGAAGACACTTGGGGAACGTGGAGAAAGAGGAAGGACTGCAGTTAGTAGCAGGGTTATTCTATTGGCCTGAATCACCGACAAGAGTCTCCTATTCGAATGAATATGCATCTTCCCAGATGACGTCAGCAGTGACCTTTTAATGTATTATTATTTTTTTTTAATTCTGTGTGTCATGAATCCAGTATAGTCTTAGAACAGTGGCATTATTTTATTCCTGTACAGTGTTTCCAGGACTTGGTTAAACAATGGACTGGACATTGTTTCTCTATTCAAAACACAGACGGAAATGGGAAAAGTTAGATATCGAGTGCCTTTCTTCTTCTAAGCTCATTTATCTTTGAGAAGGAGATGAAGTAAAATAGTGACGGAGGAAACTGTGGAAGGAAGAGAGGCATGGAGGCTTTAGGTCCCCAGGTCATGAAGTGCTGTGAGGGCAGTCTCATTCCCAGTCGCCTGTCCTCCAATTCTGTTCCTCTCTCAAAGCACAGCTTGTATCTCATCTTGTTGACAGTTTTCTTTCTTTCTTTCTTTCTTTCTTTCTTTCTTTCTTTCTTTCTTTTTTCTTTCTTTCTTTCTTTCTTTCTTTCTTTCTTTCTTTCTTCCTTTCTTTCTTTCTTTCTTTTTTTTAACATTTATTTATTTTTGAGACAGGGAGAGACAGGGCATGAATGGGGGAGGGTCAGAGAGAAGGAGACAGAATCCGAATCAGGCTCCAGGCTCTGAGCTGTCAGCACAGAGCCTGATGCGGGGCTTGAACCCATGGGCTGAGAGATCATGACCTGAGCTGAAGTCAGCCGCTTAACCGACTGAGCCACCCAGGTGCCCCAAATTTTTATTTTTTTTATGTTTATTTTATTTTTGAGAGAAAGAGAGAGAGAGCGAGAGAGAGAGACAGAGCACTGGGGGAGGGACAGAGACAAAGGGAGACAGAATCCAAAGAAGGATCCAGGCTCTAAGCTGTCAGCACAGAGCTCGAGGTGGGGCTCGAACTCACGAACTGTGAGATGGTGACCTGAGCAGAAGCCGGACACTTAACTGACTGAACCACCCAGGCACCCTTGTTGACAGTTTTCAAGAACGGTCTGGAACCTCTTCACCAGTGCACCTGCATGGCCTTGGCCGTGTGATTTTGCTCCATTTCTTAGATGTCTTCCCAATCCCTTTGAACACTTCAAATATTTGTTTTGTTCTTGACGTGACATATGCTAGATGCTTAACGAAAACATTGTCAGTCCTCCCCTGGCAGAGACCGCCAAGCATCCACCTGTAGGGGGGCAAGACTCACCCATGAGTGAGTTTACGACTCACACACCATGGGAGAACACACACCATGGGGGACTGAGATGGGTTAGAAGTGATAAATTATAGGATCTGGGCTGGTGTGAGGTGATTTGGGGGAGGGTTTAAGGAAGTAGGCTTTATTCTGGATTGAATACTGTCAGGAAGTGGGGATGATTCTATGATTGGATATTTTCCCACATCTTATCTAGAAGGAAGGAAGACTAGCCTGAGGCTAAAACTGCAATTTGGTAAAGCAGCAGCAGTAATTCATATTAGTTAGGGTGGGGGGGGGGGGGGCGGACTGGGTAATTTTTGTTTGTGTTTTTGTGTCTAGACATTGTTCTGGAGTGGTCTTGTTTCTGTCCTGATGCGCCACGGTCGCAGAATGGCCTTGCCTAATGTCACTGTTCTGTGAAATCGTTTCCACCCAGCAGGAGAATGCCAGGGCCCAGCTGGGAGCTTCAGGCAAGCTCCCCTGTCAGGGACTACACTGCTCTTTCTCAGCGTCGAATTGAATTGAATTGATTTTCAGCAGCATTATATTTTTATCAAAGATTCCTATTTGATGCCCTGGGAAGGCGTCCCAAGAGAGACGACCTCTGAGCTTGAATCTCTGATCTTCCCTTTCTTATTTACACTGAAGACATTGTGTAATTTCTTTTCAAGACCGCCTTTTGATGTATGGAGGGGGGTTGAACTTGAAGGGAGTGTCCTAATTCTTTCCTTTAACTGGAATCTCATGGTAAGGATCAGAACCTGATTTCTTCTTTATGCTAATGGGGTGCTGGAAACTGGCCCTTAGTTCGTTGATCCCACTTAAAAAACATTTTTTTTTAATGCTTATTTATTTCTGATGCAGAGAGAGACAGAGCATGAGTGAGGGAGGGACAGACACAGAATCCGAAGCAGGCTCCAGGCTCTGAGCTGTCAGCATAGCGCCCGATGTGGGGCTCGAACTCACAAACCGTGAGATCATGACCTGAGCCGAAGCCGGGCGCTCAACCGACTGAGTCACCCAGGCGCCCCTGGCTTATCTCACTTTTTAAAGAGACTAGGTTCTGTGGAAGGGAGGAAATGAATCCTATTATACAACATGGCCGTCCACACCTGAGGCTGCTTTCTGTATTCAACCAGGACAGCCACGTCATGTCACCTAAAACTGTTTGGAAGATATGGGGGAAGATTGGCATGAATCCATTTGACCTACTCACGTGTATAACATTTGCGTGGTTACTTGTTTGTAACGGATACTGACTTTTGAGTAGTGGTTCATAATCCTGGCCATTCCTCAGTATCAAAAGGGAGTTCGTAAAAAGAGATCCTGGTTTAATTGATCGGTGCGGGGTCCAAGCAGCTAACCAGCTGGCTAGCTACCCAAAAGACAACAGCAACAACGACGGAAAATTCCCAAGGGGATTCTAACAAGACTCATTATTAACAGGAAGGATCCTTTACCCTGAGTTGATAGTCTAAACTGTCCTTTGAGGAGGTCAAAAAAGGTTGGTAACCATAGACATTCAGGCTCGGAATAATTTGTCTTAAAAGAGTGATAACTCGTTGGCTTAGGCCAACGAGCTTTATCTGACGGGCTCTTGGGAAAGTAAGATTAAACTAAAGGTCCAAGTGTAGAATGAACCATCTTAAAACAAAGCGGAACTGGCTTGTTTCTCCAAGGCTGTGGTGAGTTAAAATAATTCTGCCTCCTTGGTCATCCTCCCTGCCCTGTAAACAGGATGAGGGAGCAGCAGCAGTAAAGAACGGGAGTGCCGGCGACTGGCGCTGGATTGACAAGCAGACATATAAACGGTCTTGGGGGAAACTGTGTTTACAGCAACTGAAAGGGAAGCCCTAACCTCTGAAGTGACTGGGGGTCTTGGGTGCCGAAAAACAGTCAGTCAGCTTATTTCCAACATTTGATGATAACTCCTCATCATTAAATGTCTTCCATTGTGGATTGGAAATTAATCATTGGTTTGACACCCATTCAGCTGTTGTACTCAGAGTTTCTGCAGACACATTACGACTTCCTCGGGTATACATAGCAGTATGTTTCAAACAACTGACTTCCAACACTAAAACTCTAAAGGAGAAAGTGACTGGGGTGTAGATGTGACCTCCTATAACTCCACCCCCTTTGTGAAGACCGGCATGAAAGGCCCTTAAAGGTGTTTCTGTGTAACTGACGCCAGTGATTACCCCAGAGAAATGGATTATATTTGTTGCAGAGAAAACCATAGATGGAGCAGTGTTATCTGGCAAAAATACCATAGAGAGATAGATACATCTCTCTATATATATTTACTGAAAATTAACATTTGTGGATTGACTGATGTGATGTGTACATAGAAAGTTATTGGACTCGTAACTCATTATGTTAATAAGTTGGGTTACTGGGGTACATTATTACCTCTCATTACATTCTAAAGGGAGATATTAAGAATTTTATTTTAGTGGGAGTATGCTATGGGATGTCCCAAATTTCAAAGGCATTAACTTTCATTTTAGGGGGGAAAACAGATAATATAATTGAGTGGTTAAGAGTGATGAATCTGGAGCCAGAGCTCTTGGGTTTAAATTTTTTTTTTTTAACATTTGTTTATTTTTGAGACAGAGAGAGACAGAGCATGAATGGGAGAGGGGCAGAGAGAGAGGGAGACACAGAATCTGAAACAGGCTCCAGGCTCTGAACTCTCAGCACAGAGCCCGACGCGGGGCTTGAACCTACAGACCGCGAGATCATGACCTGAACCAAAGTCGGACGCCCAACTGACTGAGCCACCCAGGCGCCCCCAGAGCTCTTGGGTTTAAATACTAGCTCCATCATGTACTAGCTCTGTGTGACCCTGGGCAAGTTACTTAACATCTCTGTACCTAATCCCCATCTGTAAAATGGGACAGTAATGACACTCATAGAACCATGAGAATGAAATCATTTAATCTAATAAAGCATCCGGAACAGTACCTGGCACAGAGTAAGCATATTTTTATAAACCAGGTGCTTAGATTCTTGGCCTTTCAGAGAGAGTTGAATAGTATGAAATGCATTTTGACTGAGCAAGGAAACTTGCTGAAACAATCTCCTTTCTTTTCCAATTTTTTTTTTAATTTTTTTTTTCAACGTTTATTTATTTTTGGGACAGAGAGAGACAGAGCATGAACGGGGGAGGGGCAGAGAGAGAGGGAGACACAGAATGGGAAACAGGCTCCAGGCTCTGAGCCATCAGCCCAGAGCCCGACGCGGGGCTCGAACTCACGGACCGCAAGATCGTGACCTGGCTGAAGTCGGACGCTTAACCGACTGCGCCACCCAGGCGCCCCTCTTTTCCAATTTTTTAAAAAGTTAATATATTGATTTTTGAGAGAGAGAGAGAGAGAGAGAAAGAGCACACAAGCCAGGGAGGGGCAGAGAGAAAGAGAGGGAGAGAGAAGCCCCAAGCAGGCTCCACACTGTCAGCGAGGAGCCCAGTGCAGGCCTCGAACTCACCAACTGTGAGATCATGACGTGAACCAAAAACCACGAATCGACGCTCAACTGACTGAGTCACCCAGGCCGCCCAACAATCTCTGGGTTTTGAAGATATTTTCCTGAAATGACGCCTGGCTCAGTGTCAGTGAGGTTGTGTGCTAAGTACCTGTTCTAAGGACTAAGACTTAGGCATCCCCTGCAACTCGGCCAGTTTGCCTTCCTGTCAGTTTACCTTATAATTCCTGTGACTTTTGAAAGGGCACAAAAATTTCTTTGAACAGAAATCTCTCTGTTTCCATCTCAAGATGCAAACAAACAAACACACCAAATCTAATTAAAATAATTTCAGAAAGATTTTTGTTTATATTTGTGATGATTGGTGAATAATATTTTGTCATTTCGTAAGCATGGACCCCGAGGGCAGAGCGGATATCTGGGGTCCTTCAGTACACGTTTCCATTCATCTTCACGGTTTTATAAGTTTGACTTCGTGGACTCTCTACGCAAGGTGCTTAGGTGAGGCGAAGCTCACTCACGGAAGTTTCTGGAAAGCAGGCTCCGCCAGGAGTACTTCAGGGGCTCAGTGAGTGCCAGCAGCCCGGCTGGAGGCTCACTGGTTTGCAGTTACTAAGAACCTCCTTTAAAAGTGACAGAGGAGGGGCGCCTGGGTGGCTCAGTCGGTTAAGCGTCTGACCTCAGCTCAGGTCATGATCTCGCGGTCCGTGAGTTCGAGCCCCGCATCGGGCTCTGTGCTGACAGCTCAGAGCCTGGAGCCTGTTTCGGATTCTGTGTCTCCCTCTCTCTGACCCTCCCCCCGTTCATGCTGTGTCTCTCTCTGTCTCAAAAATAAATAAACGTTAAAAAAAAAATTTAAAAGTGACAGAGGAAATCAGTACCGAGACACCATCCACGCACCCCCAGGAGACTGTGGGAATTGTTTCCACGCTGGGGCGGTCTGCTGGTCTCTCTTAATAAAGGAAATTAAACTGATTTATGATAATCCATGAGCTCAGATGCTAGGGAGTAAATGGAAAAGATGTTAAAGATATCCGTGGGTTCATATCCGAGGAGGCAGGATAATTAGTTCCATTTTGATGACCTTTGAGTGACATGGCATTGGCGTTGAAACGGGAAGGTCTCATTATTTAACGGCCATTATCTAAATAATAACAGCGGCAAAACCGAGAATGAATTTTTACCGTGTATATCTCACACCCTGGCACAGTCCTGTGCTTAGCATATTAGATATTACTCACTTAGTCTTCACAGACTCAAAGGCATAAGACGATTTAGAGGCCACAAAATCTAGACCAAATCCAGGTGTTCTGACCCTGTGTCTCATGATCTGGAATTTCTCCAAACGAAAGAGTTTTAAAATGAGAAAAGACAAATCACTCCCGAATATGGAAGTATTTTTTATGTAAGGCTAATCCTGTTCATCTATTTATTCGGTGCCCTCCACTGAAACTATCATTTTCTATCAGTATTATAAACGCACGCAATCTAATTCCAAGATTTTTTTTTAGCAAGAAAAAAGATTAGCTTGTTACATGGCTGTGTGCTCATCCCTGAAATTGTGGGGGACTTGTCTCTTCACAGCAACTATATCCTGTGAAGAAGAGATTTACATAATCCCTAATACTGTCCCGAAATCCTGAGTGAATTACATTTTTTCATTATAGTCCTTGCTCCCCCACTCTCTCCCCCTGACCCTGAAAAAAATAGCCTAATTTTCTACCAGGGAAAGAAAAGGAGGCCATTAGTTTGTGTCTGGAAACAGTGAAGGAATTACTGAGCTATTTACAAGCTTTGCACATGTGGAATCAATCTTATTTTCCATTGGATGGTTCAAAAATGTATTCAAATTATGTAGTTTTGAAATGCTAAACTCTGGAATTTATTTCTTAACAGAAAGCTTTTTAGGATGGTTTGCGTAATGAATACCCCCTTTAGTGAATCTGAATAACAAATTGTTTATAAGAATATATAAGCAGCCTTCATTTACGTTTTATTCCTGTTTCCTGAAGGTCAGTGCAAGTCTGGTGATGTGTGTTACTGCTCCCTCCTACCGGGGAGGTAATGACTACAGAAAATTAAAAGAAAATCAGGGTAAACGCAATTCCCTCCATTTCATCAAGCTCCTGTTTTGATATTTGCACACGCATTTGGAATCATGACTCGCCATAATCTGATTTCCACGCTAGATTTTTCTTAAAGAATATCATTAAGTACATTTGGGTATTTTAATGAGAACTCTGAAGCCATAAACGGAAGGTAAATGAATGATTAACCTAGCACGGGCCATCTGTAAGAGCTCCTGAGATGAAATAGCACAAAATCTAGTTGAATTCGGTTAAAATGTATACATTTCTTAAAGTTAATGAAATGCGAAGTGAAATTTCAGTCATGGGCCCGACAAGATCCATCTTCCTGACCCAGCACAAACTTTCCCCGTTGTTTGGCATAAGGGGCCTGGGGGTATGAAAGAGGCATAAAGGCTGTTGTACGGAATTACTATTAGAATAACAATCTACATTTCTGCACAGTACTCTCACCTATGCAACCTCTTTGATCTTTGTAGCAGTGTCACAAAGTTAGGTAGTATTATCTCCATTTTACAAATTAGGAAGCTCAGGTATGTGGAGAATACTAGAAACAGTCCAAGGAAGAAGATCGCATGATCTGATGGAAAGAGAACGGCCTTTGGGATCAGAGGAACTGATTGAAAATCCCTGCTCCACCTCTCCGGGCCTTGATGAGCCGGGGATACATTGTTTTCGTGTGTCGAGGACTTAGGTGTAAAATGGGATCATCCCACGGACCTCACAGAATTGCTACGAACGCCAAGGGCAATCATGTATTTGGAAGGCTCCACCGTGTCTCCGCTTGGCAGTTTTCTGGAAGATGAGAGGTGATGATGACTCTGGGAGACTCCAAACCCAGTGCTTCACGAGTATGGGGTGGAGATCTCTTTTCTGCCATTCATGACATGGAGACACATTTTTCTGGGCCCTGATGCCGAAGCCATGGAAGTCCCTGCCCGGGGAGAAGCAAAGCGACCTCTACTCCAGGTGAGAATCATTACCTTCTCCATGCCTTCCCTCATCTGGATTTAGGCACTATTATCCCGAGTGGTAAAGACCTACAAACGGATACGTGCATAAGAATTACACGGTCCTGCTGCTTATACTTTACACGCTTTGCTTCTCCATACTTTGTGGGCACGTGTGTTCACCAGCTGTAAAAAAACCGCTCTATCCACGTGCAGATTCTTATTACCCACCACCTGTGTTTGCTAGGATTCCCCATGTGCCAGGTGCTGTGGTCAGGTGAGGGCTACATCTGTTTGTGACATGCCGCTTCTTTACGGCTTTACGGCATTAGTTGTCTCTAATGTCTGCAAATGAAGACGACTGGTGTTGGTTATGTTTACCTGGGAAATGGAGAAGTGGAGGGACGGGGGCGGGGAATTGGTTGGTATAGAATTACACAGAAAGTGCAAGACAAAGCGAGGACCCACGTTACTGCCCTCTCGTCCAGTTCCCTCCCTCGGAGAGAGAGCCATGCGGTGACACCTCTTCGGCGTGCAATGGCGTCTTTACTCTCTTGTGCGCTCACAAGTGTATTTTCCAGAGACACCACCTGCGTGGGCCTCTACCCGCCCCCCCCCCCCCGACAACTTATATTTAGCTCTGAAGACAAAGGCTTGCTTGATCTAGACAGAAATCAAAGGGAAGGCCATTCTGCTGGGGCCTAGAAAGGGGAGGAAGAATGAAAAGAAGTGGCTCTGTAGAAACTACAGGACGATCTCTGACCTTGAGGTCCTCAGAGAGAAGGCGTTCTAGCCCTGATGATGACAGAGTTGAAATAAAATATAAATGCTTCCAAATATCTGTTGCCAGGAAGCAGCTGACATGCTAAATTACTCTGCAGACTGACTAGTTAATTCAGCGATTTCCTGAGTCAGGAGTTGCCAGTAGAGCCCATTTTGTCCTTTCTGGCAAAAAAGCCGCCGGGATTGCTGTCTCCAGGCCTCTTTCCTGTGCTTCCTGCGTAGGAAGGCCTGTTTCCTGCAGAGAGATGCCTGAGCAGACAGCGCTATTTTAGTAGGCTGGGGACTAGGTAGGGAGTAAGGTCTTCCATTCGAAACTGATTTGTGGACAGAGTGAATGTCAGACACATCACAGAAGTACAAATCTTTGCAGAAAATGGAAAATAGGGACTCGAAAGCAGATCGGACCCAAGAAAGCCTTGCAAGGCTGTATTGCAACATTTCCATCTGTGTGGTTTGATTGTATCTGCTGAAAAAAATTTTGTTTTAACTCGCACACAACTGGCGCACAACAGTGCGGTCGTTTCGGGGGGTACGACATAGTGGTTCGGCATCTCTGGGTGGCCATTATGCTATGCTACCCAAAAATGTTCATCGGTTAGATTTCAAAGGTTTGGGGATGGCTGCTTTATTTTTTTGTGGAGAGAACTCTGCTTTGGTCTTAAGGTAGTCCTTCAGAACCGAATTTTGAGCGATGGGCTTCGTATTCAGCAAGTGAATATGATGCTGCTAAGGGGGGTGATGTTGGTGAAGGATGGTTTTAAGACATCCCAACAGTAGACTAGAGCCTTAAGGCTTGCCCTTGAGCCAGACTGGGGATTTTATAGAATCTGCCAGATGAGTTGTTTGTATCTCAGCTTGTTTTTTTTTTTTTTTTTTTTTTTTTTTTAACGTTTATTTATTTTTGAGACAGAGAGAGACAGGGCATGAGCAGGGGAGGGTCAGAGAGAGAGGGAGACACAGAATCTGAAATGGGCTCCAGGCTCTGAGCTGTCGGCACAGAGCCTGACGCGGGACTTGAACTCACGGACTGTGAGATCACGACCTGAGCTGAAGTCGGACGCTTAACCGACTGAGCCACCCAGGCGCCCCTATCTCAGCTTGTAACAAGTCCTCTGGATTCCTTTAGCCAGACCTTCACCTTGTCTCTAAAGAAGAAAAGAGACTGGATAAGACGCACATAATTCAGCAAAGCTAAAGAAATTCAAAAGGAAATCCAAAAGGAAAAGAAGGGCCGGAAGCAAGTTGGAACCACAACTGAATGTGTTCACGAAACATGGAGTAAAGATGTATTTCTTCTAATACTTGTTTGCCATTGATTCCACGTGACCCTGTGTTACTACTGTGTGTGTGCCTTGACCACTTAATGAGATCGTTAGTTTCTCAAGGGCAAGGCCTCTGTCTTGGGCTCCTTCAGTTCCATATCTTGTGCACAGCCTTACTTGTGGTCTGTGCTGCTGAAATATTTGCTAGTATTGAGGGTGGTGATTGCATTTCTTCTCATCCTCAAGGTTCTATCTCAGAACCCCCAATATTGCAATGTCGTTGAACTCATTAACCATTATTCTGAGGGTTATTTTGGGTCACAGAGCATCAATGAGGGTCACTTTGTTGAACTTTCTAATTTCTATTTTTAGGTGTTCACTCCAACATCTGGGTGTTGGTCGGAAAGCTTCCTGTCACTAGATGTTTATGCAAAAGAAAATGTCCATTGACCGTGGAGTGTTGCAGAAGGGATCCCTTCCCCAGCAGAGGGAGTGTCTTGATGTTGCTTATTATGTAATTTCGTATTTTACCACAGATTTGCAGTTGAAACGCTCGAGTTTACTCTCATATTTTGTATTTGTGTAATTCTAAAGAAAGTAATGTAAAGTAAATATTTGATAGATAGCCTTAAAGTTTCTGCCCTTGACTTTTTGGGCATTGTCTTTCAGTGCGAGGACTATTTGGTCTGTGGGGTCTCTGAATAACTGGGGATTTGTTGTCTCCTCTGCAAAAGAAGATCAAAAAACAAAAAAAACAAAACAAAACAGTAAATCTGAAGCTTTCTTTGGCTTTTTTCTGATAGCACTGGTGAACAGTTTAAGGAGAATAAAGTCAAAGAAATTAACTAAAATGAGATTTTGGTAATATTTTTGTTAAAATACATTATTCTACTCCATTAACATAGGTAATGAACAGCTGATTCTAGTATATATCAATAATTGATAATTAATCGAGTGTATATCCAAAGAAAAGAGAAAAAGGTCTCTAAATGAAATTAACTCACCTTGAAAATATGGCATGAATATAAATTTTATTCTTAATCTGCATTTTTAGCCTCTTTTTTAAAGAGAAACTTTCTAAAGAATTTTAATGTTTATTTATTTCTGAGAGAGACAGACAGAGAGCATGAGCAGGGGAGGGGCAGAGAGAGAATGGGAGACACAGAATCCAAAGCAGGCTCCAGGCTCTGAGCTGTCAGCACAGAGCCTGAAGAGGGGCTCGAACCCATGAACCATGAGATCATGACCTGAGCCGAAGTTGGATGCTCAATCAACTGAGCCACCCAGGTCCCCTACATTTTTGGCCTGTTATTTGCAGCTCATATTCACTAATTTAAAATAGAGAATCCAACGCACCTGGGTGGCTCAGTTGGGTGAGCATCTGACTCTTGATTTCGGTTCAGGTCATGATCCCAGGGTCGTAGGGTTCAGTCTCATGTTGGGTTCCATGCTAAGCGTGGAGCCTGCTTGGGATTCTCTCTCTCCCTCTGCCCCTCTCCCCCCACGTGTTCTCTCTCAGTCTCTAAAATTTAAAAAAAAATGGAGAAGAGGCCTTATCTGGAAGAAAACAAGTGGAGAAAAATAGAATTAAAATTTTTGAAAAAGGAAGATAGTTGTGAGAGGTAAGGAGGAACTGTCTACATGTTAAGTTGTATTCTAGAGCTATAATATGTAAATCAGCGTGGTGCTGATAGGAAGTATAGACTGCCCAGTGAATCAAAGTAGTCTGGAAACAGATCATATCATAAAAGTTCATCTAGTATATATAAAGATAACATCCCAAATCACTTTGAAAGAGAATATTCAAAAAAATGATGTCAGGACAATTGGTTAATTACTTGAATAAAAATCCCACTAGATTCTCATGTAATATACATAAGATAGATCAAGATAGATAAAATAGCTATGCCCTAAAATAAAACTATTAAGCAGCTGGAAGAAAATATGGGTTCTTATTCATTTGATCTCATGAAGGAAATAAGCTTTCTCAGGAAAAAAAAAAAAAGAAGAAGGGGAAGAAGAAGAAGAAGAAACCACAAGGAAAGATTGTTACATTTGAGAACATAAAGAACCTTTTGAACCTTTGTATGTCTATAAAAAATTTTAATTGTTGGGGCTTCTGGGCGGCTCAGTCGGTTAAGTGGCTGACTTCAGCTCAGGTCATGATCTCACAGTTTGTGAGTTCGGGTCCTGCACTGGGCTCTGTGCTGACAGCTCAGAGCCTGGAGCCTGCTTCAGATTCTGTGTCTCCCTCTCTCTCTGCCCCTCCCCTGCTTGCACTCAGTCTCTCTCTCCCACCCTCTCTCTCTCTCAAAAAATGAATAAACATTAAAATTTTTTTAAAAAAATAGTAACTGACTTTTAATAGCAAAAAGTCATTTAATATTGGCAGCAGACTATGTTACCATCATTATATATTATATAAAACTGACACGCAGCCCCTAAACATCACAAATTCAGTCCTTTAATCACCAAAGAAATGCAAATGAAATTGATGATAACATTTTTCTCCTAAAAAATTTTCAGAAATTGAAAAATGATGGTGTTCGGTGTTGTGAGGCACTTCACTCACAGCTAGTAGGGACATAAATAAATATTGCTTTCTGGAGAGCAGTTTGGAATAAGTATTTTAAAAGCCTTAACAATTTGCCCTTTGACCCAGAAATTCTCTACGAATTTACTCAAAGGAAATAATAAGAGATGTATACGATGATTTCGACACAAGTATTTTCATGTGGCATTGTGTCCTGCAATGTAATTTTGGGAAAATAACACATGTCCAACAACAGGAAAATAATTAAATTCGGTAGATCTGGGGTGCCTGGGTGGCTCAGTTGGTTGAGCATCTGACTTGATGCTCATGATCATGATCTCAGGTCATGATCTCAGGGTTCATGAGTTCCAGAGCCCTCACTGCTATCACCACAGAGCCTACTTGGGATCCTCTGTCCCTCTCTCTCTCTCTCTGTACCTCCCCTGCTCATGCTCTCTCTTTCTCAAAAATAAATAATAATAATTAAAAAAAATTAAAAATTCAATAGATCCATGTCATGCCCTATACAGATCCTTAGAAGTTGTGTTCCTAAGAATCCTAACAAAATGAAATGCTTATAATATATTCTTAAGTTAAAGAAAAAGCAGGATGCAAAACAGCATGATCTGAACATTGGAGGGGGTAGAAAGCACAGAAAAGCAAGAAAAAGAATGTGTGTGGGTATACGTTAAGAAAAACAAAAATAATAGGAATGAAAGAAACCAGAAGGTAACTGTGTGTGTGTTTCTTTTCTTCCCTGTTGAGGGATCATGGATATTTATAATATTTTAATTTTATACTATTCTGAATATTTAAAATTTTTATTTTCATAGGCAGAAATAAATCTCACAGTAAATACTTCCTCTTTGTTTGCTTTGTTTGATTAAGAGCACATGGAAACACATTTTTGGGTGCTAAGGGCGATAAGCTTTCCCAGGGAAGGGTATCGCTATCCTGTGACAAACAGGGCTTATCTATTCTTTCCAGTCAGGACACCAATACAGTGTCCGTAAAGCTGGCTGGGCCCTTTCTGTTCAAGCCTCTTTCCTAAACAATGTATTTATCTCAGTAGTTTAGAAGGTCAATAAAAGGGTGGATTAAAATGAACTATGTGAGGAGGGCCTGGGTAGCTCAGTGGGTTGAGCGTCCGACTTGGGCTCAGGTCATGATGTCACGGTTCATGGGTTGGAGCCCCATGTTGGGTTCTGTGCTGACAGCTCAGAGCCTGGAGCCTGCTTCCGATTCTGTGTCTCCCTCCCTCTCTCTCTCTCTCTCTCTGTCCCTCTCCTGCTTGTGCTCTCTCTCTCTCTCAAAAATAAATAAACATTTAAAAATTTAAAAAAATGAACCATGTGAAAAATGAAACATGGCCAGTGACTGGAGAATGACTCATCTATAATGGGTCTTTTATTCTGTAGAGCTGGTTCTCTGTTACCCTGGCTCGTCTGTCGCTCACAGTGCATTGTAATGAGGTAAACTAGGTGGACTCTGGCATTCATAGCTTCTAAACACGCCTGTCCAGGGGTTGCGTCCATTTACGTGATAGTCAAGGACAGAAGTCCCCTGATGGAGAACTCATCCAACAGAAATTGCCGCCCAGCACAGCAAGCTAGGCTACCGTCCTGAGTGTGCGTTAATTATTGATCAGAGAGATATTTCATTCTAGCTCCACTGGGTCAACTATTCCCATGGGGTTGAAGCTGAGAAGATCTCAAGGAAACGATTGCAAGTTCTCTTTTAGAAGACTCTGGGCGCTGCTCTGTTGCGTAACTAACAATGTGTGATAAAAAAAGCAGCTTTTTTTTTTCTTCCCTAGAATTGGATCAAACAGAATCCTTGAATCACGACACATACATATCGTTGTCTATGTAAGGCACTTATTTAATGTAATGTAATTAATTAATCGATTATTTTTATAGTGCAGCAGTCACCCATGAACCTACTCCCTCATAACTTTCATCTAGCCAATGGTCCCCCACCATCTTATTCTTTGCTTCTTCCTTTGTGAGATAGCCACACCCTACACTCTGTATTCACTCATCTGTCGCTAGCCCTTTTTTTTTTTATATTCTTTCAGCTAATCTCTACATATTTCTGAATAGCATAATTTTTAATTTTTTTGGTTTACTTTACATGAAAGTGTACCAGGCTTAGGTCATCTTTCAGGTTCATTTCTATTGTTATATGTTCATTTACTTTTGTTTAATATCCCATCCTGTGACTGACCAAATCACAGGTTGTTCTTCTACCCTCTCATTGATAGGCATTTGGGCGATTTCCAGATTTGTGTTATTGCAAACCATGAACACTCTTGTATATATCTCCTGGCAAACATGTTTAGAATTTCTCCTGAGTATATGCTTAGGAATGAAATTGCTGGGTCGCAGGGTATGAGAATGTTTAACTTTAGGAGCTTATGTCAAAACATTCTCCAAATAGTTTTTACTGATTTATGTTCCCACCAGTAATATTTAAGAAATGCTTTGTAGATATATCTTCTTCAACCTGAGGTGCTATCAGACTCTTTAATTGTTGCCAATCAAATAGGTATAAAACTATATTTAATTGTAGCATTGAATTTTTATTTCCCTGAACTGAGGTTGAACATCCATTCATGTATTGATTGGCCATTAGTGATTTCTCTTCTGTGAAGCGATTGGTCACATCTTTTGTCTACTTTTCTGTTGACTTGTTGACCTCCTTTTATATATTCTTGACACTAATCCTCTGCTGGTTGTGTATGTTTCAAGTAGCTTCTTTCAGTTTTTAATTTGTCTTTTCCATTCTATTTAAGGTTGCGATTCATAAATTTCTTAATTTCAATTCCTTAATTTTAATTAGGTCAAATATATGTCTTTTTTTGCTTTAGGAAGTTAGCGTGTTGTGTGTTTTATATCCTTCCTGACAATAAAACTATTGACTTATATTTCCTACTAAGATTTCTAAAGATTTGATTTTTACATTTAAAGAGAGGTGTTTTTTTCCACTTCAAAGCAGAAGTTAATTATCAGTCCCTTATGATCCAGTGGAATTGAGAACAGTGTCTATTGAATCAGACAGTATGCAGCCCAAAAGAACAGCAGATCCTGATGAATCCAAGGTACTCAGTAGAGGTGGTAAAGGTGCCCTGTGATTCCAGGTAAATGGGGCCCTGGCTAAGAGTAGAAAAGAAGGAAGTGTATCTGCATTCAGTAACGTACCAATTTGCCAACCAGACCTGCTTATGTCTACCAGGGGACTCCCCAGATAGCCAGCTGATCATTAACAGGTCTGAGCCTTTATTGGATGGGAGAAAGTAACCGTGATTGAACCATATTATCACCCAAGACCATTGAGGAAAAACTGAATTACATTAACTTCGTATGTTTTCTCTAAATTCAAGAATTCAAGTCCAATTTTTCTGTTCAGGGCGTTTCAAAATGGTAAACTTCATCTACATGTTTCTCTCTGTTACAAATGCTCCCCACTAGGCATTGCCGTAGTAAGAAGAGTTTGATAGGCACCTGTGGGAAAATAAAAAAGTCTGGCTACATGCTAGAAGCCACTCTTTCCTTATTCACATTTTCCCATTTAGGCATGTCCTGATTCTTACTATGTATGTCGTTTTTCTTTCCATTTCTTCCTCTGCTTTCAGAGCCACCTGAGGCACTGGGGGCAGCAGGCAGAGTTGTGATTCCCCTTGTATGTTAGTGAGGCAGGCCAGGGGCCACCCGCGTTGCTCACTCATTGCCATCCGTACACGTTATCTTGGAAGTACCACTTGTGATTCAAGTTGCAACAGGTGCCTACGAGTGAGCTCTGGCTTCCTGCTACCGGATCTGTTTCCGTTACCCTTTGGACAATAGTCGTGGACACTAGTCCCTGAAACCACAAAGAATAGTGATTAGGGTGCAATCAAATATCCCCAGACTTTAAAATAGCATTTGGATGATGATTTCCTGTCACATGAAAGACTGTTCACGACATCCTTATAAAGGCAAAAGCTCTTGTCTACTTGTGAGCCTTTGCAGGCTGGCGTTTGAATTGGGTACCATGCCTTTGATCTGTGGGACGTTTAGTAGTGTGTGTTGCTGGCCTCTAGAAATTCATGTGCTTTTGGAAAATTTGGTACTACAGACTAAGGATTCTTGGCAACGTAATCTAACTATGTAAAAATGTCCTGTGAGTTTGATTATAGATATAAATATATAACTATAAATACCTTGGTTGATGAGTTTTTGCAAAAAGACAGTAGAAAAACTTAAAGGCAATAAGTAAATCTTTAAGCAGTGATTAGATGATAAAATGGGGTTTTTATCCCATTTCTATTGATCTGGAATTAACTCAAAAGTTTCCCAAACCAAAGCTAATGTGAAAGTAATTTCTCCAGCAAAGATTTAGCCCTTGGGTTAGGGTCTTACAGAGTAAGAAAAATATTTAGCCAGTGTACACATGAAGAGATGTTCAGCATCATTAGTGGTCAAGGGAAGGCAAGTTCAAACCGCAACAAATACTATTTTGTACTCAGGTGATTGGCAAAAACTTTAGCGTCTGATATTGTCAAGTAATGGAAATGACAAGGATCAACAAATCCTCTGTGCTTTCAGTGGGAGCACACATCGGGGCTATCTCTTTAGAAAATAGTTTGACATTATCTCTTATAGTTGCATAGCACGTTCTTCAGCAGTTCTACTCCTGGGGGGGCGTAGACACTCGAGAGAAACTTACATATCAATATACACGAGGCATGTATTTAAAAATGTGTAACTGCATTGTTTATCACAGCAAAAAAAAAAAAAAAACAACAACAAAAAACTGGGATGCAAGCCCAAGCACCCACCAATAAGACTGCAGGATAATGAATATTCACGTGATGAATGTTGGACATGAGTCAAAGATAGGGAACTACAGAGACATGAAATAACACAGATGAATCAAAGTTAGAAACAACTGAACCAAAAATATATGCTCCGTAAGGAGTACATATAGATGCTATAATACTTTAAAAGGAACCGAACGATTCATGAACACACGATGCAGAATAACATTTATCTCACATTGGTGGACCGTGGGGCAGGGCTACGGGAGACTGCGGAACTGGATGGAGCTGGCGTCGGTTCTGGCTTTTGTTTTGGGGGGCGGAGGGGGGAGTGCGGTTCATCTCCCAGAGCTTATGACATTTATTAGAAAGAGCCACAGCTAATAAAGACAGGCTCTGCCTTATTAGTAATGGGGGGGGGGTCACAGTTAATTCCATTCTACCTGAATTCTATCGTCGAAAAAGAAAAACTTTTTATTTCTGAATTCTGTAAAGAGTAGAAAGTGGTAGAAAGCACAGGGTCAGGACAAGTTTGAATTCTGAAGTCTGACTCTGTCCCTTACTAGCCATGTGATCTTAAACAAGTTACCTAACCACTTAGTGCTTCGGCTGTCTCATCTGAAGAATGGGCATATATTTGTGCTCTCCTGGTAACGTCATGGTGAGAATTTATTAGGATCACACTTGTAAAATGTAATGAATTTAGCTTAGTGCCTGGGGCAGGCTAAGTACTCAACACATGTTGGCTGACAGTATTATTGATAGTAGTAACAGTAGTTACACGTTCCTTGGACTGACGAGTTTACAAATGCAGCTTCTCTTTTATTTAATTCTGTCCCAATTCGTGAGTCTTTTCCAGCTATCCTAGTCCCCATACTCCATTTTCCTTCTTCAATCTTAGTTTTTTTTTTATTATTATTATTTTTTTCAATCTTAGTTTAGACTTGAGTGCTCCCCCAGATCGACTTTGGAGAAGAAAGATTCTTCCCTGTTTGAACTGTGCATCTCTTCCTTTGGCTTTTTGCTGTCACTCAATGGGCAGTCTCTGTGGGAATGGGATTAGCCAAGAGATCTTTGACTATATAAGGTGTTGGCAGATGCCTGCAATTTCTTATTTAGGCAAGTTGGGTAACCGGAGAACTGAGAAGATGATATGGCTTTTGGCAATCTAAGTGTGGAAAATAAAAGTTTTCTGGTTGGAATGATTTCTTTCTATAGACAATACTTTTAAAAACCTGAAAGAGCTCCTATAAAGAACAAAATGTATCTCTACCACATTTTTTTCTATGCCCGTCATAAGCAATACTAAGTAGAAACTAGATTTCTCATCTAGTGATATAGCATTGATCTAAAGAGCTTAGTAGATAATATCCTTCCTGGTAACAGTTAACTTGTAGATTAAAAAACAATTCATTCATAATAGAATTATGTAATTATAACTGTACTATTATATAAAATCACAAATAAGATTTCTGTACTGAAGTTCTAATTCAGGTACAGAATGGGATACTATTTACCTTCTTTAATAGTTTGAGGTTCCCTAGTAGAAAAAAACCCATATGGAAAAATGGAAAGGAACAAAAAATTACATATATATTTTTAAAAATCACTTTTTGTAGTTGCTGGAATTTTATTGTTCCATTAAAAAAAAATGCTGCATTAAGCTAAGAGATAACAGTTTGCCCTTCCTGAAAAAGGTGAGGCAAAGAACTTCTGAAGTTCAGTTAAAAAAAAATAAACCATGTTTCATAGCTATTTTTCCATTTATTTGTGAAAATCCCCAGTTAACTTACTTCAAAAGAAATGTCAGGAGACCTCTGCCCTTGGCTGTGTGCAATTTCAATTGAAAATCAGTCAGTGATGGTTAAGGAACTGTGCAGCACAGGAGATGTGTTCTGAGACTGGATGGGATGGGAAAATGTCCCAGTTTTCAGAAAGGGAAAGAAGTTCAGACCCCCACAGACTACAAAATGGAAAAATTGATGTGACTGCTGACAAAACTTTGGAGAAGATTGCCATCATGAGCCCATAGAAAGGGAAGAGGCGATCATTTAAGTCTGAATGAGATGAATAAGAAATCCCCTGACAGACCTCACTTCCTTTTGGTAGGGCCCCCGGGGCTGGCAGAGAAGCAACTCCTGGTCTCTCCTTGACTCTGCAACCCAGTGGGAGGGCAAATGTATTGGAACCCAAAATAGCTTGAGAGCATAGAACAATGGGCCAAAGCCAGCAAGATAAAAATTAAACGGGAGATACACAAAGGCTGCCCTCAGTTCCAGAAAATTAGCAACACAAACACAGGAGGGTGGGCAGATTGCAAGGCCAAAGGATAGGGTTAGGCAGGTCTTATCCTGTACACAGGCATCTTTGGCTGAGGGCTTGAGGAGGGGCTGTGTCCATCCAGAGAGGGCGCTCCTTCTTAAATTTGCAAAAAAGTAACCATAGAACATAAGGGTGAATACTTGAAAAAGTACAAGTCAGGGATTTTTATTAACTACGCAGTCAATGAATTACTGCTACAGTGTGATCGGCCAGAGTTGGGGAGGCCATTTCTTGGAGTACCATGGCCAGAACAAGGGTGGTCAGCTGAGCCGTGTATATTGAGAGCAGAAAAAGGGACTGTGCCAAATTGGAAGATAACTAGAAGAGAGAAGTGAAAACTCTGTGAGCCATTATCTCTGAGCAGTAGTGAAGGGAAGAATGTTTAATTTGAAGAAGGGAAGGCTTAGGGTGCCATGATGGATTCCCCACTAGCAAATTAGGCATGAGCACAGGACACTGGAAAGTAGGGCATCAAGGACAAAAGGAAATTGAAGAATGGCATTTTAAAAAGAATTTGGCATTTGAGATTTAAAAGAAACCATAACATTTTTCATGATAAGACAACTTTAAACTAAAATTTGTTCCCTTCCTTTACAATTCAGTGTTTTTTAAATTTCTGAATTACAAATTACCTGAATGGCAGGGAGCACCGTAATCTTTTTGAAGCTTAAGGCTGCTAAAGTCTTAACCAAGATCATACAAGACCTAAAACTTTCCATCAATTTGACCTGTTCAAAAACGGAATGGGTGATGTGATGCAGGTGAGTGGCTTGTTGCTAGAGTCCTAAGACTAAGAGCGGGCATCACTTCTTGGATGTGATGAAGAGGCAGTCTGTGCACTGGATAAAGTGTAGGACTAGATGGCTTTTAAGGTCCCTGCCCATGCCGAGGTTCTAAGGTTCTGAGAGAAAGCAATTTCTCTTAAGAAAGAGGAAAGTGGGGTGCCTGGGTGGCTCAGTCGGTTAAGCACCCAACTTTGGCTCAGGTCATGATATCGCGGTTTGGAAGTGCGAGCCCCACGTCAGGCTCTGTGCTGACAGCTTGGAGTGTGCAGCCTGCTTCAGATTCTGTGTCTCCCTCTCTCTCTGCCCCTGCTCCCCCCCACCCCCGGCTCACACTCTAGCTCTCAAAAACAAATAAAAATGTTAAAGAAAGTTAAAAAAAAAAAAAAGAAAGAAAGAGGAAAATGGAGATCACTGGTATGATTGGTCTTTTGTAGAGAACTCCAGAAATAGAGAAGTTGCATTACAACTTGTGATGCAGGAATCTGGGGTATATTCAATATTTCCTTCTTCCCTCTGAGTGGTTTGCTAGGGTTGCTCCGTGAATCCCCATCTCGGCCTGATGTGTCACTAGCTGAGTGTTGGAATGTAGCATTGCAAGGTCTTGCTTTGGTCTTGGTGAGACCTAGTTAGCTTTTAAGGTTGGATTTCAATGCAAGCAAATCACCTTGCCACTATTTTTTGGCTATCAACTGTATTGAAAATTGCAACCACCTTTACTGAATATGTTCAGAGTGGCAAGTGGACAATGGAGGACGGACGGATGAGTTAATATTTTCCTTTCCTGATAGAGAAGCAGCACAAAGCCTCATTCTCCATATGACGGTTGGATAACTACAACATCTGGTGCTTATTCTGTGTCACAAAGAGACTATCATTTAGAAGTGACTACCCTTGGGGCGCCTGGGTGGCGCAGTCGGTTAAGCGTCCGACTTCAGCCAGGTCACGATCTCGCGGTCCGTGAGTTCGAGCCCCGCGTCAGGCTCTGGGCTGATGGCTCAGAGCCTGGAGCCTGTTTCCGATTCTGTGTCTCCCTCTCTCTCTGCCCCTCCCCCATTCATGCTCTGTCTCTCTCTGTCCCAAAAATAAATAAACGTTGAAAAAAAAAAAATTTAGAAGTGACTACCCTTTACTATCCCTTTGATTGGGCCTTGGGCTGATTTTTGCCAAAATATCAAACACACATTTCCTGATGCTGTATATATGTGGATACATGCATATACGTCCACGTGTAATGAACCCCTAGAGAATTTTATTTTCTTTGGTTACATCCGTCTTCTGTTTATTCTCAGAGGGAGGACAGCATAGCTGATGAGATGGCAATGAAAGAAAGGTACAGGCAAAACCACCCTAAGCTTGCCATGCCCCAAATAGGCTCCCCCCACCTTATGACCTTCTCCATGAGCTACTCAACTCTTAAATCTCATTGGGGGCTCCTTCTGAAGACACGGAGAGAAGGGCCGTGAGGCAAACTTATGTGGAAAACCCTTATCCTAGCGAGACAAGACAACATACTATAAAAGCAGTCTTGAAGGAAAAGAAAAGTCACACGAGGGCCGTCTGAGGATTCACGTGGATAAAGAAATAGGCTGTCACACCCATTTTAGTTCTGAGAATTTGCATCGCATTTCTCTACAGTGGCCTTCTTAACGTGTGGAGGCATCTGGAATACTCCTTTGATTTTACGTGAGTTACGGTCACAATCTCAAAAGTCTGAGCTCCTTGCTGTTGGCCAAAGATCAGGGAGAACAGAACTTTCCCGAAGGGTTGACCTGGCACAAACAGGATCACTGGAACCTGGTGCATCAGTGGAGTAAAGTCAAAGTTGGGGGACTTTTGAGGTGATATTTTCCTCCAAAGTCAGGGTGTATCGTGTAATAGAACAGCAGGGGTGGGTGGCGGTGTGTTTTTAGGCACAGCATTCTCCATCGTCGATCGGTTGCGTTCAGAATCAGCAGTGTTCTATGCCAGTTCGTGCCGAGCATACGCTTACTGTGTAAGGGAAGCGAATCACTAGTATTTTGTGCCCAAGGGATATATTGTTAAGTAACACGGACCTTGACCCTCAATCCCTGAATAATCTAAGTAGAGCTTCCGTAACGGGTCTGCCTCTAGACCCACATACCGAGTTGTACGGCTTTGCTCTTTAAGCCTCTTTGTCTGTAAGTGTCAATCCAAGTCACCACTGTGGTACTTCCTCAACGTGGACATTGTGTAGAGCTCTGTATGACCAAGGTGACGTTTCACATGTCCTAGACTCTGTGTTCCAGTGCTGATCAGTAGTAGCCTTTTGGGGCACGGGCATGTTGCAGTAAGAATCGCTGAATGTTTGGAAAAGAGACAACACGAGGAAGCATTCGAGGGGGGGTTAGAAAGAGTGGCAGCAGCAGAAGGAACAAAGTAGGGTAAGAACCTGCACCAAGAGGCTCTCAGGTGACAGACTTGAGTGGATAAGCTCGGACAATTCAATGTGATTTCTGTGTCTCCGGAGCAAAGTCACCCAGGGATTTAGGAGCATTCCAGGGTTTCTTTATCAATTGGGTCAAAGACGCACATTCTTTCCACTTAAATAAACTGTGTTTATACCTAATACTCTGAAAGGCAAGTCCGATTTCTTCCACTTAAGGAAATATGCCTCATAATTGCTGTATTTCTCTAGTTACATAAATGTTTACTGAAGTTCCTTCCAAGATGATGGGTCAGACTGCAGCAACTTGGACAAATCATCCACTCCGTGACAAGTCGCTCCTCCAAAGAGAGACAATTTTACTTGGGATTTAAGTTTCTGATCGAAATGCCTATAAGAGACAAAGAAGGACACACACACACACACACACACACACCCTTATGTATGCATGTCTATACACACATGCACACAAATACTAGAGTAGTAGGTGAAAATGTACGGACTGGGAAGAAATATTGGAGATACTTGAAAATGCAGTGTGATGCATTCCCTGCCAGCCTCAACTTTTATTAGGTCTTTCCCTGCACAGCAACATAATAAACTATGGTAGACTTTAAATGATCCCACTTTGTATTCATTCTTGGTTGAGAGGGCCCTGAGATTGAGGGAAGGGAAGGAGAAAGTACAAGTCCTCTGTGCAAAACTCAGGGAAGGAGAGAACAACGGAACTGACCCCGTTCCACATTTCAGACAAACTCACAGTCTCACAGTTCAGCTCGCTCCTAGGCAGAGGGAAGCAGAGGGGGCTCATTGAAGGAAGAAAGAAAGGATGGGCAAGAGTGGTAAGGGGAGAGGGAGCACTTCCCAGAGAGCATGGCTCTAAGTCCCTCCACACTGTACACCATGATTACGATGACTTGCTTCGCTATCGCCAGTTGCAAACGAGAGGATGTCAGGTCACCAAATATTGGAGTCTGGACCAAAGCAAAGATAGGGCGTTTCGGTCAAAAGCCTCACCTTTTAATATGTGACTGCATATAACTCTCAAATATCCATGTGAAACATCAAAAAGCAATAAGTAAATTTCTGTGAGATATGTTTTAAATGAAACAGCAGAGAGGGATGTAAGGGGCTCCTTTTTCATGATTGCAAACCAAGTGGTAAGAGAGAGTAAATCCATGCGTCATTCTTTACTTCTCCTTCCCTTCCTCTCCCATCGAATATATGACCTCTGTACCAGTGTGCATCTTAGAGTTATTTCCAGCATCTTCCCCTCCTTTCCTGCCTCCCACGGCTCTAGTTCAAGTTCTGACCGTCCCTTGGCTAGACGGTTGTACCACAAAATAGCCATTGGATATCTACTCTGTGTATTATCCTCTGCTAGGTGCTCAGGCAGAGTTTAAAAGGATCCAGATGGGTGCTGCTTTCATGGGGCTTATGTTTCTGCAAGGAAAACAGAAAGGGAACAACCATTAGACAATTCGTTATTAATTAAAATGATGACAAATGCACCAAAGGCTAAGTATAGGAGCAGGGGAGCAGGCCAAGGTCACTTCAGGAAGGCTTTCTTGAGAGACTAACATGTGAGCTGAGCTTTGAAGGATGGGTAAGAATGAACCTGGTACAGAGGGAAGCTCCAAACGTTGGGCAGAGCATTTCAGATGGCCCTTTGGCATGGATGGCAGGTGAAGCTAAGAATGCCCGCAGACAGGAGAGAGGCAGGAGGTTGTCTCTACCTTGAATTTGGTGGCGAGCTTCTTGAGGTCAGGGGTCCCCACGACTCATCTCTATATATGTGTCTATTAAAGGTTTCCCAGTATTCCACTGAGTGGAGACACTTTGGTGCCAGTAAACATATAACTATAGCCCAGAAAAAAAAATCATGAAAGATAGGAGGAATAAGATTTGGTGTTAAGAGTTTTTAAAATTTTGATCATCAAGTTTTTCAAGAAAGTGTGCATAAGTATCCAGAATTAATTGTTATCTGAGAAACTATTTATGAGTATTCAGTGTTAAATGGGACACTAACTTTTTTATCATAATCATTGCCTCCCGCCCTCCCAGTACACATGTGTATCTAATAGGACAGAGAGAGAGAGAGAGAGAGAGAGAGAGAGAGGGAATCCTTAAGGGTATTTAGTGAATTAGATTTCTTTTAAATCACGTGACTAAGGAATTGTGTATGAAAGATTAGGGACGAGACTAGACCAGGGAACACAAATATATGGAATGAGAGCCACGCCTCCAGCCACGACTCCCAACACGATCCCACCATGGCCTCAGCCCCTGCCATTGGCTGTCATCAAAACAGGCTTCTCCACTTCTTTTGTGTGTTTCCTCTGAGTCTCACTCAACATGGCTTCCTAATGGCCACCACTCACCAGTAGACTTAGAGGAGACCTACTGGCCAGTGTGTGTGGAGTTCATTCATCCAGAGAGCCTGAGCTGGTTATTTAGCTACCTTGATGGAACCCCTGTGCTTTCTAAGTGCATTAGAAAAGGGCCCCAATTCTAATAACATGGCATTTCTGGACCCCATGTCATAAAGTAGGCCGTACTTGCCTTTAGGAAAAAAGTATAGTCAGAGATTACTTTTCTTTTTAAAATGTTAGCATCATCGTGCTTATTTCTACCAGGCTTTCACAAAAACTAAAACTCTATCAGTTTTATACTTCTATAGTCACTTAAATACTGAAATGGTCTTTGATGCTCTATCAGTGTTTGCTAATACAACATTCATTCTGGTTATTCAAAAGGCCCCAGTTTGCTATCAAGTGAGCATGTCATACCAAGGGTATAGTTTTACTGCACCATAAATCAGTATAAAGCAAATATGCTGGCTCCAACAGTGCAGGTTAATGATTAAATTCCCAAGTTTTTTTCTCCCCTCAAAGAGTTGGTTGTTCCAAATATATTTTGAAAGCTTCTAAGAGGCCTATGGATTAAGGTCTTCTTTTTTTCCCCTTCTCATCCATGTTTACTTTGGTAAGCAAAAACATCCCCCAGTGATTCCCTTTGCCCTTCAAACGGGACTTTTCAAATAGCCTCTCATCACCACCCTTCTCCTCCCCCATCTCCCCCCCTCCTATCCCTTCTTCTTCTTCTTCTTCTTCTTTTTCTTCTTCTTCTTCTTTTTCTTCTTCTTTTCTTCTTTTCATCTCTCAGTGAATGAATGAATGAATAAATGAATGAATGAATGAATGAGTAAATAAAAAGGCTAAAAATGCAAATGTAGGTCTATTTTAAGAGAAGTCAGATGGACAGCTAGGAAGCAGGTCTTGTCCCTAAAGGCATAATCATTTCCTAATGCCATCTAGTCACCCCTACAGCGGAGTTGGTGCCAGAGTTAGAGACCCTGCTGGGCTTACCCAGCCTTAGGAAGGATCAATGGGCAAATACGCATTATAAGGACAAGATCTCAGAAATCCTGATGTATTAAACTGCAGTCTATGTATGGTTTTGTTGTAAGGAGCAACTGTTTTTCAAGAGATGTGATTTCTACCTATTGGGTCTTTTAAAATGAAATATGTCAAATGCACAAAATATATAATGAGTAACAAAATTAATTCAGCCTTCCAAAGGCTTGAAGACACATTTATAATTTTATCGAAGTAGCAAAATAACTAAGCCATTCTTAATCATCTCTGCCCATGGGAAAAATCAATAGCTAGCTTTCAAATTTCTTTTTAGACAATGCAGTAGACTTTACAATATAAATTCTAATAAACAGAAGGATACAAAAAAAATGATAACTACAGGAAGGACATGGGGAAAGAAGTCATTACCCAGACTCTCTGGATACTGAATGGTCAGCCCCAGGGCCCATTTCCATTTGGCAGGAATGTTTTTTGTCAAATCCTTGACATTACACACACACACACACACACACACACACACACTCATACTCTTCTATTAATGGATACAAAGTGGTTTTATGAGAATATAGCCCAGCCAGAGCAAGAGAACCGCCCAGCTTACTCAGATATTCTGATTAAGATCTAACGAACAGTGTTGAGTATTTTGGCTCTCCATACTGTCCTCACCCCAGGCAGCATATCTTATCTGTGGTTTACATTCTTTGTTTGTATCCTTGTCCTGTTATAGAAAAACTCATCTTTATATATTTTTTGATTATTAGTTAACATGATAGCTTTAAGAGTTCCAACAAATTTAGACCAATATGCCTTTCTTTGTACTTTGGTGCCGTGCTATGCTGGTCATTTGAATATTAGAGATAGGGAATTTGACTCTTTGCTATGGGAATACATCTGTATAACATAATCACTTCACCTATTCCTAAATAGTGTCCAAAAGAAAGTTGGTTATATGTGGACATTTAGATATGTTGTCTCATTGCATGAAACTACATATGTCTTAAATTTCCAATACTTTATAAACAATATATGGGTAGCTAGCCAATCTTGCAAGAGGTGATTCCCCAGCTACATTTATTTTTAATGTATTTCACTTACAGGGTAACACACATCCTTATCTGTACTTTTGGAAGACATGTTTTTTTGGGATGGCAGGGAACAGTGGTCAAGTTTCCCTCTCTGAACAGATTGCTATGCTGTGTCGGTAGATGCCCAAAGCTGAAGTTCTTTTTAAATTTTTTTAAAAACTGTTTGAATCCCCAACCTCAACCATCCCTCATATGGCAGGTTCTTAATGGTGCCATTTCAAAGGAAATCCATGATTGTAATTCAGTGTATATTTGTGAGTGTGTTAGGAAAGGAAAGAAATGTATAAAGACAAGAGAAATAATTTACCTTAAAAGATCTTTAAAGAAATTATATTTGGGTAGAAATATAAGTAATATATCAATTTATTTTCCTTCCAGTCGAAATCTGTCATTCTTTTCCTATTCTTTGCTAAGCCTGTGTTATACTTATTATCATAGTCAGATTAGAAATACTTTTTTTCAAAGCCTCCAAGTCTCTTATTTTTTTAAATGTTTATTTATTTATTCTGAGAGAAAGAGCATGAGTGGGGAGAGACAGAGAGAGAGACAGAGAGAAAAATCCCAAGCAGGCTTTGTGCTGTCAGCACAGAGCCCAAACACGGAGCTCTGTATCAGGAACCGTAAGATCATGACCTGAGCCAAAATCGAGAGTCAGATGCTTAACCGACTGAGCCACCCAAGTGCCCCTGGAAATATTGTGTGTGTGTGTGTGTGTGTGTGTGTGTGTGTGTTTCTTTTTAGCTTACTTAACGGTAATCCCTTGAAAGTGGGACCAGGTTTTGTGTTTCCCCCTCTCAGCCCGTGTCAAGAGTACATGCTCAGTTATTATCATATCACCTGAATCCAGCATTTCAGGCATTTGGAGTCAACGTCATTTGGTTTCTCTATGAAGGACTGTGTTTAGGAGACTGAGACCAGTACCACAGTGGGAATCCCTTTGTGTTCTGAAAGATTTTTGTCATCACAGTGTCAATGCAAGAGCATTGTTGCAAAAGCCTGTTTGCTGAGGGGGCTGAAGGTCCGTCATAGAGGCGTTTGGTCTCTCTTCTCAACCCATGGTGAGGCTCATCCCCCAGACACGTTTGGTACCACCTTGGTAGGTGGAGCCTGTAGCAGCCAGGATCCCAGAACATTACTGCAGAGGCTGAAGGTATGGATGGAGGCGATGGTGGGAATGGAGAGGTAGAAGGACGAGAGGAGAGATTCAGCCAAGTGTTAATATTACAACGCCAGATCTTTTATTGTTGTGTTGAGTGAAGCCATGGGGAACTGGTCCATAAAATCTAGTTGATGCAATGGCTGGACGAGAGGCTACGTGGTAAACAAAACCAAGCAAAACGAAACAAAACAAATCTTATACCGAACTGTCTTTAAAAAGCGATGGCTGGGAAATGATACCACTATCTTTAAGAGAGTGTCAACGAGGACTTTGTTGTGCGGAGAGACTTTTGATTCTGCACCATGGCGGGGCATCAGAATATGTGTGTAAACTGTATAAAAACAAAGCCCACCTGGAAAGCATACTAGCTATCTCCTTTGAATGGAGTCCAGGGCAGGCAAGCTTCTGTGCCAAACTTTCTCTGGATTCGCCTCAGAACTCACCGTGGAGTGCCGTTGCATTTGAATTCCTCACATGGGCAATGTTCTGAGTCATCCAGAATCCTCGGTGCCCGATAGTAACCTCCTGAAGTCACTGATGAAACAGGTAAAATTGATGCTTTACATCAGCATCTCCTGGGGAGCTTAAAACCAATACACCGTGGGCAGGGCTATGCTGGGACATCGGCGACAGCCACCACTGTGAGCCCCATGGCAGCAGAAGTAACAAAAGAGCCACCTTGACCGGGAGAACACCGGGAAAGGAAGATGCCTTGCTTGAATCTGGGGCTCCACCTGGCACTGGCCGGAAGCACAGACACACTCTTCAGTCGGTCAGCAGTTCAGCACTCGCGCAGTCGGCGCACCAGGCTCCTGGCCCAGGGCTGCAGACTGGGCCAGCAGAGTGGACCGGTCCTGGGCTCTGCATGTGAGGAGAGGAGATGCGCATTACAGGTACATGGCAGAAGGGGGCACAGAGTACAACCGGGACACAGAGGGGAGGCTCATTCCACCTGGGGTGGAGCCGGGGGACAGGAAGGACCAAATCTTCTCAGAGTGATGACGGTGGCATTAGGGTGGAGGCGGGAAAAGAGGCTGGAGTGTTAGAGAACTCTAAGCGGTTAGCGTAATGAGGCTGGCAGTGGGTCGGGGCCATGTGATAGACAGCCCGAGTGCCTGGATAAAAGCAGGGATTGCGGGACGGAGAGGCAGGAGATGGTAAGGAGAGAAGACGTGGAACACTTTTCTTTCCTCTGTGGCTTGTCGAGTCCTCGCATTGTCCTGGTGGCCTCCGTGTCTGGAAGCACACTTCACCCAAGAAGCAAGGACAGGCAAAATGTTATCTCTCGGCGTTTCGTGATCTTAACGTTCATGAGTTAATTACTAAAATTGTATACATATCACAACCGCTACCTTCGACCAATTATATCCCAGGATACCATAACAGGTCACAACCCTAAAGTACATAGTCATTCAAACAAAAGAATACTCTCCCGCCTCTCTTTGAAAAGCAAGCATTGATTGGATCAGGAATGCAAGGTGAAGTCAGTTGGGATTAGACATTTCCTGCAAAAATCCACTCGAGGCTATAAGCCTATACAGTGGCGGGTTCATTTTGCCGTTCTACCCACTAAGCGAATGGGGTGGGGTTAGGGGTGGGCAGCAGTGAAGGGGATGGGTAGGAAGGGTCGGGGGGAGACGAGGACTGTACAAGGAACCCACTCCTAGCTGCTTTCCTCCCACTCTCAGGATCTACCCAGGTACTGCCGTTCCTGAACTTCCAAATCTCAAAATCCCAGCAGGTCTGCGTGCTGTCAGGCAGGGGTGGGAGCCCCGCAGAGGCCCCTCCGGCCCCCAGGGCAGTGCCCACAGCCTGAGCTGGCCTCGTTGTCACTGCCGTTGACAGTTCATTAGCAAAACCTCAACTCCCTTCCGGACTCCAGTGTTCCCTTTGCCTGCCATACCCGGGCATGACCAGTACGGTTAACAGTAGCCACATTTTGAGATCATCATTGGGATTTGAAACATTGTCAAGTATAAAGAAAACTTACACTGATTCTCTGAGCCGTTCCTTCCTTTCCAGGAGAAGTAGCTGTCAAAGTTGTATTAGCAGGATATCATTTCAGCAAAATCTTTCAGATCTTCTCAGGAGAAGAGACCATAGGAAAAAAAAAATCCTGAGGGGTGTGTAGGATATCTCTCATTTAGTGAGGTAAAAACCAGCTTGCTAAATGAAAACTAACACCTTCTGAGGACTGGAAGGGACCGCCCTGGGTTTGTCCAGTGGCTGTGAAAGGGTACATTATCATGGTGACCTTGTTGATGGCAGGGCAAGTGGCAGTGATGGGGTATTGAGTGCAGACTTAGGAGCTTGAGATGGATGGTTACAGGACAGCTGGTCCATCTCATTGGACTACGGTCTCAGTTCCTCTGCTTGTAAAAATTTCATGGTACTTGCTGGGAATAAACTCACCAAATCCTTTAAGGCATCGTGCAACATAGAATTAGAAATGGAAAACACTTTTATCAAGTTTCTCCTGACCTTTAGGGATTTACTTCTCTCTTTGAGAACCAGAAACAGTGGGTGGAGAAGAGGTGTGACGAATGTTACTCGTCTTTACCAACAATGTTAATTTCTTTCTAAGCTCACACTGTTTTTTTTGATTTCTGACTACCTCTCTAAGAGGAGCAATACAGTTGTTAGACTAAATTCATTAGATGGCTGGAAATTTGCAACCAACCCACAACTCAGGGACCTTAGTTGGGTCAGTTCTTACTTTCTTGATCTTACCCCCACACTCTGAATCCAGGTCTGATGAGCAAATGCATGGAGAAATTCTCTCATTTGTATGATTTTTAAAGCTTATGTTTTGATTTCCCTTCCAAGAGAAAATATTTTATGATATAGTGGCAACAAGTGAGAACTTTGAGAAGGACACACTTACTGTACAGAATATAGACTCCTTGTGTTCATGTAGGGGATGAGGAAGAGCTGAGTAGGTAGGATTTCTAATGGTGACCGAATTTGATTCGTAGTATATCTCAATCAGTGGCAGTTCACAAAGTGGCTTCCTGCACCTTGCATCAGTACAGTAACACGCAAGCAAGGATCTTGAAGAAATTTACATTTGCTAAGACGGGGAGAGTCAAAGAATGTAAGTACTCCTAAGCTAAGCATATTCATCCTGACGAATGAGCTGGTTCATGGAAGCAATGTTTGTATTAGGAAAAACTGGAAACAAAGAAAATAAACAATGGTGTAGTCATTTGATAGACTCTTATACAGTATTTAAAAATTGAAGGAGCTGGAGGAATTGACTTAGAAAAAAAATGTCTATGGTGTAGAAAGTGGGAATAATCCCACAATGATATGACAATCATAATTCCATCTTGGTAAAAGTAACTTGATCTATGCATATACCGTGTGATAGTATATGTATACAAATATGTGTGTGTGTGTGTGTGTGTGTGTATCTACCTAGGTGTGATGTGTGCACACGAGTAGGGATGGGTAAATACCCATGGAAATGGAATGTGGGAAGGTAGGCATTACATGTTTTCTCTTTTATACCACTATAGTAACTATAAATAAATACATTTAAAAGACAATAGGCATAAGAAAGAAACATTACCAACGTTATGTGGGTTTCATCCAAATAAATGTATTGTAAGATATTTTAAAACCACCACAAAGTTAAGACATTTTATTTAAGGCCACTATGAACACACATGTGTTTCTGGCCCTGAGAGTCTGGCAATTAGGACTTGTTGTTTTTAAGGGCTTTGTGCTCACAGCTCCACTATTTTTTTTCATTTAGGAGAGAACACTCCAGCATTCTATCTGAGTAGTCCAGCGGTGGAGGTTGTGTATTTTAGCACTCCAGAATAACTGTCATTAGGTAATCAGGAACTCACAGACTATTCCATTCCAAGCATGTTTTCATTGCCTGGGATAAATATTTTGACAAGAGCCTAGGTGCACCAATAACATTTTGCATAACAAAGAATAACAGGTGCAGCCAAAAGGGAGGGAAGTTCTTTGAGGATGCATCTTCAATTTCCGGTGTGTGCTTTGACTCTTCTAAGTCTAGAATGACCACGACGATGATGGTGGTGATGATGATTGCTATTGCGGCGTCATTGTTTGCTATGGATAACGTACGGCGATACAACCCTTTTGGAATAAAGTAAGAAATCTACTCAGATGAGCTCAGGAGACCATGAAGAGCCAGTTTCATCGAAGCTGCCGCTTCCCAGGGGCGCCTGGGTGGCTCAGTCCGTTGAGCGACCGACTTTGGCTCAGGTCATGATCTCACAGTCTGTGAGTTCGAGCCCCGCGTCGGGCTCTGCGCTGACAGCTCGAGCCTGGAGCCCGCTTCGGATTCTGTGTCTCCCTCGCTCTCTGCCCCTCACCCACTCGCGTTCTGTCTCTGTCTCTCAAAAATAAATAAACATTAAAAAAAATAAAAAAAAAAAAAACCTTTCACTGCCCAGCAGTGCTGCTCTCTTATGCCCTGGGGTGATCCTTCGTGGAGTAAAGGTTGTTAGCGGGTGGGAGAGGTTTGCCCCTTCAATTGCAAACACTTGAATCTGTCACACGCCCCTATACCCACGCAGAGCAGAGTAGACGTGAGCACTTGCTAATTTACAGGTGATGGAAAACGCCTGCAGACGGCCGGGGCCGGAGGACATGGCAAACTGCTTTTGGTAGGTAAATTTTTTGTTTCCCTGTTTTTGATGAATATATTTGGAAATCCAGTTTAACGTGCAATTGTGATTAGAAAGGAAACCCTAAAATAGTTTTATCCTATCATATTAAAGTCATTGGAAATCAAAGAAGGTGGAATCCCCCTCCCCTAAACTGCCAGAGATGGAATTTCTGTGAGGACGTGGAAACCAAACCCGTGTATCTCATGCTGTTCTCATCATGCGACGTCAGCCTGCGAATAGGATTAAAAGAAAAATCAAGGCTGATACAAAGAGGTACGATCCAAAGTCGTTTTCAGCTGGCTTGGCACTGAAATCATAGACAGGAAGAAACGCATGTCTGTGTCATTAAGTGGAATAAAAGTTGTTGGGAAATTAATTCAATAATACTTGTGTGAATGGCTGCTGAGAAAACAAATTAATCCAAATTCATTTATCTAATATAAAACTAATGCGCTGTTTTTCCCCTTCTATTCTTGAGGTTATTAGTTTGGGGATGTTCATTTTACATAGTTTTGTGAACATAAGATAAATGTAGCTTTCTGATTAGATATGGGCTTACGGTTCTGTCCTCCACTCTCCCTCTCTTTGTCTCTTTCTACGTCTTGGTGTAAGTCATTTCATCTCCATTGCCTTAAATAAGAAATGTTTGATCTTTGCAAACACTAATTTTTATCTTATTTTATTTTTAGAAAAAAATGTTATAACTTCTTTTTCATGTTTATTGATTTATTTATTTTGAGAGAGAGAGAGAGAGAGCACGAGCAGGAGAGAGGCAGAGAGTGAAGGAGAGAGAATCCCAAGCAGGCAGAGCCCGACCCAGGGCTCGATCTCACAACAGTGAGATCACGACCCGAGCCAGTATCAAGAGGAGAACATTTAACCGACTGAGCCACCCAGGTGCCCTTGAAGAAACTAGTTTTTAAATTCTTGCCTGAAACCAAGTGGAGGGCTGGTACTTGAAAAATACTTACTGATTGAGTCTTTCTTCCTACATAATTCCATTTCAACTATATTGAAGAGTGCAAGGCAAATTATTAAACACTAACATTTCATTCGTTCATTGCGTCCTTTTTTTTAAAAATTTTTTTTAACGTTTATTTATTTTTGAGACAGAGAGAGGCAGAGCATGAACGGGGGAGGGTCAGAGAGAGAGGGAGACACAGAATCGGAAGCAGTCTCCAGGCTCTGGGCCATCATCAGCCCAGAGCCCGACGCGGGGCTCGAACTCACGGACCGTGAGATCGTGACTTGAGCTGAAGTCGGACGCTTAACCGACTGAGCCACCCAGGCGCCCCGGATCCTTTTTTTTATAATAGTCACGAATATTCTATTTTATGGCTTGAATTATTGGGTGTGATAGGCTTTTGCCCCTTATAATTGTTTAATAGACTTTAAAAGTATAAAACATTTTACTGCGGAAAATACCCCTTATGTTTTCTCCTGGTCGTGGACTTATGAATCTTCATCTCTGACTTAGATCATTCTTGTTCTTCAGCATTCTTATATTATTGATGAAAGAAGATAAAGTGACAGATGAGAGTCCAACGGCTGACTGAGGATACACAGGACCATATATACAGTAAGAGTTCAGTACGTGTTGAATAAACAGAAAAAAAAAAATATCGAGTGTTTTTGGATTTCAGTCCTGAGGAGCGTGCGATCAATTATATTAGGCTTTTAGACAAAAGAGGCTGAAAGAGAAATCAAGTGTCTCTTTTTGGGAGCTCATTCAGGGGAACTAAATCATTTCTGCAGGAAAGAGCAGTAGCCACCTTCCGTGACTCCAGTGAGATCTCACTGGACATGTTCTGAGAAGCCCTGCACCGAGAATTGAGTTGTCCCGGATCCTGACATGCCTGGTGTGAGTCACAGGCAAAAAAAAAAAAAAAAAAAAAAATCTATGAATTCTAAATTGCTACATGGGCTGCGGAGTATCCGAAGTTTGAGTCTATGTGTCAGTTTCTATAAGAATTATTTCTAGAAACACAGAAATGAATTATTTAATACATTTCAAGTGAAAGTCCTTGGGGAGGCAGCAAGAGTTAAATAGTCAAACGCAATTAAAATTCTTCCAGAAAACAAAATTCAAAGTTTCTACTGGGTTCACGGACAAACCACAGAATTAAATGTTCAAAGCTGACTCACATGCGTACCTTTGTATGTGTAATATAAAATTCCTCGATGCAGATTTTCAGAAGTGATTTTCCTGGGGTTGATCAGTCAGCTTCTGCCGTGCCAGGTACCACACTGGGCTTGGGGGTGCAAAGATGGGTAAGAAGTTCTCTGTACTTGAACTCACTCATTTAACAGGGTTACTGTTAATGAATTTCATCGATTTAAGTCAAGTCTATGAATAAAATACTATGTTCCAGGAAAGAGATGGCTTAAAAAATGAGTATGACACAGGCATTCTCCCCAAAGTATTTAATATTAAACAAGGGGGGGGGCAGACTTCTGAATATCAAATCATGATATGGTATAATCTGTGCTACAGTTGAGGTCAAGTTGCTAGAATGAGAGAGAAAATAACTCATCTTAAATTTATAAAAAATTTCCACTTCCAAATGCAAGATTCCTTCCTAGCCCAGCATATGTAAAATTTTTGGATAAACTATGTTTAAAAAATGTTCTTTTAATGCAACTTTACTGGTAAAACAAACAAACAAAACCTGTGGGGATTCCTTGAAGGCCAGGAAAAACATCTACAGGAGATACAGAAGCTGACTTTTGTGGGGTTATTGGCATAAAACTTATATTTTTAAAACACACATGGGACATTTCTGGAAATTGATTGATTATTTGGCCTTAAAGAAGATCTCAATTTTTTTGGAAAACTTGGTAACATACCTATCACATTTTCTTACTCTAATGCAGTTAATGAAGTTAGATCGCTAAGAATCCTCTATAAATTCAGGAAGTTAAAAACATACTTGTAAGTCAGTCATAGAAGAATTAATAGAAATTAGGAAATTCTAAGAAATGAATAATAACAGAAATACCAGTTTTCAAAACCTGTGGGATGTAGCTAAGACCTTGATGAGAAAGAAATCTGTAGATTGAGATGCTTATATTAAAAAAGAAGAATGTCTAAAACATGAGCTAAGGATCCAATTCGAGAAGTCATGGGGAAAAACAGACTCATTAAATAACCCACAGAAAATTGAAGGGATGGAAATTGATGAAATAAAAATCAAAGATACATAGGAAAAAGTCAAGAAAAGTTTTTATTTATTTATTTATTTATTTAACATTTATTTATTTTTCAGACAGAGAGAGGGTCAGAGAGAGAGAGACGGGAGGAGGGTCAGAGAGAGAGGGAGACACAGAATCCGAAACGGGCTCCAGGCCCTGAGCTGGCAGCACAGAGCCTGACGCGGGGCTCGAACTCACGGACTGTGAGATCATGACCTGAGCTGAGGTCAGACGCTTAACCCACTGAGCCACCCAGGCGCCCCAAGAAAAGTTTGTTTTTAAAAGAGTAAGTAAAAATGACAACTTGTGTTAGGGTTTATCAAGAAAAAATAGAGAAATCACAAATAGACAATATTAACAATTTAAAGAGAGATTGTTACTACACATTGTAGCCTTACAAGAAAACCACTTTATGCCGATAAATTTTAAAACTTATGAAAAATAGATATGTTCCTAGGAAAACAAAAATGATCAGAACTGACTAAAAAAAATAAGACAAAACCTAATTTGTGCTGTAACCATTGAAGGAATTGAATAATCATAATCATAATCATAACAGTAATCACTTTCTGTGAGTCAAAGACTCATGGGACCTTTTTTATTGGACAGGATGATTTTTTTTTTTTCCAACGTTTATTTATTTTTGGGACAGAGAGAGACAGAGCATGAACGGGGGAGGGAGGGGCAGAGAGAGAGGGAGACACAGAATCGGAAACAGGCTCCAGGCTCTGAGCCATCAGCCCAGAGCCTGACGCGGGGCTCGAACTCACGGACCGCGAGATCGTGACCTGGCTGAAGTCGGACGCTTAACCGACTGCGCCACCCAGGCGCCCCTGGACAGGATGATTTTATAGACGAGTTCAAGGTATAGGTACCTCCCACTTTTCCAAGTTCCCATTATACCATTTAATTTTTATGAAAGACTTACATTAGTAGTTGTTGCCACTAATAGAAAGAAATCTGAAGAGGATTTTTGCTTTTTGTGAAAAAAAAAAGTGAAAGCGAAAATAGTATTCAGCATTTGTTTTGCAACGAGCCCTTCTAGAGGCAGTGTGTGCCCAGCACTGAGAGGGTCCCCGTCAAGCTGCTTTCCCGGGAAACTCCTCTCAGCATCTCAGCACCAAGCCATCAGAGCCTCCAACTGTTGTCTGTGAGCATCTGTGCTCTGCCTCGATTTATTTTGTGCCGTCTTGAGTAAGATGTGTCCTAGGCTATCAGAGAAGCCTAAGAGAGTTTATTTTTTGGGTCTGGGGATGCTCCAAAAAAAAAAAAAAAGTTCCATGTAAATTAATGGTAATCTCTTCTTTACTCTCCTCCAACTCAACTTACAAAACGTTCCATAGGAATGATCTACTTTCAGATAGAAGGGAAACCTGGACTGGGAATTCCAAATTTAAACTCCTTCAGAGAACAGAAAAAGACCGAGTATTCGTCAACTCATTTTATCGATCTGTTAGAACCTTGGTACCAAAACCAGGCTTGGACAGTATGAGGAAAGAGAGCAATGGGCATGCTGACAAGCAGAATTTAGCCATAGGTTAGAAAAAAAAAAAAAAAATCGTGGCCTAGCTAACTAACCTAAGGCTAAATTAGTTAGCAGGTCAAGGGCATGTCGTCTCTATAGCCACAGAAAACTCGTTTGGGAGAGTTCCACACCTATTCACGGTTTAACAAATAAGCAGACAAGACTTCTAACAACAGGCTATGTTAACTGGAAAAAAGTGAATCTAAAATATTGTATTTATTTGTCATAGATCTGGTAGCTGAACCAAAAATGAGCTTGCTTTCTTCCTTAATAGAAGAATGAAGAAAAGTTGTTAGTCTTGAAATCATTTTTCTGCCCTATTAAATACATAAATGTGCGTGTTTATTTGTACAGATATAAATATATGCAACCACACAGAGCTTTATTGTGTAGTAGTTAAGAACACGAGCTCTGGAGGGAGATTGCTAACTAAAAATCCTGGAATTGTATGATTTCGGGCAAATTTCTTAACCTCCCTGTGCTTCAGTTTTCTCATCTGTAAAATGGGTGATGAAACTACCTCATTGGTTCGTTGGGAAGGTTACATAAATAAATACATGTGAAACATAAAGAGAAATGCCCAGCAGATAGTAAGCACTAAATGTGTATTAGTGGCTAGGGTGCCTTTTTTTTTTTTTAAATGGGGAGGGGTACCAAAATAGTAACATGATGATTTCTGTCTGGGCAGAAGATTCATGGGTGGTTTTTAAGTTTTTCTTTATGTTTCCCCCACATTTTCCAAACTTTTTACAATAGTTTTTTAAAAAGCTTATTTATTTTGAGAGAGAGAGCACGAGCAGGGGAGGGGTAGAGAGAGAGAGAATCTAAGCAGTCTCCATGCTGACAGTTGGGAGCCTGACATGGGGCCTGAACCCATGAACCAGGGGATCATGACCTGAATTGGAACCAAGAGTCAGACACTTAACCAACTGAGCCACCCAGGTGCCCATACGATATTTTGCTTTCATAAAGAGAGCTATTTTAAACACACACACACACACACACACTCACGCACAGACACACACACACACACACACACACACACACACTATTCACATACACCCCCTTAAAAGCTCAAGCTCTTTGATCTAAGGTGGCTAATACATTTCTCTGGAAACCTGGGCTATGGCAGAACATCACTTCTGAGAGTTCCACTATCACCTGCCAGGGTACCCCGATGTATTATCAGATGTATTATCACCCAGGTGAGCAAGAGTGACTCTGGAGGAAAGGAAAGGCTCGTTCGGAACATGTTGATACAAAAATGCATCAGAATCACTCAAGGAACTTCCTAACCACGGATGTTCAGACTCCGCCCCTAGAGAATGACTGACTTAGCAGGTCAGAGTGGGGCTTTGCAGATCTGTGATGCTGATAGACACCTGGGTTGTGAACAGCTGCTTTACTCTGTTTGCACTCAGCTTTTTCCCACATCCTGGCACAGTCAAGTCTGAGCGGGCGAATTTTCATGGTATGCAGCACTTCCCAATTAATTCCGAACATATAGATAATGCCCGCTCATTCATTCCAGAAAAATGTATCGGCTCCGTTGTTCAGGAAATGTTCTAGATTACAAAAAGAGGACCCAAAGGAGAAACCGACAACATTCCCCATTCCCAGAAGTTTACATTTTCATATAGGCAAACAGAAAGTTACCAAGTAAATGCAGGATAATTGCAGAGTATAATGAAAGTTCCTAAAAGAGGACATAAACAGGATGATGTGACAGAGTAACGGGAGAGGAGGCTTCAGACAGGTGAGCAGGGACAGCTATGCCGAGCAGGTGACATTTCAGGAGCTGAGATGGACAGATTATGCCCAGAATAGAAGTGAATGTTTTCCAGGGAGACATAACAGCCAAAGCTCTGCATCAGAAAGAACCCGGCATGTTCAAGGTTAGTGTGTCTAGAATATGATGGGTAAGAGACAGTGGTGTAAAGAAGATGCTGGAAGGGTAGATGCATAGGGACCTGCCATCCAGGCCAAGGAGTTTCGATTTTATTCTGAGGGAGTAGAAAACCGCAGGTCTTTTAAGTGGTTAGAGTGGAGGTGATCTAAGAAATGGTTGATTTCAAAGATCACTCTGCTTCTGTATAGAGAGTGATTGGTGGAGAATAACAGCAAAATCAAGGAAAGGAATGGGACACTTGCAATAACCTAGGTGACAGGTGACAACAACTTGGATTTGGGGCTCCAGAGGAGATGGTGAGAGGTGAGCCAAGTTGGGGACCGTTTGGAGGTAGAAGGCAGCTAGGATATTTGTGGCAGATCCGTGGGTTCTGATCAGCTATGTGGCAGATGCAGGTCAGACCACTGGGTCACAAGCCACTGACTGCAGCGTCTCCTTCCCAGAAAGGTAAATGTGCAGATGCTGACTAATCTCATGGGTTCAAAATACAAGCTCCCTTTTGTCCTTTGGACCCTTGGAATAGTTCTACCGTGGCCGTTCTAAATACCCTGCTGCCTTCAAAGGGTCAGATGCTGTTTATGCCCAGGGATGGGTTTTCAGCTACTGAGATCCACATTCTGGGCACCACTTAGGGTTCACACGACTCGTCCTCTGTGTCAGAGGTAGAATAGGTCTAAGCTTATCCATCCCTAAGAGGTCTGCTCTAGATGCAGGGCAGGCCCCGGAGTCCACGGGCATCTGGGGAGTAACTTAGTTCCACACTGCACTGAGGGAACACCAAGGAGTCCTGACCTCACCTGAACCAGTCGGACCTTCTCCTGGTGAGGTCCAGAGCTGAACTGCTTCTCCAAGTGTCTTTCTGAACTGAAGCCAATCTGAGTCTGGGTCAGAGTCCTCCCTCTCTCCACCCTCTTACTCTACATGGCTATTGTCTTCTTGAGTTCACTCCAGCCCTGCTTAATTCCTGGGCCAGCTCCTGAGACTTTGGGGCTGCTCAGGAACTGGGGGGTGGGTGGGTGGGAGGGAGTGGAATGGAAGGGCTGGGACAGATGCTATGGGCAAAAGCATGAATGAAGCTGGAAAATGCTTCCCTTCCCCATTTCCTATGAAGGGAAAATGACGAGATATTACACAGCCTACAAATCTCATAGTGAGTATGTGTGTAAGGACAAGGTGAATCTTTCCCGATGGCACAGCCTTAAAGAAAATATCAGCTAAACTAGTGTGTTAGTTAAGTGACACGCCTATTAGGAAAAATATTTGTATTTTGTTTGTATATTAGCTATAGGTTACGAGAGTGCTCCCAAGAGTATGATTCAAATTCTGTATCTCATCCACAGAAATCTCGTACAAAGGACTTGGACATTGAGGCCTATGGCTCTGTGTGAGGGGTCAGAAATAAACTCTGCAGCAATTTGGAGATGTGACGGCCATAACCGTATATGTTACAGCTTTAAAATATCAGATGGTTCGTGGATAGATGCAGGGAAATTGATAAATACAGTGCAAAGAACTTACTGGTCCTCTTGAAAAGTGAGTTTCAAAACAACACATCAAATATGAGCCAGGTAATTACAAAGTGAAAAATTGGGTGTTTCACTAAATCTGAGAAGTGTTAAGACCACCCAATATAAAAACACTGTCAATATGTGAAAGCATCTGCATTTTTTATGTTTATTTATTTATTTGGAGAGCGAGAGCAGGAGTGGGGGAGGGCAGAGAGAGAGGGAGAGAGAGAGAATCCCAAGCAGGCTCCACACTGATAGCACGGAGCTCAGACCGTGAGACCATGATCTGAGCTGTAAACCACAAGTTGGATGCTTAACCAACTAAGCAACCCTGGTACCCTGAAAATGTATGCATTTTAAAATCAATGAAGGTTTTTATAAATGCTTTTATAGTTGCTTTTAAATAAGTGTTTTTAGGTATACAAGGTGTCAGAACAATATGCTCTAAAATGTTGAGAGAAATATCTTCAAAAATGTTAACAAGAGGGCGCCTGGGTGGCTCAGTCGGTTGAGCGTCCGACTTCGGCTCAGGCTATGATCTCACGGTTCGTGAGTTCGAGCCTCGCGTCGGGCTCTGTGCTGACAGCTCAGAGCCTGGAGCCTGCTTTGGATTCCATGTCTCCCTCTCTCTCTGCTCCTCCCCTGCTCATGCTCTGTCTCAAAAAATAAATAAAACCATTAAAAATTTTATTTTTTTAAATGTTAACAAGATACCTCTAGGAGAAGGGAGTGGGATGGGGGAGACAATAAAAGACCTTAGACATATATGTCTTATTCTATATATTTTCATATTATTTGATTTCTTTACAACGAGCATGTATTGAGATGGTGTCTGTGTGTGTGTGTGTGTGTGTGTGTGTGTGTGAATGTCACTGGTTTATATGGGTGATGCTATGTGGAAATTTGTTAGTCAAGACAATTTTAGCGTACAGAACAAATAGCCTAATAGATCCTGATTTTATTAGGCATGGCAAGCAAACATAATTCAGGGAAGGCTAAAGAAATTTTCTGTTTGTGCTGCAACTGCACATTCCCACCTGCTGTGAAATAAAGCCAACCTTCCTGCCGGGGTCCGTTGATTCAGCTTTGCCATCTGGAGCAATCTAGCATTAACAGCCTGAATGGAATAATGCCGCTTTGGTCAGGGCCTCTGCTGGTAGCAGAGTTTGTCGTATATGGTGTTAATTACATTCTTTCCATAAAATAGCGGTGCTCGAAGTACGGAGCTGTGTGGAAATGATGAACGCGGGTGGTAGCCCAGATTCAGGATAAAGGTAATTCCTTGGGATTTCATCTGTTATCTCTTATGGGAGAGGAGAGGATCCGGATTCAGGTCAGGAGGCGAAAGGTTTGTGGGTGAGGGAGAACACCAGGCAGGCAAGGCTGTAAAGTCTGGGCGGTGGCCGTCTCATTACTCATGATTCCTGCAGCTTCTGAGAACATTCTGTACCATGTGCACAGTTGGCTTAGTACAAATTCCAAAGCCATTTTTTTTATTATCGTTTAGGATCTCATTTTCAGAGTAGGTAGATAAGTAAGTTGCTAGTTAAACATTTGTAAACCAATGCATTCCAACAGAAGCCACCCGTGGACCACGTGACCAGAGAGCATCAGGGTGCTTTAGAGTCAGTGCTGAACGCAACCTGCTCCAGCCTACTGGAAAAGAACATTCATTCATTTAGTCATTCATTTCTTTATTTGTTCAAGAAATGACTTATGGAGCGCCTTCCGTGTGCCAAGCACGGGGAGGGAAATACACGCCGATGAAAACACAGAGAGAAGTCCCTGCGGTTGTAGAGTTAAGGAACAAACAAAAAAGGAGCCATTACAGATCGTGACAATGCTCTGAAGGGCATGACCAGGGTGACACGGCAGAGAGTCAGGCAGAAGAGAGTGGGGTATCTCTCTATAGTTTAGCGTGCCGGCCAGGCCTCTCTGGAGAGGCATCGTTGGCTTTGACTACCAAAGGGTGAAAGGGAGCAGTGGGAGCCGCGGGAAGAACCCTTCCCCGAGGGTCAGGAGACCTGAGTCAGGTAGGCTCTGCCCTCACTGGCCTGTGTGGCACTTCTGTCTCTACAGGCCTCCCACCCTCTCTGGGGAGTTTCTTCACCTGCAAAAAGAACACCGCGTTCCGCAAACAGCCCCTGGTCTGGGAATCTGCATAATTATGAATCTGTTAACTGAAGAATAATGACTTTTCTGTGAAAGTACTTTGCAAACTGTAAAGAATTGTAGGGTATTACCCCCATTTGATCTTCATAATAACTCTACTAAGTAGGTCAGATAAGGATTAAAATTAGTTGGATCCCGGCAAGCCTGGCTGCAGAATTTGCAGTGCCTGGTGCAAATTGAAAAAGCAGGGCCCTTTGTCCAGAAATGATTAAGAATCTTAAAAGTGGTGTCGTATTTTGCTACATTTACTTCCGGGGTACCCGTTTCTGCAAAAGTAGCAAATTGTCAAATACTGGGTTTTATTGGTACAATTATGCCACTGAGCTTATTCCGGGAATCCTAGTACGTTTTTTCCTTTGGTGTTTTTTTGTTTGTTTGTTTGTTTGTTTGAATTTTTTTAACGTTTATTTATTTTTGAGACAGAGAGAGACAGAGCATGAACGGGGGAGGGGCAGAGAGAGAGGGAGACACAGAATCGGAAACAGGCTCCAGGCTCTGAGCCGTCAGCCCAGAGCCCGACGCGGGGCTCGAACTCCCGGACCGCGAGATCGTGACCTGGCTGAAGTCGGAGGCTCAACTGACTGAGCCACCCAGGCGCCCCCCTTTGGTATTTTTGACCCTCTTCTTTCAATAACTCAGAAAATATGGTAGACCCTGTAGAGGGCCAGTATCTTCTCCAAAAATCGGTAGCAGTTGAGCTGTTTTGGTACAAGTTATCCCGAGAAAGCTGACTTTTGTGCAGTCGAAAGATCTTGATTTGAAAGAAGAATGACTATGTAGGAGTCCTAATTCGGCCATTTAATATTTGTGTGACATTGGGAAAATTAGTCACCCTGAACTATGGTTCCTTCTGCAAAATTGAAATGTTTCCCTTTATAAATGTGTCTGCGTTGTTGGTGAGGATTCAGTGAGGTCATGCCTGGTGACCCGCAATGTGGGACACATGTTAGAAAATGATTCTTTGGCGGTTTCCTATCTGGAGACTGGCAGGACTGACATCGAGCTGGCTTGCCTTAATTATTAATGGGAGATGTCATTTCTGATTGGGCACATGTGTGCTTGCTGGTTGTGAAACACTTTGAACATCACCCTCGAATGACAGACGTACACTAAACTGGTTTGCAAAAGAACGGCAAGTTTCCAATTTTACTTTTCATATTAATAACATCTCCGTGGGAGGACACGATTTTTTTTTTTTAGGTGAGATTCCCATGACATAAAATTAACCATCTTATTTATTTATTTTTTAAGTTTTATTTTATTTGTTTTGAGGGAGAGAGCAAGCGAAAGGCAGGGGCAGAGAAAAAGAGGGGGAAAGAGAATCCCAAGCAGGCACGGTCAGCTGAGAGCCCAACACGTGGCTTCATCTTAACAACCTGGAGATCATGACCTGAGCCTAAATTGAGACTCAGGTGCTTAACCGACTGAGCCACCCAGACGCCTCTAAAATTAACCATTTTAAAGTGAACACTTCCGTGGCATTTAGTACATTCATAATGCTGTGCAAAATCGTCTTTAACTATTCCAAAACATTTTTATTACTCCAAAAGGAAACCGGTGCCCAGTAAGCAGTCACTCCCCTAGTTTTCTTTCTTTCCCCTTGACCCCAGGCTACCATTAATATGTTTTCTGTCTCTCTTCATTTACCTATTCTGGATATTTCATACGAATGGAACATACGATATGTGGACTTTTGTGTCTGGCTTCTCTCACTTAGCCTGATGTTTTCAAGGTTCATTGTGCTGTAGCATGTATCAGTGTTTATTTCTCTTTATGGCCGAATAATATTCCACTCTATGGCTATGCCACAATTGACTTATCCATTTAACCTTTGATAGCAGTTAAAAAAAAATATTTTGGGGGCGCCTGGGTGGCGCAGTCGGTTAAGCGTCCGACTTCGGCCAGGTCACGATCTCGCGGTCCGTGAGTTCGAGCCCCGTGTCAGGCTCTGGGCTGATGGCTCGGAGCCTGGAGCCTGTTTCCGATTCTGTGTCTCCCTCTCTCTCTGCCCCTCCCCCGTTCATGCTCTGTCTCTCTCTGTCCCCAAAAAAATAAATAAACGTTGAAAAAAAAATTAAAAAAAAATATTTTGGCTACTGTGAATAATGCCATGAACATGCATGTACATGTATTTGTTTCAATACCTGTTCTTACTTCTTTTGGGTATATACCCAAGAGTAAAATTGCTCGCTCATATAATGATTTTATGTTTCACTTTTCGAGGAGCAAGACATGCAATTTTAAGCCCAACAGTCATAAAGACTATTTTTTTTAAAAATAAAATACAACGCGGGGCGCCTGGGTGGCGCAGTCGGTTAAGCGTCCGACTTCAGCTCAGGTCACGATCTCGCGGTCCGTGAGTTCGAGCCCCGCGTCGGGCTCTGGGCTGATGGCTCAGAGCCTGGAGCCTGTTTCCGATTCTGTGTCTCCCTCTCTCTCTGCCCCTCCCCCGTTCATGCTCTGTCTCTCTCTGTCCCAAAAATAAATAAACGTTGAAAAAAAAAATTTAAAAATAAAATACAACGGTAGCAAGAAAATACTTTCATTCCTTTTTCTTCCCGTTCTATTCCAACTGCTGGATATTGAGCTGCAGCTTTGCCTTCAGGCTGACTGATTAAAATTGAGGACTTGGGCTCCAGAGCCCCTGCTTTGGATGGGGAGCCTGCCTAGAGAGAGCTTGAACAAATACGAAAGCGTTAGATGTCCGTACTAGAACATGTAAGCCAAATTACATTCTGTGTCTCCATCTTTGACCCTGTTATGTGAGCTTGTTGCTTTTAAGAATCCCTCAGTCAGCCTAGCAAAGAGAACTATTTAGCCAAGGTTGATTATCATCACTGAAATGTGAGTAAATGAAAGAAAGTGAGTCATGCAATAAGGCGATTTTTATGATGCTTATGAGGGAAGGGTAAATCAAATGTACAAATCTAAACTACAGGGAACATTTGAGTGGCTGAATCATACGTCTAAGTGGAATATATTTTATAGCATGTGCCTGGAGATCCTTAACATAATTGTCCCACTGCTTTGGTCAGAGTGTTCTCTTCCTGGAGGCCCAGCAGTGACCTCTCCAAACATCGGGAAAAACCGAGGGCACTTCAAATGGAGGCCACCCGTGTTGGGAACAAAGACAACAGGAAGGGAAGAAAGAGAGCAGTCGAGGCACAATTCTGCTTCAGGTTTACCAAGAGAGAGCTCACATCCTACAATTGGCTGTTTTCCCTACAACTTCTCCCTGTTAACAGATTTTAGCAGAACAGCCTCAGAGGTGTCTCATGCAGGGAGTTCTTGTGGATGAGGTGACCAAAGAGAGAGGACAGTGCTTCTTCAGCCCTGCCACCACCATGTGTTTATCACGGATGTGTTCTCGCTGTTTGATCCCTTATGCCTTCTTCAAGTATTTGTTCATTCATTTATTGAGTTAATGAGTTGATTTCTAAGTCTGCCCAAGGCACTACTTTTAATGTTATATGGAATACAGACATGAATCAGAATGAACTCTGTTCTCAAGAAGCTTGCAGGGTAGAGGGGAAGATTGGGCGTGGATGCCTACAGCCTTACCATGGTGAAAGCGGTGTAGGGTAAGGGTCAGAGTATAGATTGTCGGCCTAGACTGTCTCAGTTTGAAACCTGCTCCCTCTTAGCAGAGTTACCTACTGTCTGTATCTTCGGTCCTCAGCTATAAAATGAGGATAACAATAGTCTTACCACATAGGATTGTTCTGAGAAACGCCTGTGGATTAGTGTTGGTGCTAGCTAAGTACTACATAAGAGTTTCTAAAACAAATATGAGACAAATATCCCATCTGAGAAATAAGTGAAGTGCTCCAGGAGTCCAGAAGCAGACACATGTACTGGGAGCCTAGAAGGCTCATGGCAGAGATGACTCTGAGGGAGTCCTTGAAAGCTCAACTGAGCTCTCCATAGCATGGTCTTTGTTCATCGGCTCATAGGAATCAGTGCTCCAGCATCAGATAAGCAGGACTTCACCCAGATTCCTTTGTGCCTAGCTATCAGAGTTCAATATACAACTGGCTCCTTAAACATGCTTTCTGGGGACACCGAGAAGAAGAATTATTTCTTACATAAGTGTTAGTTACTTGTCCTTCAAATAATTAAGCCACTATTTGCTTGACTTTGAGTAACTCACTTGACCTCTCTGAGATTTGATTTATCCATTTGAAGTATCCAGCAAGCATTGAGACTTTTTAAAAACAAATTCTCAACTATTGTGACTATTAACAATATTGTTACGAGTTTCAGCCTTGTAAACATCATTCACGTTGTTCATAAAGAGCTGACTACACATCCTATAGGACTTGGGCCTGAGTTTTAGTGATTGGTTTCCCTCTGAGTTTTTATGTTATATATAAAGTCTTGAAAGGAACTTCTCCAAATCATAAGACTGCCCAAAATTTTATTCTACCAAAAAAGTTTGCAATGTCTCTGCCCATACTTACAAATTCTATCCTTATCTACCCACCTACCATTTTTCCTATCTGCTTTTCCCCATTTTACTAGTTATGGAAAAACAATTAGCTTACTGCTGTAGTAAAGCCAGAGTTTGCTCAACAAATACCCAAATCTCCACAGGGAATAGATAGAAATATCCCTCTGTTTTGATCTTTCTATACGTGTTATGGATCCACATACTACAGAGTTCAAGGAAAATACTAGAACCTCTATTTGCATTCCAGAGGCTAGCACCATCATTGCATTTTTGAGCATCATTGTGTCCTTTAATCAGGATACAAGACACACATTGTACTTAACAGAATTTACTGGACCTTGTTTAAGAGAAAAGGACTTCTTCAAGGAACGGGAAGAGCAGAAGTACATCCTAGATTGAATTTTCAGGAGCCACCACTGAATTGGCTTCCTTAGTTAGCTTCTGCCTTTAAGAGGATAAGGAAGCTAAGATGTAAAAAACAGTCAACCAACCAACCAACCAAACAGACACCCTGAAATTAGAACTGCCAGCTCAAGGAATACTCCACTATGCTGTCACAGACGTTGTCAAAATGGGTGTTGTCCTCTCCCCACCCCCGGCCTCTAAACACCTACAAATAAAGGGACCAGACATTGGCACCCGTACTGTTTTTCCAGAGCTGCTCTAACAAAGTATCAAGAACTGGGTGGCTTAAACAAGAGAAATGTGTTGTCTCACAGTTCTGGAGCCTAGAAGTCTGAGAGCAAGGTGTCATTGGGGTTGATTCCTTCTGAGGGTTGGGAGAGAGAATCTGATTTCATGTCTCTCCCCTAACTTCTAGTGGTTTGCCAGCAATCTTTGGATTTCCTTGGCTGGTAGGTGCGGTGTTCTGATCTCTACTTTCATGTTCCATACTCTTCTCCTTGAATGTGCATCTGTCTCTATGCCCAAATTTCCCAGTCTTATAATCATATTCGATTAGACCCACCTTAATGACCTCATATTAACTTGCTTATGTATCAGGATCCTATATCTCCAAATAAGATCATATTCACTGGTACTGGGGGTTAGGATTTCAACATGTTTGGGGGACACAATTGAACCCATTAGAAAGATGTCTATAACGATTGCCGCAGAAAAGACACCAAGCCCAAATGCCACCACTGCAAGGATGCTACTAGAAATAGCAGAGGTGGCGAATGGCCGCGATGTGGTGAGGCTCCTCTCTGCCTTTCAAATTTTGCACGGTTAGGTCTGATCAGTGGAAGCTAAGCACCGGGAGGGACGAGATCTGGAAAGAAATCTGGAAAATGACAAAATGTCTTTAAATTTTCAACCTCTGGAATGTTAAGAGTGGTGAAATGGAGATGGCTGGGCTACGTTGGGGCCAAATGAATAAATCTGTATTATCTTCCACTCAGGAAAGTGAAGACTGGAAGAGATGTGGTGAAGACTGATGGGATCATGAGCGACAGAGTTCAACAACAGGACCGTTAGCTGGTAGTAAATTGTTACTTTATGTCCCAGGATGCAATTTATGAAACTCCCTTTTCAACTACTACAAGCAAGGTGTTTGTGGACTAGGAATTGTAGGTATTTAAAAAGGCAAGGGATTTATTCTCTTCTTTCCAGCAAGATTATATTTAGGCCCAATATCTTTGAAACATGTCAGAGCCCAGGGGGGAATGTCACATCTAAGTATAAAGGGAAGAGAAAGGAATAAAAGAAAACCTGATATATGCCGAGCTGGTTAATAGTGTCTACCCACCTGGTCCTCTCAGGGACAAATCTTAGGAACATCCTCACACTTCCCTTTTTTTCTCATTTTTCTAGCCTAACTTTTTTCATTGCTAAATCCTAGACATTTTGCCTTAAAATGAATCTCAAATTTGGCTACCTGACTTCACCTCTGTAATCACCTGGCATTCCCTGCTCTCGATTCTCTCCTATTCTTTCTTTCGTGCTGTTGCCAGTTATTCTTCCTACAAGTCAGGCCCGGCTATGTCCTACCCACTTTTTAATTATTGTTGTTAATGACCGTTGTAGCAGCAAACACTTGTTCTTTTGATTTTATAATTTTCTGGAACTTTTCCCTAAACTCCTGTTTCATTTTTAACTGTTTGCTGGGCAGTTCCCCCTAAATATCCTCGAGTGTCTCAAACCCCGAAGTGACAGGCTTCAAACTGAATTGTCATCTACTAATTTCCTCTCCGAAGATCAGGTTGCCAGCACGCGCAAGCTCTGCTGAAGGCTCTCTTTTGGATTGCGGACTGCCAGGTTCTCACTGTGTTCTTCCACGGTGAAAGGGGCCGGGGAGCTCAGTGGAGTCTCTTTGGCAAGAACCATAATCCCATTCATAATCCCATAATCTCATCCCATCCAATCCCTATCCTCATGACTTAATCACCTCTCAAAGGCCCCACCTCCTAATACCATCACACAAGGCATAGGATTTCAACATGTGAATTTGGGGGTGGGGGCCCGCAGACATTCGAACCGTAGCAATGGCACTACAAACCTGTCCCAATGATGGGAGGCTTCAGGAGACCACAGGAGTTCCACCTCACCTTAGGTTGGCATCTTGTGGTCCGGCAGCTCTTCTAAACTCTGTATTCTTGTGTGAATCTCAGTATTCAGTATTGGCAAGTACACATTCCCTTCTACCAGCTGGTCTCAATCTTCACTTTTCCTATCTTTGAAAGCCCATGCCCTCCTTCCCTCTTCCAGGTATAGTTGTGAATATTATTCTTTCAATCTAGACCAGTCTCTGCATTCTATATGTTTCACTTTAGAATAACTGATGACTTTGGTCTTGTGTTGATTCTAAAAAGACACTGGCAGTAGATGTAGAGCCCTAAACTTCAATCTTCTGTAGCTCTAAAGACCAAGAGGAGGATTCAAAATCTGCTTGCACGTGTGTTCATGACTATGTATGTACATAACCTTGAGAGATCTTGAAAAACAAGCCTAATTGCTACACATTGCCCCCAGTTCAGGTTTTGGGTTTGTTTGGATAAGCATCTATGTATGTAATTGTTCATAACTAAAATACATAAATTATATTTTATTTCCTGATTGCACAGAATGCAGTAAAATAAGAAAAAAAAAATTACAGACTAGTATTTTTTTTCCCCCTTTGCTTGAAAGCCTTTGTAATAGGCCTATTCAAAGATTGAGCCCTAGAAAGGTCCTTATTCTCATCTGCTCACAGATAGCATGGCCTTAAAAAAAAAAAAAAAAAAGCTGAATTAAATTCTCCAGTTACTGACATTCCTCCTTTTTTTTTTTTTTTTTTTGGTTACTAATGTCAGTGTCCAAACAATTCTTAAATTATAAGGCGTCAGTTAGGAACTTAAAAGACTCCTTACAGTTCTAGTTCATTTTATTTATATGGTTGTCAGTTAAGATGCAAAAGCTTTACAAAGTCTTCTAGGATAACACCTCACCAGCTTGAGGAATACTAATTTTTATCTAGCTAAAGTTAGATGGAAGAATTTTATTGATGGTCTAAAGTGCATTTGAGGCCGTGGTTTAGAGGTTTTTATCACACTCACCCATCTCCCCTTGCTGACATTCTACTTTTCAGCCTCTTTCAAATGTCTCATTCTTCACCAGGGCTTTCCTGGTCAACCGGTGGGTCTCTTTCTCCTCCTACCCTTTTTACGTCTTTGTTTCTACTAGGGTCACGCGTTCATGGTTTAGTCTGTTTTGTAGTTACTGGGCAGACACAGGGTATATAAAAGAAAGTGTAGACTCTGAAGGCAGACAGGCGGGATCTCATTTGGGACATGTCACTTGGATTGGGGTGGCCCACATATATTACTTCCTCCACCGGACCTCAGTTTCCTCATCTTTAAACTGGGGATAATGGTACCTGTTTTGCAGGGATGCCATGAGAATTAAAAAGAATGTTGTATGTCTAGCACCAGGAGTCACTCCATAGGTGCACCTGTCATCGGTGGTGATGGAAGTCATAGCTTTACCTGCTTTAGTCTATTTTCATTTCTTCTAAGGCACAGCGTCTGTCCTTTTCTTCTTTGAAGGTTTTTCAGAGGCTGGAAGCATCTTGAACACAGGTGCTGGAGAAATCGTCGTTGAATTGGAATCAATTGGTCTTTTGTCCAAAACAAACGTTCTTCCAGATCTTCGATAGCTTCTTTTCCTTAAATCACACGTTTATTAGTGATGAGTTACTGGATTCTGCTCCTGAAAGCAGTACTACACCGTATGTTAACTAACTTGAATTTAAATAAATACATTAAAAAAAATACTACATGTTTATTTGTTATGTGTATCCTGAGCAGCATTGCTAATTACACCCTGAAATTCGAATATTTGGGATTACGATATTGGATGACTACAAGGCGCTTAGAAGTAAGTGAAATCTGTAGGTAGCCACAGGCAGAGTATATGCAGTTTGTGTGCATAAATGCGGGTATTTCCGCGGCATCATACAGAGAAGTCTTGCAAGCAAGCTGTGCAAACACTTAGCGGTTTTCATCTTTCATGAAGACGGAATCTCATCTACAAAAATATGGGTTTCCCTGTGGATCTTTTGGCCAAATTTCTCTATTGGGAGAAAAAAAAAAACCACAGTTGCTACTATATATTGAAATAAAATATACCACTTGCTCTTTGTAAATGGAGGATCCTGAACTCCAAACTTTTCTCACCCATACACTTACTTTCTTTTGGGGGACCTCCCCACTCACTTCCGCTTCTCTGCTGTGTGTATCACAGAATCAACGATGGCCTCATTCCCACCAAGCCTTCCTGAGGCTTCCGTATTCAACATCACTGTTTCCCTGGTGCCCTTTCCTCCCTCAAATGTTTCAACAAAGAATATGAACCAGCAGCAAAGATTTTAGGAGGATCCTGGAGTGCTACAGTTAGGAATTCTAATTTGCATTGAATCCCTCAAAAGCAGAACAAGTAGAAATAAAAACAAAGACAATTCAGTCAAGTTTCTGAGGGTCAGAGTGCCGAAGGGCACCATTCAGAAATGAGGGGATCGAGCCGCTGAATAAAATCTAGGCTTTGGGAAAATTCTTTACTCTGGTAATTACTAGCACATCTTGGGGACGTGGAAAAGGCCGGAAAACTGTACTTGGTCCTCAGCTGTTGATTTGTTCATTCATTCATTTTAAAAAAATCTTCCTCTTTTTCTGCTAAGAATGTGACATATTTCCTAACAGAGGCCACAGCCGATCATAAAAGGTGCATCATGTGACAAAGACCTATTCTATTATCACAGCCTTCCTCCTTCCATTTCACCATCAAAACCACATGCTTGCTGTCTTCCTAATCCTCTGTTTTGGGAGTTTGCTATCTGATTTGGCAGAACTTAAAGATTGAGATCAAAATCATTCATCTGTTCTTCCTAGAAGCTGCCTTTTTAAAAAGTTGGGACATTTGTCCGTCTCTAGGTTTCCAACATTTCTTTCATTTCTATAAATGCAGAAATTACTAAAATTGTTCGTTCAATCAAAAAAAAATGTGGACACTTTCAGAAGGCTTGAGGTAGTTAGTTCATCTGAGCCCAGGAACTTGACCTTGGATAAATAGGGCAGATTTTAAAATGCATTTGTGATTTCCTCCACTGTTTTGATTCTAAATCCTTTTTGTGTTTGTTCTACACTTTCCCGTTTGAAAATCCTCTCTCTAAGGTAGAAATGAAATAGAAGAGATATATTGTATCATTTCTTGTCTGTTAATTTTACATCTGCCAAACAATGGACTCATCTCCTTTGTTTTTAAAAATGCCTTTGCTTGCCCTTGGCAATTTACACAAGAGCTTCTGGCCTTTAGCCATTTACTTCAACCTGTGCTATATTTTCGCCCCAGCCCACCTTCCTTACCTGTACTTCTCCCCTCTATCTTGTATACTTGTACTTAAAAAAATTTTTTTAAGTTTATTTATTTTTGAGAGAGAGAGAGAGAGAGAGAGACAGAGTGTGAGTATTGGAGGGGCAGAGAGAAGGAGACACCGAATCTGAAGCAGGCTCCAGGCTCTGAGCTGTCAGCACAGAGGCCGATGCAGGGCTTGAACTCACGAACCATGAGATCGTGACCTGAGCCAAAGTTGGACGCTTTACCGACTGAGCCACCCAGGTGCCCCTATACTTGCACCTTTAATAACAAACTCTTCAGGAAGCTTCTTGTGAGGCTTGAGCGTTCTCACAATTGCATCACTAGCGATTTTTGTGACTCGGTCTGTCTTGCCCCATCTCTCAGAAATTTAGTTCCCTCATCTGTAAAATGGGGTAGGAATGCGTAACTTACAAAGTTGTTGGGAAAGTCCAATAGAATGGTAACTGGAAAAGGTTTTGGTAAGCTCTAAAACACTGTCATAAATGTAAGGCCTTGTAATCTGGGGAGCCGAATAGCACTATAGAAACCAAAGAGCGTGGCCTGTTAATACTGGAAAGGACCTGGTGGTTCATCCAGTCCAACCCTCTCCATTCACAGATAAGGCAACAGATCAGGTGGGGTCAAAGAACTTGCCAAAGCTCCCAGTAGGAGGCAGCACGGTAGAGAGCTTAGCGCACTGTGGACAGTGACTTGTTATCTCAGCTCGGCTATACAAATCTGATGACCTTGGTTCTAGTCCTGGCTCTGCCGCTGATTATGACTTCCTTAGAGGTGGGCTTGCAATTACCCTACCTCATCCGTCACTTCCCATTGCAAATGTAGCCTTTCACCATGCCTTCCTCCTGTTACCTTACATCCTTCTTGACACAGTATCACAGCATGGCCAGCCTTCTGGAGATAACTTTGCCTGCTTTAGCTTCTTCTTTTATAGTCTATTGAGACTCACTTGTTATTCTATGGTCAGAAGGTCTCTTTGATTTTTTATTTTGCCGTCTGCCATTAAGTGGCTAACTACATCAAAAGCCATCAATGAGGGGCACCGGGTGGGGGGAGGGGGGGCTCAGTTGGATAAGCCTCCAACTTTGGCTCAGGTCATGATCTCGTGGCTCACAGGTTCGAGCCCCCGGTCCGGCTCTGTGCTGACAGCTCAGAGACTGGAGCTTGCTTTAAGGTTTCTGTGTCTCCCTCTCTCTCTGCCCCTCCCCTGCTTGTACTCTGTCTCTCTCTCTCTCTCTCTCTCTCTCTCAAAAATAAATAAAACATTAAAAATATTTTTTTAAAGCCATCAGTGAAATTAATAAGTAAATCAAGGGAAATGGAAGCTGTAGGGGAAAGCTGGCATAGCTTGTTTTTTTTTTTTTTTTAAATTTTTTTTTCAACGTTTATTTATTTTTGGGACAGAGAGAGACAGAGCATGAACGGGGGAGGGGCAGAGAGAGAGGGAGACACAGAATCGGAAACAGGCTCCAGGCTCTGAGCCATCAGCCCAGAGCCTGACGCGGGGCTCGAACTCACGGACCGCGAGATCGTGACCTGGCTGAAGTCGGACGCTTAACCGACTGCGCCACCCAGGCGCCCCTAGCTTGTTTGTTTTGAAAAAATATATAAGTAAGTCAAATTAACACATATTTATTTAGTGACAACTAGATAGGAGGTTTGATAGCCGCAAGGGGTACGTAAGGCAGTATAATAAAATCCAAGCACAAGGACTTTCAAATATTCTAAAGGATATCTTATAAATCCATTATATAAATTGTGCTGCTTTTCCCTATGACTTTTAATAATAGCTGCGACTTTTGCAGTGTCTACAGATGGTGGACTTGATGATTTATTTCATCTTATTTAGCATTACAAAGAAGCACTATTATTCCCATTTTATGATGGAGGGGACTGGGACTCAGGCAGTTTAAGTTCCTTGCCCTAGGGCACATAGACCAGCTGACATGATCAAACTTTGAACTTACATTGGCCTGACTGAAGTTTGCGCTTTCTGCTAAACTTTAAGTGATGTACTTCCTGTTGTAAATTACATGTCTGACTACACCCGGTATTAGGAAGTCTTAGGTGATGTGCTTGTTTTCCTCCAAATTTGATTCATCCAAATAATTAGGGATAGAAGCAAGAACTCTTAATTTTAGAAAATCAGTCGATGGCCAGATGGAATTCTGCCCAGAACCATTTTGAGTCTGGAAGTTTCCTATCTCTGCTCTGGGTCTTTCTGTTCTCAAAATATGCAGATCAGTCCCTTGAAATTTACCTTTTAAGGTACTCAAGAACATTAGAATAATTCACTTATCCAGAATCCATATATCTTTAATGAAGATTTATATATACAGCTAGTCACTACCTTATTTTTTCTTGGCAGGTAACAGGTGTAATTTATTTTACACAGAATGCACTGAACTGGCCAGATTTCCTGAGCGAGGCACTCTTTATTCTGTCCTGCTTTACCTACCAGTTCTTTTTGGGGAATAAAACCCTCTTCCTTTAGGCCTTCTCCAAAAAATATTCCGATTGCAATGTCATTCTAATTCTTTTAATGGGAACGGGGAGCAGCAGCATGAACATTCATCCCAGATCTTAGCCTCGAGGTTGAGTTGTCCTGACCTGTGTCCTGAAGATGAGAATCAGCTGGAAAACACTGTAGACTATCCTCTGTGTACCCAGGGACCAAGACTGAAAGAAGATGTTAGCGTGTGTGGGTGACTTGGGTTTAGTCTGAGAGGTTTGTTTATTTACTTGTGGATAGTAGCACACCATAGATATTCTTTCACCATCAGGGGAATTTGCACATTTTTCTTCTTTAAAGAACTCATACCCGTTTGCTGTTTGTAAACATAAAATTATTTGTGGCGTTGCTAAATCAAAGCAGCTGTTATCCGGGATCCCCTCCAGGATCACTGCCGATTGAATCCAGAATGTGTTAATTCATACACCTCTGTTCAAACAAGTCAGGGGGTTTCATCTGAATAGGTAAAACTGGGCAAATGAGATCGGGCCTCTGTTAGCTTCATTCTCTTTGTGGTTCCTTCACAGACATCCTAGGAGGATTTGACCTTCGGGTCTATTTACCTGTCTGAAAAATCACAGTAATTGGCACTTTGTACGGCCTGTTTATCTCCTTTTTTTGGTGAACTGAGGATTTAAGAGTTAAGCTCCCTTAGTTATCCAAATGAAAGGTCTGGCAGAGGCACCAACTATGATTAAGAAAATGAGTAAAGTGACAGGCATTCTACCACCAGAATGTATTTCTGGAGTGAACTAATTTTACCTCTTGATTCTCCGTCATCAAATCCATAGTGGGATACAGTTTAGTATTAAGCGGGCGGGATAAATTGCCTTTACTGTTCAGGCACTGAGGAGCCTTACTTAATTAGGATTTGGTTTGGGCACAGGGGTAAAGAGGTGTTATCTATGATTACTCCTGACACTTTTAAATAGTTTTTAAGTTCTTAAAATGCACCTAATCCCAAATTTCAAGGAATAGAAAGAATTATGGGGTGAGGGTAAATCAGAAGGGATTATAAAAAGTGCCACATACTCTGTTTGGACAGTCCTCACTACTCTTTCCCTGGCGAGCTCACTTTTGATCTTTTCACCGGAAAAAATTGCGCAAGAAAGATTTGTTTCATTTTTTCCTACTTGTCTATGGTATGTTGGAAGAGGGGTAATCCTAGGAAGTTTACACTAAAGTAAAACACTGTGGAAAATAAGGGGAGAGGACAGGGATACTTGTAAATATAAGTTCCTTTGCAACTTTTCCCGTGGAAGAATTTTGTACTGAGATATACATTAGTGAAAAGAAGTGGTAATTGGTTCCTTGATTTTAGGCCTCTGTGGTTTTAAGTCAAGAAACATCAAACATATGTGTGAGCGTTGGCCCTGGTACCTGATGCCAAAATGAATGAGCCACAGCCACTGCCCTCCATGTGCCTTCTAACGGAGGAGACAGAGGTGTAAGCACTAAATAGAAGATGGCTTTAAGAGTCTGAAAAGAGGTAGGACAGAGGCTGTGCATGGGGATAACAGAGGAAGAAAAGATTCCATGTGACCTGGGTGGTCGGGGAGAGATTTCGAGAAGATTTCGCACTTGATTGGAGCTTTGGGCAGATCTGGGGAGAGAACATTTTGTGTGGACACTGATGGAGACATAGGGACACGGTGGGGGAGGGGAAGGGGGAGGCGATGGGGAAACTGTTTGGGAGGTGATGGGGAAACTGATTGGGCTAGAGGGTAGTGTGGAGTGGGATAGGAAGGGGGAATGGAAATTCGGGGTCAGATTACGGAGGTTGATGAAGGCTCGTCTCTGGCTACGAATTCTTTTTGGAACAAAACCTTAGATGAAACTGCAGACTCGTCAATGGCACTTGCTCTTCAGAAGAGGCAATACCTGGTTCACAGTCTTGTCAAAAAAGGTTGCTTGAACCAGATCCATTAAGGCCCCCAAGGACTGCAAAGTCTGGACCATTTAGCACCGGGTCATAGGGGTGAAGTGGCAGTTAGGGTTAGAAGCAGCCTCAGAAATCACCTAGTACAACTTGGTTTTAGTTCCTTCTTGCTGCTGTAACAAATTGCCACAAACTTAGTGGCTTAAAACAACACAAACGTATTCGCTTATAGTTCTATAGGTCGGAAGTCTGAAATCGGTTTCCCTGGGCTAATGTCAAGGTGCCATAGGACTTGTTCCTTCTGGGGATGGGAGGGGAAAGCCCGTTTCCTTGCCTTTTCCAGCTTCTAGCGGATGCCTGTATTCATCGGTTTCTGGACACTTCCTCCATCTTCAAGTGACATCATCCCAACCTCTGCAAACTTTGTCACCTTGCCTTCTCCTCTGACTGATTCCTGCTGGGTCCTTTTTATAAAGACAGTTGGGATTACCTCGGGTGCCCCAAGATAATGCAAGATAACCTCTCTATCTTACTCACATCTGCAAAGTCCCTTTTTCCATCCAAGGAAACAGTCATCTGTTTCAGAGATTAGGATGTGGATATATTGGAGGGGCATTATTTAGCCTGCCACAAACCTCCACATTTTACAGGTGAGAGTGTTCAGGCCCAGCTCAGTCCAAAGCTACACAAATAGATGGTGAGAGATCTGGGCCATACAAATAGCTTGTGACAGACTCCTGCTTCTGACTCCCAGTTCTCTTTGTACTGCACCGTGATGCCAACCTTTCATACTTTCCACGACGAATCAGTGGCGCTTTCCGAAGACCGAGATCCTGGCCAGCTAAGACCAGGACTGACCAAGGGTAGCACTTAGGAGTGGAAGAGGCTCTTCCTCCCTTAGTGTTACTGGGAAAAGACCAGTTTGAGAGAAGAGTAAATGTCCTTTTTAGGACCAAAAAAGTCTGGGGAACTGTTCTCTCACTGAGTAGAGAAGAGACTGGAGAAAGGGAAAAGAGAAGTGTGCAAGAAAAGAGAAGAGAGGGAGAAGATGTTGTAGCTGAAGTGAAGTTGAAAAAAAAAAAAAAAGAAGACGATAATCATGTATATCCCATAATGATCCCACCTTCTCTCCATGTACATGGTTTCTGAAATGAAGTATATCTTGTAGCACTTTTTCTTCAGTAATGCCTACATTCTAACTTCCGTAATGACTATATTATCTGTTTCTTTATGCATTTGTTGCTCACAATTTATGTCCTTTACAGGTTCATCCTCCTCACTATCAGATTCCCCAGAGAGGAGCGATAATTTCCATCTCTTCGTTACACCACGGAGCACAAATAGCTGCTTGATAACAGTTTTAATCATTATAATGATGATATGCAGATTGCATCATACTGGTATCATTAGCATTTTTCTTTGAAAACACTCCAGAAAAACCCCAACCTAATTTTGTACTTTAACTGAAAGAAGAGCTTGAGGCTAATATAAAGGGCATATTGTTCTTGAATCTAATAAAGAAAGTGAAGATTACTAAGAAATAGCAACGCTGTATTGGCATTAAGCTGGAAAAGCGATGAAAGAGGTGAAATAAAATATTTGAGAGAAAAGAGAACGTCTTAAAATTATTTTTAACTAAAAATGGAACTGGGACAGGCAAATACAAAATGTTTACATTATTACCCGAGGAGGCCTTGCTGCTCAATGGCACTAAAATAGAAACTGAAAAAAAGTTTTCGTCTTTACCCGAATAGCGATCTAAGAAGACTTAGGCTAAATATGAATCCGAAGGGAGATAAATCAAGGTAAAGAATATGGAACAACAGGGCATCTGGGTGGCTCAGTTGGTTAAGTGTCTGACTTTGGCTCAGATCATGATCTCACGGTTCACGAGTTCGAGCCCCGCGTTGGGCTCTGTGCACACAGCTCAGGGCCTGGAGGCTGCTTCAGATTCTGTGTCTCCCTCTCTGTCTGTCCCTCCCCCACTCAGGCTCTGTATCTCTCTGTCTCTCAAAAATAAATAAATACTAAAAAATTTTAAAAAAGAATACGGAACATTATCAAACATATGTACTAAGAAATACTGGGTATTTTTAAAGTCAACCTTTCCATGTCTTATAATCTCCCAGCCTGTCCAACATAGGGAAGTTTTATGCTATTGTTGTAATGTGTCCGATGTATGTTAACAGATTTCAATGCACAATAGATACATAGTAGATCTGTGATAGTAATTAAGGCTTTTAAAAATGTGTTTTTAATGTTTACTTATTTTTGAGAATGAGAAAGCAAGTGGCAGAGGGACAGAGAGAGGGAAACAAGATCTGAAGTAGGCTCTGAGCTGACAGCACAGAGCCCGTCGGGGGCCCAAGCCCACAAACCGTGAGATCATGACCTGAGCTGAAGTCGGACGCTTAACCGACTGAGCCACCCAGGCAACCTGTAAATGTTTGGCATGTTCTTATCAACAAACTTAGATATTGAACTCAGAATATTTATTTTTACCCATCAGCACAGACTGTATCAGAATTAAAATGAATGTAGAATAACACAATTTTTACTTTGAGTACTTTATTTCAGGAAAATGCCTGAAAAACCTACTTAAATGCTCTCCATTCCTGCCCATGCAAATATCACCTATTCATTAAGGCCCAACTTAGTGACTACCTCCTCACAAGACTTTCCCTGAAACTCTAAGTTATTTCTGACTCTTCCAAATTTCATAATTGCATATTGATTTTAATTAAAATTATTTCTGTTAAGTCTATATAACTTAATGTATAGTAATTCTTCAAAGGCTAAGACTGTCTATTCATCTTTGCATCCTTGGATGCCATCATACTCATTATCTACAAGTGACCAATAGAGATACAGACAAACACATACAGACAGATATAGATAAGTATAAGCACAGAAATGTAATGACTATTCTATAGTAGTAACTCAAAATTACCTTCATGAAGTCCCAATTGCTTCACCTATTGAGTAAGTTCTTCCAGGCTTGGGGTGGGATCTACAGATCTGTTATTTTTAATGGCCTTCCCAAGTTATTCACATATAGCCAGTCCAGTGCTGGCACAAGCAACACTTGGGAATCACTCATCAAGAAGCCAACCAGATATCAAGTTCATCTTATTGTGTGCCTGTGAGGAATGTTCACCATAAGTATAGGTAATTAGCAGAGAACAGGTAAACTGCTTTGGAAAGGAGCGATTACATGATTCCAAAAGCAAGAAATGGAGTGTATCAATGGGGAGTGAGATGGGTTTGTAATTCAGGTAAAGTTAATCTTCCGAGGAAAATCTGGGTCAGTTCTGCCTAGCAAGCGCAGCCTGATTCTTACCCAATGGAGGGTTAAGTTAAGGCCAGCCACTAACTAGGCTCTAGAGTTCTTGTTCCTGTTCTCCATTAATAATCAGAATAATTGACTCATCCTCCCTCCCTTCTGTCAAGACCTCTTACAATAACTTTATCTATGTGTCCACTCATTTAATTCCATAGTAAATATGAAGGCTACCCTTGATATTCTAAGTACCAAATCTTCCCCTCACTTTTTCATGCTGTTAAGAGTTCTTGGAAGGAATTTTCATTCAAGGTGACTCCTCAGAAACACCATAATATGCCAGTAGAGAAAAAACTGCCAAGCCTCAAAGACAAAGAAAACAGAAGAAAACCTAGGAGATTAAAGATCTCCACCTTTTTGTAAGATCGAAACAAGACAAAGTGGTAACTTACTTAAAAGAGAAAAGGGAGCTACAGCTTATAGGGTCTGCAAAGTAAAGTACTAATGTTACATGAGCTCACTCCATCACAGGATCCCCAAGAGACCTGAGTAGGCACACCAGGTTCTGCAGAGGGTGGGGATTTAAAACAGAAAAATTGGTTCGAAGTCATGCTGTTGAGTGACTGGACCCTTAGATTTCTTTATGTACTAAGGATAGCCTGTGATTAAGGTACACCCCCATTAATGTTAGGGAATGAGGTTAATTCTTAGGCAGCATTGAATGTGGGTGGTTTCAGACATGCCAGCAAGATGATAGGTAAGACATGGGCTGATCATGGAGAGACTGAAAGCATCTGAATATTGAGTGACAGGAACCTCCTCCCTTTCTGCTCTATGTTTATCTTCCAGATATTTACTTCTCAGGCAGAACACAGAGGACTCCTCCTTGAAGAAACTCAATGTCACCTGAGAAGAGATTGCCATATCCTGATGTTTGGGGGGAGTCTCACTGTAAATACGTGAATCCTCTCCTGATTGTTCTACAACGAGTCTCATCAGTTGGTAAGCAATGTGCTTGCACACATAGAGCTTTTTAATTCCTTGTTCTTAAATGTTCATTAGTGGCCAAGGAACATCAAATGTTCCAGGAATGTCTTCAACACAAAAAAGAAAGACTAAATATAAAAGCAGGAAAAAAAAAATCAGCCTTGGAAAGTCAGATCATTTAGGGAATGGCTTCATTTACTTTCTGAATTCCTCTAAGTGCTAGCCCTGTCTCAGGTCTAATAAATGGATTTTTGCCTTTCTGCTTCTTCTTTTTTAGTGACTAAACTTCCCTGTTGTACCTCTCCTGTTTTCTTATGCCCAAGAGTATGTTTCGATACTCCACGTACCCGTTACTCCTTCCCACCCCTACGCTCTTCCTTATCCTAGCCACACACAGATCACTTCTCCACGTACTCAACTTCTGCCCCAGAATCTCAGCCCTGTAGCTTAGCCTTGCTCCCCGCCCACAGTTTTCTCTGACCTACTCACCTGCCCGCTTGCCTGTGAGAACGTAGACTTGCTATTGTTTTCCTCCACCCACCTGCTCCAATACTCAAATTTCGCTAGCCCTGCTGTTGTCTGCTGGCTACCGATGGCTTCCCCTCTTTGCCAACGTCCAATCGTTAGGACACCAGCCAGTCTTATCCTTTTGCCTACAGCTGCATCGATGCCCTAAAAACTTAACCCACATTGATGGATGTTTTTCAATCCTTGAGCCATCCTAATGAATCTTTAGCTGAGTACTAAGTGCCAAAATGGGTCAGGCACTTAAAAGTCACCTGCTATCCTGTAGCCCACGGAGTAAGTCAGTTGAGAGTTGCCCATTAAAAGAACATTGTATTTTGGTTGAAGAAAGCAAGGACTTCTGGTATTCTTAATTCCCTTACTAGAAGCTGAAATCCCGATTGGCTGGGTCATTCTGTGACTTAGGTGAGCAGTGGTAAAGAGCTGACCTTGTGCTCTGTCTCTATCAGTATGCCATGCGCTCCGATCCAGCTTCCACAGCTGTGAGGTTCTGACCACACGGGCCCGAGTGCCTAGGGCTGCCTTCTTCCAGCTCACCAGGATCCTGAGCAAAATCTCTAGGGATGTCTCTGTTCCCAGAATTGCACAGTTGAATGACTGTGACTCTGACTATCCCCTAAACAAAAAACTTTCTTTGGAGGTGAATTTTTGAACTTGAAAAATCTCGTGATTAAAATGAAGGCTGATGTATGAACATACACTCCCAAGAGATGTCTTCATGTAAGTGTTTAATTTTTTTAGGTTCTGTAGGCAAGAAAGGAGATACAAAATTATTTAACTTTTTTGTACTTATCTTTCAGAAGTAAACCTTCTACTTGGTGAACCATTTAAGTACCCAATAATAAGTGAAAGGCTCTCAAGGTATAAATTGAAATCAGGAAAGCTTCTAAATCCACCTACGTGTTTTTCATTGTTCTTTCTTAAAAAGTCTTATTTGGGGCGCCTGGGTGGCGCAGTCGGTTAAGCGGCCGACTTCAGCCAGGTCACGATCTCGCGGTCCGTGAGTTCGAGCCCCGCGTCAGGCTCTGGGCTGATGGCTCGGAGCCTGGAGCCTGTTTCCGATTCTGTGTCTCCCTCTCTCTCTGCCCCTCCCCCGTTCATGCTCTGTCTCTCTCTGTCCCAAAAATAAATAAACGTTGAAAAAAAAAATTAAAAAAAAAAGTCTTATTTAAGCGTGACTTGTTTTCCCAAAAAATTGGCTTCATATTTTAGCTCCTGAATATTGCCTACTTAGTCAAATATTATAAATAATTCAAAATTGGTGAATCATTGTCTTTAGCAAGACACATTGTCATGATGCAAAACACATGATCAGAAATAAGAATACTGATTTAAAATTTAAAATTTTGTCCACCAGTTTAATTTTAATCCATTTTGGGTTATGTTTTTATTTCCCAAATGCAAGCTGGTGCCCTTCATGGTATGGACATGATTTTCAGAGGAACATGGTAATAAAAGTTAATATTAAATGAATTACAGAGAGAGAAAGCTATGCTTTTCTCAAATTCTTTCCAGTTCTTTTTCTGAGTGCTAACAGGTTTTTTTCAACTTTTTAACTCTTGTTAATCTTCCTTTTTTATTTATTTTTTTTTAATTTTTTTAATGTTTATTTATTTTTGACAGAGACAGAGAGAGACAGAACATGAACGGGGGAGGGGCAGAGAGAGAGGGAGACACAGAATCGGAAACAGGCTCCAGGCTCCGAGCCATCAGCCCAGAGCCCGACGCGGGGCTCGAACTCACGGACCGCGAGATCGTGACCTGAGCTGAAGTCGGACGCTCAACCGACTGCGCCACCCAGGCGCCCCAGTCTTCCTTTTTTAAACAAAGAAATCACACCTCAGACTCTGAGATTTTCCTATATGCCAGCTAGGCTTATAATCACATCGTTATGTTTTATTGCTTTTTAAAAAATCTTTGCCTCTTATTTATGACAAATGAGGTTGGTATTTGATTTATTGCCATTTTATTCCAAGGATTATCAAGTTGACTACAATGTAGGAAGTACACAGATACAGTACATGTTGGGCATCTGGTATGTGAACCGTAGAAACTTAGAAAAAATTGGTTTTGGGAAGTTGCTAGATTTGAGTGTTTCTGAAGCTTGAATAGTTTTCACTGAATCAACCAAATCAAATGGCAATTTGATGTAAGATAGACTTAATCACTGCTGATTACAAAGGCCAAATATTAATAAAATGCGTCCAGTCTTGAGGCATTTAGATCTAATGGTGGTTTTTACAGGACATAAAGTTTTTTAACCCCCTTGAAATCATTCACTGGTAGCTTCTATTTACCTTTAAACTTGACAGCAGTACCTGAACATTGGTCCCTTGACATCAACAATGCCATTTAGACCAAGGAATAAAAAAATTAAAGGGGCGCCTGGGTGGCGCAGTCGGTTGAGCGTCCGACTTCAGCCAGGTCACGATCTCGCGGTCTGTGAGTTCGAGCCCCGCGTCAGGCTCTGGGCTGACGGTTCGGAGCCCGGAGCCTGTTTCCGGTTCTGTGTCTCCCTCTCTCTCTGCCCCTCCCCCGTTCACGCTCTGTCTCTCTCTGTCCCAAAAAGAAATAAACGTTGAAAAAAAAATTAAAAATAATCATAAACACCAATAATTTTTGTATATTAAAATGTTCTTGTCTCTTATTTTTTAACTTTTTGCCTAAATGAAAATATTAAAATAAAAAGATTTTTCTAGAACTTCTGGAGCTCATCACAAAATTTTGCGGGCACCTAAAATTCTTGAGAAACATATGGCTTCTCAAACATTTTCATTAAAACTAAGAATCCCCAACGGATATTCATCCTGAAGCTGACACGAAAGAGAAACAACCGTTCTGTTCTGACTGTATCTACACATGTACTAACAAGTCGTACTGTGACTTTGTCCCCCTGCAAGTGGTGCCTCTACCACTGGGCTCAGGGGGACAGAGCCTCAGGATGGTGCAGCACTGCCCTTACTGAGCAAGCTCACAGGCTTGGGGGTGTGGGGAGGGGGGAGCACACAGAGGAGAGTAGGGCAATGATAAGACAGGACAGGATATGATTGAGAGCCTTAATTGCACAAATTAAAGTTACTGGGATTTGACGTTTATTTATTTTTGAGACAGAGAGAGACAGAGCATGAACGGGGGAGGGGCAGAGAGAGAGAGGGAGACACAGAATCAGAAAGAGGCTCCAGGCTCTGAGCCATCAGCCCAGAGCCCGACGCGGGGCTCGAACTCACGGACCGCGAGATCGTGACCTGAGCCGAAGTCGGACGCTTAACCGACTGTGCCACCCAGGCGCCCCAAAGTTACTGGGATTTGAATGAGGAAAGCTTCTTTCTCACCAGAAGTGGAATGACAAGTCCTAGAAGAGGTGGCATTTGAGATGAGCACTGAAGAATGAGTGGAACTGAGATAGAGTAGGTATTTTAGATAAATCACCCTCAAACTTTTACTGAGAATGTGCTCTGTACCAGGGGCCGAGGGCACAAAAAGTAATATAATAATGATAATAGTTAACAGTAATAGTTTGTTATAGAAAACCACCTTGGTAGAAGACATAGATACATATTGTTAGCTTTGTTACCTTACAGTGTATTAATCGGTGGACTAGATCACTGGAAGCAACTAGAAAGGAAGAAATTAGTTCTGTCTGGGGAATGGAGAAAGCGTTTATGAAGGAAATGAACTTTGATCTGGGCTTTGAACGATGAGTGGAGTTTTACCAGATGGAAAAAGATGAGAAATATATTCCAGGCAGAGAGCACAACATATGACAACACATGAAGATGTAAAAGAGCATACTGTGTTTGGGAAGGGTAAGAACCTTCTACGTGGTTGGAGTGTGGGGGAGGGAAGTGAGGAAGAAAATGGAGACTGACAGAGAAAGTGTCTGGAAAGACATGTAGTGACTAATTTGTGAAAGTCTATGTATGTCATACTATGGAATTTAAACTTCATCCTATTAGCCATCATTTTAAGTAAAACAGTACAGTTGAGGTCTTTGTTTTCAGGAGTATCACTTTGGTGACAGGATAGACACAATACATGAGAGATAGCACCGGGAGGGTAAAGAGAAGGCACCCTGAACAGAAAGGCTTGCATGGGAATATGGCCGAAGAGTAGGGAAGTTTGGAGTGAATTGTAGAGAGCCCTGGAGGCTAGATGGGGAAGTTGGCACTGAGGTCCGTGAAAACCACCAATGTGGTACTTTACGAAGATTGATCTAGAAGGGTCTATGGAATGGATTATCGTGAAGAGACTCTAGGGTCAAGGGCACAATTTAGAGTCTAGAGCGATACTTAGGCAGGAGATGCAGCCCACGCTATGGGTCATCAACCCACCATCTGTTCTGTTCCTGCTTCTTCCTTCCAAATTGAATCTTGGTTTTGTTCCTTCTATCCTTCCTCTTCCTCCCAGCCATGATCATCAGAAGAGGATCTTCCCAGAGGGTGAATCTCCTCTAGGACGAGTCCATGGAGTCCATTTTTAGCCAATGAGATGTGAAGAAAATCCTCTAGGGGCCTTCGGGGAAATGTATTCTTCTTTTGAAAAAAGAAAACACAGAAAGAGACAATCTCTTCTTCTGCTGAACATTGTCTCCATGAGACACTTGGAACTGCTGTGTCACCACTTTGCTATGATGAAAGGAGCTAGTCTGTGGACAAAGCAAATATTCAAGTTACCTGATTTCTTTATTTCTTTTTTTTTTTAAGTTTACTTATTTATTTTGAAAAAGAGAGAGAGAGAGAGCAGAGCTGGGGAGGGGCAGAGAGAGAGGAAGAAGGAATCCCAAGCAGGCTTTGCACTGTCAGCACAGAGTCTGACATGGGGATTGAACTCACAAACTGTGAGATCATGACCTGAGCCAAAATCAAAAGTCAGACACTTAACTGACTGAGCCACCCAGGAACCCTCAAGTTACCTGATTTCTTGATGACGTTACTGAGCCACTGATTTAAACAAACCTGGAACTGCCTTCCCTTCAGACATCTTGAAAGATGCACCAGTTTGGGGAAAGACGTTAATAAACCAGATTGTGTACGTTCATATTGAGTATGTGGTGAAGATGTCTACACGTAAAGTTTAGGGTTGACATGCTGAGAAGTGAGACCAAAAGCCAAACACAAGATCTTTTTTTTTTTTTTTTTTTTTTGCTTTGGGCCTGGAGGAGTTCTTAAATTATAAATGCTTGCTTCTTACCACGTTTTCTATTGTTAATTATTTATGTCTTCATACATATAATTAATGCAATTGATAGCGATAACCATAATGATTAACAGATAATGTAACAAACGATTTCTTGTTTGGGAAATTTCATTAGTACTTTCACAACATTAATGCTGGTGAAAGGGTTCTGTGATTACTTCAAGTCACAGAACTGTGTCCCCGTGCAGTAAAGGCAGAGAAGCAGCACAGACCTGGGCTCAAATACCTGCTTCTCCACTATGTCGCCATGTGGCCCCGACGGGTGGCTTGATTCCCATGAACCTCAATTTGATTAAACTTTAAAGGAGTTTCATAAAACTTACTCTGTAAGGGTTATGCTTAGTTTTAGCAATTACTAGACGCTCCCACATTTTCAAAGTTGTATTGACCTCTGTTCTTGAAGTTCTCAAAATTGTCACTTACAGACGACGGCTACCTATCTTTGATTTCCGTTTTCGTCTCCCTTCCGCCAAGGTCAATACTATCTCGAGCACCCTCTGGTCCCAGGAAGGAGGAGTTGTAAATCTGTTGAGCTCAAGGACACGGACAAGGCCATTCAATTGTCTGACAGTGTCACTGCATCGAAAATGCAGACTTAATTATTTTAGTTTCTCTGCATCTTATTGCAGAAAAGAGCTTTCAGAGCTCTGGACAACTCATCTTTTCAACGTCTGCAGTCAGCTTGTGGAAAGACTGGGACGAAGAGATGTCACTTGGCCCATGGCAGACTGGAGCTTACAATAAGAGTCCAGTTCTGCTAGCCTGAGAGTCCGCTCTTGGGGTACTGAAATCTCTGCAACTCATATGAGATAGGTGTTTTTAATTTCCACTTGCCCTTGTCCCTTGCCCTAGCTCCTCCAGAAAGCTCACCAGAAGGAGCTGTTCAGGCCAACATAGGACCTGGGCATTCTTTGCTGTGGTATTAATTAATCTCCTATTAAGGTTCTCCAAAATCTTAATTAACATTTGTACATTCTCACATTCAACAAATGTATGTCTCAAGTCTCTCCTATGTGTCAAGCCCTGATTTATGCTATAACAAATCTCTTCCGTCTTGTTAAGAGGGCCTTATTTTGAGAGAGGTAAGTCAGTGATGCTCTTAGGATCCATTTTTTAATCCATCACTATTCAGAAGTTTTCACTTGCTGAACCATGAACGAAGCTAACTCTCAGTTCTAGATGTGCAAATTTATGAAGGTAGACTCTCAGTAATCAGTGGGCTAGGCAACAGCTCTAAGACCCTATCCACACATAGTGTCGGAGATTAAGAACACTTAAATAAAAGGACCACACCTTGCTGACTCAGCTGGTGTGGTTTGTAATCTGGCTGTCTCACCCACACACGGATTTCCATGACCAGGTACAAGAGTTCTGCTCTGCTTCTGATGAGCATGGCCCCAGTTACTGGCAGGGCTGAGTGTATTTTGACCAGACACCAATCTTGACAGTGTCCCTGGATAATCTGAACCCTTGGGCTCATTCCTTTTTAATTTAGTGACCATGTATTCCTAGTTAAGACAAGTTCTGCTTTGCCTTTTATTGCGTGTGTGAGATTTGCTGGTTAATTATGGATGTCAGTTTCCATTTGCTATTTGGGAACAAAAATGTTTCCACTTCTCTTGTGAAACTCAACATTTTGCTTTTATGGCAATAAATTCAATATATAAACTCTAAAATATATCAGAAATATTTGGTCATTAAGTGAGTCACCATTTTTTTTTGTAACCACTCCCTACCGGGGTGGTGAGGGTTAGAATATACTGTTTATTTTCCTCTTCATGGGAGGTACCCAGTTTAAAAAAAAAAAAGATATACAGTGAATATACTCATGTGTGGAAAACTTCAATATTTATCTCCAAACCATACTTTCTGGGTAGACTTGGGTTTGCCTGTCTTCGACCATTACACACACACACACACACACACACACACGTTTGAGCTTGGGATGAATAAACTAGAGGAAGATAAGACTGAGCTATTCATCTGATTTATTTGAGTACATTCTTTGTCCACCTGTGCTCTTCCTCCTCATAAAAAAAAGCACCTATATATAAACACTGTAATCACCCTATAAAAATAAACAAATTTAATAAGTGCATATCTCAATGTAAGCCTCCATTAGCGTGGAGATATTCTGAGCTAAGTGGGATTCTTTTCATTCTTTGGCCAGGGTTTCACAGCGAATATTGATATTTTGGAATGGTTCCTGGAAAATTGTACAGAAGCAAATCCGCTCCAATAATTTATAAAAAAATTCTATTTCTATATAAAATTTTAACTTCTTACTCTGGTCTCCCAGGCCCTTCATGAGCAAGCCATGGTCTCAGGGCCCTAGCTTACCACCCCAACTTGCTCTCCTGGCCTTATCTATAGGCACACTGCAGGTTCTCTGCACCTGCTGCTGTCCCCTGTGCCCGTACCCCTTTGCCCTCAGCCCATCAGATGGCCAGTCCCCTCCTCAGTGTTATAACCTCCTCAGGCAGCCTTCCCTGCACACACTTTCTAACACGATGCTGCCCAGTAGATATACCAGGGGAGAAAGATGTGAGCCATACATGTCACTGTAAGTATGCCAGTAGCCACATTCAATTTTTTAAAGTGAAATTAATTTTAAAACATTTTGCTTTAATCCAATATATCTAAAGCATCATTGCAACATACAATTAGTATATAAAAGTTAATGAGATATTTTACATTTTTTTTTTCTCACACTCAAGTATTTGAAATCTTCACATCTCTTGCAGGACATTTTAATTTAGGCTGGCTGAATTTAAGGTTCTCAGGAGCCACATGTGACTAGCAGCTGCTGTACCGGATGGCACAGACCCCAAGTAAACCCCTACCTCCAGTCACTCTCTATCACATTACCCCGGTGGGTCACTATCATGACACTTATGGGTGTGGAAATTACCTTGTTTGTTTATTTATTTGTATACTCTCTTCTCTTCCATCTCCTATCTGCCCCCTGCCCTAAAATGAAAAGTCTAAAAGACCAGGAAGCTTCAATTTGTTGGGTTTGTTGTTGTTGTTGTTGTTGTTGTTGTTGTTATTGTATCCACAGAGTTTGAATTGCCAGTTTTCAATAAATGTTTACTGAGAGTTAGATGAATAAGAAACGAATAAAACAATGCATCTGTGTGTGACATTTGCTCTTTAAAAGTCTCCCCTCTCTCAGGCTGTGTGTCAGATACGTGGGGGTAATGCCCTCCTTCATCCACTGCCCTGTGTTGTCTGTCTCCCACTGTTTTTTCAACCTAGGGTTTCATCATAAAGAGACAGCGCTTCCAGGCCACCTCTAAAGCTGTTTTCAAGTTTGCATTCAACTCACACTAAGCAGAGAAAACAAGGCAAACATCTGGACTTTCTCTTCTTTCCCTTCCTAACCATTATAGAATTATCTCAGAAAGTAGTCAGGCTGTAACTTGTACTTACGATACTTTCAGCCAATGGGAGAAAAACAGGATCTGTGATCAGTTGCAGGCCTTGGAAACTGCCTAGAGGCCTGGAGGCCTGGGATTTCCCTCCATCGTTCCTCTAGAAATGAGCCGTTGTCTTGCCTGCCACTGAGGCTCCGTGTGACCACATCAAAGGTTCAAAGATTTACCTGTGCTCATTTTCTCCATCTGTAAAAGGAAAATAACAATTATTTCTTATTTCCAGAAGAAGGCATAGAGAAAATAACCAGAGTACCTTATGCCCAGTGGGAAGCATTGGTGCTGGTCATACAACGCAATGTGAATTAACTCGGTACCTAAGATTCTGTCCTAAATGCAGGTATCACAATAAAAAATTGTTAGTCTTAGAGGGTGGGTCAGCAGTACTTGTAAACGGTAAAAAGTAGGTGGGGTTTGATAAGAGCTCCTACTCTTTCTCAGGTAGTGAAGTTTATAGAAAGAGAAACATTTCTGCAGGCTTGCTTTGTCATTTAACTGCTCCTGGTGAAACAGAATGATGAGCAAGCTGACCTGATTCGGCCATCCCCTCCCTACCTTCTCCTCTTTCTTTCCCTTGGGTGTCTTTGGAATTATACTTCACAATAAACCTGGTTCTGGCTTAGCTGCAAAACCAACAGAAATGTTGTAAAATTAAAGAATGCTGGGTTTTCAATTCAGAATTCATCCATTCATTCATTTAAAAAACTATGTATTTTGCACCTGCTATGTATACCAAAAAAAAAAAAAAAAAAAAAAGGCCTTCCGGGGTTGGGGGTGGGGTGGCTACCACTTTAGCAGATGACGTATTCATCAAGCAACAATCTCTGTGATTAATTTTTCAATTAAAATTGTAAGGAGAAGAACCAGATAGTGTGAGAAGATTTAATGGAGTCCTGACTTAGTCTGTCTCATCAAGGTGACCTTTCAGCTCAATTCTAATAGACAGGTAGGGTTTAGTGAGTGAAGGGGGGGTTGGGGGAGCTTTTCAGGCAGCAGGTGCGCCTGTGCTGAGGCGGGAGGAAACTGGCAAAATCAAGAGGAAGAGCAGTAGCCAAGGTGGCCCAGGAAGTGCCCTGAGGGCTCCCCAGGGAGGAGCTAAGAAAGCAGTAAGATCCACGGCTCAAGAGTCTCTGCCATTTTTCCCAGCAGGGCTATTACTGACTGAGCGTTCCTCTCCATTCATTTACCTGACACTTCCATATTTGGCACCCACGTGATATGTGAATTCCCCCAAAAGTCGTGGCTTTCTCAGGGGCTCTGAGCAGACATACACATTTCTCTATTCCTGGTCTGGAAGATCCCTCCGCTGAGTCATCTGCTGCAGTGACAGGCAAGCAGCAGCAGGGGGCAGAGAGCATCCCCCCGAGTTGGCTTTGGTAGACTGCGAACAAGTGGTGAAAATGTACACTCATGGCGACTGGAAGCATCGAACGCGGAATTAGCAAATGTGGCCACTACCAGGGTCTGAAGCCACTGCCTCTCTAATCTCCTCTGAACGTTACAAAAATGAACAAAACTCTTTGTTCACTGGATATGATTTAATTCACTCTGAATTAAACCAAGAAGCATGACTAATCTGGTTTAATGAAGCTGTGGAAGTCACATGATGATGGTAAAAAAAAAAAAAAAGGCCATTTGAGCGGATACTTCTCAAAACCTGGTACCAGGAAGCAAGAAAGGTCATTTTCCACTCTCTTTCAGGAGTGCTTTCACGTTGGAATGACAGCTGAGAGGAGACCCTAAGAGAGAGATGTGGAAGGCTTTATTTATTTGTTAATTTTTTTAAATGTTTATTTATTTATTTTTAAGTTTATTTATTTTTGAGACAGAGAGAGACAGAGCATGAACGGGGGAGGGTCAGAGAGAGGGAGACACAGAATCAGAAGCAGGCTCCAGGCTCTGAGCCATGAGCCCAGAGCCCGACGCGGGGCTGGAACTCAAGGACCGCGAGATCGTGACCTGAGCTGAAGTCAGACGCTTAACCGACTGAGCCACCCAGGCGCCCCTGGAAGGCTTTAAACATGCAGTTGTATGGGCCATTGCAATTTGAGAGTTGATATGCTATTATTGGAAGACAATACACCTTCTTCTCGAATGAAGTTAGATACAATCGCTTCAGGTTTATGCTAAACTTCTGGCAGCTATGTTTCCAACACATGATAAATAATGATACCTCCGGGGGAAACAGAAAAGTAGACCAGGCTACTCATTACTACAAATTGGTCACGGACTGGGTACTATTAATCTCACACTGATCGTGTCTTTCTAATCACTGCAGGTGGAAGTCTCACGCTAGCCATGAGTCAAACCAGATAATTAGCAGATGTCACCAATGCCAATCTGCTGATGTTTAAAAATGGATCAAGTGAATCAGCACACTATTTAGGAAAGGTAAGGCTGTGCCAATCATTCTGTCATCAAAATCACTGGACGACGTGGTCTCTGTGTAATCAGCATTCCTCTGCGTGACCGTGGAAAAGAAAGTGGGAGCCTACAGCTCGAGCATAACTATGCACGTTGACTATGTTTATAATATCATATTACGTAGGTATAGATAAATTTCAAAACAACATTTAAAATTAAACACTAGGGCAATGCCTCCCTGTTATTATCAGTTGTTGTCAGTCATTCAGCAAATGGCACTGTTTAAAGTGAGGCAAGATCTCTTTTCTCCGGAAGCACACACTTTGATAACAGAATACAAACATACATGAGTGTAGGAAACATGCGACAGGAAATCTACACGAAACTAATATGGAAAAGCCCAACACAGACATAAAATAAAAAAAGGATGCCATGACTTAGGGAACGTTAATAGATGTGCTTACTACGTAACAGGCACCATGCTGGGCAATTTTAAGCACTACTGCACGGATACTTCAAAGCAACCCTGTAGATTTGTACTGTTATCTCCATCTTATGACAGACCCGTGCGAGCGGAGCAGTTTGCATGGCCAGCAGCAAGCTCGAATATGGAGGCAGGTCTGTCTGGCTCTGTAGTGGACCCTTGTTGATATTGATCACACGGCACCCGTCCCTCCTTCCTATCAGCATCTCTCTTTCCTTTGGGGGGATTTTCTTCTCCCTCGTTGAGGGTAGTTCCAGAAGCAGCCCTTGGCCAGATTCTTCCTGTGGAAAGGCCTTGAAGGGAAGGACTTCCAAGATCTCAGCCTGGTCAACTGGACTTTCTTCCATTCTGACGTAAGGAGGGAAGAAACTGCCCCTGCCAGGAGTCCCTGTCCTGTTTCCTGTCCCACCTCTAACCCTATTTCTCCAGACCTCCGTCAGTTTGACGCGTTGTGCTCACCAATATCCTCATAATAAGTTGAACCAGAGCTGTGTTTGTGGCTCATAACCAAACAACCTAACGCCTTGAAGGAAGCACGCCTTTAATTCCTCCAACCCTCCACGGGGTCAAGAAAATACCACAGTTGTGGTTTTTTTTTTTTAATTTTTTTTTTAACGTTTATTTATTTTTGAGACAGAGAGAGACAGAGCATGAAAGGGGGAGGGGCAGAGAGAGAGGGAGACACAGAATCTGAAACAGGCTCCAGGCTCTGAGCAGTCAGCACAGAGCCCGACGCGGGGCTCGAAATCATGGACCGCAAGATCGTGACCTGAGCCGAAGTCCGCCGCTTAACCGACTGAGCCACCCAGGCGCCCCCCACAGTTGTGTTTTTATTTCAAACGCTGAAAGAACTTCACAAATGAAAGATTAGGTAGCAGTCCTTTTCATAAATAGAACAATAAGCAAATCAAAACAATGTTGACCTTTATTTTCCTTGCAGTTATGATTTGTACATAAGTTCAATGTATGGAATTTGTAACACCTGTGTAACCATAGGTCACCTTCCAGGTAGATTAGAATTGCTTCCGTCCACTACCATTTGTCCTGTTTTCTAACAAGACCCCTTGCCTTGGTAAATCAAAAGTAAACGCCAGCTACGGTGTCCGGATTAGGCCAGTTCAGAATCTTTGGATAAGGGGACAAGAATAGCTCTTACTAACTGAGGTCTTACCCAGTGCCATGAACTATGCTAACCTCTTCACAAATAGTAATTGCATGTGGTAAATGTTACTATTCTCATCTCATACATGAAGAAGCCAAGGCTTCGAGAAACGAAGCGACTTTCAAGCAGTAGCATACCTAAGAAACCATGAAGCCAGGCCCCTGAACCCGGCCTGTCGGAGCCCAATGCTTCACGTACGCCTACTAAGTTAGTCTGCTCCACTGCTCTACGGGAAGCTGGGGTTCCTGCTCCTTACCCTAACCCTGCAAGGTGGCCTTCATTGTCACCTAGTCACAGACAAGAAAATTAGGAGTAAAAGAAGTTAAGCGCCTTGCCACAGTTCACAGAGTAATAACTGATCCAATTTGCCACGGAGAGGGAGGCCTCTGTCATTCTAAAGCCACCACTGCACTGAGCTCCCCCCCTGGGAGGTTCCATGCTGTGTAGACTAAGTAAAAGCACAGCCACAGCGTGTTTATGAAATGATTACAATTCTCCACGTGCGTTGCATACTTCCAAGAATATAAAGCACTTTTGCTAACCACCTGGGTTCTTTTAAACCAGCAGGGCTCAATAGTGCAGAGCTTAATAAACGCGTGCTGAATGAATGGATCCGATCCATTAAAACATTAGCCTTCATCTAAAGATCTTTGGCAAACTACAGGATTCTGGAGTGAAAAGTCATCTGAGAGATGACTTGGCCCATTTTTTTTTTTTTTTTTCATCCCGATGGGGAATTTAAGGGCCAAACACGTTGAGAGATTTGCTCCGGGGCTCGGAGTTTCTCAGTTGCGCACTGGCAACCAGGGCGCCCATCTCTGGATTCTCAGGTAAGTGCTCTTTCCACAACAATGTATTTCCTCTCCTGGGTACTATTTAAAGGTACAGCACAAATTGGCTTAAGGAAAAATCGGAAGCCTGATTAGATAATCAAGTTTCCTCAAGTTTCCATTCTTTAAAAGCCATTTTTATGCGAGGGTATTTGTCTATTGAACAGGTCTTATGTGTATGGATCAGACATATTGTAGGTTTGCCTACTTTGGGGCATGGATGTTTCGTGGTTAATGGGAGTTATAGCCGATGAGAAGATAGCATGATGGTGGCGGTGGGTGCAGAAGACCCCCAGCTGCCCACTCACAATTCTACCTCCCGACATTCTCTCATTTACAAGGTATTGCCCTGGTGCTCAACTCACTAAGCGATCGGTCGCCCCCTCTTCTCTGCCTCCTCCTGCTACATAATCTTAAGGAGATTTTGATTGGCAGTTTGCTTCAGTCTTCCCACACAGTATGAGGAGCTCCCACCGCCACCCCGAAAATACACTTCCTCAGCGCCTGTGTCCCATAGATCTTATTTCCCACGGCTCGCTCACATGGAGACGGGAGTTTTGTCAATTCCTGAAGGACCACGTCTCTGTTCTTTTGCTTGTATAACATCCGGCACGGTGACAACCAAAAGCTGAGGAGGAAGGGTAAGTGGCAAGACTCAAGCCCAGAAGACAGCCTAAACCTCAAGATTCACGTTCTTAATTTTTGATTCTTAAACGTAATGCTGTGAAACCTATCGGGCGAAAGGAAAGACAGCATGCCGTTTTCTTTGTCCCGGACGTTTCTTTTAAAGTGGGAACCCATGCCTGGCCAGGTGAGGCCACAGGTGCTCTCTAGACCAGTGACACATGTACAACCGCTGGATGGGGAACCCCCTGGGTGGGAGCCAGCTGGCTTTGTTTTGCTGATGCTGTGACACAGATTGCTGCAATGCCCAGCCTTACCTTCTTCTCCCTTCTTCCCTGCCCCGTTCCGGTCAACATACAGTCCCTTGACTCTTCTGGCTCTTTCTCCCTCCTTCCCTCAACCACCACACAAAGAGGTATTGCAGTCAGATGGCACTGGCCTGCCACCTGGCTAGAATGGCCTCTGGCTGCAAGCCCGGCCCGAGAGAGAAGCCTACAACTGGAATTTTTGGGTGATGACTTTTGCCCTGATGCTTCCCAGTAGCACTCACCAGGGACCAGAAGCGACAAATGGTTTGCAACCCAGCACCATGCGCAAAAGTTACCGTTTCACATTTTGACCATTGGATGTCAGGGCCTGCGTTGAGCCAAGAAGTCTGAAACGGGATGATGGGGCTGATTTGGTTCCCAGAGGTCTCCTGACGAGCTTGGAACTAGGGGCTCTGCTGCAGGGAGTGGGCTTTGGAGGAGCCCAAGTTCCGTGGCGAGAGAGGGGGCCAGGCCTGTCAGAGCAGTTGGTGCAGGGCTGATTGCTCTGTATCCAGATGGGTTCCTTCTCGACGCCAGGGGTGCAGAGCCTAGGAGATCATGTTGCACATGGGATGTGAAGGAACTTGTCCAAGTTCATCTAGCACGTGGGTGGCGGAGTTGGAGAGGATGCCATGTCCAAGATCTATTCCTTACACCACTTTGATTCCACTCATTTCCAGAAATATGTATAAATAGGCCCACGCTGTTCTCGACATGAAAATATTAATCTTTTCACATGAATAGGACTTATATCCCCAATCAGAGTATTGGCCGTTTCGGCAGGTAGCAAACCTAATATTGTGTTTTAGTGTTGCAAACGGTAAGTGCTTTATGAATACGTGCTAATTACCGTAACGGTAAAGTGGTTTCAAGGAGATGTTTTCAGCCCTGGCCACCTTTTAACTTTTCCTTTATTTTTCTACTTCAAAAAAATTGCCACACCAATACCTACTCATTGTAAAAAGACGTAGTATATAATAATACTTATATTATAGTATTAAATTATATTACAGTATATAAAATAATTGCTTCCCCACCTCAGCTCCATTCCATTTATTCAAAATAATATTGTTAGTTAAATAGTCTTCCACACCTATTCCCATGCTCATACAAGCGTATTCAAATGTACAGAGAGATACAGTCTTCCACTATCTTATTTTTAATTTTTTTTTAACATTTATTTATTTTTGAGACAGAGAGAGAGAGAGAGAGAGCATGAACAGGGGAGGGTCAGAGAAAGAGGGAGACACAGAATCCGAAACAGGCTCCAGGCTCTGAGCTGTCAGCCCAGAGCCCGACGCGGGGCTCGAACGCACAGACCGCGAGATCGTGACCTGAGCCGAAGTCGGACGCTTAACCGACTGAGCCACCCAGGCGCCCCGCCACTGTCTTATTTTTAAAGCAAAAATAGCATTATTAATCCACACACATTACTCTGTAGCTTTGTTTACTCGCTGTAGTATATATCACAAACATCTTCCCAAATCAGTAAATATCATTATTCATTGGTTCTATTAGAATTCTATTAGCTATTAGCTGCATAATAGTGCCTCTAATGAGCGAATCACAATTCACTCTACTCTTCCCATATTAATAGATATTCACATTCCCACTGTCTTCTAACTAGCTTCCAGCTTGCTCACCATGCCGCGTGGCCTCTTAACATACCCACTCCTGCTTTTACAACTGGAGTCAGTTCATGTCTAAGAGATTGTCCTTTACTCCTTTGGCAGATGCCTCCTAAGCTCTGCGGAATGTGTTTTCTGTGAAATAAAATAACCACATTCGGGTGTCTCTTTTATTCCGTAATTAAGGTTAGAGTATGTCTTCTCTGTGCACCGTTACCTTTTAGGTACTGTGCAGTATACAGAGAATATATGATCTTTCGAAGACGGAAAACTTTGAGTTTACAAAGGAGTCTGACATCTTGTGTGATAGTTTCAAATACACATGTATCTATAGCATAGGATTTACAGCCCACTTCACTTGCCACCGTAACAACACCATAAAGGATTTGAGGCTGCTTTTTGGTTTTCTTGGCTTTTCTACAGTGTTAAACTGTCACAAAGTGTAAGCTCCCTGAGGAAGAAACTGAGCTAAATTTAGTCTAGGTCTCTGATGGAACATGATGACTGATGTGCATGTCAGGGGCTGTGTCTATATTAGTTGAATGAATGGAAGTCTACCCTTAAATTTCACATACTCTGAAACTCACCCCGTTTGGTCAGGAAGACGATCATGTCCTGATCTCGTGTTGTAGTTCTCTTTTTCCAAACAACAACAGGGAACCTCGTAGTCTGAGCTCGATGAACTCCTGACTCAAGCAGAAGTCTCCTCCTGGGTTCCCACCACATATTAGCCGGGAGCAGAGGCACACGTTCAGATACCAGCTGAGAATACAACTTCCAGAACAACTTAGAGGAAGAGGTGGTTTAAAAGCTGAAACTCTAGAAGCATCATTTATCCTGAAGCCATAAACATATGTTTCGATTGGTTAGATCAACCGTAATAGAGTAGCGTAATATGCTGCCCTTAAAAATGATGATGTAGAAGAATATTGAATGGCATGGGTGAATGGGATATATAACATCATGAAGAGTATGATCCCTTTAGTTAAAGGAAATAAATAGGTGTCTATTGTACACGTATAGAACCAGAGGGTAGACACTAAAACGTTAACGATATTTCTAGGTGGAAGTGATTGCAAGTTGAAAACATTTTTTCTCCTCTCTGCTTAGTTTTCTGTCCATGTGCCCCAAACCAGGGAGAACCAGCAAAACCAGATTCTAATTACTGAGGGAACTGGTAAGCAGGCCAGGTACATTTTCCCTCCATGGAAGTGTTGATAACTGTGATTTACCTGGCTATTACGCTGACAAGTTCCAGTTGCAGAAAAATGGGGGTAATTATAAGAATTTTTGACAATTGCAAAGTACTTTTCCTGCACAAAACCGACAGGTTTTGTGTAGAAATATCTTACTTTGCTTAGAAATCTCCCCCCGATACAAAGGAGCCGCCGTGCACTGCATGAACATTCAGGGATGAGCAGCCTGGAAACTTACTCTGTAGTGATCTGAGATGACACAGGCCTCACGCTGGACGCATGCACTTCTCCTGAAGTGGCTTTCCTGGGACCAGCCACCAGTTTGTTGTGTTGCCTAGTGGTCCACAGCCCTCACTGCTTCCGCAAGTAACCGAAGCTTTCGTTATTCCTTCCAGTTGTTTCTTCCTTCCCGATCGTTACGAGCCATGAAACTTATTCTGGAACTCCTAGTTTGGTGTAGAGTGTCCGATTAGTCCCAAATGGTGACACTTCATTCAAAATAGCAGGAAAGCAACTAGAAAATGACTTGGGGCTTTTGCAGCTCTTGCGAAGGAGATGGCCTGCAATGAGTGGCTTGGTGAAAATCTGGGCCTCTAACACAGTCTGGGCACACAGACGTAGCACAATTCTGGCGCATGAAAGGTTCCCAAGAAATATTTGTTTAGTAGGTGAATAAATTTGCTGAATAGGTGTCCAGACATAAAACCACACTGCAAATCCATGCTCTTCATCTTCCCCAGCCCATTTGCTTCATGCAAATGAACTAAAATTAAGCCACTTCTTTGGATGGCTCCGATATATGTCTCAAGTTTTTCTTGATCTTTAGAAAAATGCCAATGAATTTTGTCTCCGGATTTTATTTCTTTAATTCTATGAATGAAATAAAAATTAATAAACAAGCCAACACAACACACATACACAAAACTTTTGCACCTAAACAATCTGCTAACATTGCAATCTTTGCAAGAAAGCACACACTCATGCACACGCACGCATGCACACACACACACACACACACACACACGGCATTAACTGACAATTAGACATAAATAGCAAACCTCTAGAGTCTGCAATGATCTGTCAGTTTATTGGGAGATTTTTATAATGTCTGAACTCACTAAAATAATTCTCTTTGTTCTCCTCCTCCTCCTCCTCTACTTTCTCTCTCTTTTAAAGCAACTAATAAATAGAACTATACTTAGAGAAGGTGGTAAGAGAGACAAGTGGGAGGGCTCTGACTATTATTAAGCATTTATTGCATGTATGTGAGGCACTATGCTAGGCATTTTACATATGTTTCTTTCAATCCTGCTAAACGCCTTACCAAGTGGGTATTATTAACAGTATCTTCTGCATCGGGAAACATATTCAGAGAGGAGAAGAGGCTTGTACCAACTCAAACGACTCCTAAATGAGCCAGACAGGGACCCAAGTCTATTTTGTCTTAAAAGCTTGAAGTTTTCATTGTGCACCACCAATAATGTAGAAATACTACTGCTTCCTGAGTGTGGTCTCCTTGGAAGATTTTTGGTGACTCAAAAGGCCAGGGCCATCGTCATTTAACCTGTGCTGTCTTTTCTTAGCCTCCTGCTGCCTGACTGTGGTGTCCGATTTGGAGCAAGTGGCCCCGGAGCTTGAGCAATAAAAACCCGTGGCGTGGGGGACGACGCGGGTTGGCTCAACACTTGTCTGGGGCAGCGTCTCATTTACCTCCCTTCCTCTTCTCGCTTTCAGGCCCCAACCCGTGTCTGTGTCCCTTGCTTAAGGAACAGGTGGCCTTCCACGTTTCCACAGGATGACAGCCCACAGTGTTTACGGTGATTTGTCTCACGATGTACAGTACATTTTTTTTTTTTTTATTAAATTTTTTTTTTTTCAACGTTTATTTATTTTTGGGACAGAGAGAGACAGAGCATGAACGGGGGAGGGGCAGAGAGAGAGGGAGACACAGAATCGGAAACAGGCTCCAGGCTCTGAGCCATCAGCCCAGAGCCTGACGCGGGGCTCGAACTCACGGACCGCGAGATCGTGACCTGGCTGAAGTCGGACGCTTAACCGACTGCGCCACCCAGGCGCCCCTGTACAGTACATTTTTTATGGCACCAAAGATCAGCAGGAACTTGGGGTTTTGTACACAGAGGTGAAAGATCTCTCTGGAAAGAGCAGGCACACTCGTGGCATTTCCTTCAGCCTGGGTCCCTTTTTTATTTGTGTTCCTAACACATGTCCTAGACTTAAATAACCTGTTTATTTTTAGTTAAACGATGTAATTGTTCTTCCCGTACCAATCAATTCGGATGAAGTGATGATGTCAGGAGTACACTGGGCTATTCTTTTATGTCCCCCCTTTTGCAAGTATTTTATGAACTTTTGCTCACCTATTTACTCTGGGAGCTAAAGAGGTGATACTTACTGAGACAGTCACTTGGTACCTACAACCAATAGATAGTTGTTCCTGGTGTTCAGGGCTCACAGAGGCTGAAAGGGGAAATGGGACCCCCTTGAATGGCTCATCATTATCCTCATATACATCTTGTTTTAGTAACTGTCAACCTCAGGGACCGTCCTTCAGGAGCAGGGAGGGTATAGTCCTGTTTTTTTCTATCATATCCACATTTATATAGAGAAATTACAAAATTGATATTATGCAGCGTATGTTACCCTGAATCTCACATTCTTCACTTACATACATTTATAACTATTTCCCCCAAGGGGAATTTATAACTATTTCCCCCAAGTCAACAAATATTTTCTCAAAGCATGATCTTTCTAGGTTGTTTACTATTCCTTTTCAGGATGTGACAATTTATTTAACAAAATCCCTATGGTTGGAATTTCATTTGTTTCTAGTTCCTCCTCATTATAAAAATGCTAAAAAGATGTTTTTGTGTGTGGATTGTCTTACATAGCCATGCTTATTATACGTTTTTATAGGTATGGAATTACTGAGGAAAGGGCCCACACTTTTAAAAGATCTTGATATATTCTGAAAAAAGTGTGATTATGTCAGTTTTTACTTTCCCCACCAGTTTTATTTCCTCTCCATCTGTGTTGACCTCATATCCTAGCACATGATTTGGGCTCCTTTCAGAGCTGGGAATATATTGTATTCATTTTCTCCACGCTGCTGAACACCTACTCCTGTAACTTCCCCCAAATAAGCATTCGTGGGGTCATGATGACTATGTGTCTTTCATTTCAACTATTCAGTATCTGTATTGAAAGTTAGATGATCCCACGTGTCAAATTAATTGTTTACAGCTCTTTGTGAAGCTCTCTAGCATGTCAGAGAGATTCTAGATCAGTTTTCTCCTTCGAGTAATTTTCTTATTCCTCTGTAGCATGAATATTATGCTTTTCTTCAAATAAAACGGGTTAAACAGGGTCTTTAGAATTATGTTTTGGATATATAGTCAGGATTCATCAGTAATAGTTTTAGGCTTGTAAGGGCACCTGGGTGGCTCAGTCGGTTAAGCATCCGACTTCGGCTCAGGTCATGATCTCACGGTCTGTGAGTTCGAGCCCCGCGTCGGGCTCTGTGCTCACAGGTCAGAGCCTAGAGCCTGTTTCAGATTCTGTGTCTCCCTCTTTCTCTGATCCTCCCCAGTTCATGCTCTGTCTCTCTCTATCTCAAAAATAAATAAACATTAAAAAAAGTTAGAAAATAGTTTAAAAAATCGTTTTAGGCTTGTTTTTGTGCCTGAAAATATATGGTATTGATCTTATACTCATCTATTAGCTAGGATGCTTCTGCATTTAAGTACAATGCCAATTCATTTCTTTGTCTTGGAATTCCCTCTCTTCTTTACTTCTTGGCCAGGTTAAAGAAATTCAGATAATATTTATACTGGGACTATAGTTAGACAAGGGTACCAGTCCCCAGGTTACTATAAAAACATAGGCCTTTGGCATCACACTAAGAAAATAAGTCCTCTCGTTTGGGTACATACACAATGTTCTGAATGGCTACTATGATTAATTAACTTTTCCACGTTGGTGTAGGGAGTTTTATTAGCTCTTGGAAAACTAGCTCCAACTAGCTTGTAGTCGGATCACATACAGAGAAGAAGTCAAGTGAAAAGGGAAAAAGCCAAGCAACTGATCTTTTAAGGAGCAATAGCGATTTTTTTACAAGGCATCTCAGTCTGGTTAATAAATTATTCTCTCTTTTCCTGAAAGGGATAGTACTCTACCTGGGGATTACAAGTATATACTTGAATACTAACTTTTAACATGCTATATTGGCTACTGTTTGCTCATATGGTTCAATCTCTGTTACAAATAATCCTTCTTTGAGCGCCTTCTGGAGGGTCTGGCTTGGGAGTTGTTTACTTTTAGCTATGCCGTTGTGTTCGAGCAGAACCCAACTACACAGAACTTGATTTTTTCGCTCAGCTAAAAACTTTGGTATCTAAGCAATGGGGCGTAATGCTGGTGGACTCAGGTGAAGTTTCGCAATGACAAACACTTCAATTTTTCAAGCACCTACTATGTGCCAATGCTTTACATTTGTCATCTGATTCTCACGACTATTTGACAGGTGGTAAAATAGGCTTAACTCAAAGTCATACAGCTAGTAGGTGGCAATTGGGATATTCCAACCCAGATCCTTTCAACTCCAAAGCTCTGCCTTTTCCATGGGAGGACACTTCTAAATCTTCTCCCGCATCTGTTTATGCTGTTGTTATGTGAGATGCAATGGAAGAAATTTCGCGGAAGCAAGAGCATGTAGAGCTCATGTATCATAGTCCCCTCACACCACGCTTCTGGAAACACATCCTCGCCAACAAGTATCAGGCTTTGGTGGCACACCTGATTCTCCCCTTCTCTAACTAAATTTGAAGAAGGAGCAGAGGCTGAATGTAAGGTAATTTTGCTTTTCATTTCAGGTACTTTCCAGTATTCCTGAGATACAAGGCATAGAAACCTGAGAAATGACTGAGAAATTAAAAATAGCACGGACATTAATACTCACATGTATGTGCCTCATCAGCACACGTGGAAAATACATTTGTCTTGTGTGGCACAATTAATGGTAGCCAGGACAATGAGTAAAAATGGTCTGTTTTTAAATTTAGACACTCTAAAATCCACCCGTGGTTTGTTAGGAATGTTGGAAATGGTGATGTGTCCTCGTAGGTTGCACAATGGCAAAAACATATGGGCTTTCAGAAGAACATTCCTTTAGCCACCGACTGTCTTTAAAATTCTGGGCAAGTTGCTCATTTTTCTATATTTTAAAACAGTTTGGGGAAGCATTACAGAGACTATTTTTAAGTTAAATATTTACTATCAGTAATAAATTTCTCGTAACTGCTGGTTCTCCGTTGCCTGTCCCCACCAAGAGACATTTCAGATGTGGTCTTTCCTAAGGGAGCCATGATGGGCTAGATTATTTCAAGTTTCCCTGAGATAATAGTGCTCACTCTGTGCCAGGCAGAGAGAGGCAAAGCACTTTCGTTTTCACATAATACCCCTTTGAGACAGATAGTATCAGTGCACTCAAGTTTCAGATGGGGAAACTGAGACCCAAAGGAGATTAAATAACTTGCCCACTAACACAGGAGGGAAATAATGGAATCAGGAGTCAAATTCTGGTGGTTTGCTGTCGGCACCTGGAATCTTAAACACGAGGCTATACAACTCAGGGAGAGCCAGCCTACTGGTTGGGAAGCTGAGTTTTCAGTGAACACTGCTTTGTGTTTAAAGCCACAGAAAGAGGGCCAGCCAGGGCTTTATAAGACCACCTTCAGCAATAGGCTGGTAGCGTAATGACCAAAGGGAAGAAAGGAAGGAAACTTCTTAGGCTTCAGGCCTGAGGACTAAGGGAGTCTTGAAGACCTACTGGGATGGAGAGGCCCTCACAGGGATCATTTCCAGCCCAGAGCCAAGGGAGAAGATGAAGAAACAAAAAAACAAAAGTCTCTAGCTGGAAAATTTCTTTAGACTTCATGAAAGGTTCACATTGTGAGAAAGGATGACTGTTATACACCATTGTGTCTTTGGAGTTCATGCCTAGGGTCTTACATGTTCTTGACTTTGGCTTCTGGCAGATACAGGGCCAAGCAGCACACACTCTTTACCCCCAGCACAGTCTCTCCCACACACTGTGCTGCCATATGGGGTCACACGCACGTAGAGCTCTGCTTTCTCCCTTTAAAAACATGGAGGGTTTCACAGTTCCTTGGTCTTGCTAGGCCTGTCCCCTGGGTGGGGCTATTTGCTCCTCAAAGCAAAATGGATTCTATCTTTAGGAAGCTCATGCAAAACAGGCAAAGCTGTTTTATTTATAGGCTAATCATTAAGGCCATAATTGGATCAGGTCTGTGTGCCAGTCCCCCTGACAGATTGACCGTGTGTACTTTCCCTAGGTCTGCCCCCTTCCATTGTCCAGGTCACAGGAAAAGTAAGAGAAGAAGGAGATTAAGTCGTAGGGTATCGCTAAGAGGTGACTCGCCCATGGGTACGTTTTAGCCTTCAGTAGGATACGTGGAGTGTTTGGAAGAAAATAAAATAATAAAATAAAGAAGAAAAGAGAAAAATAGAATTTGTTCTGGGAATCAAGTACAGTTAATCCTTCCTGTTTTGCTCTTGCTTCTGAGCTAATTTAAGGATTCTCTGGATTATGGGTTTGCTTTTTTTTTTTTTTTCATTTTGTTTCACTTTGGGGTTTATGTGTTTCAGTGTGTGGCTATTTTTTGTTTTATTGCGTCTTTTATAGGTTTGTTTTTACTTAGGGGAACCACCGTGGACAAAGAAGACTCTTTAGAGTAAGTGCTGTGTGTTGGGAACAAGTAGAACTTAGAACACTGGACCTAGATCCTAGTCCTGGCTATTAGGCTGTGTGACCCTAGATGAGTCACATAACCCTTGCATCCGTAAAATGTGTTGGGTTCTATCAGTGATTTCTAAGCAAGCCTGTCGATCACAATTACCTGGCGAATGTTTTGAAATGAGATGCCTGCTATAAAGCAGGGGGGTATTTCGGGAGACGATGAAATTGTTCTCTATCTCAATGATGATGATGGTTGCATGGCTGCATGTGTTTATGAAACTCCGAGAACGCTGCACGCAGAAGGGTGAATTTTACTGTATGTGGATTATCTTAATTTTTAAATTTAAAAATAATTTTTAAGCGCCCTAAGTATTGACATACTTAAGAACAATGCGTAGGCCCCACCCCAAACTGACTACTTACTGAGGGCTATCTATTTTTCTTTTTCTTTAAATTTTTTTTAACTTTTATTTATTTTTGAGACAGAGAGAGACAGAGCATGAACGGGGGAGGGGCAGAGAGAGAGGGAGACACAGAATCGGAAGCAGGCTCCAGGCTCTGAGCCCTCAGCCCAGAGCCCGACGCGGGGCTTGAACTCACGGACCGTGAGATCGTGACCTGAGCTGAAGTCGGACGCTTAACCAACTGAGCCACCCAGGCGCCCCATCTATTTTTCTAACCATCTCTGTACTTGTGAATCCAATGGGAACTGACCTAAACATTCTGCTGTAATGAGCCCAGGTTCAGGGGTAATGGAAGAAAAACATGTGCCTAAGCTCTGTATTTAATAGTCAGTTAGAACATCCTTTATTTTATGTATTTATTTTTGAAAGAGAAAGAGAGAGAGAGAGTGAGCAGGGGAAAGGCAGAGAGAGAGGGAAAGAGAGAGGATCCCGAGCAGACTCCACAGTGTCAGTGCACTGGCAGACCATGAGATTGTGACCTGGGCCAAAATCAAGAGTTGAATGCTTAACTGACCAAGCCGCCCAGGTGCCCCCTCCGTTAGAACATCCTTTATGATCACTGAGCCAATAATGTGAGATCAGCCAACTTCGGATCCCGTATTAGAAATCAGTGTAAAAAAAAAAAAAAAAAGGTAAAGTGTAAAGACAGAGGATCTTGAACTTAGAACTGTGTGTTAATAAAAGCTATTGATTCTCCCTTAGCATTAAAAAGAAAGAAACAATGCTTCGGAATAAGTCTGATGCCAATCACATGACAGCAGGTTAAGTGTCCAGTGGGAAAAAAGTCTCGCTGAGTTGAACTACATGGATTTTTGGAGAGAAGAGAATGTATCATAGGGCCAATTGATCTTTTAAGCCCAGTGTCAACCTCTGTGAGGATTCCACCCTAATATTTAAAAAAAATATATGAAACCCTCAGAATTAAGTGTTTCCTGACAGCATTCAGAATACATTAGACTCTTAACAGGAAAACGAAATGTTGAAAACATTTTGCTTTGTTTAAAGTTCATGGAAGAATGTAGTAGGTATGTTTCAGGATGTGTCTCATCCAGAATATACTTCCTTAGGACCGTCCCTCACCAACAGATCCTTCCGAAGCTAAGCACTTAAGTGACCACATTTCTAGAGTGGAGTGTGGCTACTGCTGATGGAACTGTGGCACCAATGTCCGCTTGACGGGGAATTCCGAATACGGTAAGACCAAGATGGCTCTCTGGGGGAACCAGATCACGAGGGGACAGAGGAAGGGGGCTGCAGCTGTGCATGGCATGCCAAAGCCATGGGCAAATCGGAATCAGAGAGAAGCGGTAACTACAAGTAGTAACAACAGAAGCAGCAGCAACAGTAACAATCATAGCTAATAACACTTCTGAAATGCTTGTGTGCCAAGCATAGACTCATCCTAGCAGGTGGGTAATATCACTGTCTTGATTATCAAATGAGACCAAGACTCGAATGTGATCACTTTCCTAAGGTCACACAGCTGGTAAGTGGCACAGCTCTCAGGCAACCCCGGTAAGACAATTCTCAAGCTGGCTTATGACATCTCGACAAGAACCGTTCTGCCTCCTACGAGGCCGAGGGGGCAGCTGCAGGGAGGCGAATGGGAGGGGTGTGCAGGAGAAGCAGACGCATGAGGTGCCTTGGAGCAAGGAGAAAGGGCAGAGCAATGGCCCCATTCTTGAGAACTTGTGGGTCTCCAGCTACAGTCCGCTTGTGACTTTGCTGTGCTTGGTGGAAGGTCTAAATTCTCCATAATCTTCCTTGTCCTTCTCCCTGCCTTTAGTAAGAACTAGTTTCACTGGATCTCTGTTCCTGGAAATCAAAGAATGCTAAACTGGAATGAAGAAATACCTCAAGGGAGGGTGGGGTTGGGGGACATTTCTTAGGTAGAGCTCACGACAGAGAGAATGATCTTGACTCTTTCTGGCTGTGATTCTCTTTTTCAAGCTTCTCAGGGTTAGGAAGATGAATACCTGCAGTTCATGAAGGGAACATCTTATCAAGGAAAACTCCACAAGAGGTTCCTAGGCTGCTGGGTAAGCTTAGAATCTCTCAGCAATACACTCGGCAAAATTACAGCTGTCGAATCTGGTTTCTTGAGATGTTTTCTTTTAGGACCTTTGCCCCAATTACTTTAATGGAATTATTTGTCCATTTGCAAAGGTTTCATCCACCCCTAGGTCCCTCACCTCACTTGCCTCCTTTCTCTGATGCGAGACACCATTTACAAGGACAGTGTGATATTGTGATTTATAGTAAGCAATAAATATTTGATCTTTGTCCTAAGTGAGGACAGCAATAAAAGCGTCTTTGTTATGTTAATGTGATAACTTTTGGAAAGCACCTGAGGATGGGGACTGGGGGAAGCAGCCTTTTGATTCTGAGGGTTGGAACCCCCGATCTCCAGGGAGGAGTGGGGGTGGAGACTGAGATCAATCTCCCATGGTCAAAGACTTAATCAATCATCCCCAAACAATTAGGTTTACATAAAAACCCAAAATGATGGGGTTCAGAGCATTTCTGGGTTGGTGAACGCATGGAGATGTGAGGAGAGTTGCCCAGTAGAAGGACAAGGAAGCTCCACACCCTTTCCCCAGAGTTTGCCTTGTGCGTCTCTTCCATCTGGTTGTTTCTGAGTTATATCCTCTTATAATAAACCAGTAATCTAGTAAATAAAATGTTTTTCTGAGTTCTGTGAGCCATTCTAGCAAATCAGTAGAACCCATTCTATAGCCAGTTGGTCAAGAAACACGGATGACAACCTGGATGTGCGATTGGTGTATGAAGAATATGTGTATGTGTGTTGTGTGTGTGTGTGTGTGTGAGTGTGTGTGTGTGTGTGTGTGTGTGTGTGTGTGTGTGAGCAGTCTTGGTGGACTGTGGGATCTGATGCTATCTCCAAGTAGATAGTGTCAGAATCGAGTTGAACTATAAAAACCCACACATTGTAATTGGATTAGACTGCGACTCTCCTTAAGAATAAGAAGTTGGAATCCTAAACAACGTGCTTAACAGTCTGTGATAAACTTCTATGAGGAAGCTGTCCTTTTGTGGAAACAAGATGAGTTGGCAACCTCAGTCAGGCACTTGTGTTTTCTGGGGAAGATCAGACCAGGGGGTCATCTGGGAGCCCAGGAGCTAACACACTAGGAGAGAGCTTTTCTCTTTGAGGCTCTGATGAAGGTCAGCCTGACAGACACAGAAGCGCCCAGAAAGGGAGGTACTCAAAACCAAATGGCAAGCTGGCCCCTGTGCGTATTTCAGGGTTGTAGGACAATGGTGGGGGCCAGTCTTTGATTTTCAGGGTCTTGCGAGATGGCTTCATTTTTTCAATTATACTGAAACACACTAGCAAGGGAAAAATCCACTCGGGCTCACCTGTTTGTTTATTCTCTCTCTGATTTCCCAAAGGGCTTTATTATTACTGTATGATTTTAGCTCTTTGATCCCCTCAAGAAGGGTTCGGGAACTGACAACCTTTCTCTCTAATCTTACCTTAGTGTTCTTTCTGAACTGAGCCACTGAGGACTTTCTATTTGAGGGTGAAAAATATGAAGCAAGCGAGCAGCTCCAGCCAGTTTAACACGGCCTCAGAGCTGTTGCTGGGCAGGGCATTTTAATACGCGAGAGTCAACCTGGGTTGCCAGGTTGGCACAGAGTCACAGGTTACCTCACCTGTCCCCATTTATCTTGTTATGTTAATGGGTGCGATTTCCCCACTGAGGAGACTCGATGTTCCTGGCACCTGGACAGTGCCCTAAGGCTTGACTCAGAGGTGTATAAGGACTTGTCAAGGACTTGGTTGTTGCCAGTAAAGGCTGTAGGCACTCCGTGGCCAGTGAGTGGTCCCAGATTCACAGGAATGTGCACACCAGTGGACCGTGAAACACTTGCTCCAGGAAGGCAGCCTTGGAAGAAAGGGAGGGACGTCAGGGGATTCCTTTGGTCCTCAGAACATACTTCATAGTTTCTATGGCATCTTTATGGTTCTTTTCCTTTCCCAAGGGAAGCAAACATTTTCACATTTGCATGGTGCCCTGGATGTGACATCCTAGCTAAAGCATTATTACATTCCTGCCCATCTAAAGAAGCTGGCTTCTGGAACAGGAACTTGATTCGTAAAATGCTTATGAAACACCCACTCTAACCAGTGCTTAATGTGAGAGGGTTGGAGAGCCAGATTTAGGACACCCCTTAATCTTGTGCATGGAGCAGCTCTCAATTACGCTCAAGTGTATTTATTAATTCTCTTGCTGCCTTGGTGGCTAATCTTTACCTTTGAAGGGTGCGGGGGCTTCGTCTCACAGTTCTCCAATGCTGGAAGGCCTGGGGCTTTGCCATTGCCTTTTCTAGTAGTGGTCTACCAAGGGCAGGAAGAATCCATTCTCAGAATTCTTGGCTTCATTCTTGGCACAAAATGCCTAGCAGAAAACTCACCTATTAATAAAGTTTTATTTTCTGATTTAGGGGGGAAAAAAAGAATAAAGGAAATTTGAAGCATATTTTTGAGTTTGTTGAAAAGTCAGGTCAATTGCTAAAACTTTGAAAAGAGATTCTGCCAGACGGAGAAAAAAAAATGAGTTAGAATGGGTTAGAATCCCAGCTCTGCCACTTTTCAGCTGGAGCTCTCAGGTGATTTACTCATGCTCAAAAAAAAGCTACTTCATAGGACTGGTGTGCAAACTAAGAGGGGACACATCTATAAATTGGCCAGCCCAGCCTGGCACATAGTAGGCCAAAGTCGAGTACTCTCGACAAGTCGTTTGTGCTAGTTTTTAGCCATTCCGCTGAAGGAGGCATTGCAGAACCAGAGTCCGTTTCTAGATTTTCTTTCCACCAGAGCCCCTACAAACCAGAAGAAAATAAGACTTTCAACCCTTTTTTTTACATATTTTGCTCATTATGGGCTCTCCTGTCAAAGTCATGGGAACTGTGTCAGGATAAAGGCACAAACTCAAAGTCCTGGGATTTGTTCTTTCCCAAACTATCTTTGAGGAGGGAATTTGTAGGAAGCCAGCATGGATGGCCATGATCACAGACTCATGAAGTCATGGGACAAGTATCCTGGTCATTGTGGGCCATTCCCCAGTGGTGGGAGGCATCACTTCTGTCATATTTGTGCAACAGCCATTTGATGAGAGCACGGACGATAAATATAGTCATACATATGGAAATGTGCATTCCCATTAACATTTTTGTGTTTACCACTTTTTGCCTAAAACCTCTTTTTTTCAGTTCTTTCTTTCTTTCTTTCTTTCTTTCTTTCTTTCTTTCAATAAAAGTGGCCTTCAGGCTCTGTGCTGACAGCATGGAGCCTGCTTGGGATTCTCTCTCTCTGCCCTCCTCCATTCACGTGCACTTTCTCTCTCTCCCTCTCTCTCTCAAAATAAATAAACTTAAAAAAAGAGCTTTAACAAAATAGAAAATGAGTAAATAAAAGCAGCCTTCCTCTGTGCCCCCTCGGCTGCCTACATGTATCTTAAAAGTAGCATGATTGACTCAGGACTAACCCTGATTCTAGTCTCCCAGTAGGCTCTGTGCTGATAAAGAGCCCGGGGTTTAGCTTTTCGGTTACTTATTTTATTAGAGGGACAAGCGTGGGCAACATTCACCCAACTTAGCCTCTGTTTCTCTTCTTCATCTATAAAATGGCAAGTTGTAGGTTTTTTGGTACAGATCTAAATCCTTTTTTTTAAGTTTATTTACTTATTTTGAGAGAGAGAGAGAAAGCATGAGCAGGGGAGAGGCAGAGAGAGAGGAAGAATCCCAAGCAGGCTTTCCACCGCCAGTGCTGAGCCCAACTCGGGGCTCCAACTCATGAATCCTGAGATCACGACCTGCTCCGAAATCAGATGCTTAACTGGCTGAGCCACCCAGGCTCCCGTGTGGAGATTTAAATGAGAATAGAGAGCTTAGCACCCTGTCTGGCAAACAGAAAGAGTCTTGTTACTGTTATTATTACTGTTATTGTTATTGTGATGCCAGGGTCTAGCATGGTTGTTGACTCACCTGAGACCCAAAACATTTTAAAACTTGATTCATTGCTGCTAAACCAAGTGTGCTTATGCAGCTCTCTGATCACTCTGTGCTTTGATCTGCGGGGCTGAATGTGGCCGGAGAAGAGTAACTGCCGTGTTGACTGGCTTCACTTCACATTCCCGACCGTTCATCTCAAGTGGACATTTAACACTGCCCCGCAATCACACTGTGACTCTAATTCAGTCACCCTCCGGCTCACTGCAGTGTGTAGTTCACCCTTTATTCTCCAGCTTGAAGCCTCCTCCGTTCTCACTCTTAGCTAACAATCATGCATCCATTTCAATGGGGGAAAAAAAAGATGCAGTTAGAGGAGGTTTCTCCCATCAACCCCACACCTCCCCTTCTAGAAGACTGTGTGTTCTCTCTTCCCCGCCCCGTAACCACAGAGGGACTGCTGTGGCCTTGACTGAAACCAGCCCCTTCACTCAAGCACTATAACCTGTCCCCCTTGTCCACTTGAGCACGTGGCTCTAGTGTCTTCCCTTGTCTGCGTCATTGATTTTTCTCTTTCTCCTGATCATTGCTGTTATAGCGCAAATATGTTAGTTTTTTCCTCCTACCTTTAAAGGTCTTATTTTGACCTTCTTTTCTCCTTCAATTATACCCCCATCTCTCTCATTCCCTTTAAGGGTGAAACTCTTTGAAAGAGTTGAGCATATCAGCTGTCTTCAGTTTCTCTTCTCCCCTTGTCTCTGGAACCTATTCCAGTTAGATAAAGCCCCTGCCAGTCCGCTGCGGCTGTTCCTGTCAAGTCCTGGTGACTTACGCACCTCGAATCCCCAAGGTCAATTCTCAGTCCTCATCTTACGGGACCTGTCAGAATATTTGCAGGTTGACCACTTCCTCTTCCTTCCAGGGTGACACCTGGTTTTTCCTTTACTTCTGGTTGTTTCTCCTCAGTCTCCTTTTGCTGATTTCCCAACCTCTAAATGTTAGGGAACCTCAGGATTTAGACTATACATGTCTTATCTTCACTATCTACACTCACCTTTTAGATCCTTCCTACCCAACGCTGGGAACCAGGACCATCATCTTCACCTGGTGGAGTGTTAGAAATGTCCCACCCCCAGACTTGCTGAATCTGAATCTGCATTTAACAAGATCCCCCAAGTGATCCGTTTGCACATTAATATCTTGTAGGATCACCCTAAGTGAACCTGTCTAATGGCTTTAAATGCCATATATTTGATAAGCTGACTCCCAAACTTGTATCTTTAGCCAACAACCTCCAGTGAAATACAAACTCATTCACCCAACTGCCTATCAACTTTTCCTCACGGACATTTTATTGTCATTCCCCACTTACCCTGCCCAAAACTGAGCTCTGATTTTCCCACTAACACTGCTTCTCTGGCATTATTCCCTCTCTTCATTAATTGTGACTCCACCTTTCACTGCTTAGATAGAAGCCCTCGGAATTATCCTTGCCTCTTTCCCGTATCTGGTCTGTCATCAATCCCATCAACTCTATCTTTTCAGTGTCCTCAGAATGTAATCATGCTCATCACCCCCCTCTCTTGGACCAACCCTGCTTCCACTCTTTCCTCTAGGCTATTCTGAAAATGACAGCCAGAATATTTCTTACTAGATTATGCCCTTCCCTGGTACAAAGCCTTCTCATGACATATGAGAACCCACTTGGCCTGTTTCTCCTATTACGTCTCTGATTCTCCTGCTGTTTTTCTCCTTATTTTACTGCACTCCAACCTCATGGCCTTTTTCCCTGTTCCTCAAACTCACTGGGCATGTTCATGCCTCAGGGCCTTTTTGTACTTTCAGTTCTCTCTGCCTGAATGCTCTTCCTCCAGATATCTGTGTGGCTCCCATCCTCCCTCCTTCCCTTCCACTCTCTACTCAAAAGTCACCTTCTCGTGAGGCTTTTCTTGGCCTTGCTACCTAAAATCTTAGCTTCAACCCCAGCCCTCCACTTCAGACACCCTCACCCTTATTTATGCATTCATTTATCTCTTGGCAAATCCAACATTCTCCTCTCTCTTTGTCTTTGTGTTAGAGTTCTCCAGAGAAACAGTAGCAGTAGGATATATACGGATATGTAGAAGATTTATTATGAGTCACTGGCTCACATGATTATAGAGGTTAAGTAGTCCCTTGGTCTGCATCTATAAGCTGGAGGCCCAGGAGTCCACAAGCCCAAAGGCCCCAGAATTAGGGAGTCAATGGTATAAATCCCAGTCTGAGTCTGAAAGATTCAAGAATCAGGAGCTCTGATGCCTGAGGATAGGACAAGATGGATAGCTCAACTCAAGGAAAGAGAGAGCAACTTTGCCTTTCTTCTGCGTTTTTGTTTTATTGAGGCCCTCAATTGTTTGGATGGTGCCCACTCACATTGATGTGGGTGATCTTTACTTAGTGCACGGATTCAGATGCTAATCTCTTCTGGAAACATCCTTAAAGACACACCCAAAACTGATATTTTACCATCTATCAGGGTATTCCTTAGCCCAGTCAAATTGACACATAAAATTAACCTCTCTCTCTCTCTCTCTCTCTCTCTCTGTCTGTAGTTACAGATATAGACACATATATTTGTTTCTGGGTTTTATCATGTTCCACTGGTTTAGTGGTCAATATTTGTGAAAATACCATGTTGTTTGAATTACCACAGGTTTATGCTCACTCTGTTCTTCTTTGGCATTGGAATTGGCTTTTCTTGTCCCTTTGCTGTTTCATACATATTTTAGAATCAGTTTCTTGAGGTCCATGAAAAATTTTGTTAGCATTTGGGTTGAAATTACATAAAATGTATTAATTAACTTAGGGAGAATCAACATCCTTATTACATTAAAATTTCCTGTGGATGACATGGCATTTCTCTCTGTTTACTTAGGCCTCCTTTAGTGTTGTTTGATAAAAGGTTTATATTTTCTTTTAATGGTCATGCACATTTTTGTTATGTTTATTTCTAGGAGCATTTAAACAATTTTTTTAAACATTTATTTATTTTTGAGAGACAGAGAGTGAGCGGGGGAGGGGCAGAGAGAGAGGGAGACACAGAGTCCAAAGCAGGCTGTAGGCTCCGAGCTGTCAGCACAGAGCTCGACGCGGGGCTTGAACTCACAAACTGTGAGATCGTGACCTGAGCCGAAGCGGGACGCTTAACCAACTGAGCCACCCAGGTGCCCCTAGGAGCGTATTTTTTAATGTGCATGTTCTATATGAATTCTTTAATAACAGTTTTTTATTTGGGGGTGATTTTGAGATTGACAGACAAGTTGTAAAGACAGCACAGAAAATTCTCATATCCTCCTCACTTCTTTTCAGTCTCCCCTAGCGTTATGACCTCACATTCCTGTGGCGTGTTTGTCAAAGCTAATAAATCAACACTGGTACGTTCCTGTTCACTAACCTCCAAACTTGGTTCTCCTCCTAACGTCTTTTCTGTTCCAGGGTCTTATCCGGGATTCCACACTGTGTTCAGTGTTCATGTTTCCTTAGTCTCCTCTGGTCTGGGACAATTTCTCGGGCTTTCTTTGGTTTTCATGACATGGCCAGTTTTAAGGAATATTGGATATTCTGCGGAACATCCTTCAAGTTGGTTCGGCTGTTTTTCTCAGAATGCAACTGGGGTTATGATTTGGGGGAAGAGTAGCACAGAAGTGAAGTGTGCTTTCTCATCATATCCCAGCACGGAATGCCTGCCAGCCACATGACGGCATTGGTGATTCTCACCTGATCACTTGGTTAACGTGGTGTTTGCCTTAACATATAAATCGTATTCGTTTATCTTGGCTTTTGTAGTTTGTTTGTTTGTTTGGATTCTTGTCTTATTTTTGACTTTTTTTTTAACTTTATTTCTTTTGAGAGTGAAAGAGAGAGGCAGAGAGAGAAGGAGAGAGAATCCCAAGCAGGCTCTGCACTGTCAGTGCGGAGTCTGACCCAGAGCCCAATGCAGAGCTCGGACTCAGGAACCATGAGATCGTGACCCAAGTGGACGCCAAGAGTCAGACACTTAACTGACTGAGCCACCCAGGTGTCCCTGTTTTTGTCATTTTAGAAAGCAAAGCACATGATTTTAGTCTTTTTTGTCCACTGCTGTTTCTCTGGTGCGAGAACAGAGCCTGACAGATAGTAGGCACTCAGTAAGTATTTGCTGAATGAACATGTTTTTCTTTCTCTGTTTTGAATTTACTATTCATAATATTCAATACAATATCAAACATTTCACTCGAATATAAGGCATACGTAATTATAGCTGATAGTTGATCAACTGCTCCAATATGTTAATAGAAGTGGCTTAAATGAAACAAAACCAAAGCCAAAATGCCGACGGACAGCACACCAAAATCTTAAGACACAAGTTGAAATGTGACTAAGAAAAACTAGGTATATATTATATCATTTATTATTCAAATTTTTTTTCATGTTTATTTCTTTATTTTGACAGAGAGAGAAAGAATGCATGCACGCACTCAGGCTTGCACAAGCAGGGGAGGGGCGGAGAGAGAGGAGAGAGAGAGAATCCCAAGCAGGCTCCGTGCTGTCAGTGCAGAGCCTGATGCAGGGCTCGATCCCGTGAACTGTGAGATCGTGACCTGCGCTGAAATCAAGAGTCAGAAGCTTAATCGAGTGAGTCACCCAGGCGCCTGGAAAAAAGTTAGGTATATTTTAAGCATCAAATATCTTATTGTCGTAGAAGTGAAATGAGGCGGTTCCCATTCTTGCAATCTTGAGATTAAAAAAAAAAAAAAAAGAAAGAAAGAAAGTTGATTGGATAACACACCCGAGGGGTGTTGTTCCAAAGCCAAACACGAGTCTGTAACTCAAATTGAGTAACTCCAGTTTCATCCCTTAGCCTTCTCTCCCCTCCGGCCGTCCTCTTGACGCGTACACACACACACACACACGTGCTCTTCCCTTCGTGTGCCTTTCCTTATCTTCTCTCTTGTTCTTGGAATACTCCAACCCTCTTCTTGAACATAGAGCTTGAGGACACATGCTCTTATATTACCTGGATTTTGTTCATTTGTTTGTGGGTTTTGTTTTTTTGCAGTTTTATCAGTTAGGGTGGGCTAGGTAATGGTATGGGGACAGCAAAACGTTCAATGATTTTATATAACGAATGTTCTTTTCTCCTGCATACTCATGCTTAATGTATGTCCAAAGAGAACTGTCATTCAGGAACCTAGAATCAAGGTAAAGGAAAGAGAACTTGGTAAATGATGCAATTGCCCTTAATGCTTTCATGCAGAAGTTACATGTGTCACTTCTCTTCACATCGTATTGACCAAAGCAAGAGAGATGACCACACTTTAGTATAAAAGATAAAGAAGCATGGAAATTCAATTTTACCATGTACCCCAGGAGGTGACAGGAATGTTTGCAAAAGTTCATAGACGGCATTGCAAAAGTGTTTAAGGAAAAATTCTTCTCTTTTCCTTCTCTATGCTCACAGCTATACTCAATCCCAAATGTATGGGGGGTTTCTCCATGCCAAACAGTTCTTAGATATTCCAGATGGAAAACCTGGATGTCTTATAACACAACTCTGACACGTTCTGCCTGGAGATAGTGTCAGATCCCACAAGTGAAGGGCTCAGTCCCACAAGACTGCCATCCCTTCCCCCCCACCCCTTCGGATGCCAATTGCAAATGCAGGTTGTAACTTGTGTTTCTGACCAATCAGCTCTCAACTGGAGGTTTCCACAACCTCCTCCTGGGATTCCATTAATTTGCTGTCAAGGCTCACAGAACTCAGGAAAACAATTTACTTACTAGATTAGCAGTTTGGAAGAGATTCACTGGGCAGCGCAACAGGAAAGGGAGAGGAGCTTCCACACCATTTCCAAGCCTGTTACTGTCCCAGCACGTCTATGTGTTCACCAGCCTGGACGCTATCTGAACCCCGTAGTTCAGGGATATTTATGAAGGCTTCATTACATAGGCGTTATTGATGGAATCATTAGTGATCAAGTCAATCTCCAGCCCATCTCCCCTCCCTGAAGATTGGGAGGTGGGGCTGAAAGTTTCAACCCTAATCACAGGGTTGGTTCCCCCCTGACAACAAACCCCAATCCTTAGGGGCTTTTCTAAAGTCACTTCATTAACATAAATGCAGGTGTGGTTGAAAGGAACGCGTTATGAATAACAAAAAGACACCTGCTTCACTTTTGTTGCTCTGGAGCTGTTTTAGGAATAGAGGACAAAAACTAAATATAACAAAAGGTAACCCCTGTTGCTCTGATTACTTAGGCAATGCCAAGAGTTTGGGGAGCTGTGAGCCAGGAACAGGAATGAAAACCAAATATGTATTTATTATTATAAATAACAATATCACCAATAATAACAGAAAGTTAGAACTGGCATAGGGAAGATTACAACTATGTCAAATACAAATTTGAATATATATCCATCAAGGAGACAATGTACCAGGTTTTTTTTTTTTTTTTAAAGCCTAGTTCTGCTGAATCCCAGGAGATAAACCTTAGCTACATCTTAGACCCACTGCAGAGCATCTGCAATTAGAGAAAGTTGAGTAGTGGGTTGAGGTGAGTGGAATCCTGTGGAACACCAGTATTTGGATGAGCAAAGGAAGCGATGACGGAGACTGAAGAGAAAATGTGAGACCTGGAAAACCAGAAGAGTTTGAGCCAGTAGATAGAAAATTTGCAGAAATAAGCAGTCGGTGTCAAATGCGACAGAACACTTGAAGAAGTTTAGGACTGAAAGAAACCGTTTATGCAGGCACTGTGGAGGTCTTTAGTGGAATAGCCACCTAGGACCTCAATGGACCTCAAATTCTGTCACAATTCTGAGTTAATTGTTCTTCTCTCCAATCATACTCTTTCTCCTGTATTTCCTATTTTAATTTTTGGCATTTAGCCACCAAAGCTAGAAAGCCAAGAATAATTATATGCTTCTGGAACACCCACGTCCACTCAATTTTATGCACATTTATATTCCTGAATATTTCTCAGATCCTACTCTTCTATCCATCTGTACCCCACAGCCCAAATTAGGGCCCTCATTAGCATTTGCCTGGACTATTTTATGACCTCCTACACAGTCTCCCTGCCTCTGGTCCTGTTGCTGTAAATTCACCTGTATTGGTTATCTACGGCTGCGGATCAAATTATTTTAAAAGTTTGTGACTTAAAACAACAGTAAACATTGTCTCACACCGTTCCTGTGGGTCAGGAATTTGGGAGAAGCTCAGCCGTGCGGTTCTGTCGGGGAGTCTCTTGTGAAGCTGTGGTCAAGGCGTTGTCTAGGGGCACAGCTTTCTGAAAGCTTAACCGAGGCTGGAAGATCCACTTCCAAGGTGAGGCCTGCATGTGGTTTACTGGTGTAGATTGCTGGAACCACCGGTTCCTCTCTGGTAGTCCTCCCCACAGAGTGGCTTGAATCACCTCATGGCCTGGCAGCTCATCTTCCACCAGAGGAAGTGATACAGGCACAGTATGACTTATGACCAGGACTCAAAAGTTACATGTTTTCACGTGCCCGGAAGTCTGTCGATTATGCAAAATCTGTAAGAGAGAAAAGACTACCTGGGGCCTGACCGTCAGAAGGTGTGGAGAGGTTAGCTACCCTACTCCATGGTATGGCCGCCTTGGCGTCCATTTTGCGGCCAAGAGGCCTGCAGCGACCTTAAACTGACGCATGCCCTAGAGAGCGGCCGCAGAGTTACCAGCCAATGTAAATTCTCGACGTGACTTCCCCAATAGCCCTCATGATCAACAGTCTCCACTGCCTCTCAGTGCTTGTACGTCTCATGTATCACTTAGATAAGACCCCCATGGGACTTAACTAAACTCCACTCTTTTGGTTTAAATTAAACAATCTGGTCCTAGTCTGGAAACCCTAAGCCCTCCATCCACGGACCCTAAAAAAAGCATGTGCCCCATGAGTTTCTCTCTGTCTGCACTCTGCCTTGACCACCCCATGTGGCCCCTTGAGGCATGCAGTGTACTTTATTCAGCACCTGAGAATAATAAACTTCTCTATTTTAATTTTCTTGTGGTCTGTGGTTGAATCTTGGCTCGCCATCCAGCACCCAGTGCTCTACTTAACAAATGTTAGTGTAGCAGAGTCATAGCAGAAGGTCGGGATCATCTAGATCATCTTGGAGGCTGGCTATCTCCTCACATCCTCCTCGTTGCCATCAGAGTGATCACTTAAACTTGTACGTGACAGCTTAAAGTGGAAGTGGTACAGGTACAGTGGGGGTAGGGACACTGCACAGAACGGTGAAGGTTTGGCCCAATTGCAGAGTATGGAAAAGGGAGCAGTGAGATTACTGTGAACAAGCAAAGAGGTTTGTTGATTGGCATTGAGAGTTCAGACCATGAATCTGTAGTAGCAACAACCTGATTGGTCAGAAATTTTCTTTAGCAATGATAAACGTTCTAGCTGTGGAAGAATGGTGCACAGATTTGGGGTGTGACACAGTGTTGGGACTTTAGCAGGAACATGCAGTATAAGAAGGGTAATGCTGGGGCGCCTGGGTGGCTCAGTTGGTTGAGCGGCCGACTTTGGCTCAGGTCATGATCTCGCGGTTGGTGAGTTCGGGCCCTGCGTCGGGCTCTGTGCTGACAGCTCGGAGCCTGGAGCCTGTTTCGGATTCTGTGTCTCCCTCTCTCTGACCCTTCCCTGTTCATGCTCTGTCTCTCTCTGTCTCAAAAATAAATAAATGTTAAAAAAAAATAAAAAAAAAAAAGAAGGGTAATGCCTGGGTGCTGGATTGCCGATGAAGAATTCAAGTCATTGGCTGTGGTGCCCACAGGAAAGTAGGTGAGTTTAGGAAGAAACTGGTAAGTTGAGAGAGAGTGGGGTTATCTAGAGGAAATAGGGTAATCAAGAAACCTGAAAGAGACATAGAACACTAAAAGTAGATTTAAAGGCATCAGTGAGTATGAAAAGGTAGAAGAGAGATCAGAGTGGGCACTAGAGCTTAAGGTGTCACATTAGGATGGTTTGGCTTATAACATGCCATGAGGTGGCCATGGATGTAGGACGTAGAATGTCGGAAAAGTCATCCACATGGGCATTGATGGATGTCAGTGTTACTCAATGTGATAGAACAACATGGAATAGAGAAATAATCTATAAGTAGGGTACCAAGATGTAAGGTAAATGTCAAGTGGCTGGTAGGGGCCAGCAATCAGGAGCATAGAAGGCAGAGTCATCAGATGCCATGGAGGTTTTTATGCAAAGATGGAAGGACAAGACTTTGGAAGGGCATTGAGCAGCTATAAGAATATGGATACCATCTTGTGGCTTCTTAGTTAGTTGATGGCATTGCTATTTGGCCAGGTTCTGCTGATGTAGAGCCAGGAAAAATGGACATCTTTAACTTAGGGTTTTCTAGGGAGAGAGATTATATTTGGAGCCTGTTCTTACCTAAGATAAGAAGATGAAGTTATCATTCTGTGAAGGTGTGTGTAGGTTGCGTGCATGTGTGTGTGTGTGTGTGTGTGTGTGTTTGCAAGGAAATTTAATTACCATGAAACAGAAATTTCAGACAGTGAAATATGGGGACAGGATTTGACCCAAGGTGGAAATAACTGTCCTTGTGGTTTCAAATGAAATCTGGGATGACATTTTGGCTGAGACACAGCAGAGCTGACTTTGAGATTATGAGTTTGTGACAACATTTGAGTAGAATCTCTCTGATCAAGGGGATTCTGAAAAGTTCTAGGTGAGTCTTAGGGGACTCTACTGCAGGCTTATAAGACAGGAGAAGCTCTCTCCTATCTAGAAAGGTACTGGAAGGTCAGAGAGCTGAGGAAAAATTCAGTCAATGGGCAAAGAGTGTGAGTGTAAATCTGAACATGGCCTACAGTCCAGTCAACCAGGTTGCACAATGTTAATTTCCCAGTTTTGATATTGTACTATAGTTACATAAATTTTTACCGTTGGAGGAAGCTAAGTGAAGGGTACACAGGACTCTCTGTATTATTTTTTTTATAATTGTGAGTTGATAAATTATTTCAAAATAAAAACAAAACAGGAGGATGTAAGTCATAGTCTGAGGGGATCTAAGTCCTAAGAGGGAGGAAATGAAGAGCAATGGACAATGTGTTACCCAATGGAAGGGTATGGGTGGTTGAAGGAAATGTCATCATGATTTTTTCCAAATGACTGGGGACTAGAGGAGTCTTATACAAATCTCTAAGGATAGGATACATAGGAAGTTAGCTCTGAATCTCATTAGAGTAGAACCGAAGATCCTTGTGGACAGTGACTTTTTGCCTACTTGGGCAACTACTGAATTTCCAACACTTAGAACAGACAGTATCTGGTGCATATAGGTTCTCTTTGGCTGAATGAATGAATGAATAAGTGATATCTTGAAACTAAGATACTGTGGTAGGTTCTAAAGGGTTATTTATCTGTTTATTCATGTTTTCCTCACTTTATTTTCCAGAAACTGAAATTTGCCCAATATGGCCTTTCTTCTTTCAAGAAAGATGAATAAATGACTTTTGGAACCCATCCTCAATATTTTAGAGAAATAATAGAAAATCATTCACGTGGGCCATAAGATTTTGTTTGAAAAGTAAAAGAGATGCCCTCTTTTTATGGGGCTCTATTGTTCCTAACAAGCTCTTTCATAAAACTTCAATTTCCTATTCAAAAGAGAAACCCACACAGTTCCATCTAGAAACCTATGCCCTAACAACCTCTTAGCTCCTTAATGGGAGGATAAAAATAACGGCTGATGTTTATTGAGCACTTGTATGGCCTGGCATTGTGATACATGCATCATTTTATTTCATTTTCTCAACAACCCTCTGCAGTTATTAGCTCTGTTTTACAAGTTAAGAAAATGAGACACAGAAAGGTTATGTAACCTTATGGTCACATAGCTGAAATGTGGAGAAGCCGGGGTTTCGATGCAGTCTGATTCCAAAGCCAAGGCTTTGAAGAGACATTTTTTTTTCCTATTAAGGTATAATTGGCATACAGAATAACTCATCACTGTAAGTGTCCAGTTGTGTGAGTTTTCACTAATGCGTGGAGTAGGGCAATTACCACCACAGTCAAGATGTAGATGTTTCCAGTGCTCCAAAGTGTCTCCTCAAGGCCCTTGCTAGGCAACTTCTCCTGCCACATCCAGCCTCTAGCAACCAATCATCTACTCTCTGCCCCCATAGCTTGCCTTTTCTGGGTGTCACATAAAACGAATCATAGAGAATGTAGCTTTTTAAGTCTGGCTTCTTTTGCTCAACAAAAAGCATATGTAAGCTTCCTCCATGCTGCCTCAGTAAGTTTTTCTTTCCATTGCTGGCTTTCCATTGCTGAATCCATTGTATGAATGTGTCGTGGTTTGTGCCTCCATTCGCTCGTTGAAGGACACTTGATTTACCTCTAGCTGTTAGTCCTTATAAACAAAGCTACTTTGAACACTCATGGTTAGGTTTTATGCAAACATAGCTTTCATTTCTCCAAGGTGGAATGGGGAGTGGATTGGTGGCTCATATGGTCAGTGTGTGTGTAATTTGCTAAGAAAGCCTACACTTAGCCCACCACACTGGTTCAAGTCATTCTTCTATAACCGTTCTGGAAGGAGCTAATCAGATCTATATTAGACAAGCTGGAGGCAGAAAGATTAAACGCTGAACTCCAGAAACCTGGTACAAATCTTGTGTCTGATTATATTGTGCCTCCTTGTAAGGAATAATATCAGAAGAATCGAGAGCCCATGGTGTTTCATAAAATGAAATAGAAAAAAAATATGTTGATGAAGTTTCCTGAATGATGCTTCTCTACTCACCCCTGTCCCCCTGCTTGCAGGGAGGTCTGTTCAGTGAACAAATTTATGTGACCCAACTGTTCATGAAGGGGTTGACTGGCACAGGACGTGAGGGAAAGAGTGTCGTTCCTGCAGGACATTTTTTTTTCACAACAGATGCTCCAAGACCATGTGTATAGCTGTTCTCTTTACACCTATATTTCTTTTCTATCCTTCAATAAACTAAGTAAAAAGAGTCAATTGGATGCGATTGTATAAAAAATACAAAGGAAAGAAAAGGGATTATGAAAAGGGATTAGGGAGAAAGGAAAGGAGAAATAAAAATATAAAGTGGTAGGAAACGAGAAAAAAGAAAACAAGAAAGAAAACAAACAAGTCAAGAGTACGATGAATATGCATTACAGTTCTAAGCAGAAAAAATTGCTATATGAGTTTGAAGGACTCTAGGAGGCTCAGGAACAAAGCCAGATTTTATTTTTATTGCAATAAGGAAGCAGAGCAAGCTAAAAGCTTACCGTATTTGTGTTACCATGTTCGCCATGCTTCCCTTCTCCAAAACTTGAGATTCCTTGCAAGTACTCCCTGTGCAGAGCTCCTCCAGTTTGAGACTGGGGCAAAGAAAAGACTCCTGACTTCTTCTAGAAGATTCTGTTCACCTTTACTATTTCTCCCATTGTAAGGTGTTTGCGTTGCGGGTAATATGATGTGTCCACCTAGAATTTAGAATTTGTTAAATGAGGCCTCGTATCATACCTGCTTTGGCCCCTTTGCATTTTCAAACGCACCTGGGAATGTAATCACAAAATATCAGAGTAGGCACACTCCTCTTTGGTCTGATTGGACGTCTGTGGCCATCCAAAGACTTTTGCGTCAGATAAATGTGGATTTAAAGTCTAGCTCCACCACTAATTACGTTGCGGTTTTGATCTAGACCTTGGTAATATGAGGTAGAGATCCACTCAGGATAGCTCACATCAAAAGGGTTTATAGTAGAGATTTGAAGGGAGGTGAATCTCAGGGGAAAGCCAGAGGCAAAATCCACATGGTACTGAGTCTTACTGAGCCTAGCGCTGGAACTGTGCTGGATATGGGTCAGCTCAAGGACTCTCTGGCTTGTGAACCTACCATCTTGTTGTTTTTTTCTTTTTTTAATTTTTAAAGTTTAATTTTTTAAGTTTATTTATTTATTTTGAGAGAGAGAGAGAGAGAGCGCGCGCAGGTCAGGGGTAGAGAGAGGGAGAGAATCCCAAGCAGGCTCCGCACCGTCAGTGCAGAACCCGATGCAGGGCTCGAACTCACAAACCACAAGATCATGACCTAAGCTAAAGTCGGACACTTAACTGACTGCTCCACCCAGGTGCCCCTGAACCTACCATCTTGTGGTTAATGTGACTTTGGTCCATTCTCCCGGTCTGCTCAGGTCATTGCCTCTCTGACTTCTCATTGATTGAAATCATCTTTGTCCCTGTTTCAGTTTTTCTAAAAAGAATGATCAGGTTGGCCTAGGTCATTTTGATTTAAATACCAGTCCCTAAGTCAAGGGTGACCTGCCAGGTGTGGCTGCTCTCTTTTTATCCATCCTTCATTTAATCATCTATGGCCAGACAAAGGGGACCAAGGAGGAAAAGGATCACGGGACACAAAATATGGCCCTATAGACTGCATCGGCTCCAGGGGTGATTGATAGAAAAGCTGTGGCCAGACAGTTAATGCAACTATATCTGGGACCTTGAGCCTCAGTTTTCTCATCTGTGAAATAAGCATACTGACCTCCGGTTTCTGTTATGGCTTATAATCAGCGTGGAAGTTGCCCCTTGCTCATAACAAATACAAAGCTGAACAAACTGAAAAGTCAACAACTCTTTTTAGATCTGTGAAAGAAATGGAGTTACATAGCAAACTGCCGTCCCTAAAATGGGAGAGACAGACAGGCAGATACAGAGAATCACAGCTTATCAGAGCAGACAAGCCCCAGACTGGCAGAAAATATTTGTCAAAACATATAAAGGGCTGTTACCCAAAATGCACGAAGAACTCTTAAAACTCAACAAAAAGCAAAAAATCTGATTGAAAATTGGACAAACACTTTAATAAGTACCCCACCGAAGAAGATACACAGATGGCAAATAAGCATATGAAAAATGTTCCATGTCACATGTCATCAAAAAGAAATAAATACTAAAACAGCCATGAGATACCACCCCACACTTATTAGAATGGCCAGAATCCAGGGCACCGACAACACTAAATGCTGACGAGGCTATGGACTGATAGGAACTCTCATTTATTGCTGGCGAGAAAGCAAAATGGCACAGACACTTTGAAAGACAGTTCGATAGTTTCTTTCTTTATTTTTTTCTTTTACAAAACTGAACCTACTCTTACCAGCAGTCATGCTCCTTGGTATTTACCAAAAGGAGTTGAATCAAATATTCACACAAAGCCCTACACGTGGATGCTTATAGCAGCTTTATTCATAATCGCTAAAACTTGGAAGCAACCAAGATATCCTTCAATAAGCGAATGGGTAAATAAACTGTGGCACATCCAGACAATGGATTATTATTCTATTCCAAAGGAAAAAGAAAAAAAAAAAAAACAGGTATCAGCTTTGAAAAGCCATGGGAGGAAATTAAAATGCATCTTACTAAGTGAAAGAAGCCAATCTGAAAAGGCTACTTGCTGTATGATTCTATGGCATTCTGGAAAAGGCAAAATTACGGGGAATAGTAAAAAGATCAGCGGTTGTCAGTGGTTAAGGGGGGAGGAAGGACGAGTAGGCGGAGCACAGAGATTTTTAGAGCAGTGAAACTACTCTGTGTGACAGTATATTGTGGATACATGTACTTATACAGTTATACAAACCCATAGAATGTACACGCCAAAAGTAAACACTAATTAAAAACTATGGACTTTACGTAATAATGACCTGTCAATATAAGTTATCAACTGTAACAAATGTACCCCTCTTGTGGGGGATATTGATCATAGGGGAAGCTGTGCATGTGTGGGGGCAGAAGGGAGGTGGGGAATCTCTACCTTCTGCTCAATTTTGCTCAATTTTGCTGCGAATTAAAACTGCTCTAAAAAATAAAGTCTGTTAAAAAAAAACCCTAAGCAGATAGAAAAGAAACCCAAATATACTATCCCACTATTCCAGGGGCAGTAGAGCTTCATGGCTAAGAGCAAGGTCTCTGGTACCAGTTTATCTGGATTTGACCTTGACTGTGCTGCTTATCGGCTGCAAAATGTTGGGCACTTTCCTAACTTCTCTGCTCCTCAGCCTCTTCCTTTATAAAACGGAGTCCTTAAAATGTTGCTGATGGTTACCACTGAGTAAATATCTGTGATATTTACATACTTGGAATTGTGCCATTTAAATCTTACCTGTTACTGTTAATTCCTTTCAGGATAGTTGTGAAAAAAAAGATAGGACAAAATAAGCAAAAACACCCAGTATGCAGTGTATGCACCAGAGACGTACGCCTCCAAATAAACTGCCCGCCTGCAAACCTGAGTCTTACGCTCTGCTTTCAAGGGAACTCAGATTCAACCAGGCACCTGCCATGTGGCATCACCATCCCTTCGTGGAAGAGACATTGAAGGCGTAGAAACACGTGGTGCTCTACTCTAGACAAAGACACAGACGACAGAATGATGAAGTGCTGTAGTCTTAGTTGCAGACTGATTTATTTTTTTTTTAAATACAAGTCGCCTTCATCTGCAAGACTTAACCTTAGGATTAACGACTCACAACCGTAGGGTGCAAACCAATAAAACGCCTTCTGCTATGAATAGGGCACAGTCTCCTTTGGTGCAAATATTTGAAAAGTCCCAAACACAGCTCGTGTGAATAGATGACAATTTACTGGCAAATGGAAGAACCTGCTGTACAGAGGAAGGCGGACGGCAGGCAAAGTGGGGCTGGGGGAATGAGAGAATCCGAACTTCTCTCTTTCTAATAAGTTCAAGTTCAAAAACAAAAGCCAAAAAAAAAACAAAACCCTTAGAAGTTCTTCAAATTCCCAAATGAGTGATACTCGTTCAGTAAACCCTGTAGGTTTGAATTTGATCTAAGAAAGAGTGTTTCCATTTCTGCACAGCCAATAGGAAATCCATGTGATACTCTAAGCAGCGAATGGAAGTACCTGTCAGAGACCTTCTGTCAAATGACTCAGAAATACCCAAGGGCTTTGGACAAGCTCTAAACACGGAGGCCTGTGTTAGAATGGCTGGCTGGGAGCAGGCGGTACATCACCACATCGTGGGGTTCCTTGTCGCTCAGCGCCATAGCCACAGTTCAGAGGAGTCCTGGTTGGGGGGGGAGGGGGTTGAGAAGGCTGCTGCAAGATGAATTGTCATCAGAAGCCCTCAGGCTTCCTGAACAGATTGACTTGTGGGTAAAGCTTAAGGCGTGCATCAATCTGGGCAGGACTTTTCGCTGCTAGGATACACCCCTCTCTGGAGTCCAAACTGGAAGGTACGCTTGCCATGTCATCAACCCCGCTGCCTTCCTACTTAATGCTGCCCGATGAGCTCACTCCCGGGGAGGTCAATCACGCCGGTTCTTGGGGGAGCAAGCAGCTCCGCAGTCAGAACAAAACGGCAGTGAAAACTGGAAAACCGCCCAGCCCTTTAGCAAAGGAAAACTCATGTCTTCTATTGCTTCCGCTGGTATCTCTCCTTCCTTGCCCATGTGGGTTGAGGCCTCTGTGTCCCAGTAGAACCGAGGGTCTCATGTACTTGCCTCCAGTTCTGATCTTGGGATCATTCGGTAATGTGGGAGTCAGAGGCCTGGCCCAGGAGGTTCAGGAGTTATCTCCCTGTGATAGCTCCTTCTGGGTGGATTCGCCCATGGAATGACACTCAGAGCACCTGGGGAAGCTGAGCAGGGTCCCCAGGCTGAGAAGCTCGTGTCTGCCATCTCTGCCTGACTTCCCCTTGCCTGACCTTCTATTCCTTCAACGCCTGGAGCAATGTCCCCTTACCGCTTACATTGCATTCTACCACCAGACCTAGGAGGTCTTTCCTGCGCATTTTGTTGAGCGCTATGGAAAGCGAACTTGCAGAGAGGAGACGTGGGGCTATCATCTAGCTCCTGCCTCCCCAGCCAAGACTGTTTCCGCCTGACAGCGTCGTCACCTTCCCAAGGTTTCACAGCCAAGGGTGCCTGGGTGGCTCAGTCGGTTGAGCACCCGACTCTCAGGTCACGATCTCATGGCCTTGTCAGGTGGAACCCCACGTCCGGCTCTATGCCGACAATGCAGATCCCGCTTGGGATTCTCTCTCTCTCCTCTTTCTCTGCCTCTCCCTTGCTCATGCTGTCTCTGTCTTTCTCAGCATAAATAAACCAACTTAAAAAAAAAAAAAAGCTTCACAGCCAGGGTGTTGTTTATGTATTCAGGTAACACCTTTATCTCTTGCTGCGCCTGGCCTGCCAAGCCCTGCCCTTCCCACCCTCACCCCAGATCCCAGCCCAGACAGTGAGAGAAAGAGTCAGGTCTGTGGTAGGAGCACAGGACTCCTCTATAATTACCCCCAGCATGGAAGAGAAGGGTGTCATGAGAAGCCACCTTCAAGAAAGTTGTGTTGGATTGACTTTTAGCCTATATTCATATTTTAACCGTGTCCCTTTTTTTTTTTTTTTACCTTCTTCAACCCTATATTATCTTACTTTATTCAATGCTCCTGAACTCCTGTTATACACAAAGATCTCAGCTAGGCCCTACGGATAATGCAAAGTTGGATAAGGTAGCGACAGCACCCTACGGACTCGCTGACTGATGTTCCTGAAAACTTAAATAAGAATGCAACTTTTCCCTCATTGCTAGACCTTTTTCCTCATTTGGAGGCTGATTTATTAGAATGGACTTGAGTTTGAGGTTGACGATGAATCAAGCAGATTCTTGAACACTCAAATTAATTTTCTATAAAGAAAGAGAAGTTTTGGTGCTACAAGGCCGATTAAACTATTCAAAATAAATTACACATTGTCTGATTTTTATTCATTTAAACAGAAAAATATTACCAGAATTTTGAAAAGGGAGAAATAATCTGGAAACAGGCAAATATGAAGAGCACAAAACTATTACAGGGGAAAAGGGGATGCATGGAATTTTCAAGACTTTGAACTCTCCAGGGATGGATTGAGGTCTATAGACATACGAAGGAATCCTACCTAAAGTAAACCAAACCCACTTGCAACAAAACAGATAATTATTATGGCTAACTAGACAAAACCCCAATGTACTGTCCAGTCCCCTCGCTGTAAAATGTTTGCCCAGCTTGCGCAAGCCTGACCCAGTGCGGTCAGACCAAAAAGGTAGTGGTCTGCCCTCCCACACCACACTCATCTGTGTCTACATCTTGCATCTACATCTACATCTGTGTCTACATCTTGGATCACAGTCCCTGAGTTGGATCCGAGCTGCCTAATGTGGTATCTGCTTCATGTCCCTTCTCTGGGCTCCCCCATTGTCCCAGGAGGAGCAATGGACGCCACGTATTGGTTCCAACTCACAAAGAAAAGAACTGCCTGTGTGTCCCTGCTGGGACTGACCTCACCAATGTTTACTCATGAGGCCGAGTGGGCAGGACTCCAGCCTCCTTCTGTCGCTTGTTTGTGTGGGATAGTCCAGAATGTCCTTTTTTGACAAGAACATTACTCATGCGTTTCGTCTCCCTGACGTAAATTCTGCCAATTGAGCGATCACTTGTATGGGTTAGTCCTGAGCATTCCTACCCACACTGGTACCAGCCCCTAGTCTCTTGTGCCTTTTGCCACAGAACATTCTTTAAACTAGTGATGAGTGTATTTCCCCTCTTACCTTCTTCCGTAGTGAAGCCAAACTTGAGCTTGACTTTTGAAGTAAAGTTAGGAAGAATATCAAGTTTCACTAATCACTCATGATTTAAGCACACACACACACACACACGCACAGACAGACAAACAGTGAAAAGAAGCTAGACGTATCGCACGTCTGTCTCTCCAGAGGTGATAGGCTTCAGTGATGATCTCGGCACGATGACATCTTACAAATAACCCACCGTCTCCACCTTCTAAGACACTGCAGCTTCCTGATTTATTAGCGAGCCTTGCCTCCCTCACCTGCTATTACTCTCTTTCAAAGTTCCTATCCATGGAGAAATTTCATGTTTAAGACATGTGATGCATACAATTAAAAGCAGCTACTTTCATTTTTTCTTTCATGAACGGGTTAGAGGTCTTTAGATGCCTGATGCATCACGATTTCAGAGTGTGGCAATCAGGAGAAGCAGAAAGGTGAAGCCTAGCCTAGTGCCAGGAGAGACGCTTTCTGCTCCAGGCCATGGAAACTGCTGAGCCGGGTTCTGGATGCCTCCTCCCCCCCCCACCCCGCCCCCACTCCACTGGGGCCCTAGCAGGAAGGGCAGGTCAAGAGTTCAGACACTGGATGTTTTTCCAAGGAATAAACACGCCACTGTCATCGTCTCAACTTTCCGCTGGGCAACACAGTAGGAGTAGGGGGAATCTGACTCTTCCACGGTTGAAATGGTAATTGGAAATGTTAGCACTAGGGGACTGTTCAACTAGATTGTGGTATATCCACTTGATACATTATTCTGCAGGCTTTTAGGGGGAACCGTTGAAGACTATCAAGTCCTCTGGGAAATGTCAGTGATAAAATTGCAGCAGAAAAATCAGAATGCCCAATTTTATCAACACCACGATTGCAGCAACTGGGAAGGCATATGGGGTGACAAAGGAAAATGGGCAATTTGTTATATGTCTGGAACTGGGCATTTGGTTTCCTTTTCATATACTTGTAATATTTGGTGCAATACAATTGTATTGCTTTTTAAAATGGAGCCTAGTCACGAATGATGGTATCATTACGTATTTGATGGTTTTTAAGCAGTGTGTTTGATAGAAGGGCAAGATCCCTGAACAATGTTATCCCATTCCACTCCTTATTTCCCTCTTTTTAAAAAATCTCCAGGACCTGCGAGCAAGACGAGTTTATGAAGCATAATAACACCGCATAATTTATAAGAGAAACTTTAAGTGCAACCATAACAGATCAGAGCTACTATGTTAAATTTTTTCATTAAAACAAACAAAAAGAACTTTTCACGTACTGACTTTTAAAGATAAATTGTATTTTTTAGAATAGCTTCAGATTTATAGAATAATCGAGAAGATTGTATAGAGAATTCTGACATATCCTCTGACCAGTTTTCCCTGTCATCAACTTCCTATATTAACATGGTATATGCTACAATTACTGAACCAATATTGATACATTATTCTTAATTGAAGTTCACATTCCCTTAGTTGTATCCATATTTTCTTAGTTTTATTCTTATTTTATTTGTTTTTGCCTTGTATCCTTTTTCCGTTCTAGGATCCCATCCAAGATGTCACATTATGTTTAGTTAGCATATCTGCTTAGCCTGTCATAGCTGTGACAGTGATCTTGATTGTTCTTGAGGAGCGCTGGTCAGGTATTTTTTAGAATGTTCCTCAAAGGTAATTTGTCTCATGTCTGCCTAGTGATTACTCTGGCCTTATGTGTTTTTTCGGGAAAGACCACAGAGGTAAAGGGCCATTTTCACCACATCGTATCAAGGGTACATACCATCAGCATGACTTACACTGTTGTTATTGACCTTGATCACCTGGCTGAGGTAGTGAAAGATCTTTTTAAAGCATTTCACGAGGTGCCTGAGTAGCTCAGTCGGTTGGGTGTCCAACTTCGGCTCACGTCATGATCCCACAGTTCATGAACTCGAGTCCTGCATCAGGCTCTGCGCTGACAGCTCAGAACCTGGAGCCTGCTTCAGATTCTGTGCCTCCCTTCCTCTCTGCCCCTCCCGAACTCACACTCTGTCTCTCTCTGTCTCAAAAATAAATAAACATTTAAAAAAAATAGAGCATTTCACAACTTAAATGTCTGCCAAAAAAAAAGAGTTAAAATAAACTTGGCAAAAAAAAATACATAAACAAACAAATATGGCAAAAGGCTACTCTGTGACTCCTAGAATTTATTAAATAAGAAAGCATCGCTCTTCATGTGGGCGTCCCTTCTTATCTTCCCCATCTACCATCGGCCCTATTACCCTAGCTCTCCCTGCCTTGGCAGCTGTATTTTCTTTTATTTATATCTTAGTGAGCTATTTATATTTATATCATTTCAGAGAACACAATGCCACGGCCCCTCCAGAACCATTTGGAGGCTCCAATCTTGAATTTTGTGCTGTGAAGACACAAGTCCAATTCTTATGTAAAAGTAGAAATTATGCATACAAAGACATCTTTCCTTCACACTGACAGAATAAATGAATTTTATAGGCTTGTCAAATCAAAAATGTGCTCTCGGTGATGAGTGCCAGCCGCGGGGCCTCCGCAGGTCTGTAGGGGGTGAAGCTTGCAGTGAAGGGGTCCCTGGGAACAGGTGCTTTTAGGCAGCCTCACTTTCTGTCCCACTGTCACACTCACATTTCTCCCCTATCTGACACTCTGAGAATGCCTAACAAAAACCACGAATAAATGACTGCGTATCTTAACAATGAGCTGAGAGGACATTAAAAATGAAGTGTCCTAGAGTTATCCATCTCTGTGAGTCCTGCTAAAGGCCTTTCTAAGGAATGCCCTCCTTTTATCACCCTTGCTCGGCAAAGTCTGGAGTCATTCCACGAGCTGTACCCCACGCATGCTCAGATACTGGACAAGTTTGACCCAAGGAGAGCGCATTCATACACTTGACATCACGTATTCAGGGACTGGCATATGCAGAAATAGGCTGGACCAACTAGAATTTTCCTCTTGGAAATGTGGAGTAAGGAATAAGGAGTTGGGGCGCCTGGGTGGCTCAGTCGGTTAAGCGTCCGACTCTTAATTTCGGCTCAGGTCATGATCTCATGGTTGGCAAGTTTGAGCCCCGCATTGGGCTCCGCACTGACAATGGAGAGCCTGCTTGGGATTCTCTCTCTTTCCCTCCCTTTCTGCTCCTCCCGTGTGCTCTCTCTTTCTCTCAAAACAAATAAATAAACTTAAAAGAAAAGAAAGAAGGAATGAATTGCCAAGAAGCAATTTTACTGGAGCTGTCCAATTGCCAGAGACTTGAGTAAGCCAAAGGCACAAGCAAGATGAAGTTAGGAAGCGACGTGGAAAAGAAAGAAGCTGGTAGAGAAGAATGACCTTGAGAGAGATTGAATCAAAGGGAAGCTCTCAGAGGGTATGACCTCTGACCCATTCTGATTTGTTTGAGCACTTCCACACAATACCACCCTTCTTCCCCGATGTCAAGTGAGTCTCTGTTTTTTAAAGTTCAAAGAGCATTACCTAAAACGGTAAAGTTCTGGGGACCTCAGCTCGCTAACAAATTTCTGGAAGGTTCTTCAAATTTGAATAATTCTCCTTGCAAAAAAATATTTTAATGTCTTCTGACTGTGTATCTTATGGTCAGAATTCCCAGTGTACCGTTTCTCAAGGCGTTTTTTTAAACATCCGTAAGAAAAGGGAGAAACACGGAAACCGAACACCATTCACTCTCCCACCTTCCCAGGGGCTAACGCGGGGCTCTTTTTGCCAGGTCTCACTCAAGGTCTCCTGCCTCCTTCTGGATGAAGCCCGTCGCAAAACTCTGAAGTCGGCCTTCGCAAGCTCACGTCATGATGCATGAGTGTCCTTGTTCCTGGAAGTTACTGGGTTGCTGCCCTTCGTCATCATGTAGGTATGCATCTTTCCCATTATTGATGATGTTTTTATAAGATCGGTTATGGTATGTGCTCGTTGAGGAATAACACTGTATTTGTTTTCCTGTAACTGTGCAAAAACTTGACCAAGGAGTGTATTAAAACACACCGCAAGTAGAATGTTACACACAGCCACAGATTTATAAAACACTAATTAAAAGATGATTGCTATTCTGACCGACAAAATATTTAGAAGTAAATATTTGAATAATTATGCTTCCCTTGAACATAGTGTCTGCTTCTTTTTCATAGTAATTTATTTGTTCTCTTTAAAGTAAATTTATTGGTGCTTTTGTGCATTCAGTTTTCTCATTTGGGGAAAAATTTTTAAAAATCAACTTATTTAAAAGCATAACTGTGGAGTATTCAATGAATTTATTTTATTTTATTTTTTATTTTTTAAAATTTACATCCAAATTAGTTAGCGTCTAGTGCAACAATGATTTCAGGAGTAGATTCCTTAGTGCCCCTTACCCATTTAGCCCATCCCCCCTCCCACAACCCCTCCAATAACCCTCAGTTTGTTCTCCATATTTATGTCTCTTCTGTTTTGTCCGCCTCCCTGTTTTTATATTATTTTTGTTTCCCTTCCCTTATGTTCATCTGGTTTGTCTCTTAAAGTCTTCATATGAGTGAAGTCATATGATTTTTGTCTTTCTCTGACTAATTCCACTTAGCATAATACCCTCCAGTTCCATCCACGTAGTTGCAAATGGCAAGATTTCATTCTTTTTGATTGCCAAGTAATACTCCATTGTATATATATACCACATCTTCTTTATCCATTCATCCATCGATGGACATTTGGGCTCTTTCCATACGTTGGCTATTGTCGATAGTGCTGCTATAAACATGGGGGTGCATGTGTCCCTTCGAAACAGCACACCTGTATCCCGTGGATAAATACCTAGTAGTGCAATTGCTGGGTTGTAGGGTAGTTTTATTTTTAGTTTTTTGAGGAACTTCCATACTGTTTTCCAGAGTAGTTGCACCAGCTTGCATTCCCACATTCAATGAATTTTAAAGCAACTATTCCTTTCAGTAGCAGACAAAGGTTAGCCCTTCTGCTTCATGAACTGAATGAGTATGAAAATTGAAAAGGCTTTATTAGGCCATAGCTTTGCCTGAAAAGTAGAATTTTATAATTGCATTGGAATTAGATTTATGTAATTATATCAATTATATAATTTAATGGAATTAGTTTTTCTTAAGATCAATAACATATCAGCAAATAGTGGCTAAGCTCAGTTGACATTGAAGTGGATTTTTAATTCAATTTTGCTTTTTAAGTAACGCTTGACTAAGGACCAGACCAAGATGTCAAATAGGTAGAGGGAGAAACTGGTAAAAATGGATATTTAGGTGAATTTCTTTTCATGTTTGAGGTTGAGGCTTTACTTAAGCTGAAAACACGCTTCATGTTTTAACCACTAAAGTCTAAAAGAGTGTTATTACATCTAAAAGCATAAAACATGTACATATTTTACTAAGATGCTCCTGGGATGCCTTGTGGTGTTGAGTAGAGCATTCACTTAACATTGCATATGGATTCAAAAATGTAGGAGGAGTAGAACAGCAGCAAAGGAAAGCAGGGCTAGGTGTGTGAAATTTGCAAGCCACCCAAGCCCACTGCCATTATGCATCCATTGCTTTAATTATGTATTCAATTGTGCCCTTGTAGAAAGATTGTGAACATTTAACTTGAGTTATTCCTATGACCCAATAACAGGATCTGATAACAGCTCAAACTCCTTTCATGTAGAGAATGCCTTAGTTTATATTTGTTTTGCTACACAAAGATTGACAGACGCTTTATTTATAGGAGCATGCGTAAGCCTACCCATTTGGATTAGTGAGGGTTACACCTGCTGGACATTGAAACACTAAGTGAATAGACCCAACCCCTGTAGTTCCTTTCTTACATATGTAAATAATCATATTACCAAAACAAAACTCTGTCCTCAGCTGCTATACACACTCATTGTATTTGTATTTCCAGGCATTGTAATTTCTGTTCATTTCATCTGTGCCATTTTCTTGAAAGATGCTAATGGCTTAAAAGTGTGTCTCCTCCTTTCCTTGGAAGCTGCCCACAGTGCTCGAGATAATGCTGTGTCCACAGAGAGGATTCATGATGTGGTCCCTGAGAGGCAATTATGCTGTTGTTTATTAAGCTACTGTCATATAAGAATGTGAGAAAAAAATACTAATTTTTATTTTTTTTAAGTTTATTTACTTTGTGAGAGAGAGAGAGAGAGAGAGAGAGAGAGAGAAAGCGCACATGAGTGGGGGAGGGGCAGAGAGAAAGGGAGCTAGGGAGTGCCAAGCAGGATCCACGCTGTCAGTGCACAGCCCAACGCGGGGCTTGAACTCACGATCCGTGAGATCATGACCTGAGCCAAGATCAAGATCCACTTTGCCAACTGACCTACCCAGACGCCTGAAAAATACTGATTTTTAAAAATGTGTTTCAAACCAAGAGGTTGGTTGCTTGTTTTCATCCTTACTTTGGGTAAAATGCATTATTTATGGCTCTCACATCGGGAGCTTCCTTTCTATTTTCACCATTTAATTCTTGTAGCCATTCCTTCAAATTATAAAAGTGATGAAAACCATGAATACGTCTGTGAAAACCAACATAAAAAGGCGTGCAAAACTTTACTTATGCACAAATAGCACTTGGGTTTTCTTGTTTAGTACTTCTTAGACTTTTCTATGCAAGAAATGACAGAAGGTCATGAACACAAACCCAGAAACCCTAGATCTTCAGTTAGAACTTGAAGCAAGCTGCTAGAAGCTCAACATTTCTTGAGCGTCTCCTATTTTATCTTGTTGATATTTCTTTCTGCTTGATAATAGATTTTTAAATTTGATTTAATATAATTTCCTTCAAATCTTTATGTAAATGTGAATACTCCCAGAAGGTATATTTTGTACTTCCTATGAGCTGGCTGCCATTTTGTGTTGGTGTGCATAATCCAGTTTAAGTATGAGCTAAGGTGGTCTCAAAAATAAATAAACATTAACAATATATATATGTATATATATAAAGAAAAACACCTCTGGTCTCAAAAATAAACATAAATATATATATATATATAAATATATAAACATATATATATTTTATATAAAAATATATATATATAAAGAAGTATGAGCTAAGGATATCAGGAGATAGACTCTTTCACTATGATTTAAAGAATAAGCTACCGTATTTACGATGTAAAGCATTAATTACCTCTGATTTAAATATATAAACAATGATCGAGTTTATGGCATCCTATAATAAAGCTTATGACTGAATGTTTGGTAAGAGATATGTGATGATTTGTTTTTGTAAGCTTTGCCTAGAAGTTTCTTAGAAATAATAATAATTAAAAAAAGCACTGGGAAGGCAGCACTATGAGTGACTAAGGGCAGGACCTGGGGTTGGGTACGAGTCCTGACTTCACTACTTACTTACCATATGACCGGCACGTGTCCCTTCACCTCTTGTGCTTAGTTTTCTCATCTATAAAATGGGAACAACCATGCTATTTACAATGTCAGGTTGTAAGAATGGCTAATTTGGTAAATAGGTAAAGCACGTTGGAGGTCATCTGGTGCTACAAAACTATGGGAAAACAATTTATGTGCATGAGTGAAGTTGATAATGTTTTGAGATTTGTTTTATTAAAGGAGCAGCATCAATGCAAGGTTAATTTCAGAGGACTGGGAGGGTGGAACTCAGGCCCTACGCTCCTACGTGAGTTAGAACACTGAAAGTTGACCTGTCGTACCCCTCCCCGCCCTTGAACTGCCGATTCACAACACGCCGCCTCCCTTACCTCTCTGGCTCAAAAGATAAGCCATGAAGCCATTGGAAAGAGACCATCCATCATGACATCACTTGGGATAATTATTCTTCAGAAACTCGGCGCTCTGCCTGAGGTGGGAGTGTGCCGGGTAGGGCTGTCAGGAAACACAGCTGAGCCGGCTTTGTCTTTCCGGCCATGTCTTGTCTCTGCAGCTTATTGTTTCAGGGTATACATTTTTTTGCTTGTTCCCACGTTTGGACTGGGAAACTTTAACCTCTCCAAAAAAGACAATGATGAAGATGCTCGTTGACATCGACCTCAGGGACCACCTCTCAATGGAACCACTGGCAATTGCTTTTTTTTTTTTTCCTCATCACTTTGGTCGTTTATGATAAACCTTCTGCGAATATTTTTCATTGTGTTGACAGCCCAGCAACCAGGCTTTGGGGGTTACATGGTTCACACTGTAAAGCAAGCCCAGTGTTCAGCTGAATCTGCTGCAATACAGCACTGGGATAATACTTCAGAATGAGAAGGGCCTCATTGTGGTTGCAAGAACATACAACAGAAATAGGTTTCATAAACAAGAGCAAAATATAGGTATTGTGGATGTAAAAGAACAATGAGAACAAAGCTCTCTTGATGATGTTTACACGCTTGAATCTCTGCAGAGTGAGAGGAATTGTGAGCACTCAGAGTTCACAGAGAACCACTGGCACAAAAATGGAATTCCCATCTGAGCAGAGGCTCACTGCGCCCACTGTTTCTGACCCCTGACTGATCATCTGCCCGAGGTCCAGAAACTGGGGCCTTCGCTTAGAGTGCTTGAAGTACTTCTTCTTTTCCCATTGAGCCCAGAGAGGTAGAGCCATAACAAAGAAATTATAAATGGTGGATGAATGACCCACTGATGAAACAGAGAGAGGAAGATGTAGTCTTTTACTGCAGAAGATCGGTGGGTGTTAACATTAACATACACATGAATTTAAATTGAGCTGCTTGAGGTGTTAAGTTTCTACCTTGAAAGCTAAGGTATTTGGGGGGCAATGAGAGAGAAGAAAGCTACTAAAATTGCGATTCTTCCTATTGGAATTCAAGGATTGAAGAGGCAGGTATTTCAAGAGTGTTGAAACCAACACGTAGCCATGAGTAAGACTATAGAGCAGGGTTCAAATCCTAGCTCTGCTCCCTAACACGTAAAACCTTGGAAGTTTCTTCCAGTCTTAGTGTTCTCCTGTGTAAAACAAGGAACATTGTTTTGAGAGAGAGAGGGCAGGGGAGGGCAGCGAGAGAGGGAAAGAGAGTGAATCCCAAGCAGGCTCTGTGGTGTCAGCACAGAGCCCTACAAGGGGCTCCAACTCACGAACTGTGGAGGTCATCACCTGAGCCAAAATCAAGAGTAGGATGCTTAACCGAGTGAGCTACCCAAATGTCCCTAAAACGAGGAAATTTATAAGGCTGTCATAATGTTTTAGAAAGTAATTTGGTGCTCCTGGGTAGCTCAGTTGCTTAAGCACCCAATTCTTGATTTCGGCTCAGGCCGCGATCTCACGGCTGTGAGATCAAGCCCCATGTTGGGCTCTGAACTGGGCACGGAACCTGCTTACGATTCTCTCTCTCCCTCTCCTTCTGCCCCTCCCCTGCTCACTCTCTCTCTCTCTCAAAAAAAAAATGTGTGCAAGGTTATGCATGCTAGATTTTGAACAAATTGTAGTTATTATTTAGCTGTTAATTGAAGAGGCTAAAAATAATATACATTGTGATTTATAGTAGCTGTAAATATAGGTTACATTTGGTAGCGCTCTCCTAATCAATTAAGTAAGTAAGCATTTCCAAAATCTCCACTATGTACCGCGTCCTTTGCTAGATATTGCAATAGAGATAGGAAGAAGCCGCAACAGGCCAAGTTAACACTTGGCACGTATTCTCGTGGGGTTGTATCTGCTTTATTTTCACAGTTACAGTTCCCAACATGTAGAGGACAATTAACGAATATTTATGGTGAGTAAATTAGCCAGTGAATACATGAATTTCTAATTTCAGATACGGTTTCTGCTCTGAAAGAAGTATAGAGTTCAGGAGAAAGAAATATGTGTATGCAAGTAATAAGAGACAGACACCGAAGATTGCAACCAAAATATTGTTTTAAAAGCCTAACTCAGTGGAGGGAGGATGCTTGTGAATCCTTTTGAGAAATCCTGCTAAAATACCAAGTCGACAGTCTTACTGGTACCTGTTACCAGGGCGAGGCAAAGAAAACATAGAAGGGGGAGCCTGGGTGGTTTAGTCAGTTAAGCATCTGACTTCAGCTCTTAATCTCATGGTTGGTGAGTTTGAGCCCTGCATCAGGGTGCTCACAGCTCAGAGACTAGAGCCTGCTTCAGATTCTGTGTCTCCTTCTGTCTCTCTGCCCCTCCCCTGCTTGTGCTCTCTCTCTCTCTCTCAAAAATAAATAAATTAAAATAAATAAATAAATAAAATAAGCACAGAAGAATGCTTAATTGGGGCTCTTGAGGAACTCACAGTATATTAGAGCTGATATTGCTAAAGTGTTTATACTGTTGCACTGGGTTCGACCTAAGCCTTACTGAATGGGGTATACACTGATGGAGTTATGCTTAATAATACTGAAATTATACCTTTTCACATTTTAAATCAGAGTAAACTCTGCATATTCACGGTTAAATAAAAAGAGACACTTTTAATCTTTTTTCCTTAATATATTTTTTTTCTTTTCTTAATTATGAGTTACTATCGGAACCATTCCTCATGATTCAGGCCTCATCCATCTAGCATCTTCCTTTTGGTCATGTCATTGGGGTCTAGCACCTCCAGGACAAGTTTATGGTAAAGAGGGGCAGAAGAGAAACTCAAATCAGTAATTTGTCGTATCCATTAGCCATTAACCTCAAAGGTTATATATGGGGAAGAACAGTGAAATTGTTAATCACTTTGATTATAGTTTGAATAATCAGATTATGACCTCCCTTGACCTTTGGGGATCGATCTAGTCCCATTGTGAGGCCATGTGACTCCACACTCCCCTCCAGCAGTGACCACAAACCTAAGCTGATCAAGCATCTCATCCTCTTCAGGATTGGCACATGACCCAGTTAGAGCCAAGGAGATTTTTCTAGGTCTTCTGGGAGAGATGTCCTAGACCTTCCTTACCGGGTGTAGATCTAAGAGGATACAGCAGAAGATTCCGCTGCTGCTGTTTCACAGTTTAGCTGAGACTACAGGAATGTAGCTGAAGGCAGAGGTGAGGTTTCCATGGTATCATTTCAGGCCAGAAGGCAGACGTGCTGAAGCCATCCCTTAAAACTAAAAATTGCAGGAATAATAACAGTTTCTTTTTGCCTAGGCTATTTTAGCTGGGATTTTGTGTCACTTTCAACCAGAAGTCTGCACACATCCTGATTATCCAGAATAGTTTCTTCTTTTCAGTGTAGGCAAACCAGTTAAATGTTCGCTAACTGCAAACCTCAGTGTGCCCTAATTTTTATATTACTGTAAGAACTTTCATGGAAAGACCTTTGTGACAACCCCCTCCCCACCTTTTTGCCTAATTGCGTTCTCTTTTAGGCACAGAAAATATTGTTTCTTTATGGGTGGGTATCAAAAATGATACTTATAGTCTTGTGTTTTTCCCTAAGTGGGGATTTTAAAGACATTCAAGAAAAGCAAAAACACCAGATAGGAACTCCCTGAATTTTCCCCTACAACTAATCACATCGCATTTGTATGCATCTTCTTTGTTTTTCCTGTTAAGAAGAGGCAGCCTCTCCTATGAAAGACCAATCCCTCTCCCCTTGCTTTGATTCTCATCGTGTCTTTCCTTTAACAGAAAGTTGCAGAATTAACTTTCTCTTTTTCTCAGCCTCTTTCTCTCAGTTTTGTCTAATCTTTCTCCCGGGGGAGAGAAATGAAAAGAAAAAGAAAAACAAAAACAAAAAGGAAAACAAGGCAAGGGAAAAACCTATGACTGTATCTAAATAACAAGTGAATAAATGAGTGAATGAAAAAATGAATGGAAGAATACATAAAACCTCTCCACCGGCTTCACTCATCCTCCTCATCCTTCTCTTTGTCGGTCAAACTTACAAAAATCATTATCTTTACTTCTCATCTACATGTCTTTTTAAAATTTTTAAAAATGTTTTCATTATTTATTTATTTTGGAGGGAGGTGGGGCAGGCAGAGAGGGAGAGAGAGAATCCCAAGAAGGTTCCTCACCATCAGCACAGAGCCCTACACAGGGTTCGATCCCACGGACCATGATAAGATCATGACCTGAGCCAAGATTAAGAGTTGAACGTTCAGCCGACTGAGGTACCCAGGCACCCCTCTCATCTACATGTCCTCATTTCTTCATTCATTCTTTTAGCCAAAGCTTCTACCCCCTTCCTTCCACCAAATTTCTTTCATCAAGGTCATTAATGACCTTACTGCCAAAAAATCCTGTGGTGGTTTTTTAGCTCTAGTCTTCATTGTCCTTTCAGCAGAAATCACTTTGGGATCCTCATTCCTTTTGAGATACCCTATGCCCTTAATGTCCACATCACACTCACTTAACTTCTCTCTAACATATTAGACCCCTTCTTCATTTTTCCCAATAGGCTGTTCTTTCTGTACACAGACATCAAATGTCACAATTCCTCAAAGTTCAAGCCTACAATGGAAAACTCTGTATAATTTGGCTATTGTTGAATTATGGAAAGAGCCTAAATGTCCATCAACTGATGAATGGATAATGAAATTGTGGTTTATATACACAATGGAGTACTACGTGGCAATGAGAAAGAATGAAATATGGCCCTTTGTAGCAACATGGATGGAACTGGAGAGTGTGATGCTAAGTGAAATAAGTCATACAGAGAAAGACAGATACCATATGTTTTCACTCTTATGTGGATCCTGAGAAACTTAACAGAAGACCATGGGGAGGGGAAGGGAAAAAAAAGTTAGAGAGAGAGGGAGCCAAATCATAAGAGACTCTTAAAAACTGAGAATAAACTGAGGGTTGATGGGAGGTGGGAGGGAGGGGAAAGCAGGTGATGGGCATTGAGGAGGGCACCTGTTGGGATGAGTATTGGGTGTTGTATGGAAACCAACTGGACAATAGATTTCATTAAAAAAAAAAAACTCTCTATATAGCACTCTACTCTCTTCTTGGCAAACTCATTGAAACCCATTGCTTCAATTACCAGTGTATGTAGATGACTCCAAATCTGTATGTCTAACCTTTTCCCCTTCTCATATATCCATTTACACCTTTGACATTTCTCTTGAATATTTTAACTTGACCAAAATCCAGATCATCTTCTTTCCCATTCCACATAAACCTTCTCCTTCCCAACGATCCTTATCTCAGTGGACATCACAATCATAATCTTTGACCGTGTCATTTACCACAACCCCCTTATCTAATTGTCTAATTGTTCAATCAGTTGCTGACAGAGGTGTCCAAGTCTCTATACTTGTGGATTTTTCTATTTCTTCTTTCATTTCTATCAATTTTTATTTCACATATTTTGCAGCTTTGTTGTTTGGTGTGTACACATTGAAGGTTGCTGTATCTTCTTGGTGGATTGACTCTTTCATCATTATTTAATGACCCTCTCTGACCTAGATAACTTCTTTACTTTGAAATTTACTTTATCTGATGTTAATATTTTATTTCTTCTTTCCTTCCTTCCTTCCTTCCTTCCTTCTTCCTTCCTTCCTTCCTTCCTTTGTTAATGTTTTCATGATATATCTTTTTTCCGTCTTTTTACTTTCAACTTTCCTACATACAGTTAGATTTTTAAAAATTCATTCAACCAATCTCTATCTCTTATCTAATATATCTAGACAATTTATATTTAATATAATTACTAATAGGCTAGGGCTTATGTCTTCCATTTTATTTTTCGTTCTCTGTTTACTTTGTTCTTTGTTTCTCTGTTTAATTTTTCCTGCCTTTCTGTAGGTTATGTGAATGTATTTTAGAACTCCATTTTGATTTATCTATAGTGTTTTTGAGTGTATGCTTGTGGATAAATTTAATTTTAGTTTTTGCTGTAGGTATTTTATAATGTATTACAGTCTACTATTGTTGTTTTGTCAATTTGAATAAAAGATAAGAACTTCATCTCCCTTTAGGTACCTTTATATTCCCCCATTTATAACATGAATCCATTCTGGTCATCAAAGTTTAGAGTTAAGGTCATACTGCCCCAAAGAACTATATACTAGATTAGGAAACTGCTGGGCATCCTGCCTTTCGTGCCACTTTTCAGTGGGAAGTCAGTGGAAAATAGTGGTAGTGGCTGGCCAGGAGAACCTGATATCTTGGGATTCTATGTGCTCAGTGGAAGTGACCCCAGTTTGTTCAAAGGAGACACTACCCTTGGCCAAGGCCATTACATCAAATTGTTTTCCATTTTGAATAAAGAAATAATTTGTTATACCAGGGATAATATTATTATAGTTAATTTCTAAAAAGTTAGGAATATTTTGGGTTTCCAAGATAAATTTTTTTTTCTGAAGACCTTCAAGTACTTTCCAGATATTTCTGCCTTTTGTAACCCATCTAGAAAAACAAAAAGCTGATGGAGTTTGTGCAGGGTCAAGAAAAAAAGAAACAGGAAAGGAAAAGAAGAGAGGAGAGAAGTGGAGGAGGAAACAGGATGGAAATGAGAGGGGAAAATCTTTTTTCTGATGAACTTTCTTTCTGGAGTTCTAAAATTTTTTTTTTTAACATTTATTTATTTTTGGGACAGAGAGAGACAGAGCATGAACGGGGGAGGGGCAGAGAGAGAGGGAGACACAGAATCGGAAACAGGCTCCAGGCTCTGAGCCATCAGCCCAGAGCCCGACGCGGGGCTCGAACTCACGGACCGCGAGATCGTGACCTGGTTGAAGTCGGACGCTTAACCGACTGCGCCACCCAGGCGCCCCTCTTTCTGGAGTTCTAAAACCTTTGCCTGGGTCTCACAAGACTGATTTAAATGAGTGGCTTTTCCTTTCTCTCATTTTTTGACTAGCTGGTGGGAGTGTTGAAGATCTGAGAATGATTATATTCTAAAAGGTCCCTGACAGGGAAGTTTCTGGGAAATGTGTAATTCAACCCCCTGCAAGCAATCCAGACAGTATGTCTTCAGTGTCTCTCATTAATACCATTTCCACAGGTCAATGTAGAAAACCTCAGTGCTTGAATCGGATGGGGAAAAAAAAAACAACCCAAAACTCAATCCTTTAATCTCTTCCTAGTAGATCACTATCATTATCTACAATCAGTTCTATATATAATTAGAGGGTTTATTTTTGCATTACAAAAACTATCCCTAATTATGTGTTATTTGCCAATTGCTGCACATCTACATTCATTTTTATGATGACATGAGAGTATTGCTCCTCACTGTATTAATATCACTTCTATGCTCTTTTTTGCCTACCCTAAATCTTCTGATTTAGTGACCGGTCGTGTTCAGAATGTTTTTTAAAAACATTCACCTGTCTTTCCAGCATCCGGATGACCTGTTCTGTGTCAAAACACCCGTTCATCACTCATCTGTCTTCTGGTAGAAGCAGATGGAGATAAGTCATGACGGGCAGAAGCAGACATCGGAACAGGTTTTTATACAAATGTTGCATTTGTTACCTTGAAGTTTTGACACAGATGCTTGCTATAAGCATTTTCTTGCTCCTTTACTGAAAAATGTCTCGCAAAGTTGTATAAGGGGTATCATTTTGGGGTGCAGCTCCTTCTAGGGAAAAGACTAAACAGATTGATCAAGGGTATCCTGTGACTGAGTATTCACAAGATAATGAAAAAGAAATGGATTGTTTCTTCAAACTTTAAGCACACCTAGGGATTCACGGAACTGCAAGGTAAAAGAAAATTTCTTTAAAAAAGAATAGTTTAGAAAGCTAACGAACATACAACTGGAGCAAATGATTCCACAGTCTTCAAAATTTATCTCAGGGATTGGCCAAATTATTGCAAAACACTGTTCTATAGACTAACTAGAAGTCCTTTAATTTGTATCTCCTGAACATGTAAACAACAAAATCCTTCCAGCACTATCAGATTCGGCTCACGGACAAATAAAAGGGAACTCAAGGGCTTAAGCTACGTCCCTATGATTAAACAAGGATTGTGGACACCAAGACTTAGTAAGTTTCCAGCATTTGCGAGTATTAAGAAAACCATTTTCTTTTTCAAGTCTGAGGTCAAACTGAGGCATTGAGGATGAATTCTGGAAAAAAAAAAAGACCAGAATTTAAAATCCCTCTTCTGGTTCTTAATTTCCTTGGAACTAGATGACTTCAAATCAATCAAAACAGTTCTTCATATTGGTATCCATTATTTAATATTTACCTGTAAAACATATTTATTAAAAAAAAATCTTAACATAGATTGATTATATTGTCTCTAGGTTATTTCTTCCATTTTCAGCAATGTAAGAAATCCAGTATAGTTGAAAATATTATGAAGAAACATCACAGTTTGCCATTAAATGATGAGTTGGTGAAGTAATCCTTCAGGACTACTCAGGTTTCCATCATCAATATTATTATGAAGACTATTTATTAAGAGCTTCTCTGCATTCGCATTCTCTCTGTTAAGAAACCTGGCACTCCTTAAAGAACCCGGTTTGGGTTCAAATACTCGCCAGAGTCACCTAATCCTGCACCTTTATCTGCTACTCATGCTTGATGTTCTCCAGGATTCAGGATTTGGTCCATAGACATGACACCTTCTTGGGCAATCTCACTTTCTTTGCCACTAATAATTACTCTCAACAAGTATTAAAGACATGGGAGGGGTATAATAACATAATGGTTAAGAACACAGCCTCTGGCCATGACACTCACAAACCTCTTCAAAGTTCAGTTCTTTAATCTGTAATAATACCTACATGATAGAGGTGTGAGGTTTGTATGTGTTAAGACAGTCAAGTGCTTAGGACAATTTGTCACGCTGCAAATGGTCTGTGTTGGTTAGTAGTATCTTTGTATCTCTGAGTCTCAAATCTATATTTCTAACCTGTCACCAAATATTTAGAGCTAAACAAATTCTCTCAAAAAAAAAAAAAAAAGTGTCTTACTAGCCTATTAGCCTATGCTAGTGTCACCTGGGATGCTTATTCAAAACGCAGATTCCTGGACTTTATCCCGTGTTGCATGCATCAGAATATCTAGGGATGACACTCAGGAATCTGTATTTTTACAAGTGTCCTAGGCATTCTGATACAAAATAAAATTTGTAACCACTTTGCTAGCTTTCCGTTTAATGCCTCTGAGTCTTGGGTACTGGGCGGACCCTTACGTACCTAGAGCTGAACTTATCCCAACCTTGCTTCATTGTTTCACCCCCAGAAAGATATCGTTTCTTAGTCACTGGCCTGCAGACTTATCTCATATTCAACAAGACATGCTGGAGTCATCCTTGACTTCTGACCCTGCCAATTCCACATTTGATTCCTATGATTGCCATAGGAACTCTCCTAAATATATCTTCCTTCTCTCCATTCCCATTGTTATGGACTTGATCTATCCATTCAACTATTAGTGACTGAGTTACTATGTGGCAGACAAGGAATACAACCATGTGTATGTTGAGATGTATTGTAGCTCAGGCCCTTATCATTGCTCTCCTGGATTCCAATAACTGCCTACTAACTGGTTCTTTGTGCCGTTAGTCTTCAGTGCTTGCCAAATAATTGCCAAATAATCTAGTCGCATTGCTGACTAGAATTGAGTGTAATCATATCAATCTGTCCTTAAAACTCTGCCATTTCTAAAATAAGATTAACCTCCACGGGGTCAGAAATGACCTTTGCCAGGATGTGTTGACATCTCTACTCCGCTACATATTACTCTTTCCACGTAGGACTTCTGCTCCAAAACGACTAAGAAATTTCCAGGCCTCTCTCCCACACCATGACTGTGTCAAATGCACATATATTTAGCTTCAACTCTGTTTCAGGTGTGTATGCAGAATTTTTTGGTGAGATATGAGAGCATGGCTGAGCCTTGCAGGGTAAGAAAGTGTTCCTGCTTCATGGCTCAGTGTCTTTCCTGGTAGAGTTCTTTCTGGCAACTTCTGCAATCCCATTGTCCCTCACACCCCAATTCCCTCTTTCTTAGCTTACCTTACTCATCTTTCAGGATTCATCCTTCCCAGTCAATCCCTACATCCTCAGGCCTGGTCTAAGTGGCCTTCCTGTGGTATCTTAAAGAATCCCAAGCATCGTGTTCACCGTGTTGAACTAACACTATCTGTTTATGTGTCCATATTTCTAACCAGACGGAAAATTCCTTGAGAGCATAAAGCTTTATCATCCTTGAATTCCTGGCAGCCCAGGGTCGAGGCAATCATAGGAATAGAGACCGTCCCGGCCTGACCCTCTTCCCTTCTCTTCTTACTTCCTGGTTCCCTCGTTCTTTATGAGAACACATCCAAATTCTGTCTAAAATCCTGCCTCCTCCCCTTGCTCTGAAAACAGTTACCACTTGGCTGTCCTTTGGGCCTAAGAGCTGACATTCCAGCAATGCTATACAGACTCTGGAAGATAGACTCAGGAAAGGCTGCACCATTCTTGGAAGAAGGCTTAGGTCACCAGGACGGGGAATCCCAGGTCCCAAGTGATAGAAGCGTGATTTGGGCTGGGAATGGGATCTGGGCAGACATGTTCCCTTTACCTGATGCAGAGGGGTAAAGCTAGAGGAGGGACCCTGGCATTTTGGTCTAAAGGCAGAACTGATCCTGGGCTGAACATAGAACGATGTCTAATACACAATAGGCGCTTAATACATGTAGTCAAAATGGAACCTTGAATAATCATCTGATATCATTTTCCAGCCCGCCAACCCCAATGGCATGACGAACTTCCATGTTTCCAGCAACTGTGAGATACGCCCCAAGAAAATTTTGGATTTTTTTAAAAATAAACGATCACAAATTCAGAGCTGTCACTCTAATGATGTCACTCCCACCTGCAACCTGAGTGGTTTTGCGGTAGGAGAGAAAGTGGTGGCGGTGGTGGTGTGAGGGTTGAGAGCTGCTGGGGCGTCCGCACAGGTCCACAGCCTCCGCCTAATGACTCGAGAGTGGATTTCGCTGCTTACGTTTGTGGAGATTATAAATTGTCCTTTTCCTTTTCCGCAATTTTACTTTCGCGGGGGCCTTATCCACAATCCCGGTTTTCACATGAACTAGATTGCCTAAAAAACAAAAGCACTTCAAAATACCGATGGCTTACGGTTTCCAATACTCTAAGGAGGCATTAATTTCTCCTAACTGGAGATGTACATAGTGAAATGTCATGGATGTTGGTGTTTCAGATGTGGATTCCAATTATTCCAACTCTACTACATCTAGGTTGTGTTTTCTTGAAAAAGTAGCCAAGCCTTCTGATATTTACTCTTTCCATGAAATAATGGACGATACCCATCCCTCATGTCTACGGTGAGGTATGAAAGACCTAATATATGCAAGTTGCCTAGACTTTGCCGAACACGGACTCTAATCGGTATGTAAGGGGTGATGTGTAATAGACTTTTATTTCCATCTGGTCATGGGATGAGGAAGGAATAAAAGCAAAACAAAACACAGACAGAACCAGGTGGAAAAGTAACAAGTGTACCTACAACAGAACTAAATTCCCGCTGGAGACATTCTTTTGACATTCCTGGTAGATAAGACAAAACATAAAACCAAAACAATAACTAAACTCTTCTTTTATCTGCCCTTTTCAGAATCTTTTTCTTTTTTTTTTTCTTTTTGAGACAGAGATAGAGAGCAAGCAGGGAAGGAGCAGAGAGAGAGGGAGACAGAATCCCAAGCAGGGTCCATGCTGTCAACACAGAGCCTGATGCAGGGCTCGAACTCATGAACCATGAGATCATGATCCGAGCTGATGTCAAGAGTCGGGTGCTTAGCTGACTGAGCCACCCAGGTGCCCCAAGAATTCTTTAGTGAATCAGAGAATAGGTAGAGAGAGAGAGAGAAAGAGAGAGAGAGAGAGCACCATGACCTGCATCCAGGTGAAGGGGACAGCCAGATGGGGAAGCTCCCAGGGGGCACAACCACTGCATACACAGCCATGCCAGACATTCCTGACTCAGGTAAGCAGGTGTCACAGCATAGTGACAGGCTCACTGGAAGCCCAGCCACAGAGGCTGTTTAAGAACAGTGTCAGATCGGGGCGCCTGGGTGGCTCTGTTGGGGAGATTAAGCCCTGTATCAGGCTCCATGTTGAGTGTTGAGTGTTGAGTGTGGAGCCTGCTTAGGATTCTCTCTCTCCCTGGGGCACCTGGGCGGGTCAGTCGGTTGAGTGTCCAACTTTGGCTCAGGTCATGATCTCACAGTCCATGGGTTTGAGTCCTGCGTCGGGCTGTGTGCGGACAGCTCAGCTCATAGCCTGGAGCCTGCTTCAGATTCTGTGTCTCCCTCTCTCTCTGCCCCTCCCCTTCTCTCTCTCTCTCTCTCTCTCTCTTTCTGTGTCAAAAATAAATAAACATAAAAAATTTAAAAAAAAATTCTCTCTTTCCTTCTCTCTCAGTCCTTCCCCACGTCCCTTAACAAAACACAACCAAAACAAAACAAAACAAAACAAAACCAGGTCTCAGGGAGAGGGAGGGCTCACCTGGAACTCGCCAGAGTCACTCAGAGTGGGCCGAACCTGGGGATAGGTGCCTATGGGATAGGAGATCTGCTACAAAGAGCTCTCATGTCAGCTGTGTCCGAGGTCAGGTCAGCCTGGCAGAAAGGAGAACCTAGCCTGCAAATAAGAGCTGAAATTCGCTTCCTAGGTCTCAAGGAGTCATTAAATACTAGGACCTAAGAGGATAAGTCCCAGGAACCGAAGAGTTTCCTGGGAGCTTGGGTAGGTGGAGAAGTGAAGGAGTGAAGCAAAAGGCAGCTGGTAGCTGATGTGCATAAATGCTGGTGTATATCAGTTTGCTGAATCACGTACCCTTCCTAGCTGTTACTAAACTCAGCCTCATCCATCTCTTGTGGAGTCAGTTTTCCTACATTCACTTTGTGCTGTTCTTCCAGAATCTTTTGGACACTGACAAGTAAAAATATTAGTCATCTTGCAGACACCTTCCTCCTGCCCTTACAAAATGGCGCCCAAACAGAGACCTTTTCAGTGCCGGGGGATAAATATCAGACCGGGAGAGGAGGTAAAGATCATCTTATCCACTGATTTGGAAACGTCTTTTAGCTGTGGGCAAACACGGTTTATACAAGGCACCATATATTAAAACACACACACACACACACACACACACACACACACACAAGGGGAGCTGCTTTGGGTGCAGAAAGGAAATATTTGTCGGGCACACGAGCAGAGACCCTAGAGCTCTGCCAGATGGCTTATCTCCCTCCCAACACCCACTCCCTGCTCAGAGAGCAGAGTTTGAAAAATGCCAGTCTAGTCTGGCTACCAATTCCTTATCCCCTTCTTTAAAATCCATGTCACCTAGCTGCCCACGTGCAGGGGGAAAAAATATCCCTCACTTTCGAAAGCAGCATATTCTATCTTTGGCTAGTTCGTCCTTTTTTTATACCACCACACTTCGTCTTTCTGGAATGTAAACACATCAGCACTCTTTGGTACCATACTAACATTTTATCATGAGATCCTTTGACTTAAACCAAGGATTTCACAAAAACTCCCAACTTACATCTCCGGCGTGTATCTATGTTTCATTTTTTTATTGCAAACATTACACTGAAAACAGAAAAAAAGAATTTTATTTTTGGAAAAGGTAGGGTCTGCGGGGAAGCAATCTCAACAGGATATGGAAATAAATAGCATATAAATTCACCATACACAATATATATAAACAAAAGCAGAGTCTCTAGGATGAAATACCTAGTCAGTGTTGGAATGTCAACATAAAAACGACTGAGTAACAAAATTCTTCAGTAATAAAACCTTCTTGATTAAGAGGGAAAAAAGCAAAGCAAATTTACGACAAAAAAGCACATCAAAGACATATTTATATAAAAAAAGTAACGTATTGTTGACCTACAAAGAAATTGTGTACATAGCAGGCATCATTTTAACTTCTCATTGGGAGATCATATGTGTCGTTTAACCTCAAAAATAACTATTGAGGGGCGCCTGGGTGGCGCAGTCGGTTAAGCGTCCGACTTCAGCCAGGTCACGATCTCGCGGTCCGTGAGTTCGAGCCCCGCGTCGGGCTCTGGGCTGATGGCTCAGAGCCTGGAGCCTGTTTCCCATTCTGTGTCTCCCTCTCTCTCTGGCCCTCCCCCGTTCATGCTCTGTCTCTCTCTCTGTCCCAAAAATAAATAAACGTTGAAAAAAACTCATTTAAAAAAAAAATAACTATTGAAGCGTCCTTTGCACATCATGACTTATATGTGGCACAGTTTCTGTCTTTAGAACCCGTCAATATTTAACGTACGATTGAAAGCAGCTGTAACAAGTAGCATTAGGCTACCATGAGTTTCATTGTCATAAGCAAATGACCTTTCTGGTTGTAGCTGACAAGTTCATTAAGAACCAGCATGTGAATTTCACAAATTTGGTTAAAGCACATTTAACCAAAAAGGCTAATATGATTTTAAGCTGTAAATACAAATATAGCTTTGACAGCAAAATCTAAGTTTGATATTCAAGGCGAAGGGTTGGAGTTACAATCTGCCTCAGACAGCTGGGATATCTCAAAATGTTGTGCATTCTAAGACGAGTGGACAAAATGGAAACTAGATCGTTCAAGGAACAAAGAAAGTGGGGATATTCAATTTGGAGAAGAGATGACTTATGAGAAATTTGATGGTCATTTCCAAGATCTGGAAGGCTATCATCGAAATAGCAGAAACATGGACCTGTCTCCACACATAGAAATGTCCAGAAATAAAATAGACAGTAACAGAAGAATTCAGATGCCTGTAGTGGGGGCAATCGAACAAAAGCCAGAGGCCACTTGGTGAAGACGTTTTGATTAAATGTTTTTCCAATGTGGTTCAGGACCCATTCGAAAGTAATAAAATGAAACCGACTTAGTGGATTGTTACGGTTTTTTCTTCCTTTAAAGAAACAAAAATAGGAAATATTCATGTCCCGGGCCTGCTGAAAAGGTGTATATTATTTTGTTATTATTTCACGAAACTTTTGTTATACACACACACACGAGTTGTGTCCTAGGTCTCAGCATAAAATGAAATTCTACTTTTAAGTAAGTTCTCTGACCGACGTGGGGCTTGGACTCACAGCCCCAAGATCAGGAGTTGCACGTTCTACTGACTGAGCCAGCCAGGTGCCCCCCCAAAGTGTATTTCTTCTTGTGAATTTCAGTCAAAAAAAGCGTGAAACTCACTGTTTCAGTTATTATTGTCATACTTCCCAGGAGAAAAATCGGGATCCAGACACACCTGAGCTAGTATCTCAGTCACAAAACTTCCATTTAACCTCTCTGTGGTTAAGTTCCCCTTTCAAAAATGGAGAAACAATAACAGTTACCTCTGAAATTTACATATATATATATATATATGTATATGTGTAATATATCTATTACATTTTAAAAAGACATATCTAAATACTTTTTATAGATTATGTAAATCACCATTTCTGCCCTCAACTTCTTCCGAATTACTTTAAAGAAAATCAGAGGTTTTGCTTGTTTTCACTTCATCCCTTGTTTTCTTCGCGCACTGGCACAGACATGCACCAACACAGGTGGCCTTGGTAAGATAAATCAATAGGACAAAATCCTTGGGAGCAGGTTGCGGTGGCAGAGGGAAGGGTAGCCGACTGTGTGCCCAGTTCCTCAACACAGTACGGTGATTCATTCCCAGACACCCAGATGTGGCTCCTTTGCATCGTGCAATGGCTTTGGAGGGAAAGGAAGCCTTTCCATTTCTCTTCAATGGCTCTTTTGCAACCGTTAACTTTGGCTGTTGGTGTCTTCCCAGCTGGGCCCGAACATTCATGTTATCAGAGAACCGAACGTCTTGGCCCCTCGTGTGTGAGCCCCATTGTCTGACAGGGGCTGTGGCCTGGGGTGCTGTCCCACTGGTGTTTATTGCTGTTTGGGTAACAGGAAGAAACCTGGTACTTTTGTGCTGTTCAAACACTTATCCTATTCATGGGCCCTGTTTATGCCGGAGGAAAATGTTCTCACAGAGAGACCAACAATTTAGCAAATATTTGAGCGGGAGGTTGAAGGGTTTCTATTGGCGTCTTTATTAGCGATCTCTACTTCTGAATACAATGCAACTCTGTTACAAAATTGTTCTCTGCTATAGATTTGGTTTATTGCAAGCCAAATCTTGCTCCCCATGTACACAGTCAAATCTTCATCACCACAAGACAAAAAAGCCTGTAATATGTGTAATGCTTCTTCCTGACTTCTGGGATAACAGGATTAATGGTGATAAAAAAGATATTTTGTGTGTATGCAGATATGCATGCTTTTTTTTAGAAGATGAACAAACTGAGTAAAATAAAACATGAGATATCATGGT